>NC_143038.1:11145000-11750000 GCF_057628025.1 Oncorhynchus mykiss | reverse complement strand
GTGTGGGTGTTCAGCCAGGTCTACCTGTACACCTTCATCTCCCTCTTCATCTACATGGTACTGTCGCTCTTCATCGCCCTCATCACCGGCGCCTACGAAACCATCAAGGTAACAACAACGGGCAACATTTTCGTCGGGCAAAAGAGCACAGATCTATGTCAAAAATACAGTAATCTCATTATAATCTGCAGGGTGATTTAATTTGAAAATGTTTGTCGACGGTGTGCGTTTTCAGAGACCACGGTACAACCAAGAGACTTTAAAGCCCTTTGTCTATGAAGGAAGTTAGAGGTCATTTCTCAAGCCATTGCTAACCAGCGTTACCGCAATATGTGTGGAAGACTATAGTATCTACTAGCAGTTACCCTGGACTTCCAGTCATTGCTCTAACGCTATTTAGCAATTGCGCTAACTCTAGTTAGCAACTTCCTTTAAACTGCACGCAGAGACATAAAAACAGTATCCGCGAGTTCATCTGATAAAGGGCTTCATTGCCAAAATCCCGAAGTATCCCTTTAAACAGACTTGAATCCAAATGAATGTAAAAGAGCACTGTATAATAACATTCATGTTCACAGCTCATAGCGGTACAAACAGAAGCCAATTACAAACAACTACACCTAATGAAAGCCAACCGATCACAATACACACTGTGGATGCTTCCCAAATGGCTCCCTATTCCCTACATAGTGCACTACATAGGGAATAGGGTGCCATTTGAGATGCAGAGAGTGAGCAACCTAAACATGGATGCCTGTCTCCTGTCCTGTCCCTCCAGCACCAAACCCAGGAGCCCTACCGCATTACGGACCTGCACGCCTTCATCGCAGAGTGCACTGACACGCCCAGCTCGGGGATGTACCGGGGCCTCGAGACCTCGCCCTGCTCCTTCTTCTGCTGCTGTGACAGGTGGGTCAAAGGGCATAGGTCAAGACTGAATGTAGAGTTCAAGGCCGGGTTCAGAAACCACCCTCCAGCTCCTAACCTCTTCAGTGTTTGCCGATCTGAAGGAGTCAGATGGGTGTAAGTTGATGGATGTTCCTCTGTAGAATGATTAGCAGTAGATGCCACTTCAATGACCAGACAATAACAGATGAATTCACTGTTATCCTTTCTATCATGGTTGAGAGACGTTTACGTTTTTACGTTGTATGCCCGGTTTCTTCCCTCAGAACGACAACATACGAGGATGTCCTTTTGGTGAACTGACTGGGATGGGGTGTCTGTACCTACAGCGCTCTCTGCTGGCCGGAGCGCCACACTGCATCCAGATTTTCATTGTCCTTACCATCAAATCTAGGTCATGCATGAGCACTTACTTGAATGAGGAGCCTCAGTTCAACCGTATACAGACAGAGGACTATGAGCTGAAGGCCTAATCTTTTTTTGATTGGATTCATTGGCCAGACCTCCTGCATTGTGTGAATGTTATAGGGATGTTGCCTGGATGTTACACAGTAACATACAGCTCAACACAGCATTCCCCACACAGAAAGAGAACAACAGTATTTTACCAAAAATCTGGATATTTGCACAATCCATACTTGCTGAGGACCATAGTGCAATGTGAAATGTCTTGTTAGCACTAATGCTAACGTTTAGCTGCTTTTAATTGTTTTACATGGGTTTTTAGGTGTTCAGTAAGCTGCACAAGGGACAAGAACTGGACAGAGCATGTTTTTTTTTCTATCAGAAGTTCTGGTTATCTATGAAGGGGATGACAATGACATGCATACTTCATACTAGGCCAGAGACTGCTCTGGAGCAGCATTCTCACTGTCCATAAAAGGAGAGGGCACTTAAGCCCAAGTCACATGACTCACCCAAGAACATCATTGCCCTGTCATGAGGCGCAAGCCCAGCAAGAACTGCTGAGAGCAAGGCTGGCTTCGCCGCAGTGCATTGTGGTCACCACCGCTGCTCTCAAGTGTGCAAGTACATTGAACTTAAACCCTGCACTGTGCCTGGACCCAATGGCTCACTCAATAGCCTTAACCTTTGCTCAGATGTACAAATCTCCTGCCTAATAGGCCGTGTTTAGACAGGCAGTCCAATTCGGATCTTTTTTTCCACTAATTGGTTTTTTGACCATCACATCTGATCTTTTTCAGAGTTGATCCGTTTTGGTTTAAAAATAAATACAGATAAGTAGAAATAAGATAAGAATTGAGCTTCCTGTCCAAACGCAGCCATTGTATTTCAGAGTTTAAGACCGATCAGTTAAAAAACCTGTACTCACACCCGGGTGCTGGTTCTGGTCTCCAGGAACAATATCCATAGAATTGTTCTATAGTTTAAGTTGGACACAGAAAGAGATGCAGTGCATCATCTCAATCACACCTACAGTACCAGTAGTTTCAGTAGGTGTTAATCCGATGGCACAGCAAACAGGGTAAACGTCAGCGCTATTGTTGATTTGTACGTGTCAAGTTGTACACTGTACATGTCCTGTTCACGATGCACAAATGATGCTGCTTCATCAGAGTTCATTTGGAAGGGGACCCGTAGTGAATTAGTCAAATCCACTCCAAGTCTCACAAAGACCCACTAACACAATACCCACCATGCCACAACATTCCGGTCGCAATGGTAATGTGACTTTCCAATTTTGCCTGACCTGAATGTAACTTCCTTAAATGAGGAAACTACATGATTGGAAAATGGAGAGTTCATCTATCTTTTGGGGGGGTGAATTTTTTTAAAGGCCTAAACTCCAGTCATGGACAATATGGATGGAGAACTGCAGATTGTATCCGACTGGTCTAAAGAACAAAGACTGCCTGCGAGTAACGAGGAGAGGATAACGAGCAGGCAGGACAGCTAAACGAGGCCAGAGGGATGGGGTATTTGCGAGCACTGCAGTAATGCCTGTTATGTTGACCCAGAAGAATGCTCTCACATATGTTTCGTTCCCATTCTGTTGTATGCCTCATAATGATGCCTAGTTTAAAACTAGCCAATTGCTTTGTCCTAGTGAAAGTTTAAATTATTTTGTTGTTTTTTTCAAATGTTGGGTTGTTTCGGTATCTAGAGAGAAACGCCTAAGGGGAGTGTGGTCTTCAGGTTCAGACTCCAGAAAGTGGTCATGAATTGAGCTTTGTACTCCAATCACTATTGAAGAAGAAAAAATCATATATTTTTTAATATGTTATAGGCCTGCTTCCATTACGGTCCCTAGCTACTTCTAAAAGTGAACCTTTTGCCGTTTTGATAGATTCCAAAGAACCAAGGTGTAGGCAAAGTTATATGGGAGTATAACCTCCCAAATAGTCTAAAAGCAGAGCTTTCACCATATCCATTCTTTAGGATCTGAGAACACCAAAGGGCTGGAGGCTACGAGAAGTGGCTAGGGGCCGAAATGGTACAGGGCCATAGCCTGTCTGCCGGTTAGTGAGGAGTCATGTAGCTCTTATTTGAATGGTCATATAATACATTTAAATTAAATGTATGTTCTTAACTAAGCAGTACACAAACAGGATTTGTTTTTGGCCTTGCGTTTGTATATTGTAGTATTAGACACTTAGATGTCCTGTTTTTTTTTTTAATGTTGATTGTACTTGAACATTGTTTTGAGTATGTTGGATCTCTGTGCCACACTCGGTATGATGCCAAACCACTGATGATTAAATGCCTGTTTGTTCACCTGGCTGGAAATACTTTGGAGAAGAAGGAGGTGGCAAATGCTTTGGGCTGCATCCCAATTCTCCACCCTTTTCTCGAAGTCTGCACTTGCATGCATCAATGGATTTAAAAGCAATGGATTGGTGTAATCGTTGGCGAGAGGGAATTTCCTCTTGTTAAGTCTGTGACGGGAAGTGTGCAAATGCAATTATTTTTTTTAAATGTGAAGAATCAGGACGCATCAATACTTTGGTTCCTTCACCACTTGATTTAGATCCAAACAATGCCGGTCAAATTGTCTACTGTGTGACGGAAAATCACGAGTTTACCACAGGATGTAATTACCTGAAGTTACCAGAAGGGGGAATACGGGCTTTTGCACCCCTCAGACTCGGACAATAACATCCTAAAGGAGGAGAATTGTTTATTAGGTAGACAGAGACAATAGGGATCTAATACAACTGAAGACTAAATTATAGTATTATAGTACAACAAATACCATAGGTACATTTACACAATTCATGTAACATTCAATATGCACAAATTCGGCACAGTCCACACAGCAAAACGGCGATGGTAGATCTCCTTACATAGAACACATGTGCCCATATCCTGGTAACACAGGACGTTGGTGGCACCTTAATTGGGGAGAACGGGGCTCGTGGTAATGTTTGGACTGGATTTAGTGGAATGGTATCAAACACATGTTTTTGATGCCATTCCATTTGCTCCGTCCCGGCCATTATTATGAGGCGTCCTCCCCTCAGCAGCCTCCACTGCTAATGTACCTTTCCTAAGCAGCCTTTGGCGGCTGATGCAGCACATCATTCCTTCCAGTCCACTAAACCGAATATCATCATCCATTATGTACTGTCCTGGCTGCCCATCCTTTAGCTGAGCTCTTGGCCCATGTCCATCTCAGTGACTCATTCTTTGTTCTTGCACTCTAATAGTCTGCTGGGTGTGTCCACTGTGTATGTGCACACCACTTGATGCTGGCGATGAGTTTTCTTATTTTTCTCCACACCAAATACAAACACACACATACGAACAACGACTTACAGACGCACACAAGCGACGACGACTATCTCCTCTGCCAGACCCGCGTGGTCTCGCCTCCGTCCCTAGTGCCTGCATTATTGTTTGTCACTTGGCCTTAAATTGTACCAATTAGATTTTGTTTCTAAATAGTTCAAAAATAAATCATTCGAATTCTCCCTTGTGTTAATGATGGCGGATTGATTGTGATTGATTTCCACGTTTTTGAGTATACGTTTTTTTCAAGACGAGAAGAGAATCCCGCCCATTGTGGATCTCACCACACCCCCATATTGTTTTTCCATTTAACCTTTACAGGTTATTTTCATTGAAATACGCATTTTGCACTAGAGACCTGTAATGACCTGTGGATATGCTTGTAGTTGTTACATGGTGCCCTCAATACATCATGACTACTCCGGGGTAATGGTCTACAATCTACAGTTTCAACGGGTCGGTAAAGTGTGGTGTTTGAGTCTGCGGCGTTGTTATTTCTATGGTATTTCATTTGTCGTTTGATAATGTGTTCCAGTGTGTCAAAGGTGGCCTCACGTTTCCCGACTGCCGAACAACGATGACCGAGAGAAGCTACTGTAGTAAAGGGGTGATGCGCTAGGCTTCCATGATCTTTTGAGATGAGGTTCCCTCTAACTGTTGTCTTGGTGGACCAAATACTTCGTACCCAGGCCAGAAATGTACCACCATGACACTTTTCTTCAGCATGTGTGTGTGTGTGTGTGTGTGTGTGTGTGTGTGTGTGTGTGTGTGTGTGTGTGTGTGTGTGTGTGTGTGTGTGTGTGTGTGTGTGTGTGTGTGTGTGTGTGTGTGTGTGTGTGTGTGTGTGTGTGTGTGTGTGTGTGTGTGTGTGTGTGCTGGTCTATTTGTCTCTGTATATCTGCCGGTCTCTCTGTCTGTCTGTTAGCCTCTCTGTATGTGTGTGGGCTGCATGGTTGTTTGCTCTGTGCCATGGGCAGCGTATGCAGCTGTACACGGAGCTGCAGACACAAAGTATGTCCGGGACTAGTGTTGTTTTGGCAGATGGGTAAAACAACAAGACCACACTGGAAGACTGTGGGCCAATAAGACAAACAGTGGGATGAAAGAAACCCCTTTGGTTGAACAATTAATCCCTGTTCCATTGCCACAGGCTTTCCCATAGAGACCAATACTGAGCCACACCCTTATAGGACAACATGACAGAGCATTGAGGTGGGTGGGCAGAACCAGGAAGTGACTGGATTTAGTTGTTTTACTAACAACCCAATTAAGGATCTTAGTTTGCGGCCGAATACACACACACATACTATAAAAGCTACGGCGTCAGGGAGAGGCTCTTGGTTCCCCATTCTCTGCAATAGGCCCTATATGATAGGTAAGGCTGACAGGCTGCAGATGTAACAATTAGCAAAGCCCTGTGATTAGCTGAGACAGACAGAGGGGTTAGACAAACAGAACTGTCCGTATGAGTCACCCGCTTCCACACACACTATAATGAGGTGAGGTAAACACACACACACACACTGTAAGAAAGGCAGTTTGGATGGTGAGGATCCCTATGTCTACATCTTTCACAACACTAGTCCAGAGTGAATACATCATGTCTGTTTCCAGTCTAACCCTCTCCTCTCCTGGCACTGTGAGTTGGGACTTTTCTTTGCCCAAAGCCTCCTCTTTCATTCGTTCTTCTTTGTCGTCTTGCTGTATAACAAACCAGTTGATGTCCGATGTCTTGGCCCGATTCAGTCTCTTTCAATCTTCTTCTGTCAATCTCATAGTCTTTGTATGTTCCCCGTCTTTGCATTGATTCCTATTGTAAAGCCAGCAGCTGCAACTGAGGGAACAGAAGCAAGCTGCCACTCCCATTGTGGGCAGTCAGTGCCATGCAGCAAAGTAGCTGAGGCTGTATATCTTCATAAGCGCCATAAACAGATGCACCTTATCGTCGCTGTCTGATGAAAACATCACCAGAACAGAAGCTTTTCAGGGAATGTATAAAATGACCATATTTTCCCATTAACGAACATACAACTATTAAACTTCATTTGAATAAATGTTGATGGTCCTAGAGTTCTGAAATGTTCAGAGCACGTTGAGTTACTGCTTTGCAAAAAAAAGAGTTACAAAGTTTATCGGACAGTGACGTTATGCTAATAAATAAGACATAACCAGGACTGTGAATAATGCCTTTCTCAGTTGAATAAATATGCCTATTCTTCATTGATATCAAGAAACTATCAATTGCATTCAAATCGATTTATGAACCAACTGAAACTTTGACAGACTACTGTGTGTACATACTTATGTAGCCTAGCCTATGTGTTTTGCCTTACAGGCATCCAGTGTAGGCCTGCAGTAGTTTAAATATTAACCATGCAGCTGGATTTTGGAAGTTCATACACGAGAGTATGAGTGAGGGGGTGAGTGAGGGGGTGAGGGATGGGGCAAGGCACTCTCGCACACAGAAAATAAAAGGAGGGGCAGTGGTTTAGCATATGACATCATCCCTATTTTAAATAGAGCTCAGGCCATGTTCTTCATTGGTTCCTAGCTGGAGAAATCGATTTTTTTTTGGAGGGGGGCATGCTTCTCCTTCAATTTCACCCTCGCTCGACTATGTGGTAACTCCACTCATTCGATTCTTCATCTTCAGAGTGGTCTGCTTCTGTGGTCCAAAGAACGTTACTAAAGGAGGGATGCACGTCGTTTGAACAAGTCAATTGAATCTACAGCTTCATTGTGAAGCTTGACAGTGAAGGGAGCCAGCTGCACGTTTGAGTGTTTGTCCTCTAAATTTCCAACGTCTGCGTCGACATATTTGGTCTGTTTTTGTCCAGCCAGCGAGGAAGTAGCCTTAAAAAGGAGTAGCCTACGACGGTCCCTGAAAGAATTTGGGGAAACGCTGCGAAGCGTGCCTCGACTTTCTTACGGTGAGTGGGAATTGATAGATTGTAGCACGAGCCAGCAAATGTCTTGCAAAAACCAATTTATTGGCTACATTGTTGCCATTTCGGCGTATTTTATAATTTTCTGCTAATTCATGTTGGTTTCGTGTTAAACAATGGCTTCTACTTTATCCAAACAAAGCTCATGAAATTACACATATCAAACGTTCGTTGTTGAAAGCCCGTGTTTTCTAACAGAATTTGATGTGATGCCTACAACGTCGGTGGAGAGTTTGGGCGGTGGTTTCCTTTCCCTAAAACAGCCTTGTCAAGGCGCATTAGGTGACTGGACACACAACTGTATATGTAGCCTATATGTTAATTGAATCAATAATTTATTGACTAACCTCGGCACCAAACTTCCCCCTATTATGCCCCAGCTCAGACTCTCATTGTTCTGAGAATGAGGGCCCCAAATGGCTACTGCAAAACCGGGGTTAATTTACCGTTCATGATTATGTCCTGGGATTTGGGCTTCGCTAAATTCTGTGGCTCGCCGGTAAACTCTGCTCTGAAATTGCGTTTTCTAATGGAGGGCTGGTGGATCGCGATCCCATTATCGATTGATAACCCAATCGAAAGTGCCTCAACTGTTTAATTTCTATGTGTGTAGTCTAAATGTCTTTGTTGGTTACATTGCTGAATCAATATCACATTAAACACACCATTAACATCCAGCTGAAAATCTAATGTAAGCAAAATTGATAGAGAAGCATATAGGCCTGCGCCTGCCCATCACAATTTCCCTATCACAAGAAGATGTTGAGTTACTTTTTACACCAACATCACGTCAGTGAAAACGGGAGTGTCTGTCTGGCGCGTTTCGGAGATGGCTGGCTGCTAGATTATACTGCTCACCAAGATTCACATCGCTGTTTGTTTTCATACTCACCTACACATCCAGAGATATCACCCATGACAACAGACTGAGACTGGGCAGAGCTAGAGGGAGAGGTCAGAAGCATCCGATGGCTATGTGATACTGTCATCTGGGTTTTGGCTCCAAATACATATTACATAATCCCTAATGGGGCACATGCATTCCATTCCACATGCCAACGAATGCTATCCCACCTGCCCCATCTCAATGTCACTGATTGGGTGTCAACAGAAGTCTATCAAATGACACTCGAAATCTGATCAAGAATCAATCGAACAGCATCAGCCTGGTCGTGTCTGCTGTTGTCATCAATTGTTCTGTTTCGTATATAACAGGCCTCTGATCAAGTGTTATCTTTCACTGATAAATCTGAAAAAGTGTTAATTGTGTTAAATTGTCATTTGATTTCTTAAAGGAGACATGACTGTTTTCCTTTTGCTAATGTGGTGAATGTGATCGTGTTTGGTTTTCAAGTGTTGTTGTAGGGATATATATATCTATCTATCCGTTTCAGGGTGTTGCATTGACTGAGAGGTTACGTTGCTGCAGGGGTTTGACAGTGACACCCTCTCGCCCGCCCTGAGTGGGGAGTGCATGTCCTCGCTCAGCGGTGACCTCTCAGGCAACCCTCTGAGTGTGAATTATCACTGCAGGGGTGTGAAACCATCTCTCTCACTGATGCCTATGGCAGCCTGAGCTCCTAACAAGATCAGGGGTGTCAAACATGCAGTCAGGGAGGGGGGTCCATTATGGCCTGCGGGTGCTCTTATTATTATAATAACATATATTTTTTAAATGTACTTTAAAATGACTATAAACCAAATCAACTGTCAATTATAATGGACCTACATTCAAACAGTTTCTTGACTGTGTCCAGCTCACTAATAATCACCTACATGTCAGGGTGCATTGACAATTCCGGAAACTATAGACGGAGGACAATATTTAGCTTATTTTTAAATAATACATATTCTGTGGCCTGCCGGACCTCATTGAAGACCAAATGCGGCCCCCCTGGGGGAAAATGACTTTGATACCCCGGTTTAAGATAATACCACTTCCCCTTTACGGTCGCCACTTCCTCTGTCCTCATCCTAAACCTCTGCAGTGTCAAGTCTAAATAGACTAGAGGTTGGTAGTCAGTGACCTAGAGTCTAGTTTCAATTATGGGCTCTTTTGGCATAGAGGAACTATATCACACTACGTCAATAAGGGGGGGGGGGGGGATTCAGGGGACTCTCCCAACAAATCTCAGGGAGGACATAACAAAACGTTGCAATTCAAAACCAAAGTTTTCAGGTAAAACCTTTGCAGTGGTTTTGCAGGTAGTTGATGCGTTGGACTAGTAACCCGAAAGGTTGCAAGATCGAATCCCCGAGCTGACCAGGTAAAAAACCTGTCGTTCTGCCCCTGAACAAGGCAGTTAACCCACTGTTCCTATGCCGTCATCGATAAATAAGAATTTGTTCTTAACTGACTTGCCTAGTTAAATAAAGGTTTTAAAAATAATAATCTCTGATCTCCATTAGAGGTCGACCGATTTAATCGGAATGGCCAATTTTCAAGTTTTCATAACAATCGGATAACGGTATTTTTGGGCGCCAATTTAAAAACAAATAATAAATGTATACCCTTTATTTAACTAGGCAAGTCACTAAAGAACACATTCTTATTTTCAATGACTGCCTAGGAACGGTGGGTTAACTGCCTTGTTCAGGGGCAGAATGACAGATTTTCACCTTGTCAGCTCGGGGGACCCAATCTTGCAACCTTACAGTTAACTAGTCCAACGCAATAACGACCTGCCTCTCTCTCTCTCGTTGCACTCCACAAGGAGACTGCCTGTTACGCGAATGCAGTAAGCCAAGGTAAGTTGCTAGCTAGCATTAAACTTATCTTATAACAAACAATCATAATCACTAGTTAACTACACATGGTTGATATTACTATATTATCTAGCGTGTTCTGTGTTGCATATAATCTGTCTGAGCATACAAGTATCTGACTGAGCGGTGGTAGGCAGAAGCAGGCGCGTAAACATTCATTCAAACAGCACTTTCCTGCGTTTTGCCAGCAGATCTTTGTTGTGCGCCAAGCATTGCGCTGTTTATGACTTCAAGCCTATCAACTCCCAAGATGAGGCTGGTGTAACCGAAGTGAAATGGCTAGCTAGTTAGTGCGCACTAATAGCGTTTCAAACGTCACTTGCTCTGATCCTTCTAGTAGTTATTCCCCTTACTCTGCATGGGTAACGCTGCTTCGAGGGTAGCTGTTGTCGTTGTTGCTGGTTCGAGCCCAGGGAGGAGCGAGGAGAGGGACGGAAGCTATACTGTTACACTGGCAATACTAAAGTGCCTATAAGAACATCTAATAGTCAAAGGTTAATGATATACAAATGGTATAGAGGGAAATAGTCCTATAATTCCTATAATAACTACAACCTAAAACTACTTACCTGGGAATATTGAAGACTCGTGTTAAAAGGAACCACCAGCTTTCATATGGTCTCATGTTCTGAGCAAGGAACTTAAACGTTCGCTTTCTTGCATGGCACATATTGCACTTTTACTTCTCCAACACTGTTTCTGCATAATTTAAACCAAATTGAACATGTTTATTTATTTATTTGAGGCTAAATTGATTTTATTGATGTATTATATTAAGTTAAAATAAGTGTTCATTCAGTATTGTTGTAATTGTCATTATTACAAAACCATTTTTTTAAAAAAATCGGCTGATTCATCAGTATCGGCCTTTTTGGTCCTCCAATTATCGGTATCGGCGTTGAAAAATCATAATCGTTCGACCTCTAATCTCCATCTTGCTATTCAGTATTTTATGAAAGCGGATAAAGTATTGACAGTTTCCCTATGCCAGAAAAATACCCTAGTTACTGCTTTTGTCTATGGTTGGGTTGACGAGACTACCCTACGTGCAGGTTTAAGATCAGTATTACCAACCCTAAAATCATTCTTATTGCTGTAGTTATTGAAAGAGAACTGACCTTAGTTCAGCCTCGTAGAACTAACGTTCTCTCGATGAGTCATGTAACGGGATTGGCAACCAACTGGTCTTGGAATGTAAATGCACTGGTGCACTTCAAATGGTTCCTCTCCTGTATTCTGGACGCCCTTGTTAGTCAGCATGGTGCCCTATGGGGCAGCTGCAGTTGTCTATTTTCTATTTTAGGTAAGACTCACAGAAATCCAGGTGGTTGGCATTGCATTGTTTCCGATCGTGTCACCGGGACATCTGCTTAAATTGGATACAGCTGTAAAACTCTGCAGGTCAGTATCTGAGTTATTTTGTTGGGCGCCTTCAACAAATTCACTTAAATAATGGTCTTGGGAGTGCGCGTGTCATGGCTTTCCACTTGTATGGTTGCTAATGCATCCTTATTTGCGCTAGTTATTGTTGGGGCCATGTGAATGCATCAATGCAACAGCTGCTGAGATATTACGCAATGCATGTCAAGGTCACTGGGCTCAAATCCATTTTCTTTGCCCTGCATAGTGAGCAGATGATATACTACCTAATTACACACCCTGACGGGACTAGCTATCAACTGCCATAAAATCCCTCAATTTGCTGCATTACGTATGGCACACATCTGCTGTGAAATACTATTACAGTAGGTTTCATCATGCATTCTCTTGCTGGTTTCTATGGCGTCTCAGTAAGTCGTCCCCAAATATAGGGAGTAGGGTGCTTTTTGGGACACGGTCTCCAGTCTGGAAGGGCTCCTGCCGGCTGTCCCACGGGAAGCTGTGGTTGGTTGTGCTGCTGTAGCGCTTGCCACTGTGGTGGTCTGTGCCTTGGCATTCAGCGTTCTCTTTATTAGCCACGAAGCAATGGACACGCACTGCTTTTGGACTCTGTGGCTGCCAGATCCGTTGTGTTCTGGTCTGACCTTGATGCCTGCTCAAGAAACTATTAAGTCCACTTAGTTAATATTTTTCCAGTGAGGCCTCATTCAAATCTATTCACGCCGTATCCCTCCCGATAGGCTTTAGCCATATCTGGTTTGTTTTAATGGGGTGCTTTGGGACAAGGTTTGATTTGTGGTTAGGCGTTGACCCCAAGGTTTGAGGTGTGTGTATGACGGCCCTTGCTGTCTGTGTGTTGTGGCTGGTTTTGCTCTGATCTGCCTCTTGACCCATGAGTAACCTATGTCTGTGTGTTCAGTAATAGAGGCATGGTGTGTGTGCCCCCAAGTGTGTGGCAGGCGCAATGGGATCAGTCCATCTGGCCTGGGCTCACCCTGGCTGCTCATAGCTCTGGTAACTGATCTGGCCCTGAGGCAGCAGCACCACAGAGCACAGCTACTTTCCACTATTGACTTACTTCCTGATCCCCAGAGAGAAGCAGCCCTGTAGCCATCCCACTGTAAGCCTCACCCTCCCCATCCCTCCAAAGCCTGGTGTCCCTGGTCTGTCATGGCTTTATCTCAATTAGTCTTTCAGTGATTCCCTGCAACCTATCCCCTTGCCTCCTTCGCAAACCCTTCAGACCTTCTCCAATGGGGTTTGAGAAGATGTGAGGAATCAAGGATTTATACATTTAGAGCCCTAGTGTCCCAGGTCTGGTTGTTCTCATGGGATTTTTGTCAAAACCAAGCGTGCCAGCTGATACCCCTGTCCCCCTGCCCTGGCTAAACTAATCCATACGCCCCTCTATGCCCCAGGACAAAGGGGGCTCAGTGGGCACAGGGGCAGACAATGGGCCCTGTCTGTTACCTTTTAATCCTCAGATTACCCACTGACAACCAGCACACACGGCTACCCGGGGCGGCAGGGTAGCCTAGTGGTTAGAGCGTTGGACTAGTAACCGAAAGGTTGCAAGTTCATATCCCCGAGCTGACAAGGTACAAATCTGTTCTGCCCCTGTTCCTAGGCCGTCATTGAAAATAAGAATTTGTTCTTAACTGACTTGCCTAGTTAAATAAAGGTAAAAAAAAATAAAATAAAAACACACTCTGCCATCTCCCACCCTGCGGGAACATTCACACCTTGTCCTGAAGAGACCCCCAGACCAAACCTGGCTCAGTGCTGCTTTGAACCTGGTCCAGTTTAACCAGATTGTGCTAGCCTCGAATCCATTCCCCCCCCAGGCTAAATGACTAGGTTACCCCATTGTCTTAGGATTTCCCTTAACACTACCTTGTTAGGCTAGTCCATCCCATCTGACTCCTCCAAGGCTAATTGGCTACACTAACTATCCACTTAGCCTGTAGCGTGACTTGCCACAGTCTTATCCTCCTCATTATCGAGTGCTTTAACGTCACTTAGCACATCTCCATGTCCCCCTATGGAATTAATTCACATTAACGTGTGGTTTAAGTACACAGTCCAGCTAATGAATTGTTTAGCATGGCTAAGCCAAGGCTTAGTGTCCATCCTATATGTCAGGGACAGCAGCTCTGATCCTGGAGGGCTGCAGCGCAGGACACACATACTTCAGCCAAGCAATCAACTAATTCTGGTCTTTCATTACACCAGGATAGGGTTACTTCATAGGAGCTGGACTGGAACAGGAGCATGCACACACTGCAGTCCTCCATGAATTGGCGATGTCCACTACTGGTCCATAGAATAGCTTGGAAGCATCTTTGTTTTCTCTATATAGATCTATGGTCTACCCAAGTTGGCAAAGGGGCCTTGTGCCCTGGTGTCTCCAACGGGGTCTGCCCCAGCCTCATCAGTCATCCAGGAAGTGGGACTATGCAGACACCTCATACAGGTTTTTGTCTAGAGTTAACAAGCTCTGTGGTGCGCCAGCTATACATGGGGCAGGGCTTCCAGAAGACCCCCAGTGCGGAGGACACCCAGTGAGGGGTGGGGTGATGCAGGAAAAGGGCGCTTGGTGGGGTAGAGCTACCCGACCTGAGGTCGACGGGCCCTGACATTAAACATCGGGTTAAGGCCTGTTTATTCATCAATAACTAGGGTACGGGCAGGGTTCGGGTGTCACTAAATTGACCTCTATCATTTTGAAGCTGAGCCATTTGCTTGTGCTCTGCTGCGCAGTAGTCATACCTGACTAGGATCATAACGATGTTCCTTGCGTTTTGTCAGAGTTTACAGTTAACTGCTCTAATGTCTCTTCATTGAGCAGAGCAGCCCAACTGGAGCCCTTGCTATGGTTACTCACTGACTCCGAGTGCAGGGAGCTTGTGACAGATGGAGAGTAGCAGCAAAAAGGTTTACTAATGGAGGAAGTCATTTCTGATTTTGGGCTGGGCCTTAACCTTGGCAGAAACAATAGGGCCTGAATGTCTTGGGCATGGTTAGGGTTTGGGGGGCTTAAAATGCATGCCTGTGCAGGGCTCCAGTAGGGGGTCCCATGTTTTGGATTGTACCCTAAGACATTTAATGCTGGCTGGCTTGGGGATCCTGTGTGTGTTGTTTTTGATTAGCCATGGAGGGATTTGGTAGGCCATTTTTGTGATTTTATTTGTCATTGACAGGTTTTATGCTTCAATTCTGTCTCCAACTGAAATGAGCACTACCTCTTCAGTGTATTGCCAGATGAGATGCCATGGGCTTTAGTTACGAGCGATGGCATGAGCTCATATTCCCACTGAGTAATTCCATTCCACTGAGTCCATTGTGCCAGTGGATCTGGTTAAACGGAAGGGTAAAGGTTAGTAAGCTATCTTCTATGGGAGAGTTTCTCCTGTTGCGATGCCTCATAGGAGATCAGCACCCTGCCCTCACCCTCAAGTCACTGTGAAAAGACTGCCACCATAGGGTGTGCATGGGAAGGCAGCGGTGCATAGCTTCATTGGGAGAGCCCACAGTAGGGTGTGTGCGTTGTCCAACATCGCCTGTTTTTGTTACGGAGTGGCTGCGGATCTGGCTTTTTCAGGATCTTTAGTCTACAGCACTAAAATATTCTGTGCCTGTATATATTCTCTACGCTTGGAGAAGAGGCTACTCAGTCGATGCATATGTAACAATTGCTAAACACTATGGGCTACTGTGTGTTTAAGCTTAAACTATTGGCTCAGTTAGGTTCGCTACTGGAGCAATAGGGAGAAATGAAAACCCCACCACTAGATAATTTAGGGAAAGAATGCCGGCTTGTATTTTGTAAATAAAAACACTGACAAAAAAATGAATCACCTTGAGTAAATATTGATATGTGAAATTTGTACAACGAGCTCAATATGAAATGCATCAACAGTACAACAGACTTAGATATCGGCCTATAGTTTACTAGGGTGCACCCAACTCTGAGGGTCTCTCAGATTTCAAAGTTGAAATGGCAATACAATAAACATGAATCCACATAAAACACAAACCAATTCACAAATATTAACATAAACCACCATAAGATGGAATCAAATGTGCGTGACTGAGCCGATCAATAAACACTGTAAGGTGTTTAAGTGTAGCATGTGCTTATAACAATCCCACTGCAATGTATGATGCAATGATGCCTTGCAAGAGAAATCCTACCACACCTTAGTATGGTGCAAATTCGGTGTTCTCCAAGGAAAATAAATCTTCACATGCAAATCTTCATTGATGTCCTGGGTTCGGGCGGCTCGCCATCCTTGGTGGAACTGAACCCATACTCCAAAAAAACTGACCTGTTTTACAAACAGGATCACATTTATTTACATATACACTGCACAAAAAAATAAAGGGAACACTAAAATAACACATCCTAGATCTGAATGAATGAAATATTCTTATTAAATCCTTTTTTCTTTACATAGTTGAATGTGCTGACAACAAAATCACACACAAATTATCAATGGAAATCAAATTTATCAACCCATGGAGGTCTGGATTTGGAGTCACACTCAAAATTAAAGTGGAAAACCACACTACAGGCTGATCCAACTTTGATGTAATGTCCTTAAAACAAGTCACAATGAGGCACAGTAGTGTGTGTGGTCTCCACGTGCCTGTATGACCTCCCTACAACACCTGGGCATGCTCCTGATGAGGTGGCGGACGGTCTCCTGAGGGATCTCCTCCCAGACTTGGACTAAAGCATCCGCCAACTCCTGGACAGTCTGTGGTGCAACGTGGCGTTGGTGGATGGAGCGAGACATGATGTCCCAGATGTGCTCAATTGGATTCAGGTCTGGGGAACGGGCGGGGGCCAGTCCATAGCATCAATGCCTTCCTCTTGCAGGAACTGCTGACACACTCCAGCCACATGAGGTCTAGCATTGTCTTGCATTAGGAGGAACCCAGGGCCAACCGCACCAGCATATGGTCTCACAAGGGGTCTGAGGATCTCATCTTGGAACCTAATGGCAGTCAGGCTACCTCTGGCGAGAACATGGAGGGCTGTGCGGCCCCCCAAAGAAATGCCACCCCACACCATGACTGACCCACCGCCAAACCGGTCATGCTGGAGGATGTTGCAGGCAGCAGAACGTTCTCCACGGCGTCTCCAGACTGTCACATCTGTCACATGTGCTCAGTGTGAACCTGCTTTCATCTGTGAAGAGCACAGGGCGCCAGTGGCGATTTAGCCAATCTTGGTGTTCTCTGGCAAATGCCAAACATCCTGCACAGTGTTGGGCTGTGAGCACAACCCCCCACCTGTGGACGTCGGGCCCTCATACCACCCTCATGGAGTCTGTTTCTGACCGTTTGAGCAGACACATGCACATTTGTGGCCTGCTGGAGGTCATTTTGCAGGGCTCTGGCAGTGCTCCTCCTTGCACAAAGGTGGAGGTAGCAGTCCTGTTGCTGGGTTGTTGCCCTCCACGTCTCCTGATGTACTGGCCTGTCTCCTGGTAGCGCCTCCATGCTCTGAACACTACGCTGACAGACACAGCAAACCTCCTTGCCACAGCTCGCATTGATGTTCCATCCTGGATGAGCTGCACTACCTGAGCCACTTGTGTGGGTTGTAGACTCCGTCTCATGCTACCACTAGAGTGAAAGCACCGCCAGCATTCAAAACTGACCAAAACATCAGCCAGGAAGCATAGGAACTGAGAAGTGGTCTGTGGTCACCACCTGCAGAACCACTCCTTTATTGGGGGTGTCTTGCTAATTGCCTATAATTTCCAAGTGTTGTCTATTCCATTTGTACAACAGCATGTGACATTTATTGTCAATCAGTGTTGCTTCCTAAGTGGACAGTTTGATTTCACAGAAGTGTGATTGACTTGGAGTTTCATTGTTGTTTAAGGGTTCCCTTTATTTTTGAGCAGTGTATATACACATACCATGAGTACCTTCTTATATAACCATTAATATAGTGTTAGATTCAATCTCTTACAGGAATAAGAAGATAAAACTTACTCAAAATGCTTTACACTTTAACTACAGCACCAGACTCATGTGGACTGAACAATAGACTAACTAGCCCGGGAAAATGAAAAGTACTAGTGCTTACACCTACATGTAATTTCTTATAAAGTCATCTAAAACATAAGTGTACCAAAAATGGATTATGATACAGGTTAATCACTTTTTATAAAAGTGTAAAAACTAAAATAGTTTGCCATGCATGATCACTAACGTTTGCTATTTCAATTGATCGTTAACTGAGCTAGCCTTACACGGAACCCAAACCGGCTGCGTGTGCGCCATCGTGCATAAATGTATTTTGTCCCCCCACACCAAATGAGATCATGACACGCAGGTTAAAATATCAAAACAAACTCTGAACCAATTATATTAATTTGGGGACGAGTCAAAAAGCATGAAATATTTATGGAAATTTGCAGTTGCTAGCAAAATTGTCCTTGGATATCAACATTTGTTATTTTACCTGAAATGCACAAGGTTCCTCTACTCCACCAATTAATCCACACACAATGGTCAACCGACTGGTTTCTAGTCATCTCTCCTCCTTCCAGGCTTTTTATTTTCTTGACTTATATATATATATATATATATTTATATTGGCAACTTTCATAAATTACGTGCATTACCGCCACCGACTTATTTCATTTTTCACTCACCCATGTGGGTATAACCAACCATATGTTCTCATATTCTGAGCAAGGAACTTAAACGTTAGCTTTTTTACATGGCACATATTACTTCTCCAACACTTTTGTTTTTGCATTATTTAAACCAAATTGAACATGTTTATTTATGAGGCTAAATTTATTTTATTGATTTATATTTAAGTTAAAATAAGTGTTAATTCAGTATTGTTGTAATTGTCATTATTACAAATAAAATAAACATCGGCCGATTAATCGGCTTTCTTGGTCCTCCAATAATCGGTATCGGCGTAAAAAATCATAATCGGTCGACCTCTAGTTGGGATGTGAACAAGCCGCCCCCCCCCCCCCCCCCCCCCAATTCGGTCTGCTGAGGACGTCACTCGCACACTTTGGCACTTACGACCCCTACCCTTCTCATACCCTGCCTACTAGCCTATATAGAGCCCACTGTGGCCTCCATATAGGATCTTATCATAATCTCATGCTGCACTTGGCACTAGTGAGCCCAAGGTAATTTAGGCCTATTAAAGGTCCAATGCTAACATTATTTTTTTTATCTCAAATCATTTCTGGGTAACAATTAATTAAAAAAAATATATATATTATTATTATAACGGATGGCTTCTTAGAAAAGAGCTATTGGTCTAATTCATTTTCTGATGTCACCAGGCAGGCCAAACTCCATCCCAGGCAGAAATTTCAGGCCGTCTTTTCAAGCAGTTCTTAGAATAAAAGGGCATAATTTTCACAATTTCACAGTATTATTCTAAGCTCAGTGTCGGGCTGTATCACTGCCTGGTACGGCTACTGCTCCGCCCATAACCGTAAGGCTCTCCAGAGGGTAGTGAGGTCTGCACAGCGCATCACCGGGTTCATCCTTGGGAGCAATTTCCAAATGCCTGAAGGTACCATGTTCATCTGTACAAACAATAGTACGTGAGTATAAACAGCATGGGACCACGCAGCCGTCATACAGCTCAGGAAGGAGACGTGTTCTGTCTCCTAGAAATGAACGTACTTTGGTGCGAAAAGTACAAATCAATCCCAGAACAGCAAAGGACCTCGTGACGATGCTGGAGGAAACGGGTACAAAAGTATCTATATCCACAGTAAAACGAGTCCTATATCAACAACCTGAAAGGCCGCTCAGCAAGGAAGAAGTCACTGCTCCAAAACCGCAATAAAAAAGCCAGACTAGGGTTTGCAACTGCACATGGGGACAAAGATTCGTACTCTTTGGACAAATGTCCTCTGGTCTCATGGAACAAAAATATAATTATTTGGCCATAATGACCATCGTTATGTTTAGAGTTAAAACCTCTTGATACTAGCCATCCCGGATCCGGGATCGTAAATACAGCCTCAATTCCATTACCATAATGCAACGTTAACTATTCATGAAAATCGCAAATGAAATAAATATGCTAGCTCTCAAGCTTAGCCTTTTGTTAACAACACTGTCATCTCAGATTTTCAAAATATTCTTTTCAACCATAGCAAAACAAGCATTTGTGTAAGAGTATTGATAGCTAGCGTAGCATTTAGCGTAGCATTCAGTGGGCAACATTTTCACAAAAACACAAAGCATTCAAATAACATAATTTACCTTTGAAGAACTTTGGATGTTTTCAATGAGGAGACTCAGTTTGATAGCAAATGTTCAGTTTTTCCAAAAATATTCTTTGTATGAGAAATCGCTCTGTTTTGTTCATCGTGTTTGGCTACCAAAAAACCCAGAAAATTCAGTCATCAAAACGCCAAACTTTTTTCCAAATTAACTCCATAATATCGACTGAAACATGGCAAACGTTGTTTAGAATCAATCCTCAAGGTGTTTTTCACATATCTCTTCGATGATATATCGTTCGTGGAAGTCTGCTTTCTCCTCTGAATCCACATGGAAGAATACTTGCACCTGGAGATTACGCACCAATTTCGACGCAGGACACCAGGCGGACACCTGGTAAATGTGGTCTCTTATGGTCAATCTTCCAATGATATGCCTACAAATACGTCACAATGCTGCAAACACCTTGGGGAAACGACAAAGTGTAGGCTCATTCCTTGTGCATTCACAGCCATATAAGGAGACAATGGAAAACAGCGCCTCCAAAATTTTGCTCACTTCCTGTTTGAAGTTTCATCTTGGTTTCGCCTGTAGCATCAGTTCTGTGGCACTCACAGATAATATCTTTGCAGTTTTGGAAACGTCAGTGTTTTCTTTCCAAAGCTGTCAATTATATGCATAGTCGAGCATCTTTTCGTGACAAAATATCTTGTTTAAAACGGGAATGTTTTTCATCCAAAAATGAAATACTGCCCCTAGAGTTTCAACAGGTTAACAGGGGAGGCTTGCAAGCCGAAGGACACCATCCCAACCATGAAGAGTGGGGGTGGCAGCATCATGTTGTGGGGTGCTTTGCTGTAGGAGGGACTGGTGCACTTCACAAAGGAGGTGGCATTATGAGGAAGGACAATTTATGTGGATTCAATATATCCACATCTCAAGACATCAGTCAGGAAGTTAAAGCTTAGTTGCAAATTGGTCTTCCAAATGGACAATGACACCAAGCATACTTCCAAAGTTGTGGAAAATGGCTTAAAGACAACGAAGGTATTGGAGTGGCCACAAAGCCCTGACCCAATCCATAAAAAAATTGTGGGAAGAACTAAAAAAAACATGTGTGAGCAAGGAGGCCTACAAACCTGACTCGGTTACACCAGCTCTGTCAGGAGGAAAGGGCCGATATTCACCCAACTTGTGGAAGTCTACCTGAAATGTTTGACCCAAGTTTTTTTTTAAATGCAATGCTACCAAATACTAATTGAGTGTATGTAAACTTCTGACCCATTAGGAATGTGATGAAAGAAATAAAAGCTGAAATAAATCATTCTCTCCTATTAAGCTGACATTCCACATTCTTAAAATAAAGTGGTGATCCTAACTGACCTAAGATGGGGACTTTTTACTCGGGTTAAATGTCAGGAATTGTGAAACTGAGTTTAAATGTATTTGGCTAAGGTGTACGTAAACTTCCGACTTCCATCCCCGTCCACAACCAAAGCCTCCTTGAAGGTAACATTGCTCACTGTTGCCCCTAGTGGCTGGTTTCCACGTCATCTCCCGACATCCTCAGACATGGATGTACGTCGAATACCGACTTGCATCACTAGTGACCTGCCTGGTTTGCCTTTTGTTGATTTGCTGTATTTTCAAAATTGAGAGCAGGGACTCCTATGACAACAGCATATTTTCATTTAGTTGAGAAGGAAGGAGACAGCCATGCAACTGAGTTGAGAACTGAGCTGGGCTCATATGCTCAGCAGAGCCTCTTGTCATTATGCTGTGAGTAATGACTATCTTGTGTTGGTGGATTTCATTATGAGATTGGATCTTTCTGCGTGCCATGTCTTCTGAGTGCTCTGGTGATGCAGCAGAACTCTGCAACACTGCCTTATATGGGCAGACGAAGCAACAGTCTCTTACGCTCTCTCCACACCCCACAAACACTTCACCCCATCCCTCGCTCTTCCACCACCAATCCTAAGAGTTCATTCAACTTCCCCCTCTTACTAAATATATTTGCTCCCTCGTTGGACAGGCTGGCAGTCTAGATAAGCAGGGAAAGCCAGAACTGGCCTAACTAAAAAAAAAAAAATTCCCCTCTGTGGATATGAAGTATTTAGGAGCATGTGTTCTCATGCAGTTGGTAGGTTAATGACTTGGGTCATTCATTAGGCAGTCAACTGAAGAAAATGGTCTGACAAGGGGAAGGATTACCTGAACCAGCATTTCTTATTGGTCCAGTTTTTGTTTTCCATTGCAAAATGCTTTGCTAAAATGTTCCTAATGAAGATGACCCTGGTGTATCTGCTTTGGTCAAAATGCGTTGTAACTTCTGGTGAACTTGGTCAGTTGTTGACTTTGACTAGTGACTGCCCCTTTCCTGTCTGCAGGGAACTGGTCCAATAATGAAGTTCTATGTAGGAAACCCCCTTCCCTAATAAACCCCTCCTTCTCCAATACTCTGTTCTCCTACAAAACTCTGGTCTTTCTAAAGCCTCTCCACTCACTTTCCTGTCATACCCCTTTACACACACACACACACACACACACACACTGAATGAAGCCTGTGTTTCCTTTGGCCAGAGCTCCAGTACTTTGGAGGCCTCCGCATAGCAAGGCCTCACTCAGTCAGACAGCAGTCCATTAATGAATAACCAGAGACTGAGGCCCCTGTTTGTCGAGCACCCATGGCGCTATACAGCTCAGTTACACCATAGTCTCTACCATCCAGGCCCAGTTTAGCCTAGCTAGAAGATGTTGTGTTCAATGCTCAATTGGGTTGTCTTTGTCAGGCACAGGGGCAGTCAGGGAAGGTTGGTCACAGACACAGGGTTTGCTTTGGAAGTGTAGTCTAAAATGGAGGTCTATTGTCCACAGTCTTGTAGTCAAAGATGATGCAAGTACTCTGTACGGCACAGTGGAATCAGAAGAATGATTAATCTGGTAGACCGTCCCCTGCGCTCTCTCACACAACGTGTATATACTGAACAAAGATTTGACTGAGTCACAGTTCATATAATAAATTAGGCCCTAATCTATGGATTTCACAGGAATGGGAATACAGATGTGCGTCTGTTGGTCTCAGATAAAGTAGTGGTGTGAATCAGGAAACCAGTCGGTATCTGGTGTCACCACGATTTTCCTCATGCAGTGCGACACCTCTCCTTCGCGTAGTTGAGCTGGCTGTTGATCGTGTGCTGTGGAATGTTGTCCCACTCCCCTTCAATGGCTGTGCGAAGTTGCTGGATATCGGTGGGAACTGGAACACACTGATGATCCGAAGCATCCCAAACAAAACTCTGGTAACACCTGTGGTGGACATTCCTACATTCAACATGCCAATTGCACACTCCCTAAAAACTGGAGACATCTGGCCCTTTATCACCCCCAGCACAAGGTGCACCTGTGTAATGATCATGCTGTTTAATCAGCTTCTTTTTATGCCACACCTGTCAGGTGGATGGATTATCTTGGCAAAAGAGAAATGCTCACTAACAGGGATGTAAACAAATTTGTGCCCAAATATTTGAGAAATGAGCTTTTTGTGCATATGGCAAATGTCTGGGTTGTTTTATTTCAGCTCATGAAACATGGGACCAACTCTTCAGTGTATATATTCGTACACACCCTTCCTGTGACAGCTGTTTATAGGCTTTTACCCTGAGGAGCCTGACGGGCAGAGCTGGAATGTGGACGGGGTGGCTCGGCTCACCGACAGACACCCTGGCCCAAGCCCTCCCCGGGCATTCCAGCACATGTGCACACGACACTGGGCCTCAACCTCAAACCTTTAGGGCAGATTTATCATTGAAACACCCCTCATATTTCCCCTCTGCACTCTCCCCGTTCACCTCCCTCTGTGAGCTAGCAGAGAGCAGAATCTATTTTTCACCTGTGGTTAAGACTGTTATGACACTAAGCTGACATCAGTAACACACCCAACCTCCATCCCAACCCTTGCTCCTTTTTCTATTTCGTTCTCCCTGTAGTCTGACTGCATTTCCAACCCACTCTCAACACAGATAAATCCCCCTCTGTTTGTATTAAAGGAGTATTATAAGTGACCCATTTTGCTGCGTGGCTAAAACATGGCTGGCACTGTAGGATGATTGCAGACAGCTGTAATTAAACTGCAAGAAAAAAAGATGGGGCGAGAGGGGGGGATGAGTTAGATGCAACGCAGCAAAGATGAGACGGAGACGGGGGCAGCGAGTTTCTTCCGTCTAGACAGCCCACCCCAACAGGCTTCAGGCTTACGATGGCAGCTTTAACCACACACCCAGAGAATAACAGACAACTTGCAGAGTTTGTTTTCCTGGACACTAGTTATTATCCAGTCACTGTCAGACTGCAGCCCGGGGGCTTATGAATTTGCATACTTCCAACACATGGTAATTGTTGCCAGGGGCATTGAGCTAATTGTGATATTAGCTGTGGCGCTAGCTGGAAAGTAAGCATGCTTTGTCCTGAAGATGGTATTAGCCCTTTTTCTTTTTACTGGTATTTGTTATGCAAATGAATGAAGGGGAGCACAATGGCTCATTATTTCATAAAAATGCCTTTCATATCTATCAACTGTGCAGTTTATTCTATTGGTTTTTTTGGTGGGCGTTCCCCTTTTCAATCATTCCAATTGCAAATCTATGCTAAGACTTGGCCAGGGCTATGGAAAACAGCTCTGAAATTCCCAGAGAATTTGTCATGGGGCCAGTTTGACGATGAGTGGTTTTTAAGAAAGATGCTGTGCAATAGTTTCAAACGGGACAAACTACAGCTAGCTTCTCTGAAGCAGAGGCGTCTCTAACACCCTCACTAATCGCCTTACTACAGTTCAACAAAGCCCTTGATATGCATGTGTAGGGTTTTAGTGACGCCACCTACCACTACCCGGAGGTCGGCTCGGTTCGTGGTAAGGAATGCGATACAGGCTGCACTTTGGTAAGCCCCTGGCATTAGTGGTTAAGTCAGCAGCCCCTGGCATTTGCTGGACCAGCGATGGGCACAAGTAAAGCCAGGCCAGTGCCCATTCTGCCCAAGGCCAAAACATCCCCCTTTTATCCTGCTGCTGTCCACCGAACGCGGGCACAGCACCTGCGCGTTAAATCCAACTCCTGCCGGTCCGCTGGATTTAGTTAGCTGGCAGTTGTCCCTCTCTGACGTCCCTCATCCCACTATCTCCCTAACGCTTCGCTACATCGGTGTCGGAGCCCATCCAAATGCGGTAGCCGCGTTGTTTGAAACACCGACTATTGAGTTGAACTTGTGATATTGTGAAGAGTTGACAAATTAGTAAATTAAGTTTAGCCATGTTTCCTCCCCAAATTAGATTGATTGATAATGCAGAATGTGCTAGGTCTTTGTGAAATTCTTCTGGCCTCTAATTTATGGGCAATAATCCAAACTTGATTCAGCCAAGTCATTGATAACAAAATCTATTTCACAACCTCTCTTGGGTCATCAAGATTTGAAGTATGCTATAATATATATATATATCTCATTAAGTAATGTAGAGTAAGAATAGCTTGCAGCTCTGGTGTAGCCCTGCTCAGTTTGACTGAAGGCTGCAAACTTGGCCCCTCGTGGTGCCTTTATCCTCCCTGACCCCTCTCTTGCTCTGTGCTGGAGATATGTAACAGAAGAGAGGAGAAAAGGGAGGTGGCGGCCAGCAGCCTTTCTGCCTGCAGTTGGAGCCAGAAGGACGAGGTTAGGAAAAGAAACCTTGGAAAATGGCACTGCAGGCTTTTTGTTTGTCCTCTCTGGTTGAAATAGGGGTCAGACCATTGGTTTGGAGGGAGAGAGATTGAGGGAATTTGAGAGGGGTGTATGTGTTTTGGGGGAGAGGTGTTGGTATTAGTTCTATTGGCCGTCCGCTATCAAACTGGCCCAGCGAGTTCCACAGGATCCCTGCAAGTGATTTGCTTGTTAATTTGCCTTTTTAGCCCGGTCATTTGCCAATTGACCCTGTCTTAGACTAAAAGGCTGTTAGGCCTCGTGTCGCTCAAACAGGTCAAGGCCAAACCGTATTGAAGGAAAGAAACATAAAAATGTGTGAATAAGTAGCAAACTGAGGTTCGTGTGGGGAGTTGGGGACAAGGTGTTCCACTCTATGGTATGTGTCAACGTTAATACTTTTGAAGTCGGAAGTTTACACACCTTAGCCAAATACATTTAAACTACATTTTTCACAATTCCTGACATTTAATCCTAGTAAAATGTCCCTGTCTTAGATCAGTTTATTTTAAGAATGTGAAATGTCAGAATAATAGTAGTGATTTTTATTTCAGCTTTTATTTCTTTCATCACATTCACAGTCGGTCAGAAGTTGACATGAACTCCAATTGGTATTTTGTAGCATTGCCTTTAAATTGTTTAACTTGGGTCAAATGTTTTGGGTAGCCTTCCACAAGCTTCTCACAAGTTGGGTGAATATTGGCACATTCCTCCTGACAGAGCTGGTGTAACTGAGTCAGGTTTATAGGCCTCCTTGCTCGCACATGCTTTTTCAGTTCTGCCCACAAATGTTCTATAGGCTTGAGGTCAGGGCTTTGTGATGGCCACTCCAATACCCTGACTTGTTGTCCTTAAGCCATTTTTGCCACAACTTTGGAAGTATGCTTGGTGTCATTGTCCATTTGGAAGACTCATTTGCGACCAAGCTTTTAACTTCCTGACTGACATCTTGAGATGTTGCTTCAATATATCCACATCATTTTCCTTCCTCATAAAGCCACCTATTTTGTGAAGTGCACCAGTCCCTCCTGCAGCAAAGCACCCCCACAACATGAAGCTGCCACCCCCGTGCTTCACAGTTGGGATGGTAGTGTTCGGCACCCTCTTTTTCCTCCAAACCTAAAGATGGTTATTATGGCCAAACAGTTCTATTTGTTTCATCAGACGAGGACATTTGTCCAAAGAGTATGAATCTTTGTGCAGTTGCAAACCGTAGTCTGGCTTTTTTTATGGCGGGTTTTTGAGCAGTGACTTCTTCCTTGCTGTGTGGCTTTTCAGGGTATGTCGATATAGGACTCGTTTTACTGTGGATATAAATATTTTTGTACCTGTTTCCTCCATCTTCACAAGGCCCTTTGCTGTTCTGGGATTGATTTGCACTTTTCTTACCAAAGTACGTTCATCTCTAGCAGACAGAACGTGTCTCCTTCCTGAGCGGTATGATGGATGTGTGGTCCCATGGTGTTTATACTTGCATATTATTGTTTGTACAGATGAACGTGGTACCTTCAGGCATTTGGAAATTGCTCCCAAGGATGAACCAGACTTGAGGTCTACAATTGTTTTCTGAGCTGATATCTTTTGATTTTCCCATGATGTCAAGCAAAGTGGTACGGAGTTTGAAGGTAGGCCTTGAAATACATCCACAGGTACACCTCCAATTGACTCAAATTATATCAATTAGCCTATCAGAAGCTTCTAAAGCCATGATATCATTTTCTGGTATTTTCCGAGCTGTTTAAAGGCACAGGCAACTTAGTGTATGTAGACTTCTGACCCACTGGAATTGTGATACAGTGAATTGTAAGTGAAATCTCTGTAAACAATTGTTGGAAAAATGATTTGTCATGCACAAAGTAATGTCCTTTCTGACTTGCAAAAACTATAGTTTGTTAACAAGAAATTTGTGGAGTGGTTGAAAAATGGGTTTTAATGACTCCAACCTAAGTGTATGTAAACTTCCGACTTCAACTGTAAGTAACTGAATAGAGTTGCTGCTTGGCCTCTAGGTTTCCCCATCTGCTCCACTGACGTTTCAGTCAAACTATTAATGATGACCTCAGTCAGATGGCTTCTGCGTAAGTGTCTCTGCTCTCCCAGTCTCCTCTTCCATTCCTCTCTCCCTTCCCCCACTTGCTCTCCCTTCCATTTCTTCTGTTCCCTTCACTCACCCCCTCTTTGTTACGCTCTCCCTCTTTTCTTCTTGCTCTCCTTCCTTTTCCATCTCTTGCTCTCTCCTGCGTGTGCTCCACTCTTGCACGCTCTCTTCCTCTCTTACCAAGCCTGTTTGAGCTGCAAACTCAGATTTCTGCTCAGACCATCTGTTGACTGAACTTATCTTATAGCGTATCGAGGGGGTAGAGTAGTGGAAAGAGGAACAAGTGGCTAAGAATAAAGAGTGAGGGGAAGGGGGGTATACTGAAGAGAAATGAACTATTGTTGTTGGTGCTGGGGTAGAGGGGCAGTTGGACAGGGGGAGCTGGAGGAGTGGGTGGGAGGACTTGAAATAGGAAGGGGTGGTGGGTGGAAAGTAGAGTATATGAGGAAAATGCAGCAATGGGGAGAGGAGGCCACGTTGGCTTGGGAAGGCAGGGTTCGAGGGGCTCCAGCAAGGCTAATGAGCCCCAGATCCTACTCATCCAGCACCCCCTCCCCCCACCCCCAAATGTCCATCCACGCCCTACATTTGTTTCGCACAGTATTGTCCACTGAGGCCTCCCAGAACCAGCATATGACTTTTCTTAGTAATCGCTGGCTGTCATTGTAGTAAGTATCTGGGCAGCAGAATCACAAACAAATGGGATGTGTGGTCCTGGTTTTCCTGTCTCCGTCTCGGTCTGTCGATTTGTAAGGCCTTGCGGTCTCTCTCCCTCACTCTCCATATATGCTGGAGGACATTTTGTTTTCTCTTATTGCATGTCAAACTTTTTTATAGTACTCTGACAATACCAGTTTTAGTCATGGATTGTAAATGTCTCTGTTCTCAGTCTCTGTGATCCTCATATTGTATTGCCATCAGAGTGACAAATCTTCATGTTGGCTTCCCTGGCTGCTCTCCTGTTTTTCCAGTAGTTTCGAATTCCTCGGCAAGACCATGTGCCTCATGCTGTTTCTGTTGGTTCTAATGTTTTTTTGTTTTTTTTAACTACTTGTCTACGACTGCATGGTTTCATGTGTGGCTATTCTGATAATATACTTGACTTCTGCTACCAGTATTTGTAGTTCTATGATAAACAAACATGTTTGTTTGTTTTTTTCTCACACCAATTTCAATGTCAACATTTTGGAATCTCTCTTCTCCCCATTCAGATCTGTGAGGTTGTTGACAAGACGTTAGTTCCACTCCGGTTTCAGTGTGTTTGTGATCCGGTGAGTGAGACCATTGCCGGGCCTACAAGGGATGAAACCGGATGGGGTTGCCATGGAGCCCACAGAAGCTGTAGGACCCGAGCCCTCGGCCCAGGGGATGGCCACCGACGAGATGCCCGCCCAGCCAGCCCCTTCAACTTCCCCGTCCCCTCCATCACAGCCCGAAGACACCCAAAACAGCACAGCGCAGCCTGAAAGCCCTACAGCGCCCCCTGCATCAAAGGAGGTCAATGGCAAGGCAGCAGCTAAACCCAAGGCTAAGACCGTGGGCTTGGCTAAACAGCGGCCAGGCACAGCTGGCACCAAGGCCACATCGGGTCCGGCGTCAGGACCCAGCACTTCTCGTCCAGGCACGGCCCCAAGCCACATGGCCAATGGATTAAAGTCCACAGCTAGTGACCTGGCCAGGAAAGCAGCTTTGGACAAAAAGAAGACCACCACCATCGCAGCCGGAGCATCGGCGTCAGCTGCAGCCACGAAGAGGTACGTGGGGCCGGCCGACACTTCCACTGTCAGGACCCATACTAAGGTGGCTGACAGGAAGGCTGTCGGAGTCCCCAGGTCCACCTCTGCTACCAGGACTGCGGCGATGGGTCCTGGCACTCCAACGAGGAGACCTCCTGCTGCTGGTCCCATTAATGGGGCCGGGGCCAGACCCAAAACCACAGGTGAGAACTATACTCACAAACATACTGCCGAGTATTTAGTCTTGTTAATCATGTTTTGGTTAGACACAGCTTTTTGTTTTCCTTTGACCCGTGTTGAGTCTTTAGTCACTGTCCTATGTATTTTAGAGCTCACACAAACCCACCTGTGCTTGGCTGCAGACACATTTGCTCTCAACTCCTACTACATCAATCCTTCATCCCAGTCCTCTGTTCTCACTCCCACCCCTCATCTTCATTCCACCTTTTTCCTCCCCCATCTCGCTCTTCATGCACTTCCTCATTTGCTCTCCCTCTCCTCCAGCTTCCAGACTTGCAGCCTCAGCTGCCCCCAAGCCTTCCAGCACTGCAGTCACGGCCAAACCCAATAGGACGACGGTTTCCAAGACAACCAGGTAAGGCAGCCTATCCCGTGACTGCACCACCACCGGGAATGCAAAGTGATTTACGGGCCAGTGACATTTGTGAACAGCACCGGGCATGCAAAGTGATTTACCGGGCAGTGACATTTGTGGCTGGCAGATACGCATTTGAATGAACTCAAGGGGGGAAAACCAAGGCACTGTTTATAGTTTAAAAACCTCTCCCCTCACATACACAATGCAATCACCCAAGATCTGAAGAGCCGCTTTGCACAAAAGGCATCACTTGACAAATCGGATCCGTGAACGACTTGTTTTGCGAGGAGCTGCAATTGAGTATCGATGAAAAGTGGCCATTGTGGGTCCTGCCGGCCTGCTATTGGATTAGGTTTCCCACTGTGTCTCAAATGGCTTTCCATATTATATATATTGCGCTGCTGTTGACCAGAGCATTATGGGTCCTGGTCAAAAGTAGTACAGTGCCATTTGGGATGCAGCCCTAGTCTACTGAGTCACACTCTCACACGGCCCTAGTCTACTGAGTCACTCTCTCACCCGGCCCTAGTCTACTGAGTCGCACTCTCTCACACGGCCCTAGTCTACTGAGTCACACTCTCACACGGCCCTAGTCTACTGAGTCACTCTCTCACCCGGCCCTAGTCTACTGAGTCGCACTCTCTCTCACACGGCCCTAGTCTACTGAGTCACACTCTCACACGGCCCTAGTCTACTGAGTCGCACTCTCACCCGGCCCTAGTCTACTGAGTCGCACTCTCTCACCCGGCCCTAGTCTACTGAGTCACTCTCTCACACGGCCCTAGTCTACTGAGTCGCACTCTCTCACACGGCCCTAGTCTACTGAGTCGCACTCTCTCACACGGCCCTAGTCTACTGAGTCGCACTCTCTCACACGGCCCTAGTCTACTGAGTCGCACTCTCACCCGGCCCTAGTCTACTGAGTCGCACTCTCTCACACGGCCCTAGTCTACTGAGTCGCACTCTCTCACACGGCCCTAGTCTACTGAGTCGCACTCTCTCACACGGCCCTAGTCTACTGAGTCGCACTCTCTCACCCGGCCCTAGTCTACTGAGTCGCACTCTCTCACCCGGCCCTAGTCTACTGAGTCGCACTCTCACACGGCCCTAGTCTACTGAGTCACTCTCTCACCCGGCCCTAGTCTACTGAGTCGCACTCTCTCACACGGCCCTAGTCTACTGAGTCACACTCTCACACGGCCCTAGTCTACTGAGTCGCACTCTCTCACCCGGCCCTAGTCTACTGAGTCGCACTCTCTCACCCGGCCCTAGTCTACTGAGTCGCACTCTCACACGGCCCTAGTCTACTGAGTCACTCTCTCACCCGGCCCTAGTCTACTGAGTCGCACTCTCTCTCACCCGGCCCTAGTCTACTGAGTCACTCTCTCACCCGGCCCTAGTCTACTGAGTCACACTCTCACACGGCCCTAGTCTACTGAGTCACTCTCTCACCCGGCCCTAGTCTACTGAGTCGCACTCTCTCTCACACGGCCCTAGTCTACTGAGTCGCACTCTCTCTCACACGGCCCTAGTCTACTGAGTCACTCTCACACGGCCCTAGTCTACTGAGTCGCACTCTCACACGGCCCTAGTCTACTGAGTCGCACTCTCACACGGCCCTAGTCTACTGAGTCACTCTCTCACCCGGCCCTAGTCTACTGAGTCGCACTCTCACACGGCCCTAGTCTACTGAGTCGCACTCTCTCACCCGGCCCTAGTCTACTGAGTCACACTCTCTCCCGGCCCTAGTCTACTGAGTCGCACTCTCTCACCCGGCCCTAGTCTACTGAGTCGCACTCTCACACGGCCCTAGTCTACTGAGTCACTCTCTCACCCGGCCCTAGTCTACTGAGTCACACTCTCACACGGCCCTAGTCTACTGAGTCACTCTCTCACCCGGCCCTAGTCTACTGAGTCGCACTCTCTCTCACCCGGCCCTAGTCTACTGAGTCGCACTCTCTCTCACACGGCCCTAGTCTACTGAGTCGCACTCTCTCTCACCCGGCCCTAGTCTACTGAGTCGCACTCTCTCTCACACGGCCCTAGTCTACTGAGTCACACTCTCACACGGCCCTAGTCTACTGAGTCGCACTCTCTCACCCGGCCCTAGTCTACTGAGTCGCACTCTCTCACCCGGCCCTAGTCTACTGAGTCGCACTCTCTCACCCGGCCCTAGTCTACTGAGTCGCACTCTCTCACACGGCCCTAGTCTACTGAGTCGCACTCTCTCACACGGCCCTAGTCTACTGAGTCGCACTCTCTCACACGGCCCTAGTCTACTGAGTCGCACTCTCTCACACGGCCCTAGTCTACTGAGTCACTGTGTTGCTGAATAACATGGGTTATTGCCCCCAGGGCAGGGGTTATTCACTGGGACTCTGGTCGCGCTCTCGCTGGGATGTTCCAGCAACTCTACGGGTGTGTCTCAGTAATGGTCTAAAGTAGCTACCATGTCAAATGTGATATCGGGAAGCACCTGAGTGAGCTGGGTGAGCAATTACGCAGGTACTTTCCCGGAACGGACGACACAAACAACTGGATTCATTATCCCTTTCAAACTCTGCCTCCAGTCCACTTACCGATATCGGCACGAGCCTCATTGAAATTGCAACAAGGGGTTCTGTGAAAATGTAATTTAATCAGAAGCCACTGACAGATTTCTGGATAGGACTGTGCTGTTAAGACACTGATGCTCTTTTCAACCATGTATCTATGTGAGAGTGGATTCTCGGGCCCTCACTGGCATGAAAGCTAAATACAAGCACAGACTGTGTGTAAAATGATTTAAGACTGAGACTCTCTCAATACAACCCAACATTACAAAGTTGTGTGTACATCCTTTCAAGCACACCCTCCTCATTAACCTGTGGTGCGTTATTCACAATTTTTGATGAACGAATGTTTTAAATGTAAGGAGTGAAATTATTGATATTATATTATACACTTCTCACAAGCCGGGCTGTGACAACAAAAAAAATGTTTTGTGTGTGTGGCAGGCTTAAAATGATGGCAAAAAAAACATTTGAGTGTGCTGACCCTGGTGCTAGAGGGGGTACAGCTGACCCTGGTGCTAGAGGGGGTACAGCTGACCCTGGTGCTAGAGGGGGTACAGCTGACCCTGGTGCTAGAGGGGGTACAGCTGACCCTGGTGCTAGAGGGGGTACAGCTGACCCTGGTGCTAGAGGGGGTACAGCTGACCCTGGTGCTAGAGGGGGTACAGCTGACCCTGGTGCTAGAGGGGGTACAGCTGACCCTGGTGCTAGAGGGGGTACAGCTGACCCTGGTGCTAGAGGGGGTATGCAGCTGGAGGTTTGAAGGGGTACGGGACTATAAAAAGTTTGGAAACCACTGGTTTAGACTATTGGGATATACCCGCTTGCTATACAGTATGGCTCCACACCTAATCTCTCGTGGACAGACTACATGAACATTAATGGTAGCGTAGATCTGTCCTGAGACGACGGCGCGTGAGATAATGAGCAGCATTAGTTCTAGTGCTTTGGACAAATCAAGATTTCGCACGTGTTTGCATCTTTTGAATTTTGGGAGTGTACATTTGTCCCATAGGCTTGCCTGTAACTTGCAAAGAGAGAGGGTGGAGCTCTTTGTTAGGTTTCGGTCTTCGTTCTTCTATCTTCTCTTTGCTTGTGGACCCAGAACTTAGTCGAGTGAATTTGTTGGATTTGTTTTAACGATATGGAGAAGCAGTATGTCACTGTGAGATCATGTTGCTTGTGTTTGACGACCGGAGAAGCAGTATGTCACTGTGTGAGATCATGTTGCTTGTGTTTGACGACAGGAGAAGCAGTGTCACTGTGTGTGAGATCATGCTGCTTGTGTTTGACGACCGGAGAAGCAGGTTGTGTGTGTGTGTGTGACAGCCAGACTGTCTCTCCATCCATGCTGGGCCCTGTTCCTTCCTCCCTGGGTGAGCCAGGACTAGTGAACAGGCCTCTCCCAGCCATAGCTGTGACTGCTGCTGCCTTTCCATGAGTCTGGGCAGGGCAGGCGGCACGGGGCTCATATATAAAATGAATAAATGTAACATAACATTACTGTTCCGTTTCCCCACCTGCAAAAGAACGTCTGACGGCCCATAATGCAAAACGAGATGAAAGAATGGCCTATAGTACATTGCCATAGTTACACATTGGCAGAGAAATAGGGTTTCCTTAAACTATTCATATTAATTGCCCTAGGGGGTGAAATAATCAATTGTACTGGATAAGAAGCAGATGTCAATATATTGGTGACAAATGGGTCGCAACAAAACAGAGTGAGATTGGATGGGAGCCTCAGAACAAGGGGATTGGGTAGTTTGGCAACTGGCAAGGTGAGTTATGATATTAGATTAAAGGGAGAAGGGTTGTCGACTAAGTTAGCAGATGTGCTGGTAGCTTGAGGCGTCGCAGAGCTGTTTGAACAGCTGGCCTCGCGTGCCATGCTTCTGGCACACACTGCTGGGTTGTGTTCAGTAGGGCAAAAACATTTTGAAAGGGGAATGTTCTACCTGAACTTGTCCAGTAACAAATGCTAATTTTCTTTCTGTTCCAAAATGTTTTGCTACTGTGTTCCCTACTGAACATACCCCAGGTGAATGAGTCTACCAATCCCCTAATGCAGTGGTTAACAAACCTTTTATAGTCCCGTAGCCCTTCAAACATTCAACCTCCAGCTGCGTACCCCCTCTAGCACCAGGGTCAGCGCACACTCAAATGTTTTCTGCCATCATTTTAAGTCTGCCACACACACTATGATACATTTTATTAAACCGTAAGAATGAGTGCGTTTTTGTCACCCAGAAAGGCCAGTCACGTGAGAAACTCGTCATCATGCAAGCGGTCAGACAAGTGAAAATAATGGTCAGTAAAGATAACTTGAAGCTCGTCTCTCAGTTCAACATTTTTTTTAAAATACTTTGCCCATTGATAACCAGAGCACTTCTGTATGTTGTCAAAGCGTTACATGGTCACTGCCCATATTATTGCATAATGCAGAAGATACACGAGAGTTCAGGGGCCTTGCTTTAACAAAGTTAACCATTTTCACTGTAGTGTCCAAAACGTCTTTCAAGCTGTAAGGCATTCCTTTGGCAGCAAGAGCCTCTCGGTGGATGCTGCTGTCTACCCAAGTGGCGTTGGGAGCAACTGCTTGCACGTGCGTTACCACTCCACTATGTCTCCCTGTCATGGCGTTTGTGCCATCAGTACAGATACCAACACATCTTGACCACCAAAGTCCATTTGTCACAAAGCTGTCGAATACTTTACAAATATCCTCTCCTGTTGCCCCTGCCCCCATAAATGTAACGGACATATGCCAGGAGCTGTGCCAGGCCTGCCATGTCTGTTGACTCATCCAGCTTTAACGGATGGAATTCACTGGCTGGTATGCAAAGCAGTAGTTGTTTCAAAACATCTCCTGCCATGTCACTGATGCATCGTGAAGCAGTATTGTTTGATGAAGGCATTGTCTGTATAGTTTATTTTTGGCCTTTTCCCCCAGCATTGTCACAGACAGATCTGCGGCAGCAGGAAGAATGAAGTCCTCCACAGTAGTATGGTGCTTGCCTGTCCTAGCCACTCAGTAGGTCACCATATAAGACTCTTCCAGCCCCTTCTTATTAATGGTATCTCTTGCTTTTATACATGTCTTACTACTCAAAAGTCGTCTTAATTCTCACTCAAACTCACATGGCATATTTTTCATATTGGCATGTTTTGTTTCTAAATGTCTGCCCAAGAGTGACGGTTTCATCGAGTTGTGAGATGGTATTTTGCACATATAACACACTGTGGCTGAGGAAAGGCACTACTTCCAATATAAGTGAACCCCAAATCAATTTATTTCTCATATTTGCGATTCCATGGTCCAACGTCCCCTGTCTGTTCAGTGCTTTCCCTGGTAAGGGGACAGTAGCTCTTCGGTTGCATCAGATTCACAACTGTCAGTGTCTATGTTAGCTGTGCTAACAACAAATGTAGAATTACTGATGCTAACATTGGATGTGCTCGTGGAAGCAGAACAACTTGTGTCGTCGACAGGTGTAGTACTGCTGGTAGTAGCAGTACTACCAGTAGAGCTGGTATGCGTGTCTATGGACGCGGGCCTTAGTTAAAAATATTTATCAATTTTCGAGCAAACGGAATGAGCAGCAGCTACGTTTGGCCACATACGTTAGTGGATTTCTGCGAGAGTAACGGTTAATGTGATTGAATGTTAATGGGTGGGTGGGTGTATAATTCCCTGTATCTGTATCATCTCCTTTTCTCTCTATCTGGAGACAGTGCCCTTGTCCTGTTTAAGCAGTTTGTCCGTCCAACCCCCGTCCCTCCTTCTCTCCTCCTTTACTCCTCCCTTCTGTTTATGTACAGTACCAGGAATTTAGCCAGCATCCTCTCAACCCTCCCGCTGCTCCCCTCCCTCCCCCGTGAGGGCATCTGTCATTTTGGTGGGCCTTAAGACTCCCTCTGAGAATGGGAGGAATCTAGGGTGTATAAGGTGAGGTCATGTGTGTTGAGTCATCCATATGGGAATGGGCAGTTACAACTCATATTAGATGACAATCTATGCAGGTCAGATAGATACCTTTTCACTTGCAGTCTGACTCAAACATGCATAATAACAGAGTTGTTGAATAACTAAAAGGAGACCATTGACTGTCACTCTAGCTCTTGTGCAATGCAGTCACACAATGTTCCTGTCCCAGCTTCTCTCTTCCCCCTTTGGGGATGAAACCATGCAGTTTTGGCCCCAGCCTTGGCAGGGCATAGTTACTGTTTCGCGCAGATGCCTTCTACACATTAGGATAGTATAGTAACCAAGGCCTCAGTAAATGGGTTGTCTCTGGATCAGTTGCTAACCCAACAGATATTACAGCCTATTGTATTGTTGATGTCATCACAGCGTATAAATAATTTTTAATAGCCATTGAATTCCATGGCGACATCTTGAATACACCTGTCGGTTGTTTGTATCTCCAAACCGGCTGTGAATCTATTGCACCACTAAGGCATATCAACCAAGTACTGGCTTTGAATCCCTTGTTGACACTAATCAAACCCTTGTAGCCACAACAAATATACCAAAGCTGCTGAACTACAGTGCCACCCAAGCAATTAATACTGTATGGGGACTCTCATCCCTCCTTGACTCCCTCCGTGAGGATCAGGCAGTTCTGAGTGTCTCTGTGAAGCTGAGATGGAGGGTTAACGCTGTACGCCCAGATGACTGGCCTCGCCTCCCCTCCCTTCCATCTCTCCCTCCTTCCTTTCAGAAGAAGTCTCTCACTCTCCATTCCCCTGCCTTAATTTAGTGCTCCTGTCGTTTTGTTCCCTACGTGGAACTCACCCAGATAGGAAGGCAATCTGCTTCCATGTGCTTTTAGTCATCTGTCCATTCTCTCCTATCTTCCATCGTGTTCATTCTGTCGCTCATTTCATCACTGCGTGCCTCAGTGTGTCATTTTCTTCCTTTCCTCCCTCCGTTTAATGCAGTCCCGCTCGTCTTCAACTAATTCGCCCATGTCATCTGAAGGTACAGTATGCCCGCTTTCATGTTTCGCTGCTCTTTACCATGCAATCAAGGCCCTGCTCCCTCTGTCCCATCGACGCACCCTATTACAGTATAATAATAGCGAAACCCGAAGGCCTTTGAGTCTCCGCAGCCTTTGAGTCTCCGCAGCCTTTGAGTCTCCGCAGCCTTTGAGTCTCCGCAGCCTTTGAGTCTCCGCAGCCTTTGAGTCTCCGCAGCCTTTGAGTCTCCGCAGCCTTTGAGTCTCCGCAGCCTTTGAGTCTCCGCAGCCTTTGAGTCTCCGCAGCCTTTGAGTCTCCGCAGCCTTTGAGTCTCCGCAGCCTTTGAGTCTCCGCAGCCTTTGAGTCTCCGCAGCCTTTGAGTCTCCGCAGCCTTTGAGTCTCCGCAGCCTTTGAGTCTCCGCAGCCTTTGAGTCTCCGCAGCCTTTGAGTCTCCGCAGCCTTTGAGTCTCCGCAGCCTTTGAGTCTCCGCAGCCTTTGTTTTGATCCTGCTAACAAATGGAAACAAATGGCCATTATTGGGCTGAGTCGCTGTGGGAGAGGCGTTTGTGTGGCCAGGCATGTACGGCCGGACCACTTCCGTAAGTTTGTCATTGTGAGTTAATCTATGTTGTCGGCTGTGTCCAAACCATGGCGAACCAATCAGAAGAACAGCAGAACAGCATGACGGATATTGGTGTAATTGACTGAATCGCAACAATGTCACAAAGCGGTCAGCTCCTCTGACGTTTCCTATCCCTTTTTTGTTTTGGACGCTGTGTACGTATGAATCTGTTCTATAGAAACGATATGCAAAGCATCGATTTTGCACAAATACAGTGCTGCCCTTGTTTCATTACACCTGGTTCTTAAGCAACTGTTTTGAGTGTAGGCTACTGTAGCGCTTTGGAGCATGGGCTACAACTCATCGCACAAGCCTGTCAATGTAAACGCCTCACACCAGTCTGTACATGTAGATTGCACACACCAGTATCACACACGCGTATCCAAGCATAGCTCTGTAGATGTTACTATTCCCTGCTCCGCTGTTGCATAGCCTAAGGATAATCGGTCAAGTGTGCTCATGAATGCAAGGGCACTAGGGCATACAAACACGCACACTTGACATTCTGTCCACTCAGCAGTATGCAGGGGGATGGGCACTGCCTTGCTCTGGAAAAGGTCGTGTCTGGATCCTGTGGCTTTTCCACAGCTGTCTGGCACCTGTTTTTAAAGTGAACAAATGGCAGATCTAGGATCAGTTTACCCTCTCCAAATCCATAACCTCAGCCAGGAGAGGGGTAATTTCGAAACTGGCCTCGAATCTGTTAGGGGCTGATTAAGCATATGGCTATACAGTCACCTGCCACAACAAGACCACTTGGCTCTTCAGGTCAGGAGGTCAAACAGTAGACTAGAGGGATAAAGGAAGAGGGCAAGAGATTATTGCCCAGGGTATGTTCATTACATGTTCGCAATGGAAAAGGTTTTGCAACAAAAGGAAAATGTGTTTTATTAGACAACTTACTATTAGACAAGTATATTGCCTACTGTTCAGTTTTGTACCTACTGAATACGACCCAGGAGTCTTGGGAAGGTTGAGTTCCACTGTTAAGAAGAGGGAGTGTTTAATGGATCAGGGGCTCATGTCCGCTGCCTCTAACCCCCTAACATTTGCCTGGGTGCTTAATAGCCCATCGATTAGTCTCCTCTCTGTCCTTGGAGTAGTACTACTCTCAACCCTCAGTGAGTGCGACCCTCACCCACATCCTGTTCGTTTTCCACAATCACGCTTTCTCACTCCATCCTTTCCTCTTCCCCCACTAGGCTGGGATTAGAAAATGACTAAGCGATGCGTTACAGGCAGACAGAATGGTTTTCTGTTACCTCTTGAAATTGCTTTTATGTAGTGTAGGACGGCCCTTGACTCTTCGAGCATACTGTGTGGGGAGCACTGAGCAGGTGAATAACTACTACTTACTGTTTAGAGTTAATTTATCATAAAGTCCCAAGCCTATTACCCTACATTAGGCAGCTGATGAAATGGTACTGAACCAAAGTTATACACCAAACATTAGGAACACCTGCTCTTTCCAAAAAATAAAGGGAACACTTAAACAACACAATGTAACTCCAAGTCAATCACACTTCTGTGAAATCAAACTGTCCACTTAGGAAGCAACCCTGATTGACAATACATTTCACATGCTGTTGTGCAAATGGAATAGACAACAGGTGGAAATTATAGGCAATTAGCAAGACACTCCCAATAAAGGAGTGGTTCTGCAGGTGGTGACCACAGACCACTTCTCAGTTCCTATGCTTCCTGGCTGATGTTTTGGTCACTTTTGAATGCTGGCGGTGCTTTCACTCTAGTGGTAGCATGAGACGGAGTCTACAACCCACACACGTGGCTCAGGTAGTGCAGCTCATCCAGGATGGCACATCAATGCGAGCTGTGGAAAGGTTTGCTGTGTCTGTCAGCGTAGTGTCCAGAGCACGGAGGCGCTACCAGGAGACAGGCCAGTACATCAGGAGACGTGGAGGAGGCCGTAGGAGGGCAACAACCCAGCAACAGGACCTCTACCTCCGCCTTTGTGCAAGGAGGAGCACTGCCAGAGCCCTGCAAAATGACCTCCAGCAGGCCACAAATGTGCATGTGTCTGCTCAAACGGTCAGAAACAGACTCCATGAGGGTGGTATGAGGGCCCGACGTCCACAGGTGAGGGTTGTGCTTACAGCCCAACACCGTGCAGGACGTTTGGCATTTGCCAGAGAACACCAAGATTGGGAAATTCGCACCCTGTGTTGTTCACAGATGAAAGCAGGTTCACATTGAGCACATGTGACAGTCTGGAGACGCCGTGGAGAACGTTCTGCTGCCTGCAACATCCTCCAGCATGACCGGTTTGGCGGTGGGTCAGTCATGGTGTGGGGTGGCATTTCTTTGGGGGACCGCACAGCCCTCCATGTGCTCGCCAGAGGTAGCCTGACTGCCATTAGGTTCCGAGATGAGATCCTTAGACCCCTTGTGAGACCATATGCTGGTGCGGTTGGCCCTGGATTCCTCCTAATGTAAGACAATGCTAGACCTCATGTGTCTGGAGTGTCAGCAGTTCCTGCAAGAGGAAGGTTTTCCACTTTAATTATGAGTGTGACTCCAAATCCAGACCTCCATGGGTTGATGAATTTGATTTCCATTGATATTTTTGGTGTGATTTAGTTGAATGTGCTGACAACAATGTAAAGAAAAGTATTTAATAATATTTCATTTGTTCAGATCTAGGATGTGTTATTTTAGTGTTCCCTTTATTTTTTTGAGCAGTGTACTATCCCCTATTGATGTCACTTGTTAAATCAACTACAGTCAGTCAGTTAATTCTGATGGCCTGGAGATGGAAGCTGTTATTAGTGTATTGTTAGTTTTTTAAACTAGGCTAAGAACAAAATATTTTTGCTTTGAGGCGCCTGTACTGTCTCCGCCTTCTAGATGCTAGCGGGGTGAACAGGCTGTGGATCGTGTGGCTGAGGTCCTTCATGTTACCTTGGCCTCCATGTGACATCAGGTGCTGTAGATGTCCTGGAGGGTAGGCAGTGTGCCCCCGGTGATGCGTTGGGCGGATCCCACAACCCTCTGGAGAGCCCTGCAGTTGCGGACGGTGCAGTTGCCGTACCGGGCAATGATACAGCCCGACAGGATGCTCTCAATGGTGCATCAGATGTTCGTGAGGGTCTTAGGGGCCAAGCCAAATTTCTGTTGTGCCTTCTTCAGCACTATGTGTGGCTGGACCATTTCAGGTTGTCAGTGATGTTCACACAGAGGAACTTTAAGATTTTCACCATCCACTGCGGCCCCTTCATTTTGTTGAGAGGTTATTTTCCTGACACCACTCCGCCAGGGCCCTAATCTCACTGTAGACTCATCGCTGTTGGTAATCAGGCATACCACTGTTTGCAAACTTGATGGTGTGTGTGTGGCCACAGTCATGGGTGAACAAGGGAGTACAGGAGGGGGCTGAGCATGCACACTTGTGGGGCCCCCGTTTGTGGAACAAGGTAGTGGAGGTGGTGTCACCACCTGGGGTCGACCTGTCACGATATCCAGGACCCAGTTGCACAGGGCTTGGTTCAGACCCAGGGCCACAAACTTAGTGATGAGCTTGGAGGGCACTATGGTGTTGAAGATTGAGCTGTAGTCAATGAATAGCATTCTTACATAGGTGTTCCTCTCGTCCAGATGGGATAGGGCAGTGCGAATGATTGCTTTATCCATGGATCTGTTGGGGCGGTATGCAAGTTAGAGTGGTTGTAGGGTAAGATGGAAATGATATGATCCTTGATTAGTCGAAGCACTTCATGATGACAAAGTGACCGCTACGAGGCGATTAGTCATTTAGTTCAGTTACCTTGGGTACAAGGAACCATGGTGGCCATCTTGAAACTTGTGGGGACAGCAGATTGGGATAGAGAGCGATTGAATATGTCCGTAAACACACCAGCCAGCTGGTCTGCACATGCGCTGAGGACGCAGCTAGAGATACCGTCTGGGCCGGCAGCTTTGCGAGGGTTAACGCGCTTAAATGTCTTACTCGCGTCGACCACGGAGAAGGAGAGCCTGCAGTCCTTGGTAGTGGGCCTCGTCGGTGGCACTGTGTTCTCCTCAAAGCGAACGAAGGTGTTTAGCTTGTCCGGGAGCAAGACGTCGGGTGTCCGCGACGTGACAGGTTTTCCTTTTGTAGTCCGTGATTTGTCTGTAGACCCTGCCACATACGTCTCGCCATTGAATTGCGACTCCACTTTCTCTATACTGACATTTTTGTAAAGTGTTTGTATTCTTCCATATTTCAAGTCACCTTTCCATGGTTAAATGCAGCAGTTTGCACTTTCAGTTTTGTGCGAATGCTGCCATCTATTCACTGTTTCTGGTTAGGGTATGTTTTAATAGTCACAGTGGGTACAACATCTCCTATACACTTCCTGATAAACCCAGTCACTGTATATTTGTCTATTATTCTCGGAAGCTACCTGGAACATATCCCAGTCTGCGTGATCGAAGCAATCTTGAAGCGTGGGTTCCGATTGGTCAGACCAGCGTTGAAGAATAGTCCTTAGCACCGATACTTCCTGTTTGAGTTTCTGCCTATAGGAAGGGAGGCGCAAAATGGAGTCGTGGTCAGATTTGCCAAAAGGAGGGCCTTGTAGACATCCTGGATGTTGGAGTAACTGTGGATGAGTTTTTTAGCAGCGTACTACTGTCTACATATTCATAGAACTTCTGCAGACTTTTCCTAAAATTTGCGTTAATATCCCAGCTTCAATAAATGCAGCCTCAGGATATGTGGTTTCCAATTTGCATAAAGTTAATTTGAAGTTCTTTTGAGGGCCGTCCTGGTATCAGCTTGAGGGGGGATATACACGGCCGTGACTCAACCGAAAAAATTTATCTTGGGAGATAATACAGTCGGCATTTGATTGATTGAGGTATTCTAGGTCGGGTGAACAAAAGAACTTGAGTTCCTGTATGTTATCACAATTACACCATGAGTCATTAATCATGACACACTCCCCTGACCTTGTTCCTGAAGAGATGTATTCCTGTCTGCGCGATGAACTGAGAACCCAACTGGCTGGACCGACTGTCAAGTGTCTGTCAAATTTAAGGAAGTGTCTGTGTTAATTGTGCAAACATCAGTGTAATAGGACATTCCATCATACAGTGTAGAGTCTGTCCAGCCAGTTGGGTTCTCAGTTCAAGAGAGCCATGTTAGTCCCTGATGTCTCTCTGGAAAGAAAGCCTCGCCCTGAGCTCGTCAACTTTATTATCCAGAGACTGAACATTAGCTAGTAATACACTCGGAAGAGGTGGGTGGTGTGCGTGCCTCCTAAGTCAGACTAGAAGACGGCTTCGAGTACACCTCCGCCAATGTCGTTTTGGGTCAGCCTCTGGAATCATTTCAATTGCCCTTGGGGGTGTGAACAAAGGTTCCGCTTCAGGGAAGTCGTATTCCTGGTCATAATGCTGGTGGTGTTGGTGAGTTACCACCTCTGATATCCAATAGTTCTTCCCGGCTGTATGTAAGACACATTTTTCTGGGCTAACAATGTAAAAATAATACATAAAATAAACTAAATACTGCAAAGTTTCCTAGGAACTAGAAGCGAGCCAGCCCTCTGTCGGTGTTATTTTATCATTTTAATTAAAACATTTATTTGACCTTCATTTAACAAGGCAAGTTGGTTAAGAATAAATCTTACTTACAATGACGGCCTACCCTGACCAAACGCGACGCTGGGCCAATTGTGCGCTGACCTATGTTACTCCCAAACACGGCCGGTTGTGAAACAGCCTGGAATCGAATCAGGGTCTGTAGTGACTCCTCTAAGCACTGAGATGCAGTGCCTTAGACTGCTGCGCCACTCGGGAGCCCATCATTGTGCCCTCTTGGTCAGGTTATTGTGACATGAATGTGTTCCCCATAACTTACCTGGTTTAAATAAAATGTTTTCTTCCCCAGGCCTGCCACTGGTCACACTGGCCTGTTGATGGGCACATCCAAGCCAGCCGCTGCCGGCTCCAGCAGACCTGCAGCTTCCAGAGTCGGCACCACAGCCCCCTCTACTGGCAGGACTACCACAGTGCAGGCACCCAAACCTACAGGCCCTGCCAAGAAAGGTGCACATGCCTTACAAGTTGTTTTGTACCATGAATGTAACCCACTTGATTCTATTAGGATTGGTCTTGAGCATCACCTGTATGTATCTCAATCAACTTGCGAAGGTACCATTTTATATTTTTAGTTGAGAAGAGATGCGTGTTTAAATTATTCCTGTTCATTTACAGATGTCAGCAGACCAGCAACCACTGCCGCAGCCAGAAAGCCGGCAACATCCGCCACTACCAAAACGACCAAACCTGACCCCCCTAAAGCGACTGCAGCCTCCAGACCCGAGCCTGCCTCCAAAAGGGCCCATCCCACCAAGGCGACAGACACCAAGCCAGCCCGCCCTATATCACAGGACCCCAAGCCCCTGCCCACACGTAAAGCCCCTCCCACCACACGGCCCCCTGCCACCCGACAGCCCCAGGGCAAGACCCCCCCTGCCTCCCCCAGCAACAAGCCCGTGGGCAGCACCATCCCCCAGTCAGTCAAACAAGCCTCCAAACCAACCCAGTCTGTCCTGCCCTTCACTGCCAGACCTGGAGCTCCCAAGTCTGCAGCTGCAGCAGTGGCTGCTGCAGCTGCTGTGGCAACAGTTGCCGTGATAGCCGCAGCAGAGCCAGAAGTGGCCGCTTCAGAAGTCCCAGCACCAGTGTCGGCGTTTTCACCAGCAGTGGCCCTGGAGCCCAGAGAAGCGGTTTCAGCCCCATCTCCTCAGGATACTACTTCTCCATCTCCACCACAGAGCCCACTCAGGCTGGCTCCTGCTCCACCACAGGGCTCACTAGTCACTGTTGCCAGGGATGAGATGTCTGAACGACCAGAGACCGTCCCAGCAGCCCCGACACAGCCAGCACCAGACCAGACCTTACCCCAGGACATCCCCACAGCAGTTGCTAGGGCTACACCCAGCCCTCCAGATGCCTCAGAGAAAGCCCAGCTCAACATGGATGAAGAAGAGGATGAGGAGAGGGAGGGCAGCCAGCAGGTGTCCGTGTCAGAAATGAGTGGCACCCAGCCCACAGAAGAGTCCAGGCCTGGTTCAGCCGGCCCTGCGGGCTCGGGGTGGCGTGCAGGCGGTGCCCTGCTATCGGAGCTGGACTCTGAGGAGGTGAGCTGTAGCCAGCAGGGGGTGTCGGAGCTGAGCGCCCCGGGCGTCCTGGAGGGCACGGAGAGCATGGATGACCTAGGAGACGCCAGTCTGAAGGGTGCCATCGACATGGAGGGCATGTCTGCCTCGGCCGGCTCGCCTGACTTTGAGAAGGTGTCCGACATCCCGACCAATGATTTTGATGACTACGATGAAGACGGAGACCGGGTGTGCGACATGGAGGTGGGTTCGGAACGGGCGGATGACCCGAGAAGAGTGAGGCATGACGAGGATGAGGATGATGATGTGGAGATGGCTAGTGAGGGGGTGACTGAGAGCGGGCTGGAGAGCTACGGGAATGCAGATGAGGATGACTTTGCGGAGGATGAGAGACTGGACAACCTGAACCGAGCCCCGCCTGCCCCACTCCTGCCCTCTGCCCTGGCCGCCCAGTGGGACCAACCCAACCCCAGCTCCTTTTGTGACCCATGGGCCCAGCCGCACCCCCAGGCTGCCTCAGCTACCCCCCTGAAGACCCCTACCAGCCCCTCTTCAGACCCCTGGCAGGCTGATAAGGAGACACCCACCCTGTACTCCACTCAGCCCTGGCTGCAGCTGGCTGCCACACCATTTGTTCCAGCCCTGCATGAGCCCTCACACCAGCCTGCCCCTGCATCTCCACTTGAAAGAGAGACCCTAGCCCCGTTGCAGTCCCTGTCCCTCACAGCTGCCTCTGGACGCGGCATGTCACACTCCAGCACCCTAAGCCCTACGGAGCTGGCTGTCCACAGCAGCAGCGAGACCAGCACCGCAGAGGAGCTCTGTGACTACAACAGCAGCTCTGGGGTGGAGTCCCGCTCTGAGGGGGGGAAACTCCACACCCTGCCTGCCGCCGTGCTCTCCCTTCAGCCTGAATTGGAGAACCAGGACCTGGGAATCCACCTGGAGAGAGAGGACGGCGAGGGGGAGGAGGCAGAGACCCTGCCAGCCGACGAGGTCCCAGGGGACCCCGCCACAGCACCTACGTCCAACCCCTCGTCCTCCACCACAGAGGATGAGGCCAGTGACACGGAGGGCGAGGCCCAGCTGGGCCAGGACATCCACAACGACAGCAAGCCCGGCACCCAGCGCTGCCTGTCTGCCCTGGAGGAAGGGGAGGAGACCAGCGGCGGTGCAGAAGAGGGTGGAGACACCCCCCAGTCTGCCAACTCGGCGGCATCCTACGCCTACGACATGACAGCGTCCAACTCCAATACCCACTCCACGGCTGAGAGCTGCGCCAAGAGCCCCGGCATCTTCTCTCTGGAGGAGCTGCCTGAGGAGGCCAAGGACCCGTCACTCATCCAGGAGCTGACCCTGCCGCCGCCCCAGCAACAGGGTGCCTCGGCAGACTCCCTCCTCATCTCCAACCCAGAGGAGCAGCAGTATATGTTGTGTGGGACACTTGAGGCAGAGCTGGGGGACACGGGGGATCTGAAACCCCTGGACCCCACGCTGTTTGCGGCCCCCCAGCAGCTCGGGGAGGGCCCCCGTGTCACCCAACCGCCCTACTACTCCACTATCTGTGAAAACACTGAGAACTCTCTCACAGGTAACGTATAGTCCGTCCCCCCCCACACTTCCCTACATACCCAGTAACGCAGTCCCCCCCCCCCCCCCCCCCACACACACACACCTTTCACCCCACCCCAGAACCCTCTTTGCTGTGTTAGTCGTCATCATTGTTTGTCCCAAACCTCTCCAACTGGGGTGGATGTGATCCAAATGTAAAAATAGGGAAGGGAAGAAATAAAGACTTTAAATACAGCAGTGCCACTTCCCTCGTATGATATTACCTTATGAGTATATGGCTTAACTCCTGTATGTGCAATAGCTACAACTATTAGAATGTTTTTTCTTCACTTTTTAATTAACATGAACTGGCATGGTGTGATTTGGATTGACTGGGCTGTTGTGAAGCAGCTCTTAAGAAAAAAACCAAGAAGAAACAAAATAAAATGTGGAATGAAATGTTAAACTATGTATTTATCTGACCCTTTTTACTGAACATAAAATGCTGGTGAATATTGATTTGTATTGTCTTGCTGTTTCCCATCATTAAGAAACAGACATCTGTCCTCGTCCCCCGAGCACTCCCCCTTCCCTCCTGCACTTTAAGGTTAGACTGCCCCCCCCCCCTTCTTACATTTGTCCTTTTTGAGTATTTACCATTACCAAGCTTTAAATAAAGATTAGATATTTAACATGACTACTCTCTCCAGGACAGTTTTATTCAAGTGGGGATTGGGGAGTTGGATGGCACACTGTACTTATCAGCGATTATTCAGTCCTATAACATGGGAGTCAAGGTTGTGTCTAAACCTTATGTGGGAGACATTATATACCTGTGGGTCATATGGATTGAAAACACATATGGTCTCCCAGCAAGGAAGCATTCATACCTACATCCTCACATGCACTACTCCCACCATCCAGAATAGGGCTCAACAGAGACATTATGGAGGATGTTAAACTCCCACCCCTCAGCTGCTCCTCCCACCCCTCAGCTGCTCCTCCCCCTCCTGTACTGTGAACCCCCCGGTGCCCCTCCCTGGTCCGCTGGAATCCTCCTCCTCCACCAGACAAACTGAGAAACAACATCAAGAAGGTTCCACATCATCCAAACAGTAGAGGACATCCACCAGTGTTTATTTTCTTCGAGTAATGTGTGTGTTGCCTTTTCGTTACCGTTCTGCCTGGCCTCTGCATTGTTTGAGATATCTCTGTTATATCTACAAGTGCATGTTCACCGTACACCATTTTTAACCGCACTGTTTAACTACTTTACCCTTGGGACGCCTTGTTTGCATGTCACTGACTGACACTCATTGGCTTTGGTTTGAGGGCTTGGTCCGAAATGGCACCCTATTCTCTAAATAATGCACGGGCCCTGGTCAAAAGTAGTGCAATATATGCGCAATATGGTGGCATTTCAGACTCAGTCCAGGTTGACGTGGCGCTGCTGTCTATGTACTGATGCATGGTTGAAAGGTCTTGTCTTGCATGTTTCACTTACTCACCAGCTCCCCACAGGGACTGAAGGAAATGGCTTTTCTTCGTTTTTATTTCTCAAGACCGTTGGTAGTTACTGCATATACAGGAAGCCGCTTTTATTGCACAACTTTTGCACCCCAAAAACAAATACTATCAGCATATTTTGTTTGGGAAGTCACATTTTGAAAAGGTTAATGAAATGGATTGCTATATTTGCTCTCTGCTTTAACCCCCCCCCCCCCCCCAGCCAATGCCCCGCCCCTCCCACCATCTCCCTGCTGTCACCATTTCTCCTGGGCACCCATCACTTCACCCCTGTCCCCACCTCTTTTTAAACGCTTTGCTTTTCAGGCTGTCAATGTTGCACATCTTGCCGACCGATATCATGTGAATGAGGAGGTAGTTCCTGGGTTCAGTAGTCATATATATTGAGACACTTTGGCTATCCTAAACCATTAGGCCCAGCTACAATTGTCAATTTGGCATTCAAACAGCCACTATGCCAGAAATGTATGAAAATCTACAGGTAACTGCCAAAATAATGGAAACGCTTGAGTAAATGAGGGTTGCAAAGTATATTAAAACAGGTGCTTACACACAAGTGTGGTTCCTGAGTTAATTAAACAATTAACATCCCATCATGCTTAGGCCATGCTTAAATATGCTGGGTTGGCCAATTATTTTGGCTACCACGGCTATGCCCCCATAGGAGGGCACTGACCCCCACAGGACACGAGTGGTCACTGAATGGTTTGATGAGCATGAAAATGTCAACCGTATGCCATGTCTGTCACCAGATCTCAACCCAGTTGAACACTTACGGGAGGTTCTGGAGTGGCGCCTGAGATGTTCCACCGCCATCAACGAAACACCCAAAATGTTATTTATCGTTGAAGAATGATGTTGCATTCCTCCAATGGAGTTGCAGATGTTTGTAGAATCTATGACAAGTTGCATTGAAGCTGTTCTGGCTCGTGATGCCCCAACACCCTATTAAGACATTGTCGTTTCCTTTATTTTGGCAGTTACCTGTACAATTATATTAGTTGTAAGTTGCCTGTGATGAATTATGCATCCCTTTTCAAGCCACAAACCCACAAATTACAATCTCTCGAAGCTACATTTTTACTGGGTGTAGAATACCAGGACATTACATCACTGTCTTAAACTCTTCCCACTAACGTCTCCTTGGTAGACTACAATACCCACAGTCTCGGTTATCTGCTCTGACCTGCACTGCTACCTCTCACTTGTCTGTCTTTCTCTCTTTCTAACACACGCTTCCCACCGGGTGATCTCCACTTCTTCCTCGCAGGGATCAACGCGCTCCCCCAGCCACACTACCGCCGCGACCACCACCCCAACCCCCACTGTGACCTCTTGACCCCACCCAGGCTGACCTGTGCTGACCTACCCCCCCGGAGCCCTCGCCTGCAGGCCAGCCCCCAGCTCCACCGACTGGAACAGCACAAGCAACAACTACTAGAACTGCAGCAACGCAGAGAACAGCAGGGCAAACCCAAAGAAGAAAACGACAAAGAGGCGAGGAAGAAGAGCGAGCAGGAGAAGGAAATTAAGAAAAAGGAGGCAGAGGAGGAGACGCTGAGGAGGGAGGAGGTGGAGCAGAGACAGCAGATCATGCAGTGGCAGCAGGAGCTGGAGGAGCAGACACAGCAGATGTCACCACAACAGCCTCAAAAAGGTCAGGCAACAGTGCTGCTTTCACCTTCCTCTGGTCTCCATACCATTTATGAAGCCCTGGAGAGTGATGAAGAGGAGGGGAAAGAAATTGAGGTTAATGTCCAGCTCAAACAACGCGAAGAAGCCCCGCTGGAGAAAGAGGTTGACAGTAACAGTGACCGCCGAGAGGTATTGGACGAAGCCAATATCAACTCCACTTCCAGTCCCTCTCCAGACTCCCCCGAGCAGGAAGAGTCCCGGGACGCCTCCCCACCCCCCGTCTCCCAAGAATGCCCCCCTCCCCTGGACCTGGACTGGGGGAAGAAAGTTGACATTGTCCAGCAGCTGATCAACCAGACCCTGCTGCTGACGGGCGATGGCTGCTCCTCCCTGCTCTTGCTGCCCGGGGGCAGAGGAGGCACCTTGAGCCCCCTGGAGGCCAGCCTGTGGCCCAACCTGCTGCCCCCCCTCACCCCTCCCTCAGCCACGGTCACGGCGGTCAGCAGCTTCTCCCCGGAGGCCCCCGGCCAGTCCCCCCAGGGCGAGTGGACAGTGGTGGAGCTGGAGACACACCACTGAGGGGTGTGTGTGTGTGTGTGTGCACAGTGAAGACTCACCACTAAGGGTCACACACAATGTTATTCAAGGTCTGTCAGTCACATCACTGCTGTACACACCACCTCTCTTACCTCTCCTTGCCATTCAACACCACTGCAAATACAACACTACTGTTTGATACACTGAACTTATACCACTGTATCCTCAAACATGATACCTTTTGAATGGGTGGCAAAGGACACTGACACCCCAGTCATATCAATCACAGACTGACTCGCACTGGAATTTTACACCTCTCTCATGCCAAAACAATCATGTTAGGTTACACACCAACAGTCCCAGAAGGCTACTACCTTGATTAGGCTGGTTGACTGAAGCTTCTGGACCAGCTATTTGGGTAGAATAGTGACCGCTTGTTAGCCATGGTCTATTTTACTGAAGCCGAAACGACTGGATTCATCACACACATGCAATATGTTCAGGTTGGGGTCCTTGGTGGTTTAGTTTCCACTGAAGATGTTGATTAGTATAGATGTTTAACTGACTATTGGTCTGAATTACTGATGACAAACTGCACTTGACTAGACCAGCATCCTATAATGATTACCCTGAACCTGTCACTCACTCAATGCCTGCTTTGCTTTGTGCTTCAAACCGTTTTGATTTACTCTAGAGCAACAAATCATAGAAATAGAATCCCTAGAACGGTCATGGGATCCTCATTCAAATTGCTGAGGGCCTTTATCCTGTCTAGGGGTTCTACTTCTATGGGCCAAGTAACTGTTTCTCTGACATCAAACCAGAGGCCTTCCACCAGCTCAGGTAAAACACTGGTTGGCCGTATGTGTTAGAATAAGGTTATTTATCGACTCTGATGAATGCCACCATTTTTCAGGGTGGTATTTCACTAAGCAGGATCTATTTTGGGATCCAGCTTAGTGAAATACACCTGGGTGCTAATAAAATGGACTGTTTCTGTTGCATGCTACTGCTGACTGATGGTCACTGGAAATATCGTTTTATTTTTGTTTGTTTTCAGAACCACCGTCATGTCTTTGTTCTGAAGACTTGGCCCCGTATCCTGGGCGGTTTTCCTCACGTTTGGTCTTGTTTCTGTGGCTACAGATGATGTCATAATGGGGGTGGGAGTGGTCATGACATTGATATGAGGTAATGGAGGAATGAATAGGTGATTGAAGAGGGTCAGAGTGTAAGACGACACTCTATTGAGTAGATTACTCTGGGGATATAACCGGTTCTTCTGTGAGGCTGCTGGGTCCTAGCCTGGTCCCAGATCTGTTTGTGCCGACCATCTGCCCAACTCCTATGGTCGTTTGGTGTGACGAAAACCATAGGAGTTGCCAAGACGACACAAACAGATTTGGGACCAGTCATGGGTTTTTTGGGGGGTTAGTCATTAACTATATTTGACTGATGGTGGTACAGAGTTAACGTTGTGGATGTGGACATGTATGTTATGTGTGTCTGGATGGAAAGGTACTGCATATGAAGAAAACGATTTGAATTACCTCAGTGGATTGTGAATATAGTAAATGAGTATGTCCATTTAAGCCTATAATATGGACTATAGAGCCTTTGAAAATAGTTGTTCATTGCTCCATGTCAGATCAGGTTTCAAACTGAAGGTACGTGAGTCAAACACCGTCTTTACTACTAGGCTACTTGTGTTCAAATGTGAACTTGCATTGCGCCAACAGGATTTGTGGTTGAACTTCGAGCCCTAAGGACCGTCCACTGTGTGTGGGGACAATGACCATGGGTGGACAGAAACAGGTGGTTGTCCCAACAGGGTTTGAGATGATCTGTGAACGCTGAGACACACTCCTTCATGTACCCTTCATGTACCATAGGGGATGGACTCGACAATTGATACAACCACACTCTGCTGTGAGGCCAGGGCTAGTAGATACTACATGTATCTGGAAATCAAACCCTTTTCCACCGTAGGCACAGCAAGCAAGGGCTTATATAAATGGTAGCTAGGTTCTCCAGTCTTTTTCAAGCTGTTTCTATGTGTAGCCAAGTGGCTGCCATTTTCTAAGGCAGTTTGGTACATTCCAATTTGAGGGCTCTGCCACTTCTACTCCACAATCCCAAAGGGACGCGCAGAATGCATCGGTCAAAGCTGGACTTTATCTTGTGTATTTTAAATGTCTCCTCGCTGTAGTGTTTTGTATACCGTTAGTGTATATTATTACTGAAAGGGGAGACTCAGACCATTTATTACAATGAAGGGAACCCACTGGATTTTTATTTTGTACTGTAGAGAATATAAAGTATGGTAAATGAAAAATAGGTGACATTATTTATAGATTTAAAGCAGATATTGTTTTAGATAATGAAGGTTAATGGTTGTAGATGTAATGGTTTATTTAAATTCCCCCAAGATGTGACAGTTGAACTTCTGTGGGCACTATACTTGTAGACGTTTTGCCTGACGTTTTGCCTGCATTTCTTAAAGATCTTTTCAATAGTTATCAGGGGATATGAAGTGAATAGACTGTGTTCAGTGCCAGCGCTTCCATGAACACGCTTGGTACATTACGTAACTGATCAAACATTCACATCGAGCTGGTGTAGAAATGACACTGTAGCAAATGACAATATCATGCAAAGTTACAGAACTCGCACCCAATGGAGCATGTCTGGGAATCACTAGTACTGAAAGATGTGGAATCTTACCCCTCTTTTGTAAAGTTCTGCCATTTATTTTAAAATGGGCACCCCCTTGTAGTGTCAATACTTTTGTTGAAATGGGGTTGGGCATTTTGACATTGTGGAGTTCAAATTACGGCAGCTTGTTTTAATACGTAATAATTCCTTGAGGTTCTGTGACTTTGTGAAGGACTAATGTGTTTGTCAATGTTTCAATGCATTTTATTTCGAGAAAATAAAAATGATTCTCTTAAGCAATAAATCGTTTTTTATTATTCCAACTTCCAACTCATTGCCTGCTGCCCTCCCATGGTAAGTGCTGCCCTCCCAGGATCAGTTTCAGGATCGGTTTACCCTCCACTGGCTCCACAAATCCTACTCATAACCATGAGGGGAACCACATTTGACCATAGATCAGGTTTATAGATTTGGAAAATGATCTGACGAATGCAAGGACAATTTCTTGGGACTATTCGAGACATTCCAAAACAAACTACAAGGAATTCCTGTCTATAATGACGTGAATACATCAAGAGACTTTGAACAGCAGACCATGAATTTAATTACTCTATTGTTGGATCAAATCAAACCTTTACATATGTTGTGCAAAAGTAAATTCATGACATTGATTTATCTGAAACCCACAGAATGAAGTAGCCAGAGTTGCTTTGCTTTTCCAAAGAGTGTCGTCCATCTGACAAGATGTCTTTGTCCGAATTACTTTGTTTCTTTGGGAACTTTCTTTCCTGTGTAACTCAGTATGTGCAAGTCCGTATGTGTTCAGTTAGGTTTCCCTTCCGATTGAAACTTTTCCCACAGTCTTTACAGCTAAATGGTTTCTCTCCTGTGTGAGTAAGTATGTGTCTCATTAAGTCCCCCTTCTGAATGAAGCTTTTCCCACAGTCACCACAGCCAAATGGTTTCTCTCCTGTGTGAATCCTCATATGCCTGGAAAGATGTCCTTTGAGTTTGAAGGTCTTTCCACAAAAGGGGCAGGTGCAGGGTCTCTCCACATGACAGAATCTGACATGAGCCTTCAATTTACAGGTGGAGTTGTAGCGTTTTTTGCAGAGGTGGCATTCGCTGGGTCTCTTGGTGAGAGTCACATGCTCCTGCAGGTCAGCTGTCAGAGCAAACGTTTCACCACAGTCACAGCAGCGGAGAGTTTTTCTAGACGTGGTGCTGGGTTTGGGACAGTGTTCCCCCATTGATAGGTTGGGATCCAGTGGTGGGCTGTGATGGAATGGTGACAGCAGCCTAAATCCTACTAGGTCACTGCTTACAGATGAGCTGTGGCTATAGTTTTGATTATCTGGAGGGTCACAGGGAATGTCGAGACCCTCTAGATGGGTAACAGTGACAAAATGTGGGAGGTCCACTGGTTTAGAGTTACTGTCTCTGTTCTCCACTGTCTGGGTTTGGGGAAGAGAAAAGGACTGTGGGTTTTCCTGATCACATTTACTTTTCACACGAGGTAATTTGAACACACTGAAATCTTCCTCCTGACAGGTCCAGAGTTCCTCCTGTTCCTCTTTAATCTGTGTGGGTTCTAGGTCCTCCTGCTGCAGACTGGTTCTCCACTCCTGCTCAGAGTGCTGCTGCTTAGGGGGAACCTCGTCTTCAGTGGCAGCAACAGATAACTGAAGGGACGCTGGAGGGAAGGCGAGGAGGAGCAGAGGTCATCTATACCATATAAATAAAAACCCTTCATCTCTGTAGAAGATATACAGTACTAGTCAAATGTTTGGGGACCTACTCATTCATTGGTTTTTATTTTTACTATTTTCTACATTGTAGAATAATAGTGAAGACAAAACTATGAAATAACACATGGAATCATATAACCAAAAAAGTATTAAACAAATCAAAATATTTTATTTGAGATTCTTCAAAATAGCCACCCTTTGCCTTGACAGCTTTGCACACTTGGCATTCTCTGAAACCAACTTCATGAGGTAGTCACCTGGAATGCATTTCAATTAACAGGTGTGCCTTGTTAAAAGTTCATTTGTGGAATTTCTTTCCTTAATGTGTTTGAGCCAATCCGTTGTGTTGTGACAAGGAAGGGGTGGTATACAGAAGATGTCCATATTATGGCAAGAACAGCTGGAATAAGCAAAGAGAAACGACAGTCCATAATTACTTTAAGACATGAAGGTCAGGTCAATATGGAACATTTCAAGAACTTTTAAAGTTTTTTCAAGTGTCATGATGAAACTGTCTCTCATGAGGAACGCTACAGGAAAGGAAGACCCAGAGTTAGCTCTGCTGCAGAGGATAAATTCAGTAGTTATCATCCTCAGAAATTGCAGCCCAAATAAATGCTTCAGAGTTCAAGTAACAGAAATATCTCAATGTCAACTGTTCAGAGGAGACTGTGTGAATCAGGCCTTCATGATCGAATTGCTTCAAAGAAACCACTACTAAAGGCCACCAATAAGAAGAAAAGACTTGGTTGAGCCAAGAAACACAAGCAATGGGACATTAGACCAGTGGAAATCTGTCCTTTGGTCTAGAGGTCGACTGATTATGATTTTTCAACGCCGATACCGATTATTGGAGGACCAAAAAAGCCGATACCGATTAATCGACTGATTAAAAAAGAATTTTTTAAAAGAATTTATAATAATGACAATTACAACAATACTGAATTAACACTTATTTTAACTTAATATAATACATCAAAATCAATTTAGCCTCAAGTAGATAGTGAAACATGTTCAATTTGGTTTAAATAATGCAAAAACGAAGTGTTGAAGAACGTAAAAGTGCAATATGTGCTATGTAAGAAAGCTAACGTTTCAGTTCCTTGCTCAGAACATGAGAACATATGAAAGCTGGTGGTTCCTTTTAACATGAGTCTTCAATATTCCCAGGTAAGAAGTTTTAGGTTGAAGTTATTATAGGACTATTTCCCTCTATACCATTTGTATTTCATTAACCTTTGACTATTGGATGTTCTTATAGGCACTTTAGTATTGCCAGTGTAACAGTATAGCTTCCGTCCCGCTCCTCGCTCTTCCCTGGGCTCGAACCAGCAACACAACGACAACAGTCACGGCATCGAAGCGTTACCCATGCAGAGCAAGGGAAACAACCACCCCAAGGCTCAGAGCGAGTGAAGTTTGATATGCTATTAGCGTGCGCTAACTAGCCAACCATTTCACTTTGGTCACACCAGCCTCATCTCGGGAGTTGATAGGTTTGAAGTCATAAACAGCGCAATGCTTGACGCACAACGAAGAGCTGCTGGCAAAACGCACGAAAGTGCTGTTTGAAAGAATGTTTACGCGCCTACCAGTCAGATTAAATGCAACACAGAACACGCTAGATAATATCTAGTAATATCATCAACCATGTGTAGTTAACTGGTGATTATGATTGTTTGTTATAAGATAAGTTTAATGCTAGCTAGCAACTTACCTTGGCTTACTGCATTTGCGTAACAGGCAGTCCTTGTGGAGTGCAACGAGAGAGAGGCCGGTCGTTATTGCGTTGGACTAGTTAACTGTAAGGTTGCAAGATTGGATCCCCCGAGCTGACAAGATGAAAATCTGTCTTTCTGCCCCTGAACGAGGCAGTTAACCCACCGTTCCTAGGCCGTCATTTAAAATAAGAATGTGTTCTTAACTGACTTGCCTAGTTAAATAAAGATGTAAAAATTTGGCAAATTGGCACCCAAAAATACCGATTTACGATTGTTATGAAAACTTGAAATCGGCCCCTAATTAATCGGCCATTCCGATTAATCGGTCGACCTCTACTTTGGTCTAATGAGTCCAAATGTTAGACTTTTGGTTCCAACAGCCATGTCTTTGTGAGTCACATAATAGGTGGACGGATGATCTCTGCATGTGTGGTTCCCACCATGAAGCATGGAGGAGGAGGTGTGATGGTGCTTTGCTGGTGACACTGATTTATTTAGAATTCAAGGCACACTTAACCACCATGGCTACCACAGCATTCTGAAGAGATACACCATCCCATCTGCTTTGCACTTAGTGGAATTATAATTTGTTTTTCAACAGGACAATGACCCAACACCCCTTCAGGCCGTCTAAGGACAATATGACCAAGAAGGAGAGTGATGGAGTGCTGCATCAGATGACCTGGCCTCCACAATCCCCCGACCTCAGCCCAATTGAGATGGTTTGGGATGAGTTGGAGCGCAGATTTTTATTTTACCTTTATTTAACTAGGCAAGTTAGTTAAAAACAACTTATTATTTTCAATGACATCCAATGAACAGTGGGTTAACTGCCTTGTTCAGGGGCAGAACGACAGCTTGTCAGCTCGGGGATTTGATCTTCCAACCTTCCGGTTACTAGTCCAACGCTCTCACCACTAGGCTATCTGCCACCCAGATTGAAGGAAAAGCAGCCAACAAGTGCCCAGCATATGTGTGAACTCCTTCAAGACTATTGGAAAAGCATTCCAGGTGAAGCTGGTTGAGAGAATGCCAAGAGTGCAAAGCTGTCATCAAAGCAAAGGGTGGCTACTTTGAAGAATCTCAAATATATTTTTGGTTACTACATGATTCCATATGTGCTATTTCATAGTTTTGACGTCTTCACTATTATTCTACAATGTAGAAAATAGTAAACATACATTAAAACCCTTGAATGAGTAGGTGTGTTCAAACTTTTGACTGGTACTGTATATAGATAGATATACACACAGCTTTTAGACATGCCTGAGTGATATTCTATTTCAAGAAAATGTTTGTGAAACTTCAACATGCACGGTAAGTTTATACATATATATATATATATATATATATATATATATATGATCACTGTTAGCCTATATTAACAATTTAGCTGTTAATAAAACATTATTGTAGCTAGATATTTATAGACCTTTTCTACATTGGTTTATGTCCGGGGTTATCCGCAGCAGTCTCCGCAGATTATCATTCTCCTCCTGGTACTCGGTTACCGTTTTCTCAACTGCCCCGAAAATCTCCACAGCAGCCGCTGTTAAACGCTCATTTAAGAACACGCGCAACATCTGTAATGTAGACATTTTCAGACGACTGAAAGGTGGGTATTAAGCTAGTATGGCCAAATATACTAATAACTAACCCCTTTTGCCTGTGGTATGGCTTCGTCCACGAGGAAAAATGGTAGCCACTAGCCACAAACAAAACAAACCCTCTCCCAGTTTTACGTCAGTATTGTCGTCTTCTGTTTGTGTCAGTCATTGGTGAGCCCGTAAACGCATCACAGCACCCCCATGTGGATGGATGATTACTAGAGAATATCATGTTTCTAAACCAGCCAGGTCACCTGTGATACAAGTCAATATCGGCGTCAACCCATGTCTGAGGACGTAGGGAGATGACGTGGAACCCGACCACGAGGGGCAACAGTGAGCTGTTACCTTCAAGTTGGTTTCGGTTCTGCTGGGGTGTTGTGAACGGGGATGGCAGATGGGTGTAAGCAACTGCCTCTGGTGCCAATTGTTCCATTAACTCTGAGCTCTTAAGGTTAGGCATTAACTCTAAATGGTTAACGATTGGAATAGGCTTAAAACAAAAATCTCAAATAATTTAGCTGGATTCCAACATGCAACTTTTGGCACCAGTGGCAGACTCTTCGGTAAGGTTTTCTGCTTCTGGTGCCAAAGGTTTCTGGTTCAAATCCAGCAAAGTTGTTTTTGAGATTTTCATTTTAAGTCTATCCCAAAACTTAACCCATATATACTATGATACCACCCCACAGTATCAGATATGCTATGATACCACCCCATAGTATCAGATATACTATGGTACCACCCCATAATATCAGATCTACTATGATACCACCCCATAGTATCAGATATACTATGATACCACCCCATAGTATCAGATATACTATGATACCACCCCACAGTATCAGACATACTGTAGTACCACCCCACAGAAACAGATATACGATGCTACCACCCCACAGTATCAGATATACTGTAGTACCACCCCACAGTACCATATATACTATGCTACCACCCCACAGTAACAGATATACTGTAGTACCACCCCACAGAAACAGATATACGATGCTACCACCCCACAGTAACAGATATACTATGATACCACCCCACAGTATCAGATATACTGTAGTACCACCCCACAGTATCAGATATACTATGCTACCACCCCAAAGTATCATATATATACTGTAGTACCACTCCACAGTACCAAATATACTGTAGTACCACCCCACAGTATCAGATATACTGTAGTACCACCCCACAGTACCAGATATACTGTAGTACCACCCCACATAAACAGATATACGATGCTACCACCCCACAGTATCAGATATACGATGCTACCACCCCACAGTATCATATATACTGTAGTACCACCCCACAGTACCAGATATACTGTAGTACCACCCCACAGTATCAGATATACTGTAGTACCACCCCACAGTACCAGATATACTGTAGTACCACCCCACAGTACCAGATATACTGTAGTACCACCCCACAGAAACAGATATACGATGCTACCACCCCATAGTATCAGATATACTGTAGTACCACCCCACACTACCAGATATACTGTAGTACCACCCCACAGAAACAGATATACGATGCTTCCACCCCACAGTATCAGATATACTGTAGTATCACCCCACAGTAACAGATATACTGTAGTACTACCCCACAGTATCAGATATACTGTAGTACCACCCCATAGTATCAGATATACTATGGTACCACCCCATAGTATCAAATATACTATGATACCACCCCATAGTATCAGATATACTATGGTACCACCCCATAGTATCAAATATACTATGATACCACCCCATAGTATCAGATATACTATGATACCACCCCACAGAAACAGATATACAATGCTACCACCCCACAGTATCAGATATACTGTAGTACCACCTCACAGAAACAGATATACGATGCTACCACCCCACAGTATCAGATATACTATGCTACCACCCCACAGTATCATATATACTGTAGTACCACCCCACAGTACCAAATATACTGTAGTACCACCCCACAGTATCAGATATACTGTAGTACCACCCCACAGTACCAGATATACTGTAGTACCACCCCACATAAACAGATATACCATGCTACCACCCCACAGTATCAGATATACTGTAGTACCACCCCACAGTATCAGACATACTGTAGTACCACCCCACAGAAACAGATATACCATGCTACCACCCCACAGTATAAGATATACTGTAGTACCACCCCACAGTATCAGATATACTGTAGTACCACCCCACAGTACCAGATATACTGTAGTACCACCCCACAGTAACTGATATACTATATTACCACCCCACAGTATCAGATATACTGTAGTACCACCTCACAGAAACAGATATACGATGCTACCACCCCACAGTATCAGATATACTATGATACCACCCCACAGTACCAGATATACTGTAGTACCACCCCCACAGTAACTGGTATACTATGCTACCACCCCACAGTAACAGATATACTGTAGTACTACCCCACAGTATCAGATATACTGTAGTACTACCCCACATTATCAGATATACTGTGGTACCACCCCATAGTAACAGATATACTGTAGTACCACCCCACTGTATCAGATATACTGTAGTACCACCCCATAGTAACAGATATACTGTAGTACCACCCCACAGTATCAGATATACTATGCTACCACCCCACAGTATCATATATACTGTAGTACCACCCCACAGTACCAGATATACTGTAGTACCACCCCACAGTACCAGATATACTGTAGTACCACCCCACAGAAACAGATATACGATGCTACCACCCCATAGTATCAGATATACTGTAGTACCACCACACACTACCAGATATACTGTAGTACCACCCCACAGAAACAGATATACGATGCTTCCACCCCACAGTATCAGATATACTGTAGTATCACCCCACAGTAACAGATATACTGTAGTACTACCCCACAGTATCAGATATACTGTAGTACCACCCCATAGTATCAGATATACTATGGTACCACCCCATAGTATCAAATATACTATGATACCACCCCATAGTATCAGATATACTATGATACCACCCCATAGTATCAGATATACTATGGTACCACCCCATAGTATCAGATCTACTATGATACCACCCCATAGTATCAGATATACTATGATACCACCCCATAGTATCAGATATACAATGATACCACCCCACAGTATCAGACATACTGTAGTACCACCCCACAGAAACAGATATACGATGCTACCACCCCACAGTATCAGATATACTGTAGTACCACCCCACAGTATCAGATATACTGTAGTACCACCCCACAGTACCAGATATACTGTAGTACCACCCCACAGTAACTGATATACTATATTACCACCCCACAGTATCAGATATACTGTAGTACCACCTCACAGAAACAGATATACGATGCTACCACCCCACAGTATCAGATATACTATGATACCACCCCACAGTACCAGATATACTGTAGTACCACCCCCACAGTAACTGGTATACTATGCTACCACCCCACAGTAACAGATATACTGTAGTACTACCCCACAGTATCAGATATACTGTAGTACTACCCCACAGTATCAGATATACTGTGGTACCACCCCATAGTAACAGATATACTGTAGTACCACCCCACTGTATCAGATATACTGTAGTACCACCCCATAGTAACAGATATACTGTAGTACCACCCCACAGTATCAGATATACTATGGTACCACCCCATAGTATCAGATATACTATGGTACCACCCCATAGTATCAGATCTACTATGATACCATCCCATAGTATCAGATATACTATGATACCACCCTATAGTATCAGATATACTATGATACCACCCCACAGTATCAGACATACTGTAGTACCACCCCACAGAAACAGATATACGATGCTACCACCCCACAGTATCAGATATACTGTAGTACCACCCCACAGTACCATATATACTATGCTACCACCCCACAGTAACTAATATACTGTAGTACCACCCCACAGAAACAGATATACGATGCTACCACCCCACAGTAACAGATATACTATGATACCACCCCACAGTATCAGATATACTGTAGTACCTCCCCACAGTACCATATATACTATGCTACCACCCCACACTACCAGATATACTGTAGTACCACCCCACAGTACCATATATACTATGCTACCACCCCACACTACCAGATATACTGTAGTACCACCCCACAGTATCAGATATACTGTAGTACCACCCCACAGTAACTGATATACTATGCTACCACCCCACAGTATCAGATATACTGTAGTACCACCCCAAAGTATCAGATATACTGTAGTACCACCCCACAGTACCAGATATACTATGATACCACCCCATAGTATCAGATATACTATGATACCACCCTATAGTATCAGATATACTATGATACCACCCCACAGTATCAGACATACTGTAGTACCACCCCACAGAAACAGATATACGATGCTACCACCCCACAGTATCAGATATACTGTAGTACCACCCCACAGTACCATATATACTATGCTACCACCCCACAGTAACAGATATACTGTAGTACCACCCCACAGAAACAGATATACGATGCTACCACCCCACAGTAACAGATATACTATGATACCACCCCACAGTATCAGATATACTGTAGTACCACCCCACAGTACCATATATACTATGCTACCACCCCACACTACCAGATATACTGTAGTACCACCCCACAGTACCATATATACTATGCTACCACCCCACACTACCAGATATACTGTAGTACCACCCCACAGTATCAGATATACTGTAGTACCACCCCACAGTAACTGATATACTATGCTACCACCCCACAGTATCAGATATACTGTAGTACCACCCCACAGTATCAGATATACTGTAGTACCACCCCACAGTACCAGATATACTGTAGTACCACCCCACAGTAACTGATATACTATGCTACCACCCCACAGTATCAGATATACTGTAGTACCACCCCCACAGTAACTGATATACTATGATACCACCCCATAGTACCAGATATACTGTAGTACCACCCCCACAGTAACTGGTATACTATGCTACCACCCCACAGTAACAGATATACTGTAGTACTACCCCACAGTATCAGATATACTGTAGTACTACCCCACAGTATCAGATATACTGTGGTACCACCCCATAGTAACAGATATACTGTAGTACCACCCCACTGTATCAGATATACTGTAGTACCACCCCATAGTAACAGATATACTGTAGTACCACCCCACAGTATCAGATATACTATGGTACCACCCCAAAGTATCAGATATACTATGGTACCACCCCATAGTATCAGATATACTATGATACCACCCCACAGTATCAGATATACTGTAGTACCACCCCACAGTATCAGATATACTGTAGTACCACACCACAGTACCAGATATACTGTAGTACCACCCCACAGTAACTGATATACTATGCTACCACCCCACAGTATCAGATATACTGTAGTACCACCCCACAGTATCAGATATACTATGCTACCACCCCACAGTAACAGATATACTGTAGTACTACCCCACAGAAACAGATATACGATGCTACCACCCCACAGTATCAGATATACTGTAGTACCACCTCACAGAAACAGATATACGATGCTACCACCCCACAGTATCAGATATACTATGCTACCACCCCACAGTATCATATATACTGTAGTACCACCCCACAGTACCAAATATACTGTAGTACCACCCCACAGTATCAGATATACTGTAGTACCACCCCACAGTACCAGATATACTGTAGTACCACCCCACATAAACAGATATACGATGCTACCACCCCACAGTATCAGATATACTGTAGTACCACCCCACAGTACCAGATATACTGTAGTACCACCCCACAGTAACTGATATACTATGCTACCACCCCACAGTATCAGATATACTGTAGTACCACCCCCACAGTAACTGATATACTATGATACCACCCCATAGTACCAGATATACTGTAGTACCACCCCCACAGTAACTGGTATACTATGCTACCACCCCACAGTAACAGATATACTGTAGTACTACCCCACAGTATCAGATATACTGTAGTACTACCCCACAGTATCAGATATACTGTGGTACCACCCCATAGTAACAGATATACTGTAGTACCACCCCACTGTATCAGATATACTGTAGTACCACCCCATAGTAACAGATATACTGTAGTACCACCCCACAGTATCAGATATACTATGGTACCACCCCAAAGTATCAGATATACTATGGTACCACCCCATAGTATCAGATATACTATGATACCACCCCACAGTATCAGATATACTGTAGTACCACCCCACAGTATCAGATATACTGTAGTACCACACCACAGTACCAGATATACTGTAGTACCACCCCACAGTAACTGATATACTATGCTACCACCCCACAGTATCAGATATACTGTAGTACCACCCCACAGTATCAGATATACTATGCTACCACCCCACAGTAACAGATATACTGTAGTACTACCCCACAGTATCAGATATACGATGCTACCACCCCACAGTATCAGATATACTGTAGTACCACCTCACAGAAACAGATATACGATGCTACCACCCCACAGTATCAGATATACTATGCTACCACCCCACAGTATCATATATACTGTAGTACCACCCCACAGTACCAAATATACTGTAGTACCACCCCACAGTATCAGATATACTGTAGTACCACCCCACAGTACCAGATATACTGTAGTACCACCCCACATAAACAGATATACGATGCTACCACCCCACAGTATCAGATATACTGTAGTACCACCTCACAGAAACAGATATACGATGCTACCACCCCACAGTATCAGATATACGATGCTACCACCCCACAGTATCAGATATACTATGATACCACCCCACAGTATCAGATATACTATGCTACCACCCCAAAGTATCATATATATACTGTAGTACCACCCCACAGTATCAGATATACTGTGGTACCACCCCATAGTAACAGATATACTGTAGTACCACCCCACTGTATCAGATATACTGTAGTACCACCCCACAGTACCAGATATACTGTAGTACCACCCCACAGTATCAGATATACTGTAGTACCACCCCACAGTACCAGATATACTGTAGTACCACCCCACAGTACCAGATATACTGTAGTACCACCCCACAGAAACAGATATACGATGCTACCACCCCATAGTATCAGATATACTGTAGTACCACCCCACACTACCAGATATACTGTAGTACCACCCCACAGAAACAGATATACGATGCTTCCACCCCACAGTATCAGATATACTGTAGTATCACCCCACAGTAACAGATATACTGTAGTACTACCCCACAGTATCAGATATACTGTAGTACCACCCCATAGTATCAGATATACTATGGTACCACCCCATAGTATCAAATATACTATGATACCACCCCATAGTATCAGATATACTATGATACCACCCCATAGTATCAGATATACTATGGTACCACCCCATAGTATCAGATCTACTATGATACCACCCCATAGTATCAGATATACTATGATACCACCCCATAGTATCAGATATACAATGATACCACCCCACAGTATCAGACATACTGTAGTACCACCCCACAGAAACAGATATACGATGCTACCACCCCACAGTATCAGATATACTGTAGTACCACCCCACAGTATCAGATATACTGTAGTACCACCCCACAGTACCAGATATACTGTAGTACCACCCCACAGTAACTGATATACTATGCTACCACCCCACAGTATCAGATATACTGTAGTACCACCTCACAGAAACAGATATACGATGCTACCACCCCACAGTATCAGATATACTATGATACCACCCCACAGTACCAGATATACTGTAGTACCACCCCCACAGTAACTGGTATACTATGCTACCACCCCACAGTAACAGATATACTGTAGTACTACCCCACAGTATCAGATATACTGTAGTACTACCCCACAGTATCAGATATACTGTGGTACCACCCCATAGTAACAGATATACTGTAGTACCACCCCACTGTATCAGATATACTGTAGTACCACCCCATAGTAACAGATATACTGTAGTACCACCCCACAGTATCAGATATACTATGGTACCACCCCATAGTATCAGATATGCTATGGTACCACCCCATAGTATCAGATAGACTATGATACCACCCCATAGTATCAGATATACTATGATACCACCCCATAGTATCAGATATACTATGATACCACCCCACAGTATCATATATACTGTAGTACCACCCCACAGTACCAAATATACTGTAGTACCACCCCACAGTATCAGATATACTGTAGTACCACCCCACAGTACCAGATATACTGTAGTACCACCCCACATAAACAGATATACGATGCTACCACCCCACAGTATCAGATATACTGTAGTACCACCTCACAGAAACAGATATACGATGCTACCACCCCACAGTATCAGATATACGATGCTACCACCCCACAGTATCAGATATACTATGATACCACCCCACAGTATCAGATATACTATGCTACCACCCCACAGTATCATATATACTGTAGTACCACCCCACATAAACAGATATACGATGCTGCCACCCCACAGTACCAGATATACTGTAGTACCACCCCACAGAAACAGATATACGATGCTACCACCCCATAGTATCAGATATACTGTAGTACCACCCCACACTACCAGATATACTGTAGTACCACCCCACAGAAACAGATATACGATGCTACCACACCACAGTACCAGATATACTGTAGTACCACCCCACAGAAACAGATATACGATGCTACCACCCCACAGTATCAGATATACTGTAGTATCACCCCACAGTAACAGATATACTGTAGTACTACCCTACAGTATCAGATATACTGTAGTACCACCCCATAGTATCAGATATACTATGGTACCACCCCATAGTATCAAATATACTATGATACCACCCCATAGTATCAGATATACTATGATACCACCCCATAGTATCAGATATACTATGATACCACCCCATAGTATGAGAAATACTATGGTACCACCCCATAGTATCAGATATACTATGATACCACCCCATAGTATCAGATATACTATGATACCACCCCACAGTATCAGACATACTGTAGTACCACCCCACAGTAACAGATATACTATGGTACCACCCCATAGTATCAGATATACTATGATACCACCCCATAGTATCAGATATACTATGATACCACCCCACAGTATCAGACATACTGTAGTACCACCCCACAGAAACAGATATACGATGCTACCACCCCACAGTATCAGATATACTGTAGTACCACCCCACAGTATCAGACATAATGTAGTACCACCCCACAGAAACAGATATACGATGCTACCACCCCACAGTATCAGATATACTGTAGTACCACCCCACAGTACCATATATACTGTAGTACCACCCCACAGTAACTGATATACTATGCTACCACCCCACAGTATCAGATATACTGTAGTACCACCTCACAGAAACAGATGTACGATGCTACCACCCCACAGTATCAGATATACTATGATACCACCCCACAGTATCAGATATACTATGCTACCACCCCACAGTATCATATATACTATAGTACCACCCCACAGTACCAAATATACTGTAGTACCACCCCACAGTATCAGATATACTGTAGTACCACCCCACAGTACCAGATATACTGTAGTACCACCCCACAGTACCAGATATACTGTAGTACCACCCCACAGAAACAGATATACGATGCTACCACCCCATAGTATCAGATATACTGTAGAACCACCCCACACTACCAGATATACTGTAGTACCACCCCACAGAAACAGATATACGATGCTTCCACCCCACAGTATCAGATATACTGTAGTATCACCCCACAGTAACAGATATACTGTAGTACTACCCCACAGTATCAGATATACTGTAGTACCACCCCATAGTAACAGATATACTGTAGTACCACCCCACAGTATCAGATGTACATTCGGATTTAATGCCTAATCTTAAAGAATTGGAATAAATGTCTACGCTTAACCTTAAACACTATGACATTTGACGTTTGGAACCACTTCAAAATTTGACGTTTGAGAAACATGGATGAACATCTCATTCTAAAGTGAGACTGAGAACTTGTTGTTCTAAACACTTCTCCGTTCACGTGGATGCTACCATGATTAAGGATCATCCTGAATGAATCTGTGAATAATGTTACAGAAGTTACAGAAGCACAAATATCATACCCCCCAAATAAATGCTTACCTCCCCTGTTATTGTAATGGTGAGCGGTTAGTATGTCTTGGGGGTATGATATTTGTTCATCTAACTCACTCATCATTATTCAGGATTCATTCAGGACTATCCATAAGCATGGTAGCATCCACATTAATGTAGAAGTGTTTAGAAACGTATTATATTGTTATTTACAATATAAAGGTGACTCTAAAATGACACAATTCATTATTTACTACTCATTTCTATTGGGCATAAAATGTTCAGAAACACAACCAAAACAAACAGCAAATGCATCCAAATTGTTTGTAGAGTCTCAAGCTTGATGTAATCATTGCGTGCTAGGAATATGGGGCCAAATACTAAACTTTTGACTACTTTAATACACATGTAAGTGAATTTGTCCCAATACTTTTGGTCCCCTAAAATGGGGGGAACTATGTACAACAAGTGCTGTAATTTCAAAACGGTTCACCTGATATGGATAAAAATACACTTAAATTAAAGCTGACAGTCTGCACGTTCTTCCCCTAGGCATAGTATCCTTTCAAATCCAAAGTGCTGGAGTACAGATCCAAAACAATAAAGATTGTGTCACTGTCCCAATACTTTTGGAGCTCACTGTAGGTCAGATCAGCCTTACAGCCTTATTCTAAAATTGATTAGATTGCTTTTCCCCCTCATCAATCAACATGCATTACCCCATAATGACAAAGCAAAACCAGATTTTTAGACAGTTTTGATAATAAAAAAAATCACATTCATGTAAGTATTCAGACCATTTACTCAGTACTTCGCTGATGCACCTTTGGCAGCGATTACAGAATCTAGTCTTCTAGGGAATTATGCTACAAGTTTGGCACAGCTGTATTAGGGGATTTTCTCCCATTCTTCTCTGCAGATCGTCTCAAGCTCTGTCAGGTTGGATGGGGAGCGTTGCTGACCAGCTATTTTCAGGTCTCTCCAGAGATGTCCGATCGGGTTCAAGTCCGGGCTCTGGATAGGCCACTCAAGGACATTCAGACACATGTCCCGAAGCCACTCCTGCGTTGTCCTGTTGGAAGGTGAACATTTGCCCCAGTCTGAGGACCTGCCGGCTCTGGGTGAGGTTTTCAAGGATCTCTCCGTACTTTGCTCCGTTCATTTTTGCGTTGATCCTGACAAGTCTCCCAGTCCCTGCCGCTGAAAAATATCCCCACAGCATGATGCTGCCACCACCTTGCTTCACCGTAGGGATGGTGCCAGGTTTCCTCCAGACGTGACGCTTGGCATTCGAGGCCAAGGAGTTCAATATTAGTTTCATCAGACCAGAGAATCTTGTTTCTCATGGTCTGAGAGTCTTTAGGTGCCTTTTGGCAAACTTCAAGCGGGCTGTTATGTGTCTTTTACTGAAGATGCACTTCCATCTGGCCACTCTACCATAAAGGCATGATTGGTGGAGTGCTGCAGAGATGGTTGCCCTTCCCCAGATCTGTGCCTCGACACAATCCTGTCTCGGAACTCTAGGGACAATTCCTTCAACCTCATGGCTTGAGTTTTACTCTGACATGCACTGTCAACTGTGGGACCTTATATAGACAGGTGTGTGCCTTTCCAAATCATGTCCAATCATTTGAAATTACCACAGGTGGACATGAATCAAGTTGTAGAAACATCTCAAGGATGGTCAATGGAAACAGGAGGCACCTAAGCTCAATTTCGAAACTCATAGCAAAGGGTCTGAATAATAATGTAAATAAGGTATTTCTGTATTGCAAAAATAAAATTAAAACTGTTTTCGCTTTGTCATTATGGGGTATTGTGCGTAGATTGCTGATGATTATATATTTTTTTCAATCCATTTTAGAAAAAGACTAACGTAACAAAATTATGAAAAAACCAAGGAGTTTGACATTGTATTGTATTGTAGGCATTGTACGTCAGTGCATTATGACTTATCTACCTACAACATATTTGGCTAGACAGTAACAACAAAAAACGTGAAAGACATTTTTCTCAGTTTCACTGTTTGCGTAGTTACTGCTCTTTGCCTTTGTAGGGCAGTATACATATCTAGCCAAAACTCGACTTGACGCTCAGTACCTTCTCAAGTTGAAACGCAGTTTGCCCATAATGTTTGCACCGCAGTGACGAACCAGGGAGTTAGCTTGAAAATATACCTCAATCCGGGGATGGTAGGTGATGCTAAGTGGAGAATGGCTCATAATAATGGCTGGAACAGAGCAAATGGAATGCATCAAACACACGGTTTCCAGACCATTGGATTCCACAACACTTACAGCAGCTACTCTCCCCAATGCTGGACGTTAATGGAATCCAATGTCCTGCTTTAGCATTAGCTAGCCTTTATAGAACAGTTTTTAATGTAACTTTTACTGTCATGAAAAGCTTATTGAAATAGCATATTGCTTGTAATGTGCACTCAGGCATGTCTAAAGGCTGTAGGTCTATATAACATAGATATCTATCATTCAGTTGTACCATTCAATTGTTCTATTTAATTATGTGGTATACAGATAACCACTGCTCCTACTTGGCTTCTCTCCAGACTCCCTGTAGCTGTCTCTGAAGATAATGTTTCCCTTGAGCAGCAGCACCTTGCGCAGGAGTGGAGCCACAGTCTAGGGAAGGAGACCCCAGAGCCCACACAGATTCAACCGGAACTGGAGGAAGTCAGGACCAGTCAGGAGGAAGAGCAGAATCAAGGGCAGGAGGCTAGATGTCAGAGTTAACATTCCCTCATCCCTGGGTGAAAAATGAATATGATCAGGAGAACCCATTTCATAATTCCCAAACTCAGACTGTGGAGAACAAAGAGACCTCACACCTTTTGTCACTGTTACCCACCCGAAGGGTCTTGACATTCCCTTGTGACCCGACAGATAATCAAAACAATGCCTCCAGCAACAGCTTGGCTGCAAGCAGCGACCCAGTAGGACTTGACAGCAGCCCACCATTGGATCCCAACCTATCAATGGGGGAATACTGTTCCAAACCCAGCATAACTTCTAGAAAAACTCACAGCTGCTGTTATTATCCTGAAACATTTGCTCTGAGAGCTGACTTGCAGGGGCTTTTTTTTATTTTATCTGGTAAGCTGACTGAGAACACATTCTCATTTACAGCAACAACCTGGGGAATAGTTACAGGGGAGAGGAGGGGGATGCATGAGCCAATTGTAAACTGGGGATGATTAGGTGGCCCAGATTGGGAATTTATCCAGGAAACCAGGGTTAACACTCCTACTCTTATGATAAGTGCCATGGGATCTTTAGTGACCACCGAGTCTCAGGACACCCATTTAACATCCCATCCAAAAGACTGCACCCTACACAGGGCAATGTCCCCAATCACTACCCTGGTGTATTGGTATATTATTTTAGACCAGAGTAAAGACTGCCTCCTACTGGCCCTCCACCACTTCCATTAGCATCTGGTCTCCCATCCAGGAAATGACCAGGACCCATCCGGCTTAGCTTCAGAAGTAAGCCAGCAGTGGGATGCAGGGTATGTTGAAATGGCATGTTACTCTCGCCAAGAAGAGACCCAGCGAATGCCGCCTCTGCAAAAAACACTACAACTCCACCTGTAAATTGAAGGCCCATGTCAGACTCTGTCACGTGGAGAAACCCTGCACCTGCGCCTTTTGTGGAAATACCTTCAAACACAAAGGAGATCTGTCCAGGCATATGAGGATTCACACAGGAGAGAAACCATTTAGCTGTGTTGACTGTGGGAAAGGCTTAAATCGGAAAGGGAACCTGAACTTACACATACTGACTCGCACAGGAGAGAAGAAAGAAACAAATGAAGAAAACACAATGGAAAAAACAAAGAAAAAACTAATTAGGACAAAGACATCTTGTTAGAAGATGTAAAACACTTTGGAAAAGCAAAGCAACTTTGGATCATTCATTGTCTGTGTTTCAGATAAATTGATGTCATGAATTTACTTTTGTAAAACGTTCTATGTAAATAAAGTTTCATTTGATCCAAGAGGACAGAGTAGTTAAACTCACAGGTCTGCTGTTCAGTCTCTTGATGTTTTCACGTCATTATAAACAGGAATTCCTGCTAGTTTGTCTCCAGAATAGTCTGACTGATGTTATTGATACATAAAAATATATATTCTCTAAGAAAATGTGTCCTTGCATTTGTCCAATAATACTTTTTATACATTTTGTCTTAATGTTGCTCATTTATGATATTGACGTAATCTTGTATATTACATTTTTAAATACTGTTAATGTTCACATAATGTATTTGGTATGCAACTACAGACTGATCTATGGTCCATTTTGTGTTTCCCCTGCTCATGGTTTTGAGTAGGATTTGTGGAGCCAGTAAGCTGATCCTAGACCTGTATGTCTAAGGGCAATGTCTGGACCTCTATGGCCAAGGACTGTGGCCATAGCCCTCTTTGTTGTCTGTTCCCCCAGAACCACTACATCACCAAACATAGCACAATATGCAGCACTAACTGGAGATACTGTCCTCAGACATTGAAAATCGAGGGCTTGTTTCAATCCATATTGTAGAACGTCTACGGTAGAGCGCAATTGATATTTAAAGGTAATTTCCTATTTAGTCGACATACTGTACGCAATGTTTACTATGACTGCAATCGCCGCGAAGGCAGGAACAGTGCCTTTAAATTTCAATCTGACCATGCCACGAATCTCCCTCGATAAAGATGGAATCGAGACCCTAATTGCATAGGCCTATACCAAGATTCTGATAGTGCCTTTTTTAAACAGACCAAAATCCCACTAATTTACCTTGCCTGCTTATTTTTGCCTGCTTTTTCATATATCTGAAAGGGGTAGGTGGCAAAAAAACAAGGAAAAATAAAACCCACCTAAAGACCTAGAGCTCTATTAAATCCGTATTACGGAAATCCAGCGTTACAACGTGATTGAACTTTAAAGGCAATGTCCCCGCGTTAGCAGAGACTCCATTCATGGTGAACGCTGCGTAAATGGGCTCAATCAGAAACAAGCTTCAAAGGTATACTTCGGGAATGTGGCAATGAGGCACTTTATCTATTTCCCCAGAGTTAGATTAACTATTAGATGATACCATTTTTATGTCTCTGTTAGAGGAAGTTTGAGGTAGTTTCGCGAACCAATGCTAACTAGCGTTAGCGCAATGACTGCAAGTCTATGGGTATCTGCTAGCATGCTAGTAACGCTTGAGCGATACACAGCACCTCCAAGTGGGTGGAGTTTTACTTCAAGCTCCAGAAATAGATAACCTCATGTGGGGAAACATGAACTGAATTGAAAGACAATACATTTTAACACAGGCGACTCCTGACAACTGCAACGGCTTGGGACTGCATTTAAAAACGAGAATGCGCTTATCAGAACAATTACAAAGAATGTCACTGAAATGGGACTGGACAAACATTGTTGTGCACATAGTTTTCACTTATACAAAGTGCACTTATCAGGAATTTACTTTAAATCATTACTTCCATAAAGACTCAAAGAATATCATGAATGAGCAGCATTAGGTCAAAATTTATGACAAAAATACATATGGAAGGAGATATTTTCGGGAAAGTGTAAATTTTTTTAATGCGTCACTAACATCAGCCAGACCATTGTCTCATCATCCGAAGAGACATTCCAAAACAAACAACCAGATATTCCTGTTGGTAATAATGTGAAAACATCAACAGACTTTCAACAGCAGACCTGTGAGATTCACATAATACTGCATACTACCGTTTGATCATTACCTCACATTTCAAATACAATGAAACCTTGTTTACATGGAATGTTCTGTAAAAGTACATTCATCACACATCCATTTATCTTAAGACAACGGCAGGAATGGTCCAGAGGTGCTTTGCTAAGACTTGTCCACATCCTGCTTTTTTATTCCCACCTGTTGATAGAATATATTTGTCCTAATTCACTTTCTTTCAGTTTTCATCCTGTTTTCTTTCTTCCTTTATGGACCATATCCACATGCTTAGATAAGCCCTATGAGTGAATCTTTTACCACAGACTAAGCAACCATGTTGTTTCTCTCCTGTGCGAGTCTGTATGTGCACCTTCAGCTGCCCCCTCCGATTGAAGCTTTTCCCACAGTCACCACAGCTAAATGATTTCTCTCCTGTGTGAATCGTCATGTGCCTGAAAAGATGTCCTTTGAGTTTGAAGGAATTGCCACAAAAGGGAAGGTGCAGGGTTTCTCCATGTGACGGATTTGGACATGGACCTTCAATTTACAGGTGGAGTTGTAGCGTTTTTTGCAGAGGTGGCATTCGCTGGGTCTCTTGGTGAGAGTCACATGCTCCTGCAGGTCAGCTGTCAGAGCAAACGTTTCACCACAGTCACAGCAGTGGTGAGTTTTTCTAGACGTGGTGCTGGGTTTGGGACAGTGGTGGGCTACTATCAAGTCCTACTGGGTCGCTGCTTACAGCTGAGCTGTGGCTGAAGGTATTGTTTTGTTTATCTGGAGGGTCACAGGAAGTGTCTAGACTCTTCAGACGGGTCACAGTACCAAATGGTTCGGGTTCCATTGGTTTAGAATCACTCTCTGTTCTCCACTGTCTGGGTTTGGGGAAGAGTCCAGGACTGAAGTGGGTTCTCCTGATCGCATTCACTTTTCACACAGGGTCTTTGATAACAAAGAGCCCTTGAAGCTGATCTTCATCCTGACTGGTCTTAACTTCCTCCTCTTGCTCTTTAATCTGTGTGGGCTCTGAGTCCTCCTGCCCCAGACTGGGTCTACACTTCTGCTCACAGTGCTGTTGCTCAGCAGAAACCTCCTTTTCAGAGACAGTGAGAGAGAGCTGCAGGGAGTCTGGAGGGAAGGAGCAGTCTTTAAACATCAGTGCCAATAAAAACTGAAGTCAGTGAATTGAAGAAGTAAGATGAAATTGTAATTCAAAAATGTTGAAATAGAATCTAAAAACTATTTTCAATAAACCAAACATAAAAAGCTATTTGTTTTCAAAGTTTTTCCATCATGAATTATACATTCAAATCACTTCCTGGTTTTCATGACGGGCATGGTTTTTATTCATTCACAGTAAAAAAATGTAAAACAACTTCTTAAATTGGTTAGATGATGATCACTGTTAGCCTAAACAGTTTATTAATTGAGTATAACTGTATATAACTTTATATACAGTACCAGTCAAAGGTTTGGACACACCTACTAATTATTACTATCTTCTACATTGTAGAATAATAGTGAAGACATCAAACTATAAAATAACACATATGGAATCATTTAGTAACCAAAAGTGTTAAAGAAATACAAATATGCATATATTTTAGATTCTTAAAAGTAGCCATCCTTGATTACAGCTTTGCATACTCTTGGCACTCTCTCAATCAGCTTCATGAGGTAGTCACCTGGAATGCATTTCAATTAACAGGTGTGCCTGGTTAAAAGTTCATTTGTGAATTTTCTTTCCTTCTTAATGCATTTGAGCCAATCAGTTGTGTTGAGACAAGGTATGGGTGGTATACAGCAGATAACCCTATTTGGTAAATACCAAGTCCACAATATGGCAAGAACAGTTCAAATAAGCAAAGACAAATGACAGACCATCATTACTTTAAGACATGAAGGTCAGTCAATCTGGGAAATTTCAAGAACTTTGAAAGTTTCTTCAAGTGCCATGATGAAACTGTCTATGAGGAACGCTACAGGAAAGGAAGACCCAGAGTTACCTCTGCTTTCAGATGATACATTCATTAGAGTTACCAGCCTCAGAATTTGCTGCCCAAATAAATGCTTCACGGAGTTCAAGTAACAAACACATCTCAACATCAACAGTTCAGAGGAGACTGAGTGAATCAGGCCTTCATGGTCGAATTGCTGCAAAGAAACCACTACTAAAGAACACCAATAATAAGAAGAGACTTGCTTGTGCCAAGAAACACGAGCAATGGACATTAGACTGGGGGAAATCTGTCCTTTGGTCTGATGAGTCCAAATTTGAGATTATTGGTTCCAACCCATCGTGTCTTTGTGAGACACATAGTAGCTGAACGGATGATCTCTGCATGTGTGGTTCCCACCGTGAAGTATGGAGGAGATGTCGGGGTGCTTTGCTGGTGACCCTGTCTGTGTTTTTTATTTATTATGAGGCACACTTAACCAGCATGGCTACCACCGCATTCTGCAGCGATACGCCATCCCATCTGGTTTGCACTTAGTCCCACTGTCATTTGTTTGTCGACGACCATGACCCAACACCCCTCCAGGCTGTGTAAGGGCTATTTGACCAAGAAGGAGCACGACGGAATGCTGCATCAGATGACGTGGCCTCCACAATCCCCCGACCTCAGCCCAAATGAGATGGTTTGGGATGAATTGGACCGCAGAGTGAAGGAAAAGCAGTCAACAAGTGCTCAGCATATGTGGGAAATCCTTCAAGACTGTTGGAAAAGCATTCCAGGTGAAGCTGGTTGAGAGAATGCCAAGAGTGTGCAAAGCTGTCATCAAGGCAAAGGGTAGCTACTTTGAAGAATCTAAAATATATTTTGATTTATTTTAACACTTTTTTGGTTCCTACATGAATTCATATGTGTTATTTCATAGTTTTGATGTCTTCACTATTATTCTACAATGTGGAAAATAGTAAAATTGAAGAAAAACCCTTAAATGAGTAGGTGTGTCCAAACTTTTGACTGGTACTGTATCTGTGTATCAGTATATCTCATAGAGATAGTTAGAGGACTTAGCTTGGATATAGCCGTTTTTTTTAATGGTAATTGCCATTTAGGGCTTCTCTCAGAGACATTACAGAAAGTGAGACATCTCATTGGCTCGTTTTTTTCTGGTCCGGGGAGTATGGGGGGGTATGGGGAGTATGGAGTATGGGGGGGGGCTATGTAGACCAGAGCCAGCCATTACTGCATTGGTGCCTAAAGGAGAGCCAAAGGATTTGGCCATATATTACAGATTTCCCTCACACACAGTCACGGTAGTACATTTTTGCCTAAATTTGAAACAAACCAAACGTATTATGAGCACCAAACTGACATATTTTCAATTCGTAGATTAGGTGAAAAGCCATTGTTTGAGGTCTGTGCAATTTCTCAAATTTCTCACCTCTCTGGGAAGAAGAAGGGCTTTATGATTAATGTCTCATGCTGTAATCATAACAACATACAGGAACATACAGGAACTCAAGTCCTGTTCACCTGACCTAAAATTCCTTACAATCAAATGCCGACCATATCTCCCAAGAGAATTCTTGTCAGTTATTGTCACAGCTGTGTATATCCCCCCTCAAGCAGATACCACAATGGCCTTTAAGAAACTTCACTGGACTCTTGAGTCCTGAGGCTGCATTTATTGTAGCTGGGGATTTTAACAAAGCAAATTTGAGAACAAGGCTACCTAAATTCTACCAGCATATTGATTGAAATGTCGATATAGGGACAAAGTGGAGTCGCAATTCAACGGCTCAGACACAAGACATATGTGGCAGGGTCTACAGGCAATCACAGACTACAAAAGGAAAACTAGTCACGTCACGGACGCCGATGTCTTGCTTCCAGACAAACTAAACACCTTCCCTTCCCGTTTTGAGGATAAAACAGTGCCACCGACGCGGCCCGCTACCAAGTACTGCGGACCCCCTCTGTTTTTTAAAAACGTGTTAACCCTTGCAAGGCTGCTGGGCCAGATGGCATTCCTAACCGCGTCCTCAGAGCATGCGCAAACCAGCTGGCTGGTGTGTTTACGGACATATTCAATCACTCCCTATCCCAGTCTGCTGTCCCCACGTGCTTCAAGATGGCCACCATTGTTCCTGTACCCAAGAAGGAAAAGATAACTGAACTAAATGACTACTACTAGTAGCACTCACTTCTGTCATCACGTAGTGCTTTGAGAGACTAGTCAAGGATCATATCACCTCCACCTCCACCTTACCTGCCACCCTCGTCCATACCACCCCAACAGGTCCACAGACAATGCAATCGCCATTACACTGCACACTGCCCTGGATAAGAGGAATACCTATGTAAGAATGCTGCTCATTGACTACAGCTCAGCATTCAACACCATAGTACCCTCCAAGCTCATCATTAAGCTTGAGGCCCTGGGTCTCAACTCCGCCCTGTGCAATTGGGCCCTGGACTTTCTGACAGGCCGCCCCCAGGTGGTGAAGGTAGGAAACACCATCTCCACTTCGCTGACACCTCAATCATCAAGTTTGCAGACGACACAACAGTAGTGGGCTTGATTACCAACAACGACGAGACAGCCTACAGGGAGGAGGTGAGGGGACTCAGCGTGTGGTGTCAGGAAAACAACCTCTCACTCAATGTCAACAAAACAAAGGAGATGATCGTGGACTTCAGAAAAAATCAGAGGGAGCACCCCCCTATCCACATCGACGGGACAGTCGTGGAGAAGGTGGAAAGTTTTAAGTTCCTCGGCTTACAAATCACAGACAAACTGAAATGGTCCACCCACACAGACAGTGTGGTGAAGAAGGCTCAACAGCGCCTCTTCAACCTCAGGAGGCTGAAGAAATTTGGCTTGTCACCTAAAACTCTGACAAACTTTTACAGATGCGCAGTTGAGAGCTTTCTGTCAGGCTGTGTCACCGCAAGGCACGGCAACTGCACCGCCCTCAACCGCAAGGCTCTCCAGAGGGTGGTGCGGTCTGCACAACACATCACCGGGGGAAAACTACCTGCCCTCCAGGACACTTACAGCCCCCGATGTCACAGGAAGGCCAAAAATATAATCAAAGACAACATCCACCTGAGCCACTGCCTGTTCACCCCGCTACCATCCAGAAGGTGAGGTCAGTACAGGTGCATCAACACTGGGACAGAGAGACTGAAGAACAGCTTCTATCTATCTCTGACTGTTAATTAAACAGCAATCACTAACTCAGAGAGGCTGCTGCCTACATACAGACTCAAACCATTGGCTACTTTAATAAATGGATCACTAGTCACTTTGAATAATGCCACTTTAATAATGTTTACATACAGTGCCTTGCGAAAGTATTCGGCCCCCTTGAACTTTGCGACCTTTTGCCACATTTCAGGCTTCAAACATAAAGATATAAAACTGTATTTTTTTGTGAAGAATCAACAACAAGTGGGACACAATCATGAAGTGGAACGACATTTATTGGATATTTCAAACTTTTTTAACAAATCAAAAACTGAAAAATTGGGCGTGCAAAATTATTCAGCCCCTTTACTTTCAGTGCAGCAAACTCTCTCCAGAAGTTCAGTGAGGATCTCTGAATGATCCAATGTTGACCTAAATGACTAATGATGATAAATACAATCCACCTGTGTGTAATCAAGTCTCCGTATAAATGCACCTGCACTGTGATAGTCTCAGAGGTCCGTTAAAAGCGCAGAGAGCATCACGAAGAACAAGGAACACACCAGGCAGGTCCGAGATACTGTTGTGAAGAAGTTTAAAGCCGGATTTGGATACAAAAAGTTTTCCCAAGCTTTAAACATCCCAATGAGCACTGTGCAAGCGATAATATTGAAATGGAAGGAGTATCAGACCACTGCAAATCTACCAATACCTGGCCGTCCCTCTAAACTTTCAGCTCATACAAGGAGAAGACTGATCAGAGATCCAGCCAAGAGGCCCATGATCACTCTGGATGAACTGCAGAGATCTACAGCTGAGGTGGGAGACTCTGTCCATAGGACAACAATCAGTTGTATATTGCACAAATCTGGCCTTTATGGAAGAGTGGCAAGAAGAAAGCCATTTCTTAAAGATATCCATAAAAAGTGTTGTTTAAAGTTTGCCACAAGCCACCTGGGAGACACACCAAACATGTGGAAGAAGGTGCTCTGGTCAGATGAAACCAAAATGTAACTTTTTGGCAACAATGCAAAACGTTATGTTTGGCGTAAAAGCAACACAGCTCACACCCTGAACACACCATCCCCACTGTCAAACATGGTGGTGGCAGCATCATGGTTTGGGCCTGCTTTTCTTCCGCAGGGACAGGGAAGATGGTTAAAATTGATGGGAAGATGGATGGAGCCAAATACAGGACCATTCTGGAAGAAAACGTGATGGAGTCTGCAAAAGACCTGAGACTGGGACGGAGATTTGTCTTCCAACAAGACAATGATCCAAAACATAAAGCAAAATCTACAATGGAATGGTTCAAAAATAAACATATCCAGGTGTTAGAATGGCCAAGTCAAAGTCCAGACCTGAATCCAATCGAGAATCTGTGGAAAGAACTGAAAACTGCTGTTCACAAATGCTCTCCATCCAACCTCACTGAGCTCGAGCTGTTTTGCAAGGAGGAATGGGAAAAAATTTCAGTCTCTCGATGTGCAAAACTGATAGACATACCCCAAGCAACTTACAGATGTAATCGCAGCAAAAGGTGGCGCTACAAAGTATTAACTTAAGGGGGCTGAATAATTTTGCACGCCCAATTTTTCAGTTTTTGATTTGTTAAAAAAGTTTGAAATATCCAATAAATGTCGTTCCACTTCATGATTGTGTCCCACTTGTTGTTGATTCTTCACAAAAAAATACAGTTTTATATCTTTATGTTTGAAGCCTGAAATGTGGCAAAAGGTCGCAAAGTTCAAGGGGGCCGAATACTTTCGCAAGGCACTGTATGTAAACTTCCGACTTAAACTGTGTGTGTGTGTGTGTGTGTGTATATATATATATATATATATATATATATATATATATATATATATATATAAATACAAAATATATTAACAAAATTATATTGGACATGTGCAAGGACATATTTTCTGGAAGTATTCATTTTTTAAATTTTATGTATCAATAACATCCGTCAGACTATTCTGGAGACATTCCAAAACAAACTACCAGGAATTCCAGTTTATAATGACATGAAAACATCAAGAGACTGAACAGAAAGCCTGTATGTTTAACTACTGTACTCTGTACTGTTATATATAATTTAACTTTATTGTTCATAGAATGTTTTACAAAAGTAAATTCATGACATCTATTTATCTAAAATCCATAGAATGAATGATCCAGATTTGCTTTGCTTTTCCAAAGAGTTGTCCATCTCCTAACAATATGTCTTTGTCCTAATTCGCTTCCTCTGTGTTTTCATTCAGTTTTCTTTCTTTGTGGACGTTCGCTCCTGTGTGAGTCAGTATGTGCAAGTTCAAGTTCCCTTTCCGATTGAAGCTTTTCCCACATTCACCACAGCTAAATGGTTTCTCTCCAGTGTGAGTCAGTGCATGCCTCCTTAGGTCCCCCTTCTGAATGAAGCTCTTCCCACAGTCACCACAGCCAAATGGTTTCTCTCCTGTGTGAATCCTCATATGTCTGGACAGATGTCCTTTGAGTTTGAAGGTCTTTCCACAAAAGGGGCAGGTGCAGGGTTTCTCCATGTGACAGAGTCTGACATGGGCCTTCAATTTACAGGTGGAGTTGTAGTGTATTTTGCAGAGGCGGCATTCGCTAGGTCTCTTCTTGGCGAGAGTCACATGCCCCTGTAGATCAACTGTCAAAGCAAATATTTCACCACAGTCACAGCAGTGGTGAGTTTTTCTAGACGTGGTGCTGGGTTTCCAACAGTGTTCCCTCATTGATGGGTTGGAATTCAATGGTGGGCTCCTGTCAAGTCCTACTGGGTCGCTGCTTACAGTTGAGCTCTAGCTGAAGGTATTGTTTTGATTTTCTGGAGGGTCACAGGGAATGTTGAGACCCTCTAGATGTGTAACAGTGACAAAATGTGGAAGTTCAACTGGTTTAGAGTTAATGTCTCTGTTCTCCACTGTCTGGGGTTGGGGAAGAGAAAAGGACTGAATTGTGTTCTCCTGATCACATTTACTTTTCACACAAATTGGAGGGAATTTGAAAACTATGATATCATCCTCCTGCTCTTGAAGCTGCTTTTCCTCTTGACAGGTCCAGAGTTCCTCCTGTTCCTCTTTAATCTGTGTGGGTTCTAGGTCCTCCTACTGCAGACTGGTTCTCCACTCCTGCTCAGAGTGCTGCTGCTTAGGGGGAACCTCGTCTTCAGTGACAGCAACAGATAACTGAAGGGACTCTGGAGGGAAGGCGAGGAGGAGCAGAGGTCATCTATACCATAATGTATACCATACATAAAAACCCTTCATCTCTATAAAATATATACAGTACCAGTCAAAAGTTTGGACACAGTCAATCAAGGGTTTTTCTTTATTTTGACAATTTTCTACATTTTAGAATAATAGTGAAGACATCAAACTATGAAATAACACATATGAAATCATGTAGTAACCAAAAAAAAGTGTTAACAGATTCTTCAAATAGCCACCCTTTGCCTTGACAGCTTTGCACACTCTTGGCATTCTCTCAACCAGCTTCATGAGGTAGTCACCTTGAATGCATTTCAATTAACAGGTTAACAGGTGTGCCTTTTAAATTTGTGGAATTTCTTTCCTTCTTAATGCGTTTGAGCCAATCAGTTGTGTTGAGACATGGTAAGGGTGGTATACAGAAGATAGCCCTATTTGGTAAAAGACCAAGTCCAAATTATGTCAAGAACAGGCCAAATAAGCAAAGAGAAACGACAGTCCATCACTACTTTAAGACATGAAAGTCAGTCAATCCAGAAAATGTCAAGAACTTTGAAAGTTTCTTCAAATGCAGTTGCAAAAACACTCAAGCGCTAGGATGAAACTGGCTCTCATGAGGACCGTCACTGGAAAGGAAGACCCAGAGTTACCTCTGCTGCTGAGGATAAGTTCATTCGAGTTAATTGAACCTCAGATTTCAGCCCAAATGCTTCAGAGTTCAAGTAACAGACACATCCCAAAATCAACTATTTAGAGGAGACTGCGTGAATCAGGCCTTCATGGTCAAATTGCTACAAAGAAACCACTACTAAAGGACACCACAATAATAAGAAGAGACTTGCTTGGGCCATAGAAGTAGATTGCAACTCCACCCCCTTTGGCAGTTCTATCTTTTATTTTTTTACCCCTTTTCCTCCCCAATTTCGTGGTATCCAATTGTTTTAGTAGCTACTATCTTGTCTCATCGCTACAACTCCCGTACGGGCTCGGGAGAGACGAAGGTTGAAAGTCATGCGTCCTCCGATACACAACCCAACCAAGCCGCACTGCTTTTTAACACAGCGCGCATCCAACCCGGAAGCCAGCCGCACCAATGTGTCAGAGGAAACACCACGCACCTGGCAACCTTGGTTAGCGCGCACTGCCATGATGCTGACGTCACCATGCATCATGGTAGGATTGGTGTTAGACAGGTGATGAGGTGTGCCTGGTTTCCTCCAGACATAGTGCCTTCAGGCCAAAGAGTAACAATTTTGTCTGATCAGACCACATAATCTTTTGCCTTATGCTATCAGGAGTGGCTTCCTTCTGGCCACCCTCCCATAAAGCCCAGATTTGCGAAGTGCAATAGAGACTGTTGTCCTTCTGGCAGGTTCTCCCATCTCTGCCAAGGAACTCTGTAGTTCTGTCAGGGTGGTCACTGGGTTCTTGGTCACCTCTCTGACCAAGGTCCTTCTTGCCCAGTTGTTCAGTTTGGTCGGACTGCCAGCTCTAGGCAGAGTCTGGTTAGTTCCATATTTTTTCAATTTCCCAATGATGGAGACCACTATGCTCTTGGTAGCATTCAACATCCTAGAAATTGTTTTATACCCTTCCCCAGCTATATGCCTCATCACAATCCTATCTCAGAGTTCTTCATACAGATCCTTGGACTTCATGGTAGTTTCTGCTCTGACATACACTGTCAACTGTGGTACCTTATATAGACAATCAAGTTGTAGTTATAGTTCAAGAATGATCAAAGGAAATTGGATGCACACAAGCTCCAATTTGGAGTTTCATAGCAAAGGGGTGTGAATACTTATGCAAATGAGATATTACTGTCTTTAATTTTCAATAAATTTGCAAAAATGCCTAAAAACATGTTTTCACTTGATCATTGTGGGGTATTGTGTGTAGATGGGTGAGAATATATCAATACTTTCTGAAGGCACTGTGTGTTTGGGGCAATTCCATCTCATCACTGAGTACCACTCTTCATGCATTATTTTCAGGCATGGTGGTGGCTACATCATGTTATGGATATGCCCTTCTTCGGCAAAGACAATGAAGTTTTTTTTTAACGATAAAAATAAATGAAAAGCTAAGCACAGGCAAAATCCGAGAGGAAAACCTGGTTCAGTCTGCTTTCTAAAGACAAATTCACCTTTCAGCAGGACAATAACCTAAAACACAAGGCCAGATATACACTGGAGTTGCTTACCAAGATGACGTTGAATGTTCCTGAGTGGACTAGTTACAGTTTTGACTTAAACCAGCTTGAAAATCCATGACAAGACTTGAAAATGGCTGTCTAGCGATGATCAACAACCAACTTGACAAAGCTTGAGAAGTTTAAAAAAGAATATTGTGAAAACAATATTGCACAATCCAGGTGTGTTTACCGAAAAAGACTCACGGTTGTAATCGCTGCTAAAGGTGACTCTAACATGTATTAACTCAGGTGGTTGAATAATTATCTAATGAAGATCTTTGTTTTATTTATTACAGTAGATCTTTGAAAAAGGACAAAATTCATTTTAGTCCCAATTTGTAACAACAAAATGTGGATAAAGTCAAGGGGTGTGTATACATTCTGAAGGCAATGTAAGTGGTAATGCATTGATGGATGATCTTATTATGAATATGTATTTTTTTATGCATATCAACCCTGACCACTGATCTGACCCCTGTGCTGCCTTTGTATAACCTTTAACAACTATATGGGTAATGCAAAAGCGGAGTTTGGAACATCCATGCATCACAACAGGTAAATGAAGGTTGGGTTTTGATTTGAAGATGTCCATTTGCCCACTAACATAGGTTGAACAACTGCAGTGATTGCTCTCTATCCAATAGTAGACAGTCCTACCCAGCTGCCAGACTTTGTTTACTTTCATAAGATATCACACTTTCTTTCTTTTTTACTTGAGACATACTGCACCAAACACCTTACTTATATGTAAAATTGCACAACATTTATTACAGATTTCTTTAGTTATCTTAGATTCATTCTGGGGATTTTGAGGACGTGAAATAGGCTTCAGCGTCTAGAGTGTCTCATGAGGGACAAACAACATTAACCAAATGCAGAATCAGTCAGGAATCACACCCAAGACTGAAATCTTGTTTTTCTAATGAGCAACTGAAAAACAGTTGCTCATTTAAAAATGGCCCAATAGAAGTACAAAGAGGGGTTCCAGTTGCTTCCTCCAATGATGTTGTTTACAAACAGGTTGTTGTGGATGTGTCTCGTACCCTGGCGTCCTTGATCAACCAAATCTAAACTATTTGGTTTCACCCAAAACACTTATAGTCAGAGGCATATCACAATACTTGCGATGTGTTGAATGTATCCTTCGCTAACAACGATAATTCTCTTCCTGGTACTCCGCTACCGTTTTCTCAACTGCTCCGAAAATCTCCACAGCAGCCGCCGTTAAACGCTCATTTAAAAACGCATGCAACAACTGTAGTTTAGGCATTTTCAGTTAGTATTCGCTTCGTATTCGCTTCGTTCACAATGAAAGAATGGTTGCCACAAACTCCTCTGTATCAGTGGGTGGTGAGCCCATAAACACATCACAGCCCCACCCCCCATGTGTATGGAGTTTCACTACAGACCAGTGATGATGGAAATAGGTAACTTAATGTGGGGAAGTTATAATCAGTAAAAGGGTGATCTTGGATGATCATTTCTTGCATGAACTGAAAGACAACACTTTGTAATACAGGCGACTCCTGACAACTGCAACGGCTTGGGACTGATATGAGTGTGCACTAAATCAGAGAGTGCAGTTATTAAAATGCTATGACCTCGCTGACCCCTGTTTTCTATTCTAGGGACTTTAGTGAGTAGACTGGAACATGGTTTTATGGACATACAATCAATATTTGTACTGTATAGTGTCCATTGGGCCCACTCTAAGCTCTTTGACCACAGTAAAGGTCCAGAAACACTTGCTATGAGCTGGCTTTATTTTTTGTTAAAACTCACCTGTCAAGCCGTCAAGAGGAGTGTGACCTAGTGTGTGTGAGGTGGCAGGAAGTCTCTCAGCCTGCCTTGGTTTGTTTTGTATTACAGTTTTTGGCATGCCTTTTTGTACTGTTTTCCTTTTTGTATATTTTCATGTTTTGTCACCGTCTGAATAAATAATAATCTGCTTGGACTGGCCTACCATGGGAGTACTGACTGAGCTATCCCTGGACCTAAGGTAAGGTTGCTGGCTCCCGAGTACATACTGTGCATTCAACACCTAGTCGCATACGCTTTTAGAGAGATAGATATAACGAGTGGAGCCACATCATCAGTAGGCTAGATATTGGTTTCGTAACATCACATTCACTTTCACACAGGAAGCAGTGAATATGAACTCTGTGATAACCGCCTCCAGCCATTGAAGCTGCTCTTTCTCCTGACTGGTCCTGAGTTCCTCCTGTTCCTCTTTAATATGTGTGGGCTCTGGGTCCAAAGACAGAGTGGGGTGATCAGCTGTGGAGTCTGTGTGGAGCTGCTGTTATAAAACAGGTTGCATTAGGACTCGGCAAGGACACCGACAGAGAAGATATGTACTGTTTTCTGTTTATTTATCACACGCAGAGACGGCAGAGACTAGAACTAAGAGGTGGAGAATTGTGATAGATGGAGAGCAGGGGATCAGTGCAGTGGAGCTACCAGTGGAGTTGACTCAGCTGCCTTCATGCACAGGGCTGCAGAGCTAGATAACCGTATGTCTGTCTGCTCCACAGGCGCCTCATTTGTAACTGTTACGTAAATGTCACACTCAATTCCTGTGTGTGCCATTTATGAAAAGTCTGCGCATGTACACAAATATTGAGATTTATACCGGTCCTAAAAATGTGCAGGCATGAACCAGCATTAAAATCCAGCCTGGAAAATATATTCCAGCCACCTTTAAGGGTGTCAATAATGTGCTTTATTTGCTGTATAATTTGGAACTATTTGTAATTGGGCCAAGGCCGTTTTTAAAAGAAAGAGCTATGGCCATTTGGATCACATTTCTGTAGAGGTGGGCAGAATATTTTCATATTTTGCAGTAACCTTTTCTAAAACATGCATGCTGACTATAGCAAGTGCCTGTCTGCGCATTCTGCAAGATTTATTGTATATTCAAAATCATTTCAAAGTAGGCTAAAGGCTACAGCTCACACTTCTATGCAAAAGACGAATTGTTATTCAATATTTAGTTAATCAATCGATTATTGGGTTTATGTGTCCTACCTTGCTTTACTCTCTGAGATTAAATAGGCAATGATGTCACTCTCCTATCGCACAGTAATACTGTAGCCTATAGGCTACTGTAAAATATTTAACATAAGCTACTGGTCTATTTACTGGGTTGGCGGAATGCTTTAATCTTTTGCATCAATTTATGCTGTATTTGGGTAAAAACTGTGTCCGTTTCTGAAAGAGAAAACAATGGCAAATTGTTGTGGACCTGTTAGCAGAACGTTTGAATTCAACAATGTTTTACATGACTTTTCCCCGGTAACTTAATTTGAGCCAGATCCGGTACCTCTCTCGGCATGCATTTTTTTCTTGCGCTTTTTGCAAAATACAAATTATAACAAAAGCTATCAAAGTTATTTAGAGTTGCCTCTTCCTTAATTCTCCTGGCCCCTCCAAGAAAAAGTCGATTTTCAGAGTTGATTGGGGTTGGGCCAGCTTGGGTTTATGGTTTGCACACGTTCTATTGTCTCTCTCCCTCAGCTCTGATAGACATGACTCTGCAACTCTCATCTCTCCAGCGTTGCACTTAATTTATTTCCTTATAGAATCATAGCCGTGTGAGGGGTTCTCGAGGAGCTGTAGCACCCCTGAATTTTTTAAAATAAATTGCCCAAATGTATAGAATTACTGCTGCCTGGTAAGAAATGAAATAATTAAGAATATCCTACTGCATCATGAGGCCTATAATTTAGCCTCAGAGGATCAATAGTTTCTTTAAAATAAATCCCAGCAGTGTATTGATTGTGTGTAGCCCAATAACAAGGCATGGCCGACAAAACAGGACTTTTCACAATATTTCAAATATAATTGCGGAAAAACACAGGTTGGAAAACAATGGCTCCTGCTGAAAAGAAAATACGAATCTGTGTGCTGTAGTCTACCAAAATATTTGATCAACTTCCAATATTGTTTTACAAAGAAGCAGGGGCGCAACTTTGGTTTTAGAAGTGGGGGGGGGCATAAAAAAAATATATATACATACAACATTTATTTTTTGTCCGATAAACACTCCAAACAGCCTACCCGACTGCTTGGAGGCGTCCGCATGGTCCTAAAGCAAATCGTTGCCTTGTTTTGTATCACATTCCAATGATAAAACTGGGGGGGACAAAATACAAATTCAGAAGGGGGTCCCCCCCATGTCCTCAGTGAAAGTTGTGCCCCTGCAAAGAAGTAGCCTATAACCAGAGAGGCTTTCGGCAAGAACGCATTGGCCATCACCAAGTGAGTGAGCTGCGCATCATTGGGTGAGTCAGTGCAATTGGAAAGCATTTTTAGGACTATAATTTCCTCTTAATATTGTAGCCTACAACACACCTAGTCTCAGGCTATTGATGGATTCAAGACAAGGTCAAAGCCCAGAGAGGAAGCTAGCAGTGCCACTAAGCCTCTCAATACAGGCTTCAGGGGCCACATTTATAAACCGTGCTTACATACAAAATATACCCCAAAATGTGTATGCGCCAGATTTCCCGCTAAATTTGGCATTTATAAAAACGTAATTGGACATGAGAATGTGCTCACCTCCATCTCCCCGCAAATTTTAGACTATGTGTACACTATGTGTAGTGGTTAAAATATTGTATTGCAAGCTGACGAGTACGTTTTTTTTGTGTGCAAATGGGGGATTTGATCAAAATAAGCTTATTCATAAAAACAGGAAAACATACGAACAAGAATGCAGCTATTTGCCGTTAGTGAGAACAGCGAAAATCAATCTGTTTGATTTGATACTCTAGTATGAGCGGAGAAAAATACTGGTCAGACAAAAATTCCCCCTCAATCCCAGCTTCAGTTGCATTGCACTGGAAGGAAACACGAAATTGTCAGCTGCCGTCATTCCTCACACATGATGATCATCCTGATTTGTTTAAATTGTAGTTATGCTCATTTCCATTCTATTATGACAGGCTACTTTAGGAAACTTTCTGAATGGACATAAAGAGAATTAGCGAATCACACACACACACACACAAGTCCTAAAAAGACCCACCAATCAAAGCCAACAGCGCATCTCAGACACACACAAATCACATTTCTCCTTTCCTATAAACTTTTTCAAAACCTAGGCTCACCTTCAAATCTTGTCTCTAGTCCATCAGAAAGTAGTCCTAGGCTATATAATGTTTAAAAAAACCTTTGTTCTAAGATTACAGGTGTCACTCAGTCCAGTCTAACTGACCTATTTAACAAGCACGTAAGGCTACCTCTATATTGGGGGACCCCTCTCACCCCCTGTAACAGAAGTTCCAGCTGCTGTCCTCAGGGCATCATTTCAGAGTGCCTAGCCTGAGGACCGCCAGAGCTCATGGCTCCATTATCATTAAGGCTATAGCTGCCATCAATGGCCTCTTCCTGTAGCTCTCGCCTGTTGCTGGTAGGTCTATACACATTGCACTATCTAACTGGCCTACTGTCATGTACATATATTTCTGTATGTGTATATACACTGCTCAAAAAAATAAAGGGAACACTAAAATAACACATCCTAGATCTTAATGAATGAACTATTCTTATTAAATACTTTTTTCTTTACATAGTTGAATGTGCTGACAACAAAATCACACACAAATTATCAATGGAAATCAAATGTATCAACCCATGGAGGTCTGGATTTGGAGTCACACTCAAAATTAAAAGTGGAAAACCACACTACAGGCTGATCCAACTTTGATGGAATGTCCTAAAAACAAGTCAATATGAGGCTCAGTAGTGTGTGTGGCCTCCATGTGCCTGTATGACCTCCCTACAATGCCTGGGCATGCTCCTGATGAGGTGGCGGATGGTCTCCTGAGGGATCTCCTCCCAGACCTGGACTAAAGCATCCGCCAACTCCTGGACAGTCTGTGGTGCAACGTGGTGTTGGTGGATGGAGCGAGACATGATGTCCCAGATGTGCCCTATTGGTATTTAGGTCTGGGGAACGGGCGGGCCAGTCCATAGCATCAATGCCTTCCTCTTGCAGGAACTGCTGACACACTCCAGCCACATGAGGTCTAGCATTGTCTTGCAGGAGGAACCCAGGGCCAACCGCACCAGCATATGGTCTCACAAGGGGTCTGAGGATCTCATCTCGGTACCTAATGGCAGTCAGGCTACCTCTGGCGAGCACCATGACTGACCCACTGCCAAACCGGTCATGCTGGAGGATGTTGCAGGCAGCAGAACGTTCTCCACGGCGTCTCCAGACTCTGTCACATGTGCTCAGTGTGAACCTGCTTTCATCTGTGAAGAGCACAGGGCGCCAGTGGCGAATTTGCCAATCTTGGTGTTCTCTGTCAAATGCCAAACGTCCTGCACGGTGTTGGGCTGTAAGCACAACCCCCACAACCCCACCTGTGGACGTCGGGCCCTCTACCACCCTCATGGAGTCTTTCTGACCGTTTGAGCAGACACATGCACATTTGTGGACTGCTGGAGGTCATTTTGCAGGGCTCTGGCAGTGCTCCTCCTGCTCCTCCTTGCACAAAGGCGGAAATAGCGGTCCTGCTGCTGGGTTGTTGCCCTCCTACGGCCTCCTCCACGTCTCCTGATGCACTGGCCTGTCTCCTGGTAGCGCCTCCATGCTCTGGACACTATGCTGACAGACACATCAAACCTTCTTGCCACAGCTCGCATTGATGTGCCATCCTGGATGAGCTGCACTACCTGAGCCACTTGTGTGGGTTGTAGACTCCGTCTCATGCTACCACTAGAGTGAAAGCACCGCCAGCATTCAAAAGTGACCAAAACATCAGCCAGGAAGCATAGAAACTGAGAAGTGATCTGTGGTCACCACCTGCAGAACCACTCCTTTATTGGGGGTGTCTTGCTAATTGCCTATAATTTCCACCTGTTGTCTATTCCATTTGTACAACAGCATGTGAAATGTATTGTCAATCAGTGTTGCTTCCTAAGTGGACAGTTTGATTTCACAGAAGTGTGATTGACTTGGAGTTACATTGTGTTGTTTAAGTGTTCCCTTTATTTTTTTGAGCAGTGTATAAAATGTATATTTTGTACATGTGTGGCTCTATTTTCAAGGCTTTTTAATCTTCCTTTGTCGATGTGGTGTATATGAAAGTCAGTACCCTATCTAGTGACGTGTTTGGTGGTGGCTCTATTCCTGTCGTTAGAGATTGTAGGAGAACGTTACTGTTGCAATGTCCTTATTCGTATGTGTGTCCAGCTTCATCCCTCAGCTTACCAAATAAAGTGATACTCAGGCTGTTGATATTACAGATTGCGCCTTTAACTAAATTCAATAAGTGTGAGTTTTTCATTAAAGTTCTATTAAAAAGTAAACTAAGATATAGCCTGTTGATGTTTATTTTGATGCCAAATTTGAAGGGCCCAGTGCAGTCAAAATTCTGTTTTTCATGTCTTTTAGATCATATTGTACAACAGATGATGAAACTAACACTGATCAGTGTCATTTCCTGATAGTTGCTTGTTGAAAATACAATCTACATAGGACCTTCCAAACAGCAGGTTTGCATAGGCAGGAGTTTCAGCTTTCCATGGTGACATCACCATGCAGTAAATTGATTAATACATCAATAACAAAGAGAGTTCCAAACCTCTGACAGCTAGTTTTCAGTTTTCCCCTCCCCACTCAGACCACTCCCAGACAGTCCAAGCAAAATTCTTGCTTGAGAAATATATTTTTGCCGAAAAGCTAATTTTGTCAATTTAAATGGAAATCTATTACAGTAAGGTACTTATTTGTTACCCATAATTTATTTGATATTGCTATAACAACATCTGCATCTGTCCTTTTAAACAATATTTTTTACCAATTTAAAGGGTCAATCTGAGATTAAAACAACAAAGTGAGCACCCAGACACTTTTTGGGGAAACAGCTGAGTGATGGGTCCTGAGAAAAAATTTTTATGCCAAACTTTCCCAATTCATTGAATCTTATAAATTCTGTGATATGGCTTCTAGCTTGTCTCATGCATTTCTGAAAGCAGCCAGTAGATGGAGAAATACGCCGCTAGCACTGAGATGCAGTGCCTTAGACCCCTGCACCACTTGGCAGCGCTAGACATGTAGACCAGTGGTTCTTTTTGGTTAATGTAGGCCTACCTCCAATCACATTATGTTCTGCCAGAAGCACCCCTTACGTGCAACCAATCATTAGGCCTATGTTCCTATGTCTCCCTAGTACCCCCTCCTGTGGATAGTCTATGATAGGAATGAGGTATAGTATGAGGGGTAGTTTACTATACCTGATTGAGAAACACTGATTTAAACTACTACATATCAGCCCCCTTCTCTCCAGTTAGTGCTGCATACTTGTGCTATGTTTGGTAATGTAGTGGTTCAAGGGAAACGGACAGAAAGTGGGGGATGTCCACAGTCCTGTGCCATAAAGGTCCAGACAATGCTTTAATGAACACACAAGTGTAGGATCAGCTTACCCTCCAATGGCTCCACAAAACCTATTCATAACCATGAGGACGGGTGAAACATAAAACTGACCTTAGATCAGTCTAGTGAGGCAGTCCTCAGTGACAGAGGCTGTGGGGGCCTACCAGTACCATATTGACGAACACAACATAAAAAAGGTTACATATGTCCAATAATTTCCTCTCATTTAAATTAACATTGTACATCAATTTAGTGCTTGTGCTTTAACCTTGTGAGTGATGTCACTAGAGGGGAGGGTCACTATCCAAAAATTGAGACCAGCAAGACATCTCTGCTTGGAAATTTCAGCTACCACCACTTCAAGCAGAAATGCCACCCCCAGCGGGAGAGGAGCTCACCCTTGGCTTTTGAAGCAGCCTTGGACGTCATATAGCACCGTTTCTTTCGGGAGGAGATCCTGGTTTATTGGAAATTAGCCTTTTATTTTAGGAGTTTCTTTAGGAGTATGTGCTCGGGACGGTGGTGTTTAGCACTAGAGCTGTGCTCATCCGGGCCACTGTGCCGTGACTCCATTCTTCTTCATTCACTGTGAAACTGCCATAGCCATAGGAGTTAAATAGGAATTCATTTTTGTGAAATAGCTAGACACATGTATTATACATATTTTTGATAACCCCACGTCAAGCTGGAACACAAACGGGCATGTCTAATCAAGGAGTTAGGAGAAATGGCCCAGTGAAACTGCGGTTGACAGGTAAGAATGTAAAACCCTCTCGCTGTCTCTAGCTTCAATTGCTTGTTAGCTAATGGCGCTATCAAGCTAACGTTACTAGCTAGCTATAGTAGTTGGCTAGTTTTCTGCGTGAATGTTTACACTCTTATTCACAACAACGCCATATTATATTTACTAACACACTGATCAAATGTCGTTAGCTACGCTTCGAATAAGCATACTGTTTTTCTAACAAGTAAATGTTTATTTTTTTCAGTTTGTAATACTAGCCAACGTTAGTTTACCTAGCTAGCCAGTTAGCTAGTTAACTGACATAGTCGTGAATAACGTTGATTTACTGTTAGCTAGCTAGCGAACTCTCCAATTAAAAAAAGCCAACACATTTGGGGTTATCACAATGGCTGCATTAATTAATTGTTACAACTTGCAACGGTTGTTTGCCCACCCTTCGTCACTTCTTGCATGTGTTGTCCTACAATCTGAATTAGTGTTATTAATTTATCAGGGACATTATTATACATAGTTACACATTTTAGTCATTCAGGAGCGATTTACATGATCAATTAGGGTTAAATGCCTTGCTCAAGGGCACATCGACATAGTTCGAATCACAGCGCAGATTGTTGAAAATAACGACTTTTCGGTTACTGGCCCAAAGCTCTTAACCGCTAGGCTACCTGCCGCCCGAGTGTGCAGAGACTGCCCATAGTAGCCAGAGCTCTGCAGACTGACGCACCATTACCAAATGTAGTATTTATTTAGACCAGCAAGCCTGTTCCAAATAGTTTGCATTTGTAGCTAATATTTCCATTGTTTACTGCACTAGTGTTTCAAGATTTTCCATCAGTACTTTGATTTGTGTTTGTAATGAACTTTCAGCACCTCTACATAGCCTCAGCTTGTAGTGCATCCCCCTTGTTTTAAGACACTATTCCTTAGGGAAAGAAGCCAGCATGAGCCCCTTTTACTTTCAGTCCCATTCAGTGTCTTACAACCCAAACATTTTCTGTTTACTTGAGAAAGCAGTGTTTTGACTGGGGAGAGGAGGCGATGGCATGCCCTGCGTTTCATGTTTCTTCATGATCAGATCGATTTCCAGACCCCTCTATCTTCTGGGACCAGCCAAATTAAATATTTAATATTGTAATGTACTAGCCGGATAAAAGCACTGAGTGAACAAGAGTTCCTCGCGGTCCGGCAAGAGTTGTCTGGTTGTTTGGAATATTCCATTACTTTGGAAGTGTTTACTTAGTACTTAGTTTGACCTTTTTAAAAGGCTGTACATTTATATTTTGCCCATGACCTTTATGATGCAGTAAGCCAAGGCTATTCTTCAATAATGAGGCGTCCTGCAATGATAATAAAAAATTATCTCTCTTAGTGCAGTGAAGGCCTGGGTCTCTGTTTTATTTCCATTTGGGAAATGGTTTTAAATGGGCTGCTGCAGTGGTCTTCACTTAGAATCCCAGGAATGTGAAACAGAGAGGAACTGTGAGTCTCTAGATCGAAGGAACATCCTCTGTCTCGTTCACACCACGGAGGAGGGGAAGAACGCTTCAAACCACTGCTCCTCTCAAACTGGGGAATACCACCACACATTTTGATGTTGCACATTTTTTTAAAGTGTGTGTGTTGTAGACTGGCCTCTGCCCTGGTCTGTGTGTCTGCTCTGTGGTCATTTAGGATAGGGGAACGGATGGGCTGCAGACAGTAGAGCTCGCTGGGTTACTCTTAAGCACTTATATCTTCCTTGGGTCTATAGAGTCTATTTAGAACTGAGCCGCCATTATTGTCTAATCGTAATGTAATCGTCAATAAACTACTGTGTCTGCTACCAGCAGTCTGGGAGACGCCTGAAGGTATTCTCAGGCCATTTGTCTGTACGTTTGCCATTTAGAGGCAACATTCAAACTGTCAGTAGTTGCAGCTTTGCCTTGCAATTTATTTACCATTTCCTCTCGTCTCAGATGCAATTTCGCTCAAGGAATAGCTAGGGCTAATCAAGGCCCTAGCGGTTAGGTCGCATTCCACAGACATCTAAGATCAGTGCTAGTCTGTGAGGGGAGACGCTGGGGTGTTTTTCTGCACTGTTTTCCACCAGCCACAGTCTTTGGCACCCGACTGCTGGTCCCAGATCAGGATTGATGGATTGTTTAGTGTGAACCGGTCCTGTTATTGTTTGCTCACAGGGCTTTTTCCGTCAGTCGCTGTCTGATGAAGTCACCTGCCGCTTTGAATGGAATGCCGTTGCCAAGCAGTAAATAGAACAGTCTGGCGCTAAGCCGCTATTCCCAACACTACGGGGAGGTGACAATTGCTTCTGTTCGCACTGCTAGCATCTAGTCTGTCTATAACACTGCCTGCTGCTGTGAGCTAACTACTAAACGGCTAGCTATTCTAACTCCATTTTCTCCTTCGCCTCCAGTTAGCACCGGGAGCATATAATACCAGCCTGGAAGAATTGTTTCAGATCCACTCTTATGCAGCACAGTCTGCAATCACAGCTGGTGCGTCTCAGCTGTCATAAGTGTATTTTTCTCACCATCTAGGCCTCTTTTCCTCCTGCACCGATGTGACACAAATTGTCTGGTGAAAGCTATTAGCCTAGCCCACTTAGATTCATGTAATATATTAGATACCTACTATCACATGACTGAAGGTCAGTGCAGACAAGGAAGCCACTTTAGACTGTTGAGTCTCTCTAGCATTAAGGGAAGAGACACTGGAGGAGCTGAGTGTGTGCAAGTAGGGAAAAGCCAGGAAGCTGGCGATTTTAAGATAAAGGCCCCGCCTCCATCCTTCCTAGGCTGATCATTAGCCGGTGGGGAGAGAGTGCATTTTTGAAAAGTTAGCAGGGGCCACTGTCTCAGCATTCACTGTCAGTGGTCAGGAAATCGAGCCTGTGTGTGTCCTCAAAGGGAACACACACACTCTTCTGCAGGATGTATCGTCCGCACGTGATGCCGAGCTAAATTAGGAGCCCTGTTGACTCCTGCCCCTAAAATGAAGGAAATGTATTTGATTGTGTTTTGTGAAGGATAACCTACATGTGGTAAAGGGACACCAACAAGACAATTGAAATGGCATTGGGAGCTGGTTTTACTGCCCTCAGTGCTGTCCTGTCCCACCCACCCTCCTAGCTGGATTAAGTTAATGCTGGTTTACACAGTCTAGCAGACTGGGCCAGATGTTTTGAATGAAAGCAGATTAGAGGCATTCGTTTGCTGTTAATCTAAATCGACACAGTGAGAAGAGACCACGCCCATGTGTTATTGTTGTCACTTGGTGTTGGCTTGTATACCGCCGCGTGAAACCCATTTTCCCAGGTCAAACTCGATCTGCGCGCAACGTGAAGGCCGCTGCAAATACGTTTTAGCCTAGCAGCCATATTGATTAGCAAATTAGATCTTTTTTTGGTGGGGATTCGCTAAAACATTTGTAAATAAGACAGCACCGCATCCGTCCAGACAGAGGCTTAATTTGGCCACGCGGATCTCTCCGCCCGCCCAGCTCTGCAGAGCGGTCTGACCCATTTTAAAGCGCAATCAATAGGCTTTGTCAGAAATCCATTGCAGCAATCTCCTCTAAGTTTCTGTGTTGGAATGAAAAGGCTTCTCAGTGTTGCCTTGCCTCTCCTGTTGAATATCAATGGGAGGAGAGTCAGGTGAATTGGCTGTATTGCGGTTCACTGCCTTGAAATGTGGGGCTTGATGCCTTTCTATAAGACACAAGGGTACTACCAGAAGGGTACCACAACCACAACACAAGGGTACCACAACCAGCCTACATGCTCCTTTCCATACTGCATGCAGTTGGCTTTATTTTTCTCCCTCTCCTCTCGCTGTTCTTTTACATGTTTGTTCTATGAGCTGTCACTCAGTTTTCTGTACGTCAGTACAACATTCCCTCTATGACAACCCTTCTGTGTGATAAGTGTCTAGCGGAGGGGGGAGTGTGTGCCTGCTCAAACATTTCACACTCATTGTAGCTTACTGAAGCGAAGCCCATCTGGGATGGCCTGCCGTCTCTGTTCTGTTTTTTTCCTACCCGGGTCTTTCCTCAGTCAAGGTTGTCTTTTCATGTTGCCTCTGTCTGCTTCATACATACAAGCTACAGGAGTAACAGAGGAATGGAGAATCGGTAAGGTTTAATAGAGAATGACCTGACGGTCAACTTCAGTTTTCTGAAGGCTCCTGTCAAAAGCTCAGTCATCATCAATCTTGACTGTTTCCTTAAGGTAATCATCAGATGACTCACTCACTATTATGCCTGTATGATATTGTAGATCATGAATCCTCCTAGCTGCAGTGATTGACAACCCAGGATCTAGACTCCGGATGTCTAGGTCAGGGTGTCGAACATACGGCTGGCGGGCAGGATACGACCGGCGGGGGGTTGAGTAAGAAAGTACTAAATTGTCGGGGGGGAAACGAACTCGATATACTTTCAAATGACTTAAACCAAATCGAAACTGGGCAGAAATGATATTCAACCTATTTTCATACATTTTCTTGACTGTCCAGCTCTCTTAACAATCAGTAGACAGTCAGGGAGCATCGGAAATTCCAAAAGCGATGCATAGAGAACAATTATTTTGCCGATTTTTGCCGGCAAGGAAATATAATCACTTTTCAGTGCAGCCCTCCTGAACTCGTTCAAGACTGAATGTGGCCCCCGGGGGTAACGATGTGTTTGATGCCCCTGCTCTAGTTTATCAGTAACCCCAGGAATGTCAGTCAGACAGAGTAGGAGTGTGGGTGAGACCAGAGCCAGTCTTTCTAACCTGTGAATGAATGGCCATTGTGGGAGTGATATAGTGAGCAGGTCTGTTTGAGTGTGTGGGCTCCGGCTATTTGAGTGTGTGGGCTCCAGCTATGGTCAGTTAGCAGTAACTTAGAAGGTCCTGTGTTATCTGCATTGAATAAACCCCTGTCTGAACGGTGTAGTCTATAGCCGAATAGTGTAGTCTGTGTGCATGGCCCTTGTAATAGGCCATTTAGCAGACGCTGTTATCCAAAGCGACTTAGTCATGCATGCATACATTTTTCATATGGGTGGTCTTGGGAAGCGAACCCACTACCCTGCCGTTACAAACACCATTCTCTACCAACTGAGCTACAAAGGACCAAGAGCAGTTAGTGATATGTGTTGGCTGTGGTCAGTAAGTGGCTATGTTCGAGAGTCCTGTGTCATCTGCATTGAAGTCTGAATAGTGCAGTGTAGTCTGTGTGCATGGCCCTTGTCCAAGCCAGAGCTTTTTTTCAGTGATCTGTGGATAGAGAGAGAGAGGGGGCTTGTGTTGCGGCCAGGTGCTGCCACGCACATCCAGACTTCCTCGGCTCTGTTTAGTCTGCCCCGGCCACTCTCACACCACTCTAGATGACTGGGCTCCGACGCAGAGCTGCCCCAGAAGCCCCCCCCCCACTCCACTCTTCACTCCAGATGACTGGGCTTCACGGCAGAGCTGCCCCAGAAGCCCCCCCCCCCCCCCCCCCAGAGCTGCCCCAGGGGTCCCTCCACACAGTCCACTGTTCTGTTCACGTGGTGGACGGCGCCTCTTACATGGAAACCTTCATATCCTGTCTCTATCTGGCAGGATGCCTACGCTGCCTGTCTGCTTTATATATGTTGCTCTGTGTGCCAGTGAGCCAACAAATAGAGCGAGTGATAACCCAGAGCAATAATAATGATTTAATGGTTTGGTTATCTTCATTACTAGTTGTTGTATGTACAGTCATTGGCTTTATCGTGTCTTAATTGTATGGTCAGGGGTTGCGTTACAGAATAGAAATCTGCATTTTCAAAACCCCTACACTCCAAAAATCTGTTTTAAACAATTTCATCTACGTTTTATATTGAAAGTAGTGTTTAAATATATATATATATATTTATCTGTGACAATTCGTCTGATGCTGAGAAGAAATTACAATAAGAAACATTTCATATCTGTTTACAAAACACAGCAAGATACTCTATATGCGTATTTATTTTTTATTTTGTGTATTCTGCATTAACGCGAGCCCTGCTGCTACATAGTCTGTCTGGTGGGATTTAATGCATGCTGCCGGCTGGCACTGGCAGTTAGGCTAATCTGTTGCATGTGTTGGTTAGACATTTGTTTGAATTATGCACTTCAGGGAATTCACTTATCAATCACAGATAAGAGGGTTTTGTCTAAACTACTGCAGATCTTAAAATTACTAGAACTTCCTCACGTTATTTGTAAGTCTAATCATCACGAGTCCTCTAGACAGTTCAACTTTAATCTGGCCCTCTCTTAGCAGATGGGGTCTAACTGTTTTTATCTGCCTAATGGATTTGCAATGCACAGCTGTCTGACTGGACCGTTTGGAAATTGGCACATCACTGGCAATTGGGCAATTGATTGCTTTATTGCCAAACTGTGTTTTCTGGATAGAAGATGACATGTCTTGTTCTCAGCTCAGTTAGCCGCTCTGGATCGACAGTGGTTTGACATTTTCTGTGGGGAATTGAAAGGCTCTGATGGAGCGTCAACGTGTATTAGAGGTCGACCGATTAATCGGAATTTCCGATTTAATTAGGGACGTTTTCATAACAATCGGACAAATCGGTATTTTTGGACAACGATTTGGCCGATTTTATTTATTTATTATTATGTTTTTTTTTTTACACCTTTATTTAACTAGGCAAGCCAGTTAAGAACACATTCTTATTTTCAATGACGGCTAGGAATGGTGGGTTAACTGCCTTGTTCAGGGGCAGTTCGACAGATTTTTACCTTGTCAGCTCGGGAGATTCAATCTTGCAACCTTACAGTTAACTAGTCCAATGCTCTAACCACCTGCCTCTCATTGCACTCCACGAGGAGACTGCCTGTTACGCGAATGCAGTAAGCCAAGGTAAATTGCTAACTAGCATTAAACTTATCTTATAACAAACAATCAATCATAATCACTAGTTAACTACACATGGTTGATGATATTAACAGTTTATCTAGCGTGTCCTGCATTGCATATAATCGATGCGGTGCGTATCGTTGCTCCAATGTGTACCTAACCATGAACATCAAGGCCTTTCTTAAAATCAATACATGGAAGTATATATTTTTAAACCTGCATATTTAGCTAAAAGAAATCCAGGTTAGCAGGCAATATTAACCAGGTGAAATTGTGTCACTTCTCTTGCGTTCATTGCACGCAGAGTCAGTGTATATGCAACAGTTTGAGCCACCTAATTTGCCAGAATTTTATGTAATTATGACATAACATTGAACGTTGTGCAATGTAACAGGAATATTTAGACTAATGGATGCCACTCCTTAGATAAAATACGGAACGGTCCCGTATTTCACTGAAAGAATAAACGTCTTGTTTTTGAGATGATAGTTTCCGGATTTGACCATATTAATGACCTAAGGCTCTTATTTCTGTGTGTTTATTATGTTATAACTAAGTCTATGATTTGATAGAGCAGTCTGACTGAGTGGTGGTAGGCAGCAGCAGGCTCGTAAGCATTCATTCAAACAGCACTTTCGCGCGTTTTGCCAGCAGCTCTTCGTTGTGCGTCAAGTATTGCGCTCTTTATGACTTCCAGCCTATCAACCCCGAGATTAGGCTGGTGTAACCGACGTGAAATGGCTAGCTAGTTAGTGGGGTGCGCGCTAATAGCGTTTCAAACATAACTCTCTGAGACTTGGAGTGGTTATTCCCCTTGCTCTGCATGGGTAACGCTGCTTCGAGGGTGGCTGTTGTCGTTGTGTTCCTGGTTCGAGCCCAGGGAGGAGTGAGAAGAGGGACGGAAGCTATACTGTTACACTGGCAATACTAAAGTGCCTATAAGAACATCCAATAGTCAAAGGTTAATGAAATACAAATCGTATAGAGAGAAATAGTCCTATAATTCCTATAATAACTACAACCTAAAACTTCTTACCTGGGAATATTGAAGACTCGTGTTAAAAGGAACCACCAGCTTTCATATGGTCTCATGTTCTGAGCAAGGAACTTAAACGTTAGCTTTCTTGCATGGCACATATTGCACTTTTACTTTCTTCTCCAACACTTTGTTTTTGCATTATTTAAACCAAATTGAACATGTTTCATTATTTATTTGAGGCTAAATTGATTTTATTGATGTCTTATATTAATTAAGTTAAAATAAGTCTTCATTCAGTATTGTTGTAATTGTCATTATTACAAATAAATTAAAAACCTCTAGTGTGTACACATACGGTTATCCACGGTTCACCTGGCCAGACAAGACAGGAAAGGGAGGGAGGTTGGGGTAGACTAAATGTATTTTTGTCATGTTGATACCACACACAAAATACTTTTTCTCAGAGCCAGCAGGTGTAGGCGGTTTAGACAGAGTACATAGATTTAGGACCCTTTTTAGGAAGCTGTTTCCTTCAGCAATGGTTCTCTATTCAACTCCCCTTTGATTTTTCAGTTTAACAGATGAAGCGTTTCAGTCGTTAAAAGGGAGTGATTGTCTAAATGTCTGCTGAATGTTTTGCCATGTCATTGGAAAATGTAGTCTAGCCTAATGTGGCTGTTTTTAAACCATCGTTGTCTGAAATGGCAACCTATTCCCTAGATAGTGCACTTCTTTTGACCAGAGCCCTATGGGTTCTGGTCAAAAGAAGTGCACTAGAAAGGTGGTAGGGTGCCATTTGGGACGCAGACCAAGCATCTGTAAAACTACCTGCACCTTCAACCTCTCTGGTGCTGAGTTTCTACTCATTTTGATGATTCATGCAAGTTCTGCACTCTCAGAATTATGGCTTAAGAATTCTGGCAGACACTGAACTTTGATCTAGACAACAAGTAAATAATGTTATTGTTATTATAGCCCTGAATCCTAGGATTAAGTATAACCCCCAGAAGTGGGAGATTGGACAAGGTCTGTGTGTTTTTTGTTTTTGATTCTGGCATGTCCCATATTGCGGGCGGGGAACGGAGCACCATGCTGTTTGTGGCCATCTCAGTTTCATTCTCTTGGTTTTCATGCTGCGAGGGAGCCCCTGTATGGTGTGTAAGATTATGGCTTGTGTTTCATTGATACATTTGTTTTCAGTTTACATGGACATACGGTGCATTCGGAAAGTATTCAGACCTCGTGACTTTTTCCACATTTTGTTACGTTACAGCCTTAATCTAAAATGTAATACATTGTTTTTTCCCTCATCAATCTACACACAATACCCCATAATAACAAAGCAAAATCTTTTTTTGATGAAAATTTTCCAAATGTATTACAAATAACTGAAATTTTACATTTACATAAGTATTCAGACCCTTTACTTAGTACTTTGTTGAAGCACCTTTGGCAACAATTACAACCTTCAGTCTTCTTGGGTATGGTGCTACAAGCTTGGCACACCTGTATTTGGGGAGTTTCTCCCATTCTTCTCTGCAGATCCTCTCAAGCTGTGTCAGGTTGGATGAGGAGCATTGCTGCCCAGCTATTTTCAGGTCTCTCCAGAGATGTTTGATTGGGTTCATCAAGGAACTCTCTGTACTTTGCTCTTTTCATCTTTCCCTCAGTCCTGACTAGTCTCCCAGTCCCTGCCGCTGAAAAACATCCCCACAGCATGATGCTGCCACCATGCTTCACCGTAGAGATGGTGCCAGGTTTCCTCCAGACGGGATGCTTGGCATTCAGGCCAACGAGTTCAATCTTGGTTTCATCAGACCAGAGAATCTTGTTTCTCATTGTCAGAGTCCTTTAGGTGCCTTTTTGCAAACTCCAAGTGGGCTGTTGTGCCTTTTACTGAGGAGTGGCTGCTGTCTGGCCACTACCATGAAGGCCTAATTAGTGGAGTGCCGCAGAGATGGTTGTCCTTCTGGAAGGTTCTCCATTTCCACAGAGGAAATCTGGAGCTCTGTCAGAGTGACCATTGGGTTCTTGGTCACGTCCCTGACCAATACTTTCCAAATGGGCTGTATACTAGGTAATGATGCGCCGATATGACATTTTTGGACGATATCCAATATTTTCCTTGCCCAACATTTTTTTAGCTCCCTTTTTAACCATTCTAGTACAGTTAAATAGTTAGACAGCTGCGTCCGTGTATGTTAAGGCACTGCATCTCAGTGCAAGAGGTGTCACGACAGTCCCTGGTCCGAATCCAGGCTGGATAAATATGAATTTGTTCTTAATTGACTTGCCTAGTTAAATAAAGGTTACATACACACACTGACCAAAAGGTAATTTTGTTGGCATTTGCGTATGTCCCCATTACCAGTAAAACATAATAAAAACCTATTTCTTTCATTTACTTGCTGTGCCGTTTAGTTGTTCATTTATTTAGTCATTTCATTTTCTATCAGGATTTCTATGGAATGCCGTTTGGGTCTTTGCGTGTCAAAAAATATACGATTTAACACTTTGATGTGTCAAATAAGCTTGTTGACCAATCAGGACCTGAATATGACTGCACGTCAAATAATAATTTTCCGCATTCATTCATTTTTTTATTACTCGTATTTCATATGTCAAAATTCATCTACATATGCTATGATGCTGGTAAAGTTGTCTCGCGCACCTACAGTGCTGGTGATAAAACATTTTTTTAAAAGCTAGCTAGCTCATGGATCCAAACAATGTTCTTCCCCAAAAACTGTTTCAGTAGCTCTAGTTAGCTAGCTAACTAATTATATAGCTAGGTGTCATCTAAAATTAGCCTAATTTATAAGACCGTTCTTATTTGATTAATGGTGGTCGGACCCATCTGTGACGCTAGCCACAATAAGGATTGGCCACAACAGTGGACTTTGCGGTCAGCCTTCAAAATAAAAGTGTGGCACGATTCTCCTATTTGTATTCATTTGCATCACTGTCAATGACATACTTTTATTTTGAAGGCAAACCGCACATTCCACTAAATTCCTAATTCTTGTTGTGGCTAGCTTCACAACACAATCCGGTCCGGTCGAGCCTCACTAGCCAGATGAAGCTAGCTGGCTGCTTATAATGTTAGCTTTGGGCAACAGGGTTAAGTAGCCGGCTAGCTATTTATTTTCATGAACTAAAGTTCAATTTCAATAGCTGAACAACAAGTGGAAACCTAGCTAATACTTACTCACAAGGATTCCTAAATCATTGCTAAGAATAATGAAAATGACTGCAGTTTTTACTGGTCGTTGTTTTTTTAGGCGTGTTGTATTGGTGCTAGCTAGGTACCAAGCGAAAGCTAGCTACTCCAGAAGTTGCGGTCGAACAAATTATGCTTTATTGTAAACATATCGTTCGTGGCCGGTGTTTGCTTATTTTTTTTTGTACAGCTTTGACAGTGCTACTGTATCTTTTTTTGACACGCAAAGACCCAAACGGGGTTCCATAGTATGTATGTTGTGAAGCTAATAGCAGTGACACTATTACTGTGTAACTCCGGTAGGGCAACATCTGAAAAATAGCGCACTTGATAGTGTGTACCGGTGTTCGACCAGTCGGCGAAAGCGAACATCACCCATGACAGAGTGGTTGATTGTCAAGGACAATGAATTCCATTATTGACTTTGAGTTGTCTCGCTGACATTTTCTTTCTCTTTCAAATGACTGCTCGACTTGTTGACTGCGCGATCCACACAGCAGACATTGTGGGCTAGTTTAGGAATGCTGTGTTGCATGTATAGCACAACATTTTACGTGGTGTCTTTATGTCATGTACCTTCGTTATATAGGTATGCCCGTCAGATTTGACATCGGTTTTGCACGTCGGGCATTAAACTAGACATCGGACGATACTGATGTTGGCATTTTTAGCTAATATCGTCCCATTCCGATATGTTCACCGATATATTGTGCGTCCCTAATACTAGGTATAAAGTAGATGCGTTTGTGTGGAACACTGCTCTGCAGTGAAGTCTGCTGCTGGCAAGTAGGGGATTTGCATGTGATTTAGCCCTAGATGGATGCTCTTGATATTCGGTAGGGTTTTGATGATATGATTTAAAGCATCATTTGAACCAAGGCTGACCCATGAAGTCTCAAGGAAATGTAAATTGTGCCTTGGTCTCAATAATACAGATATTCTGTAATAGAATATTGTCTCACAGTGGGTTTTGCATTCAAAGTTAAAAAACCTTGGTCTGTATCTTTTGCTAGGCTCTTTAGAGGCGGTTGCCATGGCTGGTTCTCAGCTCGACATTCTCACCATATTAAAACGGATTCCTCTATTGGTCCAACTAACAGTAGTACCTGGTCACCGAACCAGAAGCAGTCGAATGTTCGTTCTCCTTCAAATAAGGGTTCCTATGGGCAAAGCCCAGGTTTGGCAAGCAGAAGAGCAGCACAGCGTGCATCAAGTTGGGTTGAAGTGTCTGGTGCTTCAGGGCCCACCAGCTACAAAGCACTTTTTACAGTGCTATATCACGGTTGGTTAAATCCTCTTTTCGTCTAGGTCTGCACAAAGGAGAGCAAGAGGGAGCTTCATCTGTTATTCAAATTATGCTTGAACTTTGTGGCATTCGTGTGCTTTACAGTATGACAGTGGAAAGAGTCATGATGAGTCACACCTCATGACTTGCATAACAATATTATGGGTGGGAGCGGAGGCTTGGAGGAGAGTTTTAGAGTTGGGCTGAAATACCACACTCAATATGCAAAATACATTCAACTTTCTTGGGCTTATGTCTTAGTGTAAGCTAGTATCATCTGGTAGAAGGACCACCTTAATGTGTCTTACTATATGCCTTTTTAATATTCTATCTTGCTGTGAATTCCCCCAAATGTATCTCAATGCACGTGGTCACATTGTCAAGATGCAGCCAAGTCAGTTTGCAGGAGCTGATGCTGTTCCACTTTGAGCTATTTTTACACTCTGACCTCAGTGCCCTGTAAGATGACAAGCGATACTGTATCCTGTCTTTTCTCTCTCACTCTCTGCTGTTAGCGATCGCTAGCCGGATCTGGCCCAGACGGCGTACAGACAGCGCTGCCGATGGCTTCTCTCTTCCTGTCTCTAGCCCGTGCACCGCCGCCACCGCATCACGACAGATACCTCGCCGCCGCGACCTAGCATGGCTTCTTAGAAAGAACTGTTGACATAGCTGACGTCATGCATGCAGGTGTAAGTTTTGTGGCCAACTTGCCAAGAGACTGTTCCGCTGCTGCTTCTAAGAACTGCTGGTGCCATGACATGAGAGACCGTCATTGATAACATCTTTGCATGAAGGTGTTGGAACAGTTTGGCTTCAGTTCAGCTTCAAATGTCACTCAACTTAACTGACTAGCCATTTGGGTATTCAAGCACAGAGAGGGGTTTTTGAGGATCTGTAGAGCCTTTGTCGACTAAAGACTAGAGTGCATTGGCTGTCCTCCGTCACTTGACTTTCCCAGTCATTCTATGGTCAGGTTGTTGGATGTTGCAGACAGGCTTGACTCTGGGGAGGCGGGGGGAGGGGTGTGTCTCTAAACCCTTGAGGAAGTGGTGAAGGTGAGGCTGTCGAACACTCAATGTTTTTGTTTAGCGGTCTGTCTTTACTGTCCACCAAATCAAATGTATTTTTCACATGCGCCGAATACAACAGGTGTAGTAGACCTTACCGTGAAATGCTTACCACCACACCAGTGTACACAGACTGTCAGGAACTGCAGCCTGAGTAACCTTTCTCTCTCTAGGGGAGTTACACAGATGGCTAGAGAACATGACAGGCTGTGCTGTTTTTCTCTTTCCTTCTCTCTCTGTCTGTCTGTCTGTCTGTGTGTGTGTGTCTCGCTCGCGTGTTCTGTGTGTGTCTCGCTCGCGTGTTCTGTGTGTGTCTCGCTCGCGTGTTCTGTGTGTGTCTCTCTCTCGCGCTCTGTGTGTCTGTGTCTGTGAGTTCTCTGTGTCTGCGAGTTCTCTGTGTCTGCGAGTTCTCTGTGTCTGCGAGTTCTCTGTGTCTGCGAGTTCTCTGTGTCTGCGAGTTCTCTGTGTCTGCGAGTTCTCTGTGTCTGCGAGTTCTCTGTGTCTGCGAGTTCTCTGTGTCTGCGAGTTCTCTGTGTCTGCGAGTTCTCTGTGTCTGCGAGTTCTGTGTCTGCGAGTTCTGTGTCTGCGAGTTCTGTGTCTGCGAGTTCTGTGTCTGCGAGTTCTGTGTCTGCGAGTTCTGTGTCTGCGAGTTCTGTGTCTGCGAGTTCTGTGTCTGCGAGTTCTGTGTCTGCGAGTTCTCTGTCTGCGAGTTCTCTGTCTGCGAGTTCTCTGTCTGCGAGTTCTCTGTCTGCGAGTTCTCTGTCTGCGAGTTCTCTGTCTGCGAGTTCTCTGTCTGCGAGTTCTCTGTCTGCGAGTTCTCTGTCTGCGAGTTCTCTGTCTCTCTCGCGCGTTCTGTGTGTGTGTGTGGCTCTCGCGCGCGTTCTGTGTGTGTGTGGCTCTCGCGCGCGTTCTGTGTGTGTGGCTCTCGCGCGCGTTCTGTGTGTGGGTGTGTGGGTGTGTGTGGGTGTGTGTGTGTGTGTGTGTGTGTGTGTGTGTGTGTGTGTGTGTGTGTGTCTCGCGCGCGCGTTCTGTGTGTGTGTGGCTCTCGCGCGCGTTCTGTGTGTGTGGCTCTCGCGCGCGTTCTGTGTGTGTGTGGCTCTCGCGCGCGTTCTGTGTGTGTGTGGCTCTCGCGCGCGTTCTGTGTGTGTGGCTCTCGCGCGCGTTCTGTGTGTGTGTGGCTCTCGCGCGCGTTCTGTGTGTGTGTGGCTCTCGCGCGCGTTCTGTGTGTGTGTGTGTGGCTCTCGCGCGCGTTCTGTGTGTGTGTGGCTCTCGCGTGCGTTCTGTGTGTGTGTGGCTCTCGCGCGCGTTCTGTGTGTGTGGCTCTCGCGCGTTCTGCGTGTGTGTGGCTCTCTCGCGCATTGTGTGTTTGTGTGTGTGTGTGGCTGGCTCGCTCACACGCGTTCTCTCTCTCTGTGTGTGTGTGTGTGGGGGGGGCTCACATGCGTTCTGTGTGTGTGGCTCTCTTGCTCGCTCTGTATGTGTGGCTCGATCACGCGCTCTGCGTGTGTGTGGCTCTCTCGCGTGTTCTGCGTGTGTGTGGCTCTCTCGCGCGTTCTGCACTCTCTGTGTGTTTCTCTCGCGCTCTGTGTGTGTGTTTCTCTCGCGTTCTGTGTGTATCTCGTGCGCTCTCTGTGTGTGTCTCGTGCGCTCTCTGTGTATGTCTCGCTCGCTCTCTGTGTGTGTCTCTCGCGCGCTCTCTGTGTGTGTCTCGCGCGCTCTCTGTGTGTGTCTCGCGCGCTCTCTGTGTGTGTCTCGCGCGCTCTCTGTGTGTGTCTCTGTCTCTCTGTCGCTCACGCTCTCTCTTTCACTCCGTCTGTCTCTCTTCCACCCATCTTAAGGTTGATGATGATGACCGATGTCAGACGAGAGTGGGCTCTCATCCGTAATAGAAGCACAAAGTGCTGTAACACCCTCCCACCAGTTCCACTGCCATATTATCAAGGGGGAGGTATGCATCATGTGAGCTGGTGGCGAGAATCTGTTTCCCCTCCGTTATGTGCCAGTCTGCCAGAGCATCCGTCCATGCGGCCCATAACGTGTGTGGGTTATCATTGGCGTGAATGATGAGCTAGATGTGATGTCGCTACCAGTGCACTTCTTCCTCTCAGGCGAAAGTTGTCTCTCATCTAGCACTCTCACGGCTCCCCCTCCCCCATTCTAGAGAGACTTGGTATGTGTCCCTAAAATCCCCCGGAAGCCATATAAACTAACTCTTCTCGCACTCTCATGGCTCACCCATTCCCCTCGTCTCAGCTCAATCTAGTATATAGGCTTAGTTGATACAGTATGTGTCCACAGATTCCTCCCCAGCCACATTTTCACTAAGTGCATTTATTAACACACTAAGTCCCCTTAACGGAGCTCCCGCTTCAGCGGTCTTCCTCCAACCCCAAAGTGGCTCATCCCTGTCGTAGGGGTTTTGAATTGAAATACTGGCACATCCATTTCCCAGGGCGAGGTCCTCCTCTTCTCCTCCTCTTCTTTCTTCCTCTTCCCTAATTCCTTGGGCAGATCCGCAGTGCCAGATGGGAAATTATTCATCGTCTCTGTATGGGCCGCTGTGTGTGCGGGTGTGTATGGGCCTGTGTGTGCGGGTGTGTATGGGCCTGTGTGTGTGTGTGTGCACGCCTGGGGATTGATGAACAGTCAGACTGTTTGGTTTGGAAAGGCCCAAACGAGATGAAATGTATATAAGCCGACATGTAATGCGACCGGCGCTATTCCCGAACCTCCCCAGCCGCTCCTGCTTTAGGGGTTATGTTGATATCATGGGAAAAATAGGAAGTCAAGTGGATGCAGGGAGACGGCGTCTGCATGTACAACACGTATGGTGTTCTTACAGCCGACACGCGCACACGTCCACTCGCTTCCTGTCCACTCTCTTCCTGTCCACTCTCTTCCTGTCCACTCTCTTTCTGACACAGTTCCAGGTCAAGGAAGAATAGCAGGGTTGGTCAAACCTTGAGTCATGCATCTGTGAGGCTCTCCCTCCCGTAGCTTCAGCCAGGCAGAGCCTCAACCAGAGAGGCCCCGCAGGAAATGACTTTGTCATTGGTCACAGGTAGAGCAGCATTCCAAAGAGCGTCATATCCGCTTCATTTTTAGACAACCACAAAGCGCTCTTGTTGGCACGTGATTGATACATTTCTAGTTAGGCTAGACCATATTATTCATCAGGCGTGAAACCTTCATTTGGAAAGTACAAATGATGGAGCTCTAATTTAGCATCTATTATTTGACCTCAGCTAGCATACTTCTCCTACTGAGCATATTCCGTAATACTCTGTATTTACACTAGTCTAGCTCCCTCCCTTTCTCCTCTACACTCCCAATGAACTAACCCTCCCTCCCTCTGTTCTCCCCTGTTTGTCAGGCAGCGTGCCAGCTTGTTGTGAGTGGCAGCGCTGCTCTGCGTTCCTCTCCAGATTTCAGGTTAGCGTCTGGGCGCTGATGAGGGGAGTGTCAGCTGGAGTAGCTCTAGAGCCAAGGCTATTTAATGGATGACATAATTGGCATCCAGAGCATTCGTAGAGCTGGGAGGCAGAGGGATGGAGGGAATAATGCCTGGCCAAAGGAAGTGTGCTGTAGATAAGAACTCTTGTTTGATGTCCTCCGCATCAGTTTGCGTGTAGACGTTCCGGATTGTTCTAGCGGCTGGGTCAGTTTACTACCCTAAACTCCATACGTACATGCCATACTTTTCTCCACTGAAAGCAGACAGGCCAGGGAGGGAGCCGTGGTGGAGGGGGAAGGGGAAGCCTTTTGTTTGTACTGGAACAATGCTGTGAATGAGACGGTGTGGGGGGGGGGACAGGAGTCCAAACAGGACTGAGGTGACTGATGGGCGTCTACAGACCCTGTCTGTCTGTAATGAGGTTTGCAACGTGGGCGGTGTGTTGGGGGGAGAGTCTTGTTCGAACGCATGGCCTGGGTCATAATACAGAGCCCATTGCAGGGAGGTGGGTGAGGTGTGTCTGTCTCTTGGCAACTGCGTACACGCACTCATTTTGACTTATGACCTAAACCTAGCTGGGAATCGATCCGTTGACACTTCTCTCACTTGTTTTCACCCCCGTCCCCCGTCTTCCTCAAACGCAGCCCGTCTTTCCCCCTTCTCAGTAGTTTTCCATCCCAGCCCACGTTGTCATAGTCTTTTCACACTGTGGTCAGTGTCGCCAAAGCTCTCCAGACTAGAAGTCTAGAACATTCAGCTTATCCTATCCCAATCCACTGGAGGTCAATGGCTGAACTAACGTTGGATCAGTGTTCTGCTGTCTCATTAGGCTAATATACAGTTGAGTTGACAGGGTAATGTCTGACTGTATAGATGGCTGTAAAGATTCCACATACAGTGCCTTCAGAAAGTATTCTTACGTCTTGACTTATTCCACATTATGTTACAGCCTGAATTCAAAATGGATGAAATAATTGTCTCTTGCCCATCTACACACAATACCCCATAATGACAAAATGAAAATGTTTTTAGAAATGTGTGCAAATGATTGAAAAGAAATTCAGAAATATCTAATTAACCTCTCTGGGGTAGGCGGGACGCTTGCGTCCCACATGGCCAATAGCCAGGGAAAATGCAGAGCGCCAAATTCAAATACATTTCTATAAAAATGTAACTTTCATTAAATTACACATGCAAGATAGCAAATTAAAGCTATACTCGTTGTGAATCCAGCCAACATATCAGATTTCAAAAAGGCTTTTTGGCGAAAGCATAAGATGCTATCTGATGATAGCACAACAGTAAACAATGAGAGTAGCCTATTACAAAACGCAGAAATAAAATATAAATCATGCCTTACCTTTGAAGAGCTTCTTTTGTTGCCACTCCTATATGTCCCATAAACATCACAAATGGTCCTTTTGTTCGATTAATTCCGTCGATATATATCCAAAATGTCCATTTATTTGGCGCGTTTGATCCAGAAAAACACAGCTTCCAATTTACGCAACGTCGCTACAAAATATCTCAAAAGTTACCTGTAAACTTTGCCAAAACATTTCAAACTACTTTTGTAATACAACTTTAGGTATTTCTAAACTTAGATAATAGATCAAATTGAAGACGGGATGATCTGTGTTCAATACAGGAGCAAAACAAACTGACGCTACTTTTCTGGTTACGCGCCTCAATCAAAAGGTACACATGAAGTGACGTTCGTTCTGAGCTATGGTACTTCTTCATTACACAAAGGAAAAACGTCAACCAATTTCTACAAACTGGTGACATCCAGTGGAAGCGGTGGGAACTGCAGGAAAGTCGATTAGAATTCTGGATTATATATTGAAAAGACAGTGACTTAAAAAAAAAATCTGAATGGTTTGTCCTCGGGGTTTCGCCTGCTAAATAAGTTCTGTTATACTCACAGACATGATTCAAACAGTTTTAGAAACTTCAGAGTGTTTTCTATCCAATACTAATACTAACTAATACTAATATCCATATATTAGGATCTGGGACAGAGTAGGAGGCAGTTTAGTTTGGGCACGCTATTTATCCAAAAGTGAAAATGCTGCCCCCTACCCCAAACAGGTTAACATAAGTATTCACACCCCTGATTCAATACTTTGCTGAAGCACCTTTGGCATCGATTACAGCTGTGAGTATTTCTGGGTAAGTCTAAGAGCTTTCCACACCTGGATTGTGCAACATTTGCCCATTTTTATTTTCTAAATTCTTCAAGCTCTGTCATAGTTTTCATCATTGCTAGTGCCATAGATTTTCAAGTAGAATTAAGTCAAAACTAACTTGGCCACTCGGGAACATTTACTGTCCTCTTGGTAAGCCATTCCAGTGTAGATTTGGCCTTGTTTTAGGTTATTGTCCTGCTGAAAGGTGAGTTCATCTCCCAGTGTCTGGTGGAAAGCAGACTGAACCAGGTTTTCCTCTAGGATTCTACCTGTGCTTAGCTCCATTATGTTTATTTTTATCCTGAAAAACTCCCCAGTCCTTAACAAATACAAGCATGCCCTTAACATGATGCAGCCACCACTATGTTTGAAAATATGGGGCAAATACAATAACACTTTGTATTCAGGACAAAAAGTGAATTACTTGTTTGCAGTATTACTTTAGTGCCTTGTTGCAAACAGGATGCATGTTTTGGAATATTTTTTTCTACACAGGCTTCCTTCCTTTCACTCTGTCAATTAGGTTAGTATTGTGGAGTAACTACAATGTTGATCCATCCTCAGTTTTCTCATAGCACAGCCATTAAACTCTGCACCCGTTTTAAAGTCACCATTAGCTTCATGGTGAAATCCCTGAGATGTTTCCGTTCTCTCCGGCAACTGAGTTAGGAAGGACACCTATATCTTTGTAGTGACTTGGTGTATTAATACACCATCCAAAGTCTAATTAATAACTTCACCATGCTCAAAGGGATAATCAGTGTCTGCTTTTGACATTTTTACCCATCTACCAGTAGGTGCCCTTCTTTGCGAGGCATTGGAAGACCTCCTTGGACTTTGGTTGACTGAGCGACTTTACAGATAATTATATAATATGTGTGGGGTACAGAGAAGGTAGTCATTCAAAAATCATGTCAAACACTATTATTGCACACAGAGTGAGTCCATGCAATTTATTATTAGACTTGTTAAGCACATTTTTACACCTTAACGTATTTAGGCTTGCCTTAACAAAGGGGTTGATTCAAGACATTTCATATAGGAATAAAATAACATTCTAATGTAATTTGAATTGTTACTTTACCTTTCATTAAGCTAGGCTACATTTTACTGCACTTAGCTTAGTTTATAGGCTATTCATGTTGCTGGCAATTCCTGCAATGCTTCATGCTATAAAACCGCTAAATCCGCACCCCAAAGTAGAAAACTTCCTTCTAAACAGCTTCTTAGCTGCAGTGTATTGACCGTGCTAATATTTAGTACCGCCACAACATTTACAGAAGCTAATGTGCGAATTTATGTAATTTAGCATGGCAGTAGAGAGCTGAGGGATGGAAACGCAAGTTTGCGATTCACGTGGGAAACAATGTTGTTTTCACTGTCCTTTTTTAATTTCTTTTTTTCCCTTTGTGGGTAGATCAGCTTTACTATTGCATGTTGTGGCTTCATCAATGCAATCTACTATATATATATTTTTTGGTGTGAATTTCTTAACAACTTTAATGGGTTTGAGCCAAACAGTTGTGTTGTGACAAGGTAGTTGTGGTATACAGAAGAAAGAAAATACCAAGTCCATATTAAAGGAAATATATTCCACAAATGAACTTTTAACAAGACACACCTGTTAATTGAAATGCATGAAGCTGGTTGAGAGAATGCCAAGAGTGTGCAAAGCTGTCAAGGCAAAAGGTGTCTCCTTTGAATAATCTAAAGTATAAAATATATTTTGATATAACACTTTTTTTGGTTACTACATGATTCCATATGTGTTATTACATCATTTTGATGTCTTCACTATTATTCTACAATGTAGAAATAGCAAAAAATGAAGAAAAACCCTTGAATGAGTAGGTGTTCAAATTTATTGTATATTTTCCAGCTGTGTGGTTTCACAAAAGTTCTATACCTATATACATTTTACGTTCACAGTATATTTTACATTTAGTTTTCTTATTTTTAGACCCACCCTTCAGCACCACTTAACCCCTCCAATCTATCTCTGAACACCATCGTTTTAGTTTCTATTTGCCATATATTTTTCAACTGTGCTGTGATGTTTCACAAAAGTTCTGAACCTTTCTATTCTGATAGTTTCTACAGATTGTAAATTAAAGAGTTTTTTTTGCTAAGAGTATTATTATATTATCGATCGGTTGACTATGACTTTTCTAATCACCCAGCAGTGCTATTAGCTCTAGGTAAATGTTACAATTTTTCAGCCATTCCTGAACCTGCGACCAAAAACAAGCTACATATGAACAGTACCAAAACAAATGATTTCTTCGCCGCAAAATCTGCAGAGCTGGGATGTTTGTATCCCCCATATACATTTGAAGTCAGAAGTTTACATACACCTTAGCCAAATACATTTAAACTCAGTTTTTCACAAATTCTGACATTTAATCCTAGTAAAAATTCCCTGTCTTAGGTCAGTTAGGATCACCACTTTATTTTAAGAATGTGAATAATAGGAGAGAGTGATTTATTTCAGCTTTTGCTTCTTTCATCACATTCCCAGTGGGTCAGAAGTTTACATACACTCAATTAGTATTTGGTAGCATTGCATTTAAATTGTTGAACTTGGGTCAAGTTTTTGGGTAGCCTTCCGCAAGCTTCCCACAATAAGTTGGGTGAATTTTGGCCCATTCCTCCTGACAGAGCTGGTGTAACTGAGTCAGGTTTGTAGGCCTCCTTGCTCGCACACACTTTTTCAGTTCTCCCCACAAATTTTCTATGGGATTGAGGTCAGGGCTTTGTGATGGCCACTCCAATACCCTGACTTGTTGTCCTTAAGCCATTTTGCCACAACTTTGGAAGTATGCTTGGTGGGTGTTGTCCATTTGGAAGACCCATTTGCGACCAAGCTTTAACTTCCTGACTGATGTCTTGAGATGTTGCTTCAATATATCCATGTAATTTTACTCCCTCATGATGCCATCTATTTTGTGAAGTGCACCAGTCCCTCCTGCAGCAAAGCACCCCCACAACATGATGCTGCCACCCCGTGCTTCACGGTTAGGATGGATGGTGTTCTTCGGCTTGCAAGCCTCCCCCTTTTTCCTCCAAACATAACGATGGTCATTATGGCCAACCAATTCTATTTTTGTTTCATCAGACCAGAGGACATTTCTCCAAAAAGTACAACCTTTGTCCCCATGTGCAGTTGCAAACTGTAGTCCGGCTATTTTATGGCAGTTTTGGAGCAGTGACTTCTTCCTTGCGGAGCGGCCTTTCAGGTTATGTCGATATAGGACTCATTTTACTGTGGATATAGATACTTTTGTACCTGTTTCCTTAAGGCACCAAAGTACGTTCATTTCTAGGAGACAGAACACGTCTCCTTCCTGGGCGGTATGACGGCTGCGTGGTCCCATGGTGTTTATACTTGTACAGATGAACGTGGTACCTTCAGGCGTTTGGAAATTGCTCCCAAGGATGAACCAGATTTATGGAGGTCTACCATTTTTTTCTGAGGTCTTGGCTGATTTCTTTTGATTTTCCCATGATGTCAAGCAAAGAGGCACTGAGTTTGAAGGCAGGCCTTGAAATACATCCACAGGTACACCTCCAATTGACTCAAATTATATCAATTAGCCTATCAGAAGCTTCTAAAGCCATGACATAATTTTCTGGAATTTTCCAAGCTGTTTAAAGGCACAGTCAACTTAGTGTATGTAAACTTCTCACCCACTGGAATTGTGATACAGGGAATTATAAGTGAAACAATCTGTCTATAAACAATAGTTGGAAAAATGACTTGTGTCATGCACAAAGTAGGTGTCCTAACCGACTTGCCAAAACTATAGTTTGCTAACAAGAAATTTTGTGGATTGGTTGAAAAACTAGTTTTAATGACTCCAACCTAAGTGTATGTAAACTTCCGACTTCAACTGTATATAACATTCTATTGGTTGTAATAATTTTGTATAATTGAAATTTAAAAAAGCATGTTGACAGTATTTCTTACACCTTACTTTTACTTTTCTTTGGTAGTTTGAATAGACATACTCTAAAATCTTCCCTAAAACACATTTTACTTGTCCATACAGATGCAGACTACGTCAATATGGTGCAATTTTCTATCAATGTCAGCCCTCTATGGACAGACACTGTATGGGATTACATTTGACAGTATCTAGTCACACCAAGAGCTAGAGGATGTAAAATGGCAAAGCCAATAGGCCTACTTGAACTGGACTGAAATTGAAATAGCCTACAAGCAGAGTTTTGTTAGCATAAATCATTTAGAAAGCATGCATTAGGCATACAAATAACTTGTATGCTGTTGCTCCTCAACTGGATGATGGGATTTTTAGAATGCTGACTGCAGGGATGAAGTCACTTCAATACTATAAGCAGTCCTCTCATGGTTTGAGGCTCTACCAACAATAAGGCATCTTTGGAGGCTGATCGGCCCTTTAGGCTACAATCGCTTCACTGCAATCCCTTTTCAGCCCGCCAGCATTTGTATTCTAATGTGAACAAATGGACCAGAAAATGGCCTAGTTGACTGTGGGAGACCTGCCCAGTCACGCAATCTCCCCCAGCTACCAGGCAGCCACAAACCTTTAGCTCAGGGTGGTTTAGCACGGTATGGTTTCATCATACCATAATCAGAATTTAAGAGGCCTGGGGTGATTGTAGTTAGTTCCCTCATTGGACTCACTTATTCAAATTTCATCATGTTGGACAACACAGATGTCCTTCAAGGCTGTTTGAACATTATTCCACTGTGCAGTGTGGATGTGTCCCTTTTTTTAGAATCGGCTTATTGCAACATATGTTCCCCACTCGACTTCACAAAGCTTATAGTGAGGTACACTGTCAGCATAGACACAGAGTGAGAATTTCTGTCCTGTGTCTGCCAGAGGGACAGAGCTATTCGTGGTCAGGCTGTTCAGGAAACACTCCTGCCCCTATAATGACCCTTGAGCCCTCATCCAGAGCTAACGTCCACATCCACCATCCACAATGGCTATTGTTTCAGACGGTGAGATCAATGCCCTTGGCTACTTCAATACTCTGAGTAAGTAGTCGGATGACGGTCTGCCTGCAGTGACGTGGCCCTCCGGTATAACTCATAATGGAGGGGAGAGGAGCTCGAGGTTGACCTCTGTGATGGATGGTGATGTCTCAGTGTCTGGACAGTGCATTGAGTGGCCACTGTCTCTTGCCTCCTCACCCTCAGTTGGAAGATAAAGTTGTTAACCCTCTCTTTACTGGTTTGGCCAGGAGGTAGGCCTAGTCAAGCATGTGCAAACGTTATGGTGGTTGTGTCTTTTATTAATTTTTTTATTTATCCATTATTTTACCAGGTAAGTTGACTGAGAACACATTCTCATTTTCAGCAACGACCTGGGGAATAGTTACAGGGGAGAGGAGGGGGATGAATGAGCCAATTGTAAACTGGGGATTATTAGCCGTGATGGTTTCAGGGTCAGATTGGGAATTGACCCTCCGTACGGAGCCTCCGCACTGCATTTCCGGATCAAGCCTAAATCACGTTTTTAGGAGTGACCATCTACAGCAGGGTTTCCAAACCCTCTCCTTGGGCACCGCCCCCAGACGTTTCAAATGTTTGCTTTAACCCTAAACTGGCACACCTGTTTCACACCTGTTAGTCAAAGGCTTGATGATTAGTTGACTAATTGAATCAGGGGTGCTAGTTTAGGTTTAAAACAAAATATGTGAAGGAGAGGGTTGGGGAATCGTGATCTTCAGGGTATCCCCTTCAGAAAAGGCTGGTCATCAAGCTTTGATTTGAGTCAGCTGTGTAGTGCTAGGGCAAAAACCAAAACGAGAACGGAGTTTGGGAAACGCTGCTTTAACCCATGGAAGCTGCAGCCTATTCTGTTTTGTAAAATACATAGCTGCCTACCTAATGCTCAAATCAAATCAACGTTTATTTGTCACGTTCGCCGAATACAACATTTCACCTTACAGTGCAAAAAAGGTATTAGGTGAACAATAGGTAGGTTAAAACCTGTTGGGGCAAGGTTCCCCTCAGGGAACGACCCCCCCCCCCCCCCCCCCCGTTCAGCTGAAAAGGTGGCGCAGGGAATTCAAAAATATTCTTTAGAAATATTTAACTTTCACACATTAACAAGTCCAGTACCTCAAATGAAAGATACACATCTTGTTCATCTACCCATCATGTCAGATTTTTAAAATGTTTTACAGCGAAAACACAACATATATTTATGTTAGACCACCACCAAACCAAAGAAAAAACGCAGCCATTTTTTCCAGCCAAAGATAAAATCACAAAGGCAGGATTAGAGATAAAATGAATCACTAACCTCTTGAAAATCTTCATCAGATGACAGTCATATGACATGTTACACAGTACATTTATGTTTTGTTCGATAATATGCATTTTTATATCCACAAATCTCGGTTTACATTGACGCCATGTTCAGAAATTCATCAAATATCCGGAGGAATTCTAGAAAGCTACGTCAGATAACAGAAATACTCCTCATAAACTTTGACTAAAGATACATGTTCTACATATAATTAAAGATACACTGGTTCTTAATGCAACCACTGTGTCAGATTTTTTTTAAACGTTACGGAAAAAGCCTAACATTGCAATAATCTGAGACGGCGCTCAGATGTAACCGCCATGTTGGAGTCAACAGAAATACGAAATTACAACATAAATATTCCCTTACCTTTGATGATCTTTCATCAGAATGTAGTGCAAGGAGTCCTAGTTCCACAATAAATCGTTGTTTTGTTCCATAATGTCCAATACTAGTGTCCAAGTAGCTGCATTTGCTATCACTTTCAGCTCACGTGCCCAAAAACTGACTGCTGGTCCAAGAAAACTTGCACGAAAACTTCCAAAAGATATATTCCATGTCGAATAAACTGGTCAAACTAAGTAGAGAATCAATCTTCAGGATGTTATTATCATATATATCCAATAACGTTCCAACCGGATCATACGTTTTCATCTGGAGCCGAATGGAACAGCGGTAGCACCCACAGAGAAATGCGCCACAGGAAAATGGCATTCTGTCTGGACACGGACTATTTTCCCTCCCATTAGGTCAAAGTTCACAGCAAATGCTCCATTACACTTTCTACTGAATGAGGACATCTAGTGGAAGGCGTAGGAAGTGCTTCCAGATCCATATCTTGTTGGGAAAGGAGGGGGCGATGACGTTGCCCCAACTTTCAGAATTTCACTTCTTGTTTGGAAGATTGCCTGCCCTATGAGTTCTGTTATACTCACAGACATAATTCAAACAGTTTTAGAAACTTCGGAGTGTTTTCTATCCAATAGTAATAATAATATGCATATATTAGCAATCTAGGACAGAGTTTGATGCAGTTCACTATGGGCACGCAATTCATCCAAAGTGAAAATACTGCCCCCTATCCTCAACAAGTTTTAAGAAATAAAACAACAGTAAAAAGACAGGCTATATACAGTAGCGAGGCTATAAAAGTAGCGAGGCTACATACCGACACCGGTTAGCAAGGCTGATTTGAGGTAATGTGTACATGTAGATATGGTTAAAGTGACTATGCATATATGATAAACAGAGTAGCTGCAGTGTAAAAAGAGGGGTTGGGGGGGAGGCACACAATGCAAATAGTCCGGGTAACCATTTGATTACCTGTTCGGGAGTCTTATGGCTTGGGGGTAAAAACTGTTGAGAAGCCTTTTTGTCCTAGACTTGGCACTCCGGTACCGCTTGCCATGCGGTAGTAGAGAGAACAGTCTATGACTGGGTTGGCTGGGGTCTTTGACAATTTTTAGGTCCTTCCTCTGACATCGCCTGGTGTAGAGGTCCTGGATGGCAGGCAGCTTAGCCCCAGTGATGTACTCGGCCGTACGCACTACCCTCTGTAGTGCCTTGCGGTCAGAGGCCGAGCAATTGCCGTACCAGGCAGTGATGCAGGATGCTCTCGATGTTGCAGCTCTAGAACCTTTTGAGGATCTCCAGACCCAATGCCAAATCTTTTTAGTTTCCTGAGGGGGAATAGGCTTTGTCGTGCGCTCTTCACGGCTGTCTTGGTGTGTTTTGACCATTCTAGTTTGTTTTTGATGTGGACACCAAGCAACTTGAAGCTCTCAACCTGCTCCACTACAGCCCCGTTGATGAGAATGGGGGCGTGCTCGGTCCTTCTTTTCCTGTAGTCCACAATCATCTCCTTAGTCTTGGTTATGTTGAGGGATAGGTTGTTATTCTGGCACCACCCAGGCCAGGTCTCTGACCACCTCCCTATAGGCTGTCTCGTCGTTGTCAGTGATCAGGCCTACCACTGTTGTGTCGTCTGCAAACTTAATGATGCTGTTGGAGTCGTGCCTGGCCATGCAGTCGTGGGTGAACAGGAAGTACAGGAGGGGATTGAGCACGCACCCCTGGGGAGCTCCAGTGTTCAGAATCAGCGTGGCCGATGTGTTGCTACCTACCCTCACCACCTGGGGGCGGGCCGTCAGGAAGTTTAGGATCCAGTTGCAGAGGGAGGTGTTTAGTCCCAGGATCCTTAGCTTAGTGATGAGCTTTGAGGGTACTATGGTGTTGATCGCTGCGCTGTAGTCAATGAATAGCATTGTCACGTAAGTGTTCCTTTTGTCCAGGTGGGAAAGGGCAGTGTGGAGTGCAATAGAGTGTGCACCATCTGTGGATCTGTTTGGGCGGTATGCAAATTGGGGTGGGTCTAGGGTTTCTGGGATAATGTTGTAATGTATGCCATTACCAACCTTTCAAAGCAATTCATGGCTATGGGCGCGAGTGCTACGGGTCTGTAGTCATTTTGGCAGGTTGCCTTTGTGTTCTTGGGCACAGGGACTGTGGTGGCCTGCTTGAAACATGTTGATATTACAGACTCAATCAGGGACATGTTGAAAATGTCAGTGAAGACACCTACCAGTTGGTCAGCACATGCCCAGAGAACACGTCCTGGTAATCCATCTGGCCCCGCAGTCTTGTGTATGTTGATCTGTTTAAAGGTCTTACTCACGTCGGCTACGGAGAGTGTGATTACACAGTCGTCCGGAACAGCTGATGCTCTCATGCATGCCTCAGTGTTGCTTGTCTCGAAGCGATTTAGCTCGTCTGGTAGGCTCGTGTCACTGGGCAGCTTACGGCTGTGCTTCCCTTTATAGTCTGTAATAGTTTGCAAGCCCTGCCACATAAGACGAGCGTCGGAGCCGGTGTGTATTATTCAATCTTAGCCCTGTATTGACGCTTTGCCTGTTTGATGGTTTGTCGTAGGGCGTAGCAGGATTTCTTATAAGCTTCCGGGTTAAAGTCCCGCACCTTGAAAGCGGCAGCTCACTCTACCCTTTAGCTCCGTGTGAATGTTGCCTGTAATCCATGGCTTCTGGTTGGGGTATGTACGTACAGTCACTGTGGGGACAACGTCCTCGATGCACTTATTGATAAAGCCAGTGACTGATGTGGTGTACTCCTCAATGCCATCGGAAGAATCCCAGAACATGTTCCAGTCTGTGATAGCAAAACAGTCCTGTAGTTTAGCATCTGCTTCATCTGACCACTTTTTTATAGACCGAGTCACTAGTGCTTTCTGCTTTAATTTTAGCTTGTAAGCAGGAATCAGGAGGATAGAATTGCGTTCGGATTTACCAAATGGAGGGTGAGGGAGAGCTTTGTACGCGTCTCTGTGTGTGGAGTACAGGTGATCTAGAATTTTTTTCCCCCCCTGGTTACACATTTAACATGTTGATAGAAATTTGGTAGAACTGAAATAAGTTTCCCTGCATTAAAGTCTCCGGCCACTAGGTGTGCCACCTCTGGGTGAGTGGTTTCCTGTTTGCTTATTTCCATATACCTCTTACTGAGTGCGGTCTTAGTGCCAGCATCTGTCTGTAAATAAACAGCCACGAAATGTATAGCTGAAAACTCTCTCTAGGCAGGTAGTGTGGCCTTCACTTTATCACAATATACTCTACTACAGGCGAGCAAAATCTAGGGACTTCCTTGGATTTCATGCACCAGCTATTTACAAATATGCACAGACCGCCGCCCCCTCGTCTTACCGGAGTGTGCTGTTCTATCTTGCCGGTGCAGCATATATACCGCTAGCTGAATATCCATGTCGTCATTCAGCCATGATTCCATGAAACATAGTATATTACAGTTTTTGATGTCCCGTTGGTAGGATATTCGTGATCGTACCTCGTCTAGTTTATTGTCCAGTGATTGCACGTTGGCGAGTAGTATTGACGGTAACGGCAGCTTTCCCACTCGCCTTTTCCGACTCCTGACCAGGCATCCAGCTCTTTGTCCTCTGTACCAGCGTAGGTTCCTCTTGCAAATAACGGGGATGTTGGGTGTTTGGAGAATGTCCTGTGCGTCTTGCTTGTTGAAGAAAAAACATTTGTCTAATCCGAGGTGAGTGATCGCTGTTCTGATATCCAGAAGCTCTTTTTTGCCATAAGATACTGTTGCAGAAACATTATGTACAAAATAAGTTACAAATAACGCAAAAACCCTCACATAATAGCACAATTGTTTGGGTGCCCTTAAAACTGCTGCCATTTCTTCCGCCGCCATTTTTGAAATAGATGTTGATTCATTTCTTCAAATAAAATCGAATGTATTAGGCAATAGACCTGTAGGCTAATGTACTGGAAGGTTGTCATCTTGACATTTCCCACCCCCAATCACGCCATTTAATTCTGTATCCCCACTCATTATCCAAAAGTGTTGCCTATGAAGTCAATCGCTGAGATTACTTTCCAGGAAACGTAAACCATCCCGGGTTGAAAAGTTCAACTGAACTGAGAAATTGAGGATGGCTTAGTTTCGGGGGTGAAAAGTTCACCCGTTTATTAATAATGCAGCATGTTGGTGTGAAGGAGACGCAACAGACAGCTGTCTAGTGTTAAAGACAGTGTGAGTGCTACTTCCTCTCCTATCTAGATGCTTCCATAACATCTTTGCATGTTAGATATGTATTCTGTCTGAGTGTAGCTTCACCCAGAGAGGTGAAATGGAGTTTAAAAGGCTTGAAGTCTCTCACAGCACGGCTCTCATGAGGGTGGTCCGTAGTGCCATATGTTATCTAGGCCTTCACACTATTAGCAAAGCTGTGTGTGTGTGGGTGGAGTGGACACACACTTACACAATCAAGATATCCCCTTGGCATGCACAGTTGCTTTCAGAGGCATGGAAGTACACGCCTTGGCACCCTATGATTGCTCTATTCGGCAGGGTGCCACAAAAACTGGAAGATGATGGGGAGGTACAGGGAGGCCTCTTCAAAGGCAGAACATCAGCATTCATCTGAATTAATGTTCTCGACAAGAATCGTGTCTGCTGTCTCCCGTTTAGAATGGCTAGAATTTGAAATGGTATCCATATTTGACGAGAAGCCGCTCACATAAGAGAAATCCTTGAGTCTTGGCGTTCCCTTTCACTTCTCACAACATCCCCTTCATCCAGCTTTGTGGTCAATTCTGCCCAGTAACAGTGCATCTGGGAGGTCAATTTATTTTAGCATGGTCAGACATTGGAGCAGGGCGCAGGTAATCCCTTTTTCTCCATTAGCATTAGGGTAACAGGAGATATACTGGTATCGACTTTATTATGGTGTGGTGAATGGAAGGGCGCAGGGTTGATCAGGTCTCCATGGGTTACGACCTCCCGAGTTCCAACTCCATGGGTTATGACCTCCCCTGGAGGTTACTGTGACATGTCCCACTGAGATTTCACTCAGAGTAATCCTAACCGTAACCAGGTCATAATCCTAACCTTAACATTATGGGAATTAACACATTTCTTACCCTGTATCAGTGGTTAGGGGCACCCTAAGGATCAGGCTATCCAGCCTGTCACTAACCTTTACAGTGACTGATTAATTCACTAAAGCTAAGCTTCTTTTTTTTTTTTTTTAGCAATTCGACTGAAATTCGTGTGATTTTGACAGCATGTTGCTAGCGTTTTAAAATCACAAATCCATTTTCAGTATATACGCCTACACTTGCTTTAGCCAAGACTGTGACCTCTTATGATACTCGTTTTCTCCTCATTTCATCCTGACATCATGTCCATTTGATCCCTGCACAATCAGTTTAGTCTGTCTTGTGTTCTTGGCTCACAGCCAAAGTGTCGGCTCTCGCTGTGTAATTTCCCCTGACGAGCTGATTGTTAGTCTTCGCTGTGTAATTTGGTTTGTGTTGTGATTGTCTGTGTCATGATGTTGTGATTCTGTTCGATTGGCTGTGTAATTTTGGTCGCTGTCCTGGTCTCCGGATTAAACTTGCGTTATTTGAGCCGTAACTTCCTTGCTTTGTGCTTCCCTGTGTCATTTTCGTGGTATTTTGGTGGCTGTCTTTTCCTCTCTCGACATTCTTAAGTGTGTAATCAATTTTCACGTTGTCTCCGGGATGTGTGTGTGTGTTGTCTGGCCCAGCAGTCTGTCTGTTGAGGACTGGTAAGCGTGACAGTGTGTGTGACAGACTGGCTTTTCCTGGAAGTATCATGCCTCTGTCAGTGCTTAGTGCGCTTCTCCCCAGCCTCCATACATAACTCCATGGTGAGACTGGTTCGTTCCACTACCCACCCTGCTATCACTTTTCTTCTTTCCCAAAACAGACAGAATTACACAAACCACCAACTCTCTGACCTCATCCAGAACTAGTGTGTGTGTCTGTGTGTTGCGGTATGGGAATGGAAAATGCCCCATCACCTGCTCCCTACTCTTCACCCTGCATAAATAATGACCGTTGAGTCTGGGACGTTGAAATGAGTGTGTGTCGTGACAGACACTGCGGACATTGAGAGTGAGTGCATACCACAGCTTTGAGTAATGAGGTGGGCTTTGAGAGCAGTGCATTCCCCAGGACCGCCTGTGTAAAGGATACCCCCCCCCCCCCCCCCCCCAGTCTGTCCTCCCAGCGCCTACAAGAGAAAATACCTTTCCTGTCTCTTGTCAGTATGGGGATCATTTTAGTTACGCTAATTTAGGTAGGCAAATGTTGTACGTGTGTAGTCTAGTCATGTGTTTCTGAGTCAATCGTTTTTTGTGGTGTTGGATACCAGACAGGTTGGATACCATGACGATCATTTCCCCTTGGCGATTAATAAAGTACTATCTCTCATCTCGACTGTTACATTTCACCTGTCACTTTGTGGGCATAGGAAAGTAGCCTAGACACTGAGACACAGCAGTGACATGATGGATGGAAACCCCTCCTCGCCTCCTCCATTTTGTGTCCTCACATTCTCCAGGGTCATCCATCTATCTGTCTGGGTCATACTCTGGCCCAGACTCCTCCAGGCTCGTGGTGAGCTAAGAAATCATGGAGGTCAGACTCCTAGACTATACTGGGGCTGCTACACACTTACCTCAACAATCCCCCCCCCCCCCCCCCCTCCATTGCTCCACTGTTCCACCCCTAATATCCCCCAATCAGCACCCGTGGTCTTGATGAGACCGGCCAACTGGGTACCTCCAGGGTTCAGAAACATCTCCTTGGAATGGATTTCCACTCCTCTGGCTAATCTGTAGGGGCCTGGCTGGGTAGTAGCCTGCTATCTGGCTGCTGGGAGGGGATGGGGGGGTAGAACTAAGAGTAGCCTGTGTGTGTGTCATGTAGTTTTAGGCTTGGGCCGTATCCAGATTGTCATACCTTCATACCGACTTTGTGCCATACCGGGATATTCTGTAATATTGGCACTGAACACAAGGGGTGCTGTTTTCAAACCCCACTGATACTCTGTAATCCAGAGATGTAAAATCCCATAGAGAATGCTAACTAAATGCTAATGAGCGCATTGCAAACATTTTTACAGTTTCTGACCTAAACTATACAAGTAACTAAATATTATCCAGCAAGACTCTGATCCAGGAGGGGATTCTCTGCTGTTAGCAAGTGAATGCTTGATTTTGGAAGAAATGAACAACTTGGCTAACTTGCTACTAAATTAGCAAACCAAATGCACAACTGCAGAGTATTTGGCACATTTTAGACCGTTAACTTAATAGTTATAAGATATCTATCTGGCAAACATTTAGTTGTGAATTCCATACTGTAATTAGATCACCTGGCGCATGTTGCAGAACAGTGAGTGACACAGAAGGCTCCGGTCTTTTGTCATTGTGTGCTTGTAAACAAACACCATGTGATTGGGGACTACCGTAAGCTTAATGTTATTTTTCTCTTAACATATTGCACAAGTTGACTGCAGGTATTTACTTAAGTAGCTACAAATATTCAAATTTATTAAAAACAATTAAAATAAATAGTTTTGACGGTATTGGAAAAACATCCGGTGGCTTTTTCCAAATACCCCAGTGTATGGTATATACGGTATACTGCTCAAACCTACGGAGTTTCTATTGCTCCCAATAAGAACTTGGCAGTACTAGGAAGACATTCCATGACTTTGGCCCACTTTGGCTCACCTGGACCCTATTACACCAGGAGAGAGAGATTTACAGAGATGGAGAGATGGTGAAGAGAACTGTATACGTGAGCGAGAGAGCTAGGCATAGTGCTCCTGCAACTCATCTTAGCTTCTCTTCTGGAAGCCATTGTGTGTTGGCTCTTGGCTGTGATGCTTACCTCAGGGATTCGCTCCATATTGGAAAGAATGCTTGTCTGCTCAATATTTTACAAGGGAAGCCTCTTTAACTGCTCTCTCTGCTAGCTCGTAATGGGCGGACAGGCTGACAGACAACAGCGGTTACCCACGGCAACCATGAAGACGAAGTAGAGCCAAGCCAGAAATCCTCCAATAATTGAGCTGTTGAACATTCCGAGGGAGCACCACCCAAAAGTGAGGTTATCGCAAAAGGGGTCTGGGATTCAGAGCAGGAATCCAAGGTACTGGCAGGGGTCAGATTCCAAGCTAAAGTTGGTTCTCATTTCATAATATCTGTCAGACTCCAAATACCTGGAGTGAAGGATTGAAATGGAGTGTAGCTTAGACTATTTGTGTAGGCCTAAACCGGACTTTGCCTTGTCATATAGAGGTCTAACAGTGCCCCTATGCCGTCTGTTGTGCTTTTGGTTTTATTTAATATATAAGCTCACAGGTTTTTGTTTTTTCCCCCACAGCTGCTTTGCGTTGTATTTAGAGCTCCAGAATATTGCTCTTCCATTGTACCACACGGATCATTTTTTGCTCATCTAATGTTTCTTCTTCTCTTCTCTTCCAGTGCTGTGTGCGAAGAACTTGTCAAAGAAAGACTTCTTCCGTGAGTAGTAACCCATTTTTTTGTATCAGTCCTATTTCTGTCCTCCCCCCGTGCATTGGGATGGGATTGTCAGCTAGCTGGCTGGCTTTGAAGCTGTCTGTAGATGGAGTCCCGTAGGAGCTCAGTCTGCCTGAAGTATTGGCTGATGAATACAGATTAAAGATAGAACTCATGATGCACATCGACGCTAGTCCCCGATGATATCCAATGAAGAAGAAGAGCGTCGGTGATGAGCTAGTAATGCCTGACGACACAGATGAGCAACCATTAATGTAGTTTTAATAGTATTTTAATGTTACTCGGTCATTAGGCTGACTGTGAAAGGCTACCCGGTCGTTAACTGTGGGGTTTCTGTATCTTACTATCTTCACATTCGCTTTATTTATTTGTATTTATTTTTTAGTTTATTTTACCTTTATTTAACTAGGCAAGTCAGTTAAGAACAAATTCTTATTTTCAATGAACTGAACTGCCTGTTCAGAGGCAGAACGACAGATTTGTACCTTGTCAGCTCGGGGGTTTGAACTTGCAACCTTCCGATTACTAGTCCAACGCTCTAACCACTAGGCTACCCTGCTACCAGAGGCTCTGGTGTAGTTTTATATAATGGCGAGACGGAGATACCCATCACAAATAAATACCTCTGATGGAACACAAAGCACAGGCACGTCCTCTTCGTAGGCTAATTATTATAGTGTAGGATTTTGGTAAAGCGAGTGAATATGAACATTCTTTAGGCTTTACAGTTGCACATCTCCTTTGAATGTATTGGATTACTGTGGGCTTCTAAGGCACAGTTTCCTGTAAATGACGCATTCCCCCCCCCCCCCCACACACACACACACACACACACACACACACACACACACACACACCTGCAGAGGGAAGTCCCTGCTTCCTCTGCCAGTATGGCATAGGGTTGAATGTGACTCAACAAGTTTGACCTGTGGGAGGTATCATTGCCTGGAGCAACACGTACTCCTAACTATAGTCACACACAGTATGTCATTTCTATGGAGCACAGTCTCTGTGTGTGTGTGTGTGTGTGTGTGTGTGTGTGTGTGTGCGTGTGCATACCAAGTTTCCGTTAGGAAAATTTGGTGCAGAACAACGTGACCGGCAAGATTTTAATTTCCCGGACATCCATATGCGGAACTCATTAGGGCATCCACCCACGGGGCTCAAAATCACATTTTACATTATTGTAATTAATCTTAACAGAATATAAAAGAGCCTGTAAATAAAGTAGAACATTGTTCTTGTACCAACGTGACAGGTTTTATTGAAAAGCGAAACATTTACCCGTTGCGTATTCATCCCTGCTATAAATCATCAATGAATATTATTTTTTAAATATTAAAACATTTAGAGTAGGAAAAACAAGTCTCCTACACAGTAAAACACAACTTAAAATATCATATTTGTATATTTACGAACGACCTGACCTATAGGCTATTTGTATGAACAGTTTCATTAATAAATAGCAAAACACAACTGTTTTCAAATACAATCTATCCTTTCTAATTTAATTTAGCCTAGGCACGAACATTTTTAAGTAAGCCTAAAAACGAACTAAACATGGCTGTGTACGATAACCAGGGCCGGCCGGTCATGGCAGCTTTTGTCAAATTAACTTCAGATTTGACTTTTGGTAGCAAGTTAGGAAAATTAGGTTAATGTTAGGGAAAGAGTTCGGGTTAGCTAAAATACAAAACAATTCAACTTTTGACGTTCATTTGACAAAAGCTGGATCTCTTCTAGTCATGACTGGGCCGGCCCGCACCACTCCCCATTCCCACTGTAATTCAGCACCACAGCAGTGGAAAGAGGACACGCTAGGTGGCCTCAAAATGAGATATCGTCAAACGGATGTTGAACAATCAAATTCGATATGTAAATTAACTAAATGTCTTAAGGCTGGTTCATTGCGAGAAAGCTTATTACAATGCTAATGTGAAACGAGGCCCGCGCCATGCATTTATGAAAGCACTTGTTTCCAAAGCCCAAATGATATCGCACTCTATACAGCTCTCCTGGATGATGTTAATAAATGTTATGTTTGTTGTCATTTGAACTATCGTGAGGTCGTGTCACATGTGATATACGTGGATCCATTGAGAACTCTGTTTCCTATATGCAGTTGGCTGCCTAGTGATTGCAACATTGCAACTCACCGATGTGAATAGTTGGCAACAACGTCTTGTTTACAAATACTGCTGAATAAGCTCAACTGAAATACACATCATTACTCTCGTCTAGCAATCTATTCCAGGTCTTTCTACTATACATGACACGGGCGGGACACGTTGATCTGGCGTAGGTCGGTAGCAGTGTGTGTGTACCGTCCCTTATCATATTTCTAAAGAGTCTAATAGACTGGCGTGGAAAGACATGCTTCTGAGCTGCTTGCTCAACTACAACTACATATACACACAGTATTTCCTATGTATGTTATCTGAATGAGTCACAGTGTAAATAAAGGTCCGTTGACAATGAATGTTTTGTATGCCGTCTTATGACTCAGCCATTGTATTTGAATGCAGTTCAATAGAAACTATCATTTTGACGTGCACATACATGTCCTGCATTTTGACTCCAATTTCAGCTATAAGCTATAAAAAGAGAGTTTGCACACACTATATAAAACTCCCAGTAATTTATTGGGTAAATCCGATTTACCCAGTAAATTACTGGGAGTTTATATATAGAGTTTGCGACTCTTTATTTTTTTATAGCTTATAGTTTATTTGCCGTTTAGTCAGCACCTTTTACAGAAAAATAATTTTCTCTGGGTGTGCGCCAGCTCATGTTTTCTATCCAATTTCAGCTATAACATATCTTCATGTTAGATAATTAAAATTATGTGAATTTAGGTCTGTTCATAGTCATTGTTTCTATGCCATCAGCCTGTGAATACAGTTACCTAGAAACGTATTCAAGCACACATCCTCCATTTAATATCAACACTTTTTCCATGCTAGATAAATGAACCATACTGTGAAAATAGTTCCATTGACTCCATTGTTTCTATGCCATCCACAGTTGTGAATACAATCCTCCATTTTGGCTCCTCCTCCACAGGGCTGCCTGACCCCTTTGCCAAAGTGGTGGTGGACGGCTCGGGGCAATGCCACTCCACGGACACCGTGAGGAACACGCTGGACCCCAAGTGGAACCAACATTATGACCTGTAAGTCACCAGGGAAGACTCTAAACTGGGGGACCACCTTAGACCTATAAACCCTTGTTTCACCATGTCTTCCTAGTTCCAGCTTGTCTCAGCAAGGTGGAATTTATCCTTTCAGAGCTTCAAAAGTGCCTAGTAGGAAGTAATAGTATAACCTCATCCCATAACCTCGTCCCCAGGAGAAACGTCTGGCGTGTGTAGGGACTAGGGTCTGGATTTGGTGGAACTCACTGTCATCTCCTGAAGAAACCGCTTCCTATAATGGATGCCAAAGAACTACAGACAACTGCTAACGCAACCTCCCATGTTGACTATGGTTTTCAATGTTATCACGCTGTTCTGGTTCCATTGACTAAGCTGTGGCGTCTCCATGTGCTGCTATGATAAGCGTGCGAGGAATGCAGCAGGTTACCCTCCCTTCCCGTGCTAATGTGCAGGAACACCCACCATAAACCATTTGAGGCCTTTTGACTGGGCTGCTGCACGCTCACTCTAAGGCTAGTCTGAAATGGCACCCTATTCCCTATGTAGTGCACTACTTTTGACTAAAGTCCTGGTCAAAAGTAGTGCACTTTATAGTGAATAGGGTGCCATTTCAGACGCAACTCTTGTCTAACCATTGCGACTGTCCGACTGAATATTTGCACTGAAATGAGCCATGTGTTGTGAATGTTGCGCAGCAAGCTTTACATGCTCTTCTAGGGAGTAATCGCCACTGGATTCAAAGGACCTACTGGCGTTACAGGAGAGGGATGTAGCGGGAGGGAGCGGGTGAAGAGGAGAGAAAGCTAGAAATGGGGAGAGAGGGGTGTGTGTGTTACAAAAGCATTGGGGAACTATGCAGAGATGTGGGTGTCTTGGCACCAAACCACTATGCACAGATTGAATAATACAGAGAATGTAGTTACATCATCAATTAGGTCCCCAAGAAAGAAAAGAACAAAAAAAACATACGTTTGGCACTGCAGCAGGAAGACATATTTGCTAGCTTTGCGCACACATGTAGATGTCTCTGTCTGTCTCTCTCGCTGTGTCTATTTTTCCGTGTGTGCCCCCCCCCCCACCATGCTTGTCTTCAAACACTTGCCTCTCCACTGGTCCTAGGGGAGTCGCCCCTGCCAGTGACCCCTGACCCCAGGGCTCTGTCACAGGAAATGGCTGACATGCCAAGGAGCACAGCCACAGATGGAGCCTTCAGCCTCAGCCTGTTGGCTGGCAGGTTGCCACTGCTCTCCACACCTCCCTCCACACCAGGCCAAGCTAATTGCTCAGCACACAGCCTACCCAGCAGCCCCCTCTCCGTGGGTCTGCTACTGTAGTGTAGCCTTCTGGACTACAGGTCATTACAGTTACTGCAGAATACATCCTTCATCCGCCCTATGTGCACATTCATGGAAGGTACTGGTGTGCGAAATACACCAATCCAATGCTTTTAGTTTGAAATGCATGGGGTTGAGTGTATGAGTGTACACATTGAAGAAATAGGGCACAGTCAAGGAGTGTGTGACACACACCCATTGACTGGTGCTTGTGTACTGCAAAACAGGCTGAGTTTTGTCGTTGCAGTTTTCACTAATAGTCATTGATTTTGCAATTACAGCGTAACTTATCTAGTTATACGTTTGCAGACAGAGGCCATTAAACCAGAAAAGAGAGAGCTGTCAAAACATGTATTAGTTCAGACTGTGTTTGCAGCTTGAGGAGCATACATTCTGCCCCGCTCTGTTTTCATATTGCAGGGCAGGCAGCATTAGAGATGATGGTGATGGAGCTCCCAATGGGATGCTAATGCACTGTATATCCCTTAGGCAAGCTAGAGACGTCATGAATAGTAAAGGGGTTGTTTTAGAACACAAGGCCCGTAAGCGCTGTCGCTGCCCTCTGTAGGATCCAATCTGGGTGAATATGTGACCCATTTTAGCTTCATACTGTATGTTAGAGCCCTTGATCAATTTATACGGTAAAAGGCGGTATTTCATATTTCCATAGAGAAGTTAATTGATGCGATTCACGGTTGTACTTTTCAGAGGCCTTGATTGGTGAAAACCCATTCACACTCCTCCTCTCACTGCACCGACCACGCTATCCTCCTCACCAGCCGCCTCCTCTCTCTCCCTCCCCGGTTCCCTAATCGCTCGTCCCTCTCGGCACAGGAAACCCAGAGCAGGTGGCTGCCGTGCTGTCATCCCAGAAGGCAGAGCTGGTCTCGCCAGCCGCCAGGGGAGGATGTGTGACGGTGTCGTCTGCCAGTCTGTCTAGGCCGTCGATTAGTCTAGACGTCTATATCTAGCCTCATTACCTTTAACCCTATCTGAGCTGGCAGACTGGCGTGACTGGGCACCAAGTGGCATGACTAGATGTCTCCCATTGTGCCACCCCAGCTCACCAGTCACCATCAGTCACAAACCAGTGATTTGGCGAACTTGTTTAATTATCAGCTTAGAAACTGATCGAAGGCCAGTTAAGTGTTCCACCCTAATGAGGTAAGGGATTTGGAAGAGTAAACTGATCCGAGATCTGATTGGCATGCTTACACCCACTTGAAATGAAAAGCTCTTCAGACTAGCTAGACTGAGGCTCTGTAAGTAATACTTACCATACTGTGGAATTATCATATAGCTATACTTAGCCGTATGCTTGGACAAGAGGGTTTCCTTCTCTCTCTCTCTCTGTTTTTCTTTCTCCTCCTTAATTTGCTGTGGTAAGCACTCTTCTAATCACGGGCTCTACCTGCAAAGCCAGACTGCACATGGTTTCACAAATGTGTGTGTACACGTGTGTCTTCCTCAAGTCATTATGACTGAGGAAATTGTGTTTACCTGTCCTCTTTTTCAAAGCCCCAGACGCTAGGTCACTGTCTGGTCTGCTCTCTTATTTCCCCTTAAACGCAGCCTGGGTTTGCAACACACACACACTCCAAATCATGTTGTTGGCCCATGCATTACCACCACAGTGTAGAGGTGGAGTAACTTGGCTTAGTTTTGAAGCCTTTATCCAAATCTAGATCAGACAGCAGGTGGAAATTTCAACCCACAATGCAAGCAAGGCTTTTAATATGAAAAGAAAAACCAGCTTAGATTTAATGTGCTTAGATTAAAGTTTCATTTAATTTCTGTCCATCACTCCTTTAAAGACGGAACTATGCAAAAAGTCATACTCCTCAATGGAAGCATTTATATCGTCCACAGACATCAGTTGCCAGTGATATTAGTATCAGATATTTGAGCTGACTTGTCTATTGACAAAAGGAGACGCTGTGAGTGAGCAAATTTGAAAACTGACTAGACAACCTCTCCCCACTCCCTTTAACAGTATGGGCCATGTGCATCTTCTATGTGCGCTCTGGGAAACTCTTCTCCAGGAAACCCTTCATGATATATACGTACCCATGGAGGAGGGCTGAGTTGGCAGCAGTGTTGGGAAAGCTGTAATTAGACCAGTCAGTGTGTGTTACTGTAAGTGCTGTCTGTCTGGGAGACTGTGGTGCAGAGGAGAGAGGGGAGACAAGGGGTTCTCCTCTCTCTGATTCATGATGACTAGGCTGACCTTATAGCCAGACAAGCAGCTTCATCGTCATCATCGTGGACAGTTGGCACACTGTAATCAGAGTCATTTAGACATCAGAACCCCTCCATACGTTCTGTGATGTGACTTTGTGTACACACTTGTTTCTTTAGTAGGTCATCCTCTTCGGTATGTATGTGCAGGTGTGTGTGTGTGTATGAGATGTACATCTCTCCTTATTAGCTTCGCTGTTACCCTGAGATAATGACTCGGCACTCCAAAAGCACACTGATGAGACACAGACCCACTCAGTGTTATAAGTGATGCATTTAAAGATATTAAAAGATGCATATTAAAACGACTACCTCGCTCACATTCTCTCTCTCTTCTCTTTCTCTCTCTCTCACTCACTCACTCACTCACTCACTCACTCACTCACTCACTCACTCACTCACATCGGTTGGTCTGTTATGTATTTAGTGACTCATATTAAAGGGACTGTCTCTATCATCCACAGGTACATTGGGAAGTCTGACTCCATCACCATCAGTGTGTGGAACCACAAGAAGATTCACAAGAAGCAGGGGGCCGGCTTCTTGGGCTGTGTACGCCTTCTCTCCAACGCCATCAACCGCCTCAAAGACACCGGCTGTAAGTGTGTGTGTGCGTTCAAGCATGTATTAGAGCAATAATTCATTTGGGACCGTGCACATTTGAGCAAAAATGTGTGTGAGCGTGCTTTACACAGTGTGCGTCTGTCTAGCGGTGGTCTGTCTAGTGTGAGACAGCAAAAAACCTTCCAATGATGACTCAAACCCAGACACACATTCTCCCCTCTATTCATCATTATTCCACTCCTAGTACGCAACGCATGATCTGATTTATAGACCACATCAAAGACAAGACAGGCTTCTGTCCTGCCCCACTGCCTAGAAGGCCCTATGACACACACACACACACACACACACCTGCCATTAAACCCTATTGATTGACGTCCATCTGGGAGTCTGGCACTGTCGCTGCGCCGCTCTGCCCGCTCCCTCCCTGGGTATCAGGTGCCAGTCTGGCTGGCTAGGGCACGGAGCTTGTTGGCGCTGCCTGGCCTGGTGAGACGGATGCCATTGAGAGCGGGATAGGGGGCTCCTGGGAGTTGGGAGTCTCGACCACGCCTGGCGGTGCCAGCTCAAACACACTCCCTGGGGTTTCCACCTCTAGCGTGAAGGGAAACACACACACACACACACCCAGCCTGCTGTCTCTTCAGACACAGACTAACTGTGTGTGAAGTAGACGTGCTGTCTCCCTTTTCTACTCTTTCAGTGACTGCTTCTTAATGAGTACTTACTGGAAAGTCTATTCCTTTGTTTTACCTAGCTTGTTAGCCGTTAGCTGCTGCATTCAGACTGGGTCCCACCCCGACTGCTAGCATTAGCAGTGAACAACCGTAGGTATAGAGCATCGCTCTTTTCAGCCAAGCTATAACATTTAACGGTTAAAGATGCTAGCTAGGCTGTTAAACTAGCTCCACTTACAGTATATTGCTATGCTGTGATGTAGTCCTAATTGTACATCTAACTGCCCTACTTTCCTCACCCTCCATCTATAGTATATCTGTATAACTATCTATACCACTCAGCGGTTTTCTCCCTAAGTGGTGAGAGTCCTCTAGAAATTGTCAGTCAGACAGTGTGGCACTGAAGCCAGTCAGTATGGGTAGATGCTGCTGATGTGGACAACAAGGGAGACAGGCTGTCGCAAAGCACCAGTCCTCACATAACCCGCCCCCGCCCGCCCGCCTGTCTGTCTGTGGTCCAGCCACCACAGTCTCTAGGGGCCTCTTCTGCTGCCGCGCCGTTTCCTAACAGTCTGGCCCGGTACAGCTCTACAACTTCCTGTACTGCAACTTACTGTAGCATCACACACACACACGCACTGGACACTAACCTCAGAGCTCTTTGTCCTTGTTACAAATGGCAGTCCTCAGGATTCTCTCCTTTTTGATGTTGTCTTATTTTACCATAGTTTATTTAAACTGGTTTTGGTGCGTCTGTGATGGCGGACGGTATGTATAGAATCTATACATGGGTCAGTCATTTTAGTGTTATATAGTCTATGCACTGTCTGGGTGGCAAGACTTGTATACAGAGAGATGTATACTGTTGATACACTGGTAATTAAGCCTACATATGTTGTGCTGTGTTTTTTTTGTGTGGTATTTTTGGTTCCCGTACCCTTTGTATTCTCCTGTTCTTTCTTTTCATCTGAGCTTGTCCCCCCCCCCCCCGCCCTTTGCTTTATTTATTTTTTCAATGCACCTCAGATGTTTGCAGGGCCAGGATACAGTTTCACTTAGTCTCTTTTTTTACTCCTCTGAAAGCTGCTTACTATTCCAGCCTTGTAACCCCTAGGCCGTCCCTGTTTAGTCTAGACACGTATCCGGAACAGATCCCCAATCCACAGTACAGTGCTGTCTGTCAGGAAGACCCCCCCCCCCCCCCACCACCACCACCACCACCACCCCCCACCACCACCACCTGTCTCCCGTAGCCTAGGGTGTGCTCTCACTTTCTGCTCCCCCTGACCCAGACCAAAGAGTTAGTTAATAGGAGCTGACATGTCTAGGATGTTTTGGGATGAGTAGAGGGAGAGCAGCTATGGCTGATTTGGGATCAGGGCTTAGCCTGCACTGTGAAATGGAGACCCCTTTATTAGTGTAGGCCTCCTTCCATTGGCTGACGGTCTTGTTCATAGGCAGATTTGATGTCGTGTTCTGACTATCTTAGTCGTCATCTGTTCATATTTCTCTTGTTGTCCAAGGTATTAAAGTTTTCTTCACCTCTTGTTTTGAAGGGAAAATGGTTTGTTGTATGAGGATTGTGTTTTAACCATTATTTTACCAGGTAAGTTGACTGAGAATGCATTCTTATTGACAGCAACAACCTGGGGAATAGTTACAAGGGAGAAGAGGGGGGATGCATGAGCCAATTGTAAGCTGAGGATGATTAGGTGGCCAAGATGGCATGAGGGCCAGCTTTGGAATTTAGCCAGAACACCGGGGTTAACACCCCTACTCTTACGATAAGTGTCATGGGATCTTTAGTGACCACATGGAGTCAGGACACCAGTTTAACATCCCATCTGAAAGACGGCACCCTACACAGGGCAATGTCCCCAATCACTGCCCTGGGATCTTTTTTTATACCAGAGGTAAAGAGTGCCTCCTACTGTCCCTCCAACACCACTTCCAGCAGCATCTGGTCTCCCGTCCAGGGACCGATCAGGACCAACCCTACTTAGCTTCAGAGGCAAGCCTGCAGTGGGATGCTGCTGGCTGGTATGATGTTGCTCTTGTGGTGATGACATGGCAGTATTGTAATAGCAGTGTTTGTCTTGTCCTTACTCAATGCTAAGGCCAGACAGATATAATTCCATTAAGCTTTAGAAATTCCCTTGGGGAATAATAAGTAATTTTTTGCTCATTAATATTGTTTTTCTTCTAACCCCACAGATCAGAGACTGGACCTGAACAAGCTGGGCCCCAATGACAACGACACAGTGAGAGGCCAGATAGTTGGTGAGTAGATCTGTGCAGTGCTATGGACCGCATACAAGAACACACACACACACACACACACACACACACACACACACACACACACACACACACACACAAAAACACACTTTGGCCCAACCTGTGGTTGTCTGACACAACCACAGGTCTGGTGGATGTTTCGCCACTATCATCGGACTGTCTGAAAGGAAAGCCATGACTGTCTGAGTAGCTCGTCGTCTCGTTTCTAAGTAAAACCACCTTTGACCTCTTAGGTTTCCACGGAGTCTGTTTGCACAACGCAGACGGGGCTCTCTGGATCCGGTGTCTCAGTACTCTGGGTTTATCTCACCACACACTGCTTTTAGTGTTGGAGTTCTTTTCCAGACTGTGACCTGACCAGGAAGAACACTGAGCCCCAGTTCAACTAGGGTCGAGAGTTTCCCTTGGTCAGGTTACGGTTAGGATAATCTCATTCTCATGGCCTTAGTTATACAGCATTGCATGATATTGTTCTAACTGCTGCTGTTGTCGTCACCTGTCTCCAGTGAGTCTACAGTCCAGAGACCGTATCGGAACAGGAGGCCCCGTGGTGGACTGCAGCCGTCTGTTTGATAATGATTTACCTGATGGGTAAGGCCTCTGGATGTTTCTTAAGACTAAAGCTACATTATGTACCAGTTTGCGTGTTTCCAATGAGAGGCGCTGCATGGCCAATCTGGCGTTGGCCGTACAGCATTTTAAGTCAGGGCATTCATACTTATTTCACTTTGTGTAGCAGAGCTGTTGAGCAGAACTGTTGTCAAGGAAGTGAGTTTGTGTTTATACAGGACTTCCTGCCCCCACCTACCATCAACCAGTCATGTCGATGTTATACGGAACCCTCTTAGTTGTTACAAAATTTGTGAGGGGCTCGATTTCGCCTCTGCAAACCGGATTGCCGGATCAAGCATAAATCCGCTATTAGATTTACATTGTTTTCTACGTAGAGATAGTTGTTTGTTATTGTATAAGGTTTAGCTTGAAAGTTGATCTGAATCTGGTTGGAATAGGGGCATATTGAATCTGGTTGGATAAAAACAATTCTAATGCATATGGAAATACTTGTTCCTTGGTCTGTTGCTCACTGTGTCTGTCTTCATGTGTGTCTGTCCGTCTGTATCAGCTGGGAGGAGCGGAGAACAGCCTCTGGTCGGATCCAGTACCTTAACCACATCACACGCACCACGCAATGGGAGAGGCCCACCCGGTACGTCAACACACACACACACACACACACCCTACCTACCTACCTTTGCACCAGATGGAAGCTACTGACCCTGGAGTGCTGCCAACATCCAGCAGACCGTTTCTTCACACACTGAGTACCAAAGGTCAAATCCATCATCTGTAATTTACATAAATAGTCCAGACATTCTTTATAATACAACACAGCATCAACCTCCCTCTTCACCTCTGGCCTGTTTATTAGTCTATCTTCCTTACGTTTCCCTTAAAAAGGGCACTCAACCTCTCCCATCTAAGTCCTAAGGGAAACCGTTGCTTATATGCCACAACAACCCCAAGCTTGTCTGGTAGTATATTGTGCCTGGCTGACCCAGAAAATAGGCAATCCATGCACTATTGTAAAAGGAAAACAAACCAGTCACAGGGCAGCCTAATGAGTGAGTTCCTATCAATTTCCTGAAAGGCTCAGTCCCACAAATAGGGCCAGCTAGGTTTGGCTTGGCCCACCTTTCTCCTGGAACAACGGTTGCCTTCCTTACTTGGCCCCCGTATCAGTGGAGCCAATAGGGAAGTAAGCAAACAAATAAATTACCCCTCTGGAGCTGGCCTTTCTATTTTTCTTTAAGCGGGAGGGGTGGGATTGGGTTAGGGGAGAGGAGGTGGGCGAGGCAGGGGTTAAGGCGTGGGGCGGGGTTGTCGAAGGGGAACCAAGGCGTCAGCGGCCCTGGATGGCCAGACAAAGTGGTCTAGGGGAGTGGAGGGGGGGCTCTCTCCTCTCCTTTTCTCACTCCCTTTGACCAGTCATCTTATCAGTTGCTTTCCTGCCACTCTCATGGACTAGACTGCCACTGAGACACACACACACACACACACACAGAGGCAGGGGGACAAACAGTCTGACGCCGTCACACGGTTACACACACACACACACACACACACACACACACACACACACACACACAAACAAACAATACCCCATCAAATGTGCACACTTTCTTAGATATTATCTCATTATTTGTGTTTGTCCACCTCCCCCTTTTCCAGGCCGGCGTCTGAGTACTCCAGCCCCTCCGGGCGGCCCCTCAGCTGCGTGGTGGATGAGAACACGCCGATCCTGACACCCAACGGGGCAGCCATCGGTGTGCTGCCTAGCAGTGGCAGTGACCCGCGGGTCCAGGAGAGACGCGTCCGCTCCCAGAGACACAGGAACTACATGAGCAGGACCCACCTCCACACCCCGCCGGACCTGCCAGAGGGATACGGTGAGACCCACACACACAAAAAAAAACGTACAGGCATACAAAGACCTGCACACAAACATGTACACTAACACACACACACACACACACACGTTCACATAACTAATGTATACACACTAATTTTCACACTGCCTGACCTGCCTAGGGGATATGGTGGTCAGGTGATGTGGTTACAGACACACACACAAACCCGCATGACCTACCTAAGGGATATGGAGAGGGCAGAGGACAGGGGTGCAGTCAGAGACACACAACACCCTCTGCCTGACCTACCTAAGGGATATGTGTACAGTTACTCATTATCGAGGAGAGAGAGACACGCTCGCTCACTCAGCCAGCATGATGTGCCAAAGGCTTCTGTAAGCACAGTCACATGCTTACATAAACACACCTCAACTGGCCTGACTCAGAGCTACAGTGTCACATGAACACACACACACGTACGCACACATGTAGGCACACACTGTAATTATCAGTGAAAGGAATTCATGGACCCTGCAGTGTCCACGTACAGTTGAAGTCGGAAGTTTACATACACTTAGGTTGGAGTCATTAAAACTCGCTTTTCAACCACTCCACAAATTTCTTGTTAACAAACTATAGTTTTGGCAAGTCGGTTAGGACATCTACTTTGTGCACGACACAAGTAATTTTTCCAATAATTGTTTACAGACAGATTATTTCACTTATAATTCACTGTATCACAATTACAGTGGGTCAGAAGTTTGCATACACTAAGTTGACTGCCTTTAACCAGCTTGGAAAATTCCAGATAATGATGTCATGGCTTTAGAAGCTTCTGATAGGCTAATTGACATAATTTGTGTCAATTAGAGGTGTATTTCAAGGCCTACCTTCGAACTCAGTGCGTCTTTGCTTGCCATCATGGGAAAATCAAAAGAAATCAGCCAAGACCTCAGGGGAAAAAAAATGGTAGACCTCCACAAATCTGGTTCATCCTTGGGAGCAATTTCCAAACGCCTGAAGGTACCACGTTCATCTGTACAAACAATAGTACGCAAGTATAAACACCATGGGACCACGCAGCCGTCATACCGCTCAGGAAGGAGATGTGTTCTGTCTCCTAGAGTCCTATATTGACATAACCTGAAAGGCCGCTCAGCAAGGAAGAAGCCACTGCTCCAAAACCGCCATAAAAAATCCAGACTACGGTTTGCAGCTACACATGGGGACAAGATCGTATTTTTTGGGAGAATTTCTTTTTTAGCTTTCAAGCCGAAGAACACCATCCCAACTGTGGTTATGGGGGGGGGGGGGTGCTTTGCTGTATGAGGGACTGGTGAACTTAATAGATGGATGGCATCATGAGGAGGAAAATTGTGTGGATATATTGAAGCAACATCTCAAGACATCAGTCAGGAAGTTAAAGCTTGGTTGCAAATGGGTGTTCCAAATGGACAATGGCCCCAAGCATACTTCCAAAGTTGTGGCAACATGGCTTAAGGACAACAAAATCAAGGTATTGGAGTGACCATCACAAAGCCCTGACCTCAATCCTATAGAACATTTGTGGGCAGAACTGAAAAAGCGTGTGCGAGCAAGGAGGCCTACAAACCTGACTGTTGCACCAGCTCTGTCAGGAGGAATGGGCCAAAATTCACCCAACTTATTGTGGGAAGCTTGTGGAACGCTACCCGAAATGTTTGACCCAAGTTAAACCATTTAAAGGTAACGCTAGCAAATACAAATTGGGTGTGTATGTAAACTTCTGACCCACTAGGAATGCTTAAATAGCTTAAATAAATCGTTCTCTCTATTATTCTGATATTTCACATTCTTAAAATAAAGTGGTGATCCTAACTGACCTAAGACAGGGAATTTTTACTAGGATTAAATGTCAGGAATTGTGAAAAACTGAATTTATCTGTATTTGGCTAAGGTGTATGTAAACCTCCGACTTCTACTGTAGCAGCGTAATACCAGGGCAAACATGGCTTTGTTGTCAGCCTTTGAGAGGGTAGTACAACAATCTCCCTGCTGCTGCAACCACAGCCGTCATCCCTCCTTCCCTCTCTCCCCCTCCCTGTCTCTCTAGATCCCTCTGTCCCTCCCTATGTTTCTCAGCTCCCTCCCCCTCTCTCCTTCCTTTCCTCCCTCTCTCAGCTTCCCTCTTCCCACAGCACCACATCATGACAGCTGCAATCAGCGCAGGCTGTGTTTTCAAGGCCCCTCTTCTCTCCTCACCCCTCTTCTCCTCGCTTCCCCGTGTTTGCGAACACTTCCCAGCGCTCCAAAGTGTTCTCGCAGTGCGGAGTGATATTCCCACAAAGGAGAGATGGAGAGGGGGAGCGAGCCAAAGAGGAGGAGAGCGATTGAAGGGAAGGGAGAGAAAGAACATTTCCCCATGTGTTTGACTCTCACAGGTTTACGTGAAAGGGTGCATTCGAGGGGAACTGGTTTTCATTTGGGTGTTTTTGGTCAACATCTGCCCTTGTCAAGCGTCAGATATTATTGTTCCCTCTGTACAGCCTCAGTCTTGTATACATTATACATGCAGATGGAACGTATTACATACATTATGCAATATGATTTAAGTACTACAGGCTGGTGGTTGCTAGGCTGTTGCTATGGATTGCAGCTATTTTGAGCACCCCATGCACACAGTGCTGGACCAATTTGACTTTCACAGCCAGAGACCAACACACAATTAAATTATGTATTTAATGGCTTATTTGCTTGTAATCACGTCCGCCAGCCAGTTCTTTCTCTCTCTGTATATATGGTAGCGGTTAGCCTGAGGACCAGATTCATTTGATATGGACAGATACAACTAAAAACATTGACACGTCGGATGTCAACAGTCGAGTGTATTGCACCATTATTTAATATGCTGTAGCGAAACACTGATTTACAACGCCAGCCCACCAGTCACCACAATCTCCCTGTTCTGTGGAAGTTCCCCATCCTCTATTTCTACCTCCTATTTTAATATACGACACATCTTAGCCAGTTCATAAATGATGAGTATGTACTGTGTATACCAAACATTCGTCGGGGCAGGGACTCTACAAGGTGTCGAAAGCTTTCCACAGGGATGCTGGCCCATGGTGACTCCAATGCTTCCCACAGTTGTGTCAAGTTGGCTGGATGTCCTTTGGGTGGTGGACCATTCTTGATACACACAGGAAACTGTTGAGCGTGAAAGACTCGGAGCTGCGTTGTAGTTCTTGACACAAACCGGTGCGCCTGGCACCTGCTACCATACTTCAACATTTTTCATCTTGCCCAGTCACCCTCTGTATGGTATACACATACACAGTCCATGTCTGAAAGCTTAACAAATCCTCCTTTAACCTGACTCCTCCCCTTCATCTACACTGTTTTGAAGTGGATTTAACAAGTGACATCAATAAGGGATCATAGCCTATCATTTCACCTGGTCGGTCTATGTCCTGGAATGTTTTGTACACTCAGTGTATATCTCCTGCAGAGCTCTTGGGCCTCTGTGTTGAACTGCATAAACTCCAGGCTCAACACAGAGCTCTGTAGAAGAACTGAACCAGAGAGTCTGTGAAGGAAATGATAAGGGTGGTGATGAATGCCATTCAGTTAGAATGGCGGTGATCCATGCCCCTGAAAATGCCCAATGTTCTTGGCAGAGGTGACTCACTTAAGGCCAGGGGGCGTTTTTCTCCTTCGACTCAGTCAGTGACTCTTGACCAGTTGGGTGGAACTGATGGAGTGAGCGGTGAGCTGGGTGGAATATGTGGTGCCGGAAGGAAATCAGGGTTAATGGGGATGAATGAGGGACTACATGTGCATGCACGAGGCGCGCTCGCGCGCGCACACACACTGGTGCCCTGTCACCGTCAGTGCACTCATACTGGGTGGTTCACGCTGGTGTCCTGTCCAGATTTTTGGAACATAAATACGGATTTGTGTGCCGTTTAAGTTGAGAGAATTGAAGAACAAAAGGGTGTGCCATTTAAGATTGCCTCCGCTTTTCTCACGGCGTTGTCTTTTTGTGTCCCCCCCTCCCCCCACAGAGCAAAGAACCACGCAGCAGGGCCAGGTGTACTTCCTCCACACCCAGACGGGCGTCAGCACATGGCACGACCCTCGAGTGCCCAGGTACACACTGCTATGAACACACACACACTCACCTCCATCTCTCTCGGTCTCTCTCTCAATTCAATTTGCTTTATTGACATGAGGTAATAATGTACATTTGCCAAAGCTTACTTTGGAGATTTACAATATTAACATAATTAAAATAATAAAATAAAATAATAATCAATATTGTCAACGGGACAACAACAATAATGAAGGGTCAAAATAGCCATACGTAAAGCAATCTGTCGCTGTCACTCGCTCTCTCTCCTTCACACTGACTAGAAACTTTGACAAGTCTTTTTGGTCTGTCTCCCGGGTCATAAAATGTCTCTTAAGTCCAGGTAGACCTCCATATTTCAGTCTGTTTTCTTCTTGTCCAACTGAATGTATTTCAACTGAAATGTGTCAACTGAAATGTGCATTTAACCCAACCCCTCTGAATCAGAGAGGTGCAGGGGGCTGCCAAACGACATCCATAGCGCCCGAGGAACAAGGGCGGGTGGCTGCCTTGCTCATGGGCAGAACGAAAGATTTTACCTTGTCGGCTCGGGTATTCGATCCAGCAACCTTCCGGTTACTGGCCCAACGCTCTAACCACTAGGCTACCTACCGCCCTGGTTGTGAACCCTGAACCACCTCCACTGAGTATTTCTTGTTCATTGATGCGCTAATACGCGCACACACACACACAAGCACACCGATTTATCCCAAATAATGAACTTATCAATGTCTTGGTCTTCAGAGATTCAATATCCTTAAGATTCAACCTTGAATCATGGTCATTTCGCCCAGAACGAGTTACAAACACCCATTATGTAATGAAACAGCTTAGCCAGGCATGTGCAGACTGCTTTAGTGATGAGTCCTTAGTGGACAGTTAATACATCCCACTTCAGGGTTTTAGGTTTCAACAGCAAAGAATGTAGGTCTATGGGGGAGTAGAGACCGATAGGGAGTTTTTGGAATTTATTCAAGTGTTTTCTCAGATGTTTTGCGATCGATCCAACTCTGTTGAGTTGAATTTAGGCATGCCTCTGGGATGTCCTTTTTATACTTGGAAGAAAAGATTTGTTGTGTACTTAGAAAATACAAATTGCACTCAATAATCCTACCTAACTGGTAGAATAAAGACTGCTAACAGTAGTGACTGTGTTTACGATTTGTACTATAATAGCCTGGTTCTTACACTATAAAAGATAATATACTCTCATTAACCTAGATTAATACTCAATAAAGTATAATGATAATAGTAGTAAATACTGTATTATTATGCTCATTGTGTTATACCCCTGTTGTTTTAGCACCCTAGGTTGAGTGAGCGATGGGTTTACGTGGTTATGGTTTAGTTCTCTTCACGGTCTCCTGTGGTCCTATTTTCATGCCCAGGGATCTGAGCAACGTCAACTGTGAGGAGCTGGGTCCTCTGCCGCCGGGCTGGGAGATCCGCAACACGGCCACGGGACGCGTCTACTTTGTGGACCACAACAACCGAACCACGCAGTTCACCGACCCGCGCCTCTCCGCCAACCTCCACCTGGTCCTCAAGTGAGTGCAAACACTGTCACTGTTCAGGCTGTGACCTTTGACTCGAGCTGGGGTCTTTACTTTTTATCTAGTGGTCTACTCAGGGGTCATGCCTTTAGCTGAAAACACTGCGTTTGCTTATTTTCTAGATTACAGTAAATTGGTAGCAAAAATGTTGAGGAAGCATTCTGCCTGTTGTTAGTGAATCCATCTGCTGTGTGATGGCGTCAGATCTTTTTGTCCCATTTTATATCACTGTTGGTTTGTTGCTCTCTCCCTCTTTTCCTCCCTAGTCCAAACGGCCCTGGTCCAAACGGTTCCCGCGTGGCCATGGAGAGCCAGAGCCAGAACACTAACCTCAGGTAACCCTCCTCCCTATACATACATACATACACGCACGCACACACACACACACACACACACACACACACACACACACACACACACACACACACACACACACACACACACACACACACACCACACTTCAGGGGTGACAAATAACAACACTGACACACCACTCAACCAGACACGTGTGTGTGTGCAAACTCAGCAACCTTTCACCATACTTATATTCACAAACAGACATCACGACAGCAGCGTAAGACTCAGACTGAAAAAAATGCTAACAACGTGTGACCCTACCAGTGGGCCGTCTGTGTGTGTAGCTTCGCCACTGTTGATTTTCACAGATGCCATTCAGGTTCACTAAACACACTCCTGGCTGTCTGTGCGCAAACAGTCTGTCAGCGCGCTGCCTCAGCTGAACCTCAGGTATGCCATGAAAGGCCTCTGGGCTGGATCTGGGGTTAGGGCTGGAGCCATTCCACTACTGAGGAAACTCAATGTAATGTGGATCAGATGCTGCTAGGCTAGTCCTCACTCTGCAGTAAGCCAGCAGGTGTGTGTGTGTTGTGCGGGCATGCCGGTACTCCCCCCCCCCCCGAGCAGCTGATCAAACACCAGCCGTGCGCCCCAGTGGAACAGTCCAGTTACCACGCTATTACCCACGCTGCTTTGCACATAGTAAGGTGGACACAGAGGGAGCTGGTGAAGGGCAGTAGCTAAACCCAGTTGGGAACGAGGTAAATCTAAGCTATGATATAGGGAGCTTGAATTTCTTGTCTTGCATAAAGAATGTGTCATTTTTATTTTAGTAAGAAAACATTTTTTTCATAAGAATTCTCAGTTGAAACCTTGCAATAACAGCGACTGGCACGAGACGCATGTTTGTGAAATCAACATCTGGTCATTCGGCACAAATAGTATCCATATGTGTCAAAATGGCCCCCGGTAGTGGAGCTAGCTTTGTGAGTTTGGTGTTTGGTATTTTATTAGGATCCCCATTAGCTGTTGCAAAAGCAGCAGCTACTCTTCCTGGGGTCCACACCAAATATGAAACATAATACAGATTGACATAATACAGAACATCATTAGACAAGAACAACTCAAGGACAGAACTACATACATTTTTAAAAAGGCACATGTAGCCTACATATCAATGCATACACACAAACTATCTAGGTCAAATAGGGGAGAGGCATTGTGCCACAAGGGTTGCTTTATCTGTTTTTTGAAACCAGGTTTGCTGTTTATTTGAGCAATATGAGATGGAAGGAAGTTCTATGCAATAAGGACTCTGTATAATACTGTACATTTCCTTGAATTTGCTCTGGATTTGGGGACTATGAAAAGACCCCTGGTGGCATGTCTGGTGGGATAAGTGTGTGTGTCAGAGCTGTGTGTAAGTTGACTATGTAAACAATTTGGGATTTTCAACACAATGTTTCTTATAAAAAGAAGTGATGCAGTCCGTCTCTCCTCAACTCTTAGCCAAGAGAGACTGGCATGCATAGTATTAATATTAGCCCTCAGATTACAATTTAAGAGCAAAATGTGCCGTTCTGTTCTGGGCCAGCTGCGGCTTAACTAGGTCTGTCCTTGCAGCACTGGACCACACGACTGGACAATAATCAAGATTAGACAAAACTAGAACTTGCTTTTTGGAGTGTGGTGTCAAAAAAGCAGAGCATCTCTTTATTATGGCTAGACCTCTCCCCATCTTTGCAACCATTGAATCTGTATGTTTTGACCATGACAGTTTACAATCTAAGGCAATGCCAAGTAATTTAGTCTCAACTTGTTCAACAGCCACATACCAGATTCTGCTGAGGTCTAGCAGTTAAAGAATGATTTGTACCAAATACAATGCTCTTAGTTTTTAGAGATGTTCAGGGCCAGTTTATTACTGGCCACCCATTCTAAAACGGACTGCAATTGTTTAAGGGTTTCAGTGACTTCATTAGCTGTGGTTGCTGATGTGTGTATGGTTTTATCATCAGAATACATGGACACACATGCTTTGTTTAATGCCAGTGGTAGGTCATTGGTAAAAATAGAAAAGAGTAGAGGGCCTAGAGAGCTGCCCTGCAGCACACCACACTTTACATGTTTGAGAGACGCTTCCATTAAAGAAAACCCTTTGAGTTCTATTAGATAGATGGCTCTGAATCCACGATATGGCAGAGGTTGAAAAGCCATAGCACTTAAGTTTTCTCAACAACAGGTTATGGTCAATAATATCAAAGGCTGCACTGAAATCTAAGAGTACAGCTCCCACAATCTTCTTATCAATTTCTTTCAACCAATCATCAGTCATTTGTGTCAGTGCAGTACATGTTGAGTGCCCTTCTCTATAAGCATGCTGAAAGTCTGTTGTTAATTTGTTTACTGAGAAATAGCATTGTATTTGGTCAAACACAATTTTTCCCCAACAGTTTGCTAAAAGCTGGCAGCAAGCTTATAGGTCTGCTGTTACGCTGGTGCACAACACAGTCTTATTCCCTTTTGAGGGCAAGATTTGCAACACTCTGAAAGAAGCTGCTTTTGAACACTTGGAATGTGGTTTTTTTTCCACAGATGAGGGAAAAGTAAAGCAATGCAAACCAAAGTAATATACTCACACACTGTTGACTTGCATAATATACATTTGGTGGCAGCAGTCGGATCCAATAGTGTCTTATTTAATTGGCTGTGTATAGGCCTTTCTTGTACCTAGAAGTGTGTTACACCACTAGTCACTACTATATCGTATTCTAGTGTTTTAGTGCTGTTTAGTATTTTTACAAAAGACTGTTAGAGAGCGGTCTGTATAGCTGTGTAAGTAGATACGAGTATGGTTTTAAGCACCTGTGTGCGTGTTAGTGTGTGTGTGTGTGTGTGTGTGTTTGTGCTGAGCACAGGTGTGTGTGTTACTATTCTCCTCAGATGGCAGTTAGTCAAGAGCCAATTGTGTGTCTCCCTGGAATTTAACCCCCAGACTACTTGTGTACACTCCATTTAAACAAGGCTACAATTCGGCAACATTTCTTCCACCACCTCAGTCAGCACACTTCTATGAAGACAACATTTTCTTTATTTTATTGCTTTGTTGTCACTCGCACAATCATGTTTTATTGGGTATTAAAGGCACTTAAAGGCACTTAAAGGCACAGAACACGGACATCTTGTTTGATTGCTGACTGGTTCTCAGCCGGAACTATAAACAGTCCGTACTGACTGACGACAGGCAAGTAAACAGGCAAAGTGAGACCAGATGATGCAGCTGATGTGTCTGATGGAGATGTTCACACTGTCTGGGGAGGAGAGTGAGCTATCTGGGGCTGGGAGGGTGGACAAAGTGTGTGTGTGAATCATGTTTATGAATTGAGTGTGTGTGTTTGCACAATTATGTGTTTATGATTGTGTGTGCGTGTGTCACCCCCTCCAAACATTGAGGGCTCCCCTGGCTCCAGTAACACCCCTACTGGCCCATCCCAGAAAGCTCTGCTCGAAGCTGCTGGAAAACATATTAGCTAGCTAGCCTAGCGGTGCTGCAGCCAGGCCTGGCCTGCCATCAGCATCACATCTGTCTTCGATCAGCCCCAGGATTTCAGAATATTTCACCCAACAACCGCCATGGCCCACGCTTGATAAATGTTTTTTGCCGGGATTCCTCAGGCCATTTAAGTTTGTCAGAGAGGACATGCTGTTGATGATGAGCTCACGATAAGTGTTACCTCGCTGTAAGAGACAGTGTGGTGACAGTATGCTGTGTTGCATTGTGTGACCTTTAGATAAAAAGAACGGTACGGAGCCCATACTTAATGGTGCTTTGGTAGGAAAAAAGTTGTCACACTTTACAGGGTTGAAAATAAGATGGAAAAGGAATTCAATGCATAGTTGTATACCAGAGCGAGGTAGAGATTTAGAGAATGAGAGAGCGAAAGACAAAGGAGGATGTGGAAGGAGAGGAATGTGAGATATCCGCCAAAGTGCAGACTACTGTTCTGCAATGAGGTTCCTCTCTTCTCACTCTTCTTCTCCTCTCTTCTCTCTCCCGCCCTCCTTCTCTCTGCTTCGCTCTCTCTTGCTCTCTCTCTCTTGCTCTCTCTCTTGCTCTCTCTCTCTTGCTCTCTCTCTTGCGCTCTCTCTCTTGCGCTCTCTCTTGCGCTCTCCCTCTCCTGCGCTCTCCCTCGCGTGCTCTCTCCTGCTCGCTCTCTCCTTCGATCTCGCTCTCTCCTTTGCGCTCTCTCGCCTTCTCCTTTGCGCTCTCTCGCCTTCTCCTTTGCGCTCTCTCGCTCTCTCTTTTGCGCTCTCTAGCTGTCTCTTTTGCGCTCTCTCACTCTCTCCTTCGCGCTCTCTCGCTCACTCCTTCGCTCTCTCCTTCGCGCTCTCTCGCTCTCTCCTTCGCGCTCTCTCGCTCTCTCCTTCGCGCTCTCTCGCTCTCTCCTTCACGCTCTCTCCTTCGCACTCTCTCCTTCGCGCTCTCTCCTTCGCGCTCTCTCGCTCTCTCCTTCGCGCTCTCTCGCTCTCTCCTTCGCGCTCTCTCGCTCTCCTTCACGCTCTCTCACTCTCCTTCACGCTCTCTCGCTCTCCTTCTCGCTCTCTCCTTCACTCTCCTTCTCGCTCTCTCCTTCACTCTCCTTCTCGCTCTCTCCTTCACTCTCCTTCTCGCTCTCTCCTTCACTCTCCTTCGCGCTCTCTCCTTCGCGCTCTCTCGCTCTCTCCTTCGCGCTCTCTCGCTCTCTCCTTCGCGCTCTCTCGCTCTCTCCTTCGCGCTCTCTCGCTCTCTCCTTCGCGCTCTCTCCTTCGCGCTCTCTCGCTCTCTCCTTCGCTCTCTCGCTCTCTCCTTCGCTCTCGCTCTCTCCTTCGCTCTCGCTCTCTCCTTCGCTCTCTCGCTCTCTCCTTCGCTCTCTCGCTCTCTTCTTCGCGCTCTCTCGCTCTCTCCTTCGCGCTCTCTCGCTCTCTCCTTCGCGCTCTCTCGCTCTCTCCTTCGCGCTCTCTCGCTCTCTCCTTCGCGCTCTCTCGCTCTCTCCTTCGCGCTCTCTCGCTCTCTCCTTCGCGCTCTCTCGCTCTCTCCTTCGCGCTCTCTCGCTCTCTCCTTCGCGCTCTCTCGCTCTCTCCTTCGCGCTCTCTCGCTCTCTCCTTCGCGCTCTCTCGCTCTCTCCTTCGCGCTCTCTCGCTCTCTCCTTCGCGCTCTCTCCTTCGCTCTCTCGCTCTCCTTCGCGCTCTCGCTCTCTCCTTCGCTCTCGCTCTTTCCTTCGCTCTCGCTCTCTCCTTCGCTCTCGCTCTCTCGCTCTCTCCTTCGCGCTCTCTCCTTCGCGCTCTCTCGCTCTCTCCTTCGCGCTCTCTCGCTCTCTCCTTCGCGCTCTCTCGCTCTCTCCTTCGCGCTCTTTCGCTCTCTCCTTCGCGCTCTCTCGCTCTCTCCTTCTCGCTCTCTCCTTCGCGCTCTTTCGCTCTCTCCTTCGCTCTCTCGCTCTCTCCTTCGCGCTCTCTCGCTCTCTCCTTCGACCTCTCTCGCTCTCTCCTTCGACCTCTCTCGCTCTCTCCTTCGACCTCTCTCGCTCTCTCCTTCGACCTCTCTCGCTCTCTCCTTCGCGCTCTCTCGCTCTCTCCTTCGCGCTCTCTCGCTCTCTCCTTCGACCTCTCTCTCGCGCTCTCCTTCGCGCTCTCTCGCTCTCTACTTCGCGCTCTCTCGCTCTCTACTTCGCGCTCTCTCGCTCTCTACTTCGCGCTCTCTCGCTCTCTACTTCGCGCTCTCTCGCTCTCTACTTCGCGCTCTCTCCTTCACGTTCTCTCACTCTCTCCTTCGCGCTCTCTCGCTCTCTCCTTTGCGCTCTCTCCTTTGCGCTCTCTCCTTCGCGCTCTCTCGCTCTCTCCTTTGCGCTCTCTCCTTTGCGCTCTCTCCTTTGCGCTCTCTCCTTTGCGCTCTCTCCTTCGCGCTCTCTCGCTCTCTCCTTCGCGCTCTCTCTCCTGTAGTGGAGAGAGAGCGAGAGAAGGAGAGGAGTAGAATAGTAAGGGGAAGAATTACATGTGATTTGTGAGAGAGGTGTGATTGGATGTGGAGGAAAGAGAGAGGAAGTAAATGAAAGAGTAATGGAGAAGAGTAGAAAGATGGAGAGATGAATTCATTTGAATCCGATAATCATAGAGACTGTGAGAAGACAGACTAGCCCACTGCTAGTGGTTTGGTGGTCGGCGGGATAGAAAAATAATCGCTAGAATAGAGAGAAAATGAATGAATTTGTATGATCGGGTAGAGTGGCATTTACCTGCTGTTCTGTCAACGCAGCACCGACCGGTTTATATTTGACTGGCTGGTAGCTGGTTCCAAGACTGCTAGACATGTCTCTCACATCCACATTACTGTGGTATGCACTCAGCCACACGGTCTGTCTCACATGTATGTTCCTGACTAAACTTCTATATTTCTGCAGCATTACGTCAATGCCTGCGTTATATTTATCAAGCGAGTCGTTTATATTTGGTGTGCAATGGGGAGTCGAACTTACCTGGTGAAATGAAGGTCAGAAAATGAATAAAATAACTGTCTTTGTAAGCGATCTTTTATATATTTTAAGTTTTGTGTTTTGTTTGTATCACAGTGTGTGGCATATAGACACCTTTTTATGTCACTTAAATTCTGTAAACGTCATATCTGTAAACAGAGCGCAATGTTGTCAAGGCCTTTGGATGGGTCTTTATGTATTTTTAGTCTGTCATGTTTTGTTTGTGTCTTTGTGGCTTATAGGCATATTTTATGTAGCCTAAATACTATAAACATCCTGTCTGTAAGCAGAGTGTTATTGTCAGTGTCTATGGGGGCTCTGTGTGAATGTGAGACAGGGAGGCAGCCCCAGGCTTGTGAAAGCTACCTTTGTGGTGCTAGGGTAGTGATTGGCTGACATCCTATTCCCTATATAGTGCAATACTTCCCTTGTCTTCCCTTAGGGAGAACTTGGCCATCCCTTCCCATCCACTGCCAATGGGAATGTCTCCCCTCCTTTCCGGAGCCAGGGGAGATGATTGGTGATTGAGGGTTGAGCTCCAGCGCCACAAACACACACTCCTTTGTGGGAAGTAGTCAGCACGGCAGTGCCGCTCGGACGACCCTTGGCGGGCCTTCTCCCCACAGTTCAGGCGAAGTGTAAAGGGCCAGGGAGAGGGAGGTTCTACCTAGGTAGTACTTCCAGCGCCCGGCTCAATAAAGGAGCTTTTGATTCGCTGGGACCTCGGTACCAAACCTGTGCCAACTTCATGATAGTGACCGCTTTAGTCCAGTGAATCCTGTTCTGGCGTCGCTCGCTCTCTCCTCGCCTTGTTCTTCTAGCTTGGAATAACAATAATACTCCTGGATTGAATTTGAAAGTTTGTCTTTCTACCCGGATAGTCGTATTTCATGGAGGCTCGTCACAGAAAGGAACCCTCGACTCTTTCCCCTTGTGTGTCTCCGCGCCAGAGTGACTTTCGACTGAGCCGCACTTGTACTTCTATATTTACAGTTAGAAATATGCCGAGGTCATTCCGAATCGGGAACCCGAGACTGCTAACTGTACCGAAATTTATTTTTAATTACCCTGCGCGCCCTCGACGAAAACGCTCAAATTATGTTTTATTATATGGTTCAAGGGCTTCCCAACCCGAGCCAAGAGAAACTCATTCTATTTTGTTTAAGGACCTCTTTTCCGTGTGTGTGTGTGTTCCTAGTGGTTTTCAGCCCTGCGAGCCGAGCCTTACCCTCACTTTGACATGGAAGGGCCTCGACACTGCCAATAAAATAAATACCAGCTGACTTGATTATACAGGGATACGGACTGGCGGAACACTGGGCCTGTTTTACTTTGGAGAACGCCAAATATAACACGCTTTTTCTTTTTTCCACCCCTGAAGAATGAGGTTGTGTGTGTGAGAGTGTGGGTGTTTGGGTGGCTATGTTCTGTTCTGCCTGTGGCCTCCCCTCTCAGACACAGGTTTAAAGAACTTCCTCTCTGTGAACCACCATTGTTTGGCCGCAACTGTACTGCTACTGCACAGTAGGTTCTTTTATTAGGGACTCCGTCTTCTGTACAGTACTGTCCTGTTGGAAACTCTGGCCCTTTTTTTGGGGGGGGGGTGAATTGTGTTTTTACGAGGCCCACCCAGGCATGTAACCATCCCATACGGGCATAGATTGACGTGGGTACAGAGCCAGGGCTGCGGTGGCCCCAGCCGCGGTTAGCCAGGGGCAGGGTGGCAGAGGGCACCGACGAAGGCGCCAGTTTCACTTTGAAGGCACTATGAGGCTTTAAAGAGGAAGCAGAGGTGTCTTACAAAGCGAAGGCTGCCTATTTAATTAGTCTGCCAGCACCTAAAATGAGAAGGAAGGAGAGAATGAGGTGGTGGAGGGCAAAAGGCACAGACAGACCACAACTCCCTCTCTACCATGAGCTGAGATTTATGTACTTTTAACCCCGTATTCTCCACAAACAATACTCAAGAGAGAGAAAGATGGTGTTAATCATTTCATTCCATGTGTTACAATTGTCTTGTTTGATTTCATATTGCAGTCTTGTACTGTTTAACATTGAGCATTTCTGCTGGTCTCCCTCCCCAGTAGTCGTCAGTCGAACCAGTTGAAGGAGCAGCAGCCCCCACCGCAGGTCCCGGCGTTGTCCCCGGCCCAGCTCCCCGAGGAGGCCGAGTGCCTCACCGTGCCCAAGTACAAGAGGGACCTGGTCCAGAAGCTCAAGATCCTCCGACAGGAGCTGTCCAATCAGCAGCCCCAGGCAGGACACTGTCGCATCGAGGTCTGCCGTGAGGAGATCTTTGAGGTAAACTGAGGGACCCTGTGTGAAAACTCTGTCCAAGTGTGTGTGATTGATGGCTTCATTTATACTGTATCGTAATGGATTGCATTTGCATGTATATAGGTAGTGCTTTACGTTGAGAGGCGTAACTCACTATCCACCACAAATCAAGTGTACATTTTAAAGTAGGCTACACACACCTTCCTAATATTGATGTGCAGACTTTGTCATGGAAAGAGCAGGTGCTCTTAATGTTTTGTACAACACTAATGCATACATGTAAAAATGACACATGCAATAGTACTGTGCATGCTCATAAAACCCAAACAAGCGCTTTATACTGAAAATATATACAGTGGGGAGAACAAGTATTTGATACACTGCCGATTTTGCAGGTTTTGCAAAAATCCAGAAAATCACATTGTATGACTTTTAAGTAATGAATTTGCATTTTATTGTATGACATAAGTATTTGATACATCAGAAAAGCAGAACTTAATATTTGGTACAGAAACCTTTGTTTGCAATTACATAGATCATACGTTTCCTGTAGTTCACACTGCAGCAGGGATTTTGGCCCACTCCTCCATACAGATCTTCTCCAGATCCTTCAGGTTTCGGGGCTGTCGCTGGGCAATACGGACTTTCAGCTCCCTCCAAAGATTTTCTATTGGGTTCAGGTCTGGAGACTGGCTAGGCCATTCCAGGACCTTGAGATGATTCTTTACAGAGCCACTCCTTAGTTTCCCTGGCTGTGTGTTTCGGGTCGTTGTCATGCTGGAAGACCCAGCCACAACCCATCTTCAATGCTCTTACTGAGGGAAGTAGGTTGTTTGCCAAGATCTCGCGATACATGGCCCCATCCATCCTCCCCTCAATACGGTGCAGTCGTCCTGTCCCCTTTGCAGAAAAGCATCCCCAAATAATGATGTTTCCACCTCCATGCTTCACGGTTGGGATGGTGTTCTTGGGATTGTACTCATCCTTCTTCTTCCTCCAAACATGGCGAGTGGAGTTTAGACCAAAAAGCTCTATTTTTGTCTCATCAGTCCACATGACCTTCTCCTATTCCTCCTCTGGATCATCCAGATGGTCAATGGCAAACTTCAGACGGGCCTGGACATGCGCTGGCTTGAGCAGGGGGACCTTGTGTGCGCTGCAGGATTTTAATCCATGACGGCGTAGTGTGTTACTAATGGTTTTCTTTGAGACTGTGGTCCCAGCTCTCTTCAGGTCATTGACCAGGTCCTGCCATGTAGTTCTGGGCTGATCCCTCACCTTCCTCATGATCATTGATGCCCCACGAGGTGAGATCTTGCATGGAGCCCCAGACTGAGGGTGATTGACCGTCATCTTGAACTTCTTCCATTTTCTAATAATTGTTGCCTTCTCACCAAGCTGCTTGCCTATTGTCCTGTAGCCCATCCCAGCCTTGTGCAGGTCTACAATTTTATCCCTGATGGCCTTACACAGCTCTCTGGTCTTGGCCATTGTGGAGAGGTTGGAGTCTGTTTGATTGAGTGTGTGGACAGGTGTCTTTTATAAAGGTAACGAGTAGAGAACAGGAGGAATTCCTAAAGAAAAACTAACATGTCTGTGAGAGCTAGAATTCTTACTGGTTGGTAGGTGATCAAATACTTATGTCATGCAATAAAATGCAAATTAATTACTTAAAAATCATACAATGTGATTTTTCTGGATTTTTGTTTTAGATTCCGTCTCTCACAGTTGAAGGGTACCTATGATAAAAAATTACAGACCTCTACATGCTTTGTAAATAGGAAAACCTTCAAAATCGGCAGTGTATCAAATACTTGTTCTCCCCACTGTATAAACATACTTTAACACACTCTGTTACAAGTTTACAAATATGCACACCCGTACGATTTATAGGTGGCTTTGCATCCATTTACAGTCTGCAATAAAATGCCTACGAGAACTGAGCGGTAATACCCCCAAATTCGTTACGATTCGCCGTAAAAACCAAAGTGAAAAAGGCCCCTTCAAACACCACGGTTTCCTCTTTCCTTCTCCTCCTCCAATCATCTGTTCTTCCACGGCAAGGCATTCTTTCAGGATGATTTCAGCAGCTAAAAGTAGGGGGAAGGAGGAGAGGGGGGGGGGCGGAGGACATCTTTCGGCGGTACAATTTGAGCAAAGAAAAAAAGATGACTTCATCCTCGGTACGTGACAGCAAGGGGGGAAACGATCTGCGAGAAAGCAGAGCGAGCGCGTGTGTGTGTGTGTGCCTGTGATTGACTCTAGTTTTCAACAGGGACTGATGGCACTGTTCGCCGCTGACCAGTGCACTGTAATTTCCTAACTAATAACCCTTGCTTCACTCTCCTGCTTCTCCTCGAGCCTGCTTCCCGTGCTTTGCTGCGTTCATATTTGCAACACTCCTCACAAGCTCTGTGCTGTGGTGGCAGGAGTTTGTTTTTGATGGCAGCCCTCCTGAGTTACTCTGGACCCTGATAGAGAAAATAGGGAGCGAGAGAAAAGGCCCTTACGTAATGTAAAGGGAGCTAGTGCACATGAAGCCCACTCACACATACACTCTCTTGCCCAGGCACAGATGTCATGGTGTTGGTGCTGCTGGTTTCTCCCAGGCACCACTAGGTCCTAGTCTACCAGGAGAGTGAGAGACCGAGAAAGAGGAGAGGTGTGCAGCACTGTCAAACAGTTCTGGATGGTGAATTGACTAATCTGAGGGAGTATTATGACAATGGTAAATTGTCGACCGCATTTTGTTGTACTCTCTGCCCCACTTTTAAAAAACAGACTTTACGTGATCAGTGGTGGAATTCGGATCCGGAACATTGTAATCCACTGTTGCTCTTATTGCTGCATAAAACAACAAGCGCTGTTTAGAACAGAAACAGTGTGATTGAGGGTCAAGTTGAATGGCCTGCAGGTTGGCACATCTTAAGATTAGGGGTGTATTCCTTAATGCAAAGCGTAGCAATGTTTTGCAACAAAAACAAGAGTTTCTATTGGACTGGCTCAGGTAGGTTCCTCGCCGTTTGGTTCCTAGTGAATACACCCAAGGTTAACATACCCATGCTCTTGTTTGTTGTGTTGCAGGAGTCGTACCGCCAGGTGATGAAGATGCGTCCCAAGGACCTGTGGAAGAGACTGATGGTCAAGTTCAGAGGAGAGGAGGGCCTGGACTACGGAGGAGTGGCCAGGTACTGCAGTCATCCACACCTCCAGGCTTAAACACTGTTTAATAAAACCATGAGGTCAACCAAAAAGATGCCTTTTCAAAATATTTTATTTTCTTCATAGGACAGAAGTCCAGAAAGAAACAACCACTGTGGAAATTCACATTCAAAAAGCTTGATACATCAAACAGAATATTTTGGTGGGCATGTGGCCACATGCAACCCCCCAAAAATGTTGTTTTTATTATGCCGGTGTCACGTGACTAACAAGATGTCTGTCTGTCATATAGGGAGTGGCTGTACCTGCTGTCCCATGAGATGTTGAACCCCTACTACGGCCTGTTCCAGTACTCCAGAGACGACATCTACACCCTGCAGATCAACCCAGACAGCGCCGTCAACCCGGTGAGAGAGAGAAATAGAGGAATCAATAGATACATAGAGAGACACATAATAACAGAGTGGAGGAAGGAGAACGAACCACAAACAGAATTCCTAAGAGATGGAGGTTCTTGTAAACTGAAGGTGGAGAAGTAGACATGGGGAGAATCTCAATTACGTTTTCTTGATTCCTTGTGTCCTCTCACCACCACCTCAAGCCCATTGGATGAGAAAGTCAAAGGGGGGGGGGGACTTCAGTATAATAATGATGATAAGCTACATTTATATCATGCTTTTTTCTACAACCCAATAGTGACCACACTCGCACATGTCAATAACCAAAAAATATGCATCGATGGCCAACCTCAAAACTCATCTCTCTTTTCCTTTCCTCCAGGAGCACCTGTCCTACTTCCACTTTGTGGGCCGTATCATGGGCATGGCTGTGTTCCACGGCCACTATATAGACGGGGGCTTCACCCTGCCCTTCTACAAACAGCTGCTGGGGAAACCCATCACCCTGGATGACATGGAGTCAGTGGACCCGGACCTCCACAACAGCCTGGTCTGGATCCTGTGAGTAGGAGACACCGACACGTACAGGGGCTCTAACGCGTGACCACTTTGGTCGCATATGCTCCTAAATATTATGCTGTGCGACTTTGGATTTTAAATTTGGGAGCACCAGTTTGCCTTGAAGGGAAAAAAAACACTGGCAGATGATAATTGTTGTAATGATTAGGCTTCACTGTACCACTGTTTCCGAGTGCCCTGGAGAAAATAAATGGTTATTGTCTCTAGCGCAAACTGTTCAAAAGCTGTGACCCACATTACCAGCTCTCTGTTTTTCCATCTATTGCTCATTTGGTGCTGCAGATGGAAGCATCTCCAGTGACGGGACGTGTTTTCCGGCTCATAAACCGTGGGCCGTTCTAAAACGACTTGTTCAGTCATGTTACCTCATTAGCTAGCTAGTTAACTTTACCAGTATGTCCAAACATTTGGGGGCACAGAAAGAATGGGAAAGGGATAGCTTCTTCTGGGGATCAATGATCGTAGCAATGAATGAATGAATGATTTGCATGCTGTCACTCAGAACGTCACTGACATTCTTAGAGAGACAGTGTACAGTTTTCCATGTAATGCATCTGTTAGAAACGGTCCTTTTTTACGCAATATAAAAACCTGATATTCTACACATTACTTTATCATTTCAATGACTGGGATTTATATCAACATTTTAGCTTTGATAATAAACAAATAGCTTTACGGGGTTACATGTTAGTTTCAAGGGCACAACGTGCTTCAAAACTAGCCAGAATTCATATAGGTCCAATACAGGCTGCACCAGAGTCCAAAAGTGGCGAGCTACAACACTCCAGCCGACTCTTGGCATTGCGCATGGTGATCTTAGGCTTGTGTGTGGCTGCTCTGCCGTGGAAACCCGTTTCACGAAGCTCCCGACGAACAGTTCTTGTGCTGACGTTGACGTTGCTTCCAGAGGCAGTTTGGAACTCGGTAGTGACAGACGATTGTTACACTCTGTGTGCTTCAGCACTCTTTGGTCCTGCACTGTGAGCTTGTTGCTCCTAGACGTTTCCACTTCACAATAACAGCACTTACAGTTGACCCAGGCAGCTCTAGCAGGGCAGAAATTTGACAAACTGACTTGTTGGAAAGGTGGCATCCATTACGGTGCCACGTTGAATGTCACTGAGCTCTTCAGTAATGCCATTCTACTGCCAATGTCTGTCTATGGAGATTGCACGGCTGTTTGCTCGATTTTATACACCTGTCAGCAACTGGTGTGGCTGAATCCACAATTTGAATGGGTGTCCTTATACTTTTGTATATATAGTGTATAGCCCTGGACACATACAGTGTTGATACACACACAGATGCATACATATACAGATGCTTGTACACAGACACAATTATACACAATTGAACACCCGGAGACATACATACTGTACAAGCACAGCCACACATTAATACACACAGGATAGCATGTGTAATGTTGGCCTTTGCACGTGTGGATGCTGTATACAAAATACAAACACCAACCTTGAGCTGACATGTTGGCTGTTCTGTATCCATGAAATGCGACTAAAACAACAACCCCCATGAACCAACTACTCTCCCGTCAACACTAGGCGCCCTCTGTTGACAAGGTAGCCTAAAACGTCCGACTACTAACTAACATTTCCGTCTTCTCCCCGTTCCAGGGACAATGACATCACGGGGGTGCTGGACCATACGTTCTGTGTGGAGCACAATGCCTACGGAGAGATCATCCAGCACGAACTGAAGCCCAATGGCAAGACTGTCTCTGTCTCCGAGGACACCAAGAAGGAGTATGTCAGGTACGGAGGAGGAGACCGCCGCCTGGGTCCCACGCACGCGCATACACACCCAGCCAACACGATACACACACCCGGCCGACACGATACACACACCCAGCCAACACGATACACACACCCAGCCAACACGATACACACACCCGGCCGACACGATACACACACCCGGCCGACACGATACACACACCCGGCCGACACGATACACACACCCGGCCGACACGATACACACACCCGGCCGACACGATACACACACCTGGCCGACACGATACACACACCCAACCGACACAATACACACACCCGGCCGACACGATACACACACCCGGCCGACACGATACACCCGGCCGACACGATACACACACCCGGCCGACACGATACGCACACACACCCGGCCGACACGATACGCACACACACGCGGCCGACACGATACGCACACACACGCGGCCGACACGATACGCACACACACGCGGCCGACACGATACGCACACACACGCGGCCGACACGATACGCACACACACACAGGGCCGACACGATACGCACACACACACACACACACACACAGGGCCGACACGATACACACACACACACACGGCCGACACGATACACACACACACAGCCGACACGATACACACACACACACACGGCCGACACGATACACACACACATACACACGTACGATACACACACACACGTCCGACACGATACGCACACACAGGGCCGATACGCACACACACACACACACACAGGGCCGACACGATACGCACACACACACACACACACACAGGGCCGACACGATACGCACACACACACACACAGGTCCGACACAATACATGCACACACACACAGGTCCGACACGATACGCACAAACACACACACAGGTCCGACACGATACACACACACACAGGACCGACACGATCCACACACACACGGCCGACACAATCCACACACACACAGGTCCGACACGATACACACACACAGGTCCGACACGATACACACACCCGGCCGACACGATACACACACCCGGCCGACACGATACACACACCCGGCCGACACGATACGCACACACACCCGGCCGACACGATACGCACACACACCCGGCCGACACGATACGCACACACACCCGGCCGACACGATACGCACACACACCCGGCCGACACGATACGCACACACACCCGGCCGACACGATACGCACACACACCCGGCCGACACGATACGCACACACACCCGGCCGACACGATACGCACACACACCCGGCCGACACGATACGCACACACACCCGGCCGACACGATACGCACACACACCCGGCCGACACGATACGCACACACATGCGGCCGACACGATACGCGCACACACCCGGCCGACACGATACGCGCACACACGCGGCCGACACGATACGCACACACACGCGGCCGACACGATACGCACACACACGCGGCCGACACGATACGCACACACACACAGGGCCGACACGATACGCACACGCACACACACACACACACAGGGCCGACACGATACACACACACACGGCCGACACGATACACACACACACGGCCGACACGATACACACACACACACACGGCCGACACGATACACACACACATACACACGTACGATACACACACACACGTCCGACACGATACGCACACACAGGGCCGATACGCACACACACACACACACAGGGCCGACACGATACGCACACACACACACACACAGAGGGCCGACACGATACGCACACACACACACACAGGTCCGACACAATACATGCACACACACACAGGTCCGACACGATACGCACAAACACACACACAGGTCCGACACGATACACACACACACAGGACCGACACGATCCACACACACACGGCCGACACAATCCACACACACACAGGTCCGACATGATACACACACACAGGTCCGACACGATACACACACCCGGCCGACACGATACACACACCCGGCCGACACGATACGCACACACACCCGGCCGACACGATACGCACACACACCCGGCCGACACGATACGCACACACACCCGGCCGACACGATACGCACACACACCCGGCCGACACGATACGCACACACACCCGGCCGACACGATACGCACACACACGTGGCCGACACGATACGCACACACACGTGGCCGACACGATACACACACGCACACACACGCGGCCGACACGATACGCACACACATGCGGCCGACACGATACGCGCACACACGCGGCCGACACAATACGCACACACACGCGGCCGACACGATACGCACACACACGCGGCCGACACGATATGCATACACACACACACACACACAGGACCAACACAATACACACACACACGGCCGACACGATACACACACACATACACACGTACGATACACACACGTCCGACACGATACACACACACACAGCCGACACGATACACACACACATACACACGTACGATACACACACGTCCGACACGAAACACACACACAGGGCCGATACGCACACACACACACACACAGGGCCGACACGATACGCACACACACAGGTCCGACACGATACGCACAAACACACACACAGGTCCGACACGATACACACACACAGGTCCGACACGATACACACACACACACGGCCGACACGATACACACACACACGACCGACACGATACACACACACACGCGGCCGACACGATACACACACACACGGCCGACACGATACACACACACACACACACACGTACGATACACACACACACACACGTCCGACACGGTACACACAAACACACACGTCCGACACGATACACACACGTCCAACACGATACACGGCCGACACGATACACACACACTCGGCCGACACGATACACACGTCTCAAGTATACACCTGAAGCATACCTTGTGACGTCGTTCCTCTGACAACCAATGGGGTTCATTTTTTAAATTTGATTTGATGGAACCTTCACTTATCCAGGTTGTTCTCATTGTGATACAATCTATTTTTCAAGAGCGACCTGGTCCAACCAAGACAGCAGCTGCATGCCAGCCAGTTAGCAGCACAGGAGTCTCTTCCCCCATCCGTAACGGAAGTTACATCTGTCTGGGACGTAGGGGATATGAGGAACCAAATCTGAATTTGGTTCTGTCTACCCAAGATTACCAGCACAGCAAAAGGACTTATCCCCCAGTCCTGGTTTTGGTTGAACTGCTGTGGGGGTTTCACATGTTGCAATGTTGTATGGACTTATACTGACTTAAGTCTACCTTCTCTCTCTCTATAGGCTGTATGTGAACTGGAGGTTCCTCCACGGCATCGAGGCTCAGTTCCTGGCCCTGCAGAAGGGCTTCAACGAGGTCATCCCACAGCACCTGCTCAAGTCCTTTGACGAGAAGGAACTAGAGGTATGTAGACAGTGGCATATAACATGGTTTGGGAAAGAAATGATTCACTTACTGGAAACATGACATTTCTCAAGAGCATACATATTTGTGTTGGTATGGGGGGGGGAGGTTCCCAAGATGAATCTGAGACCTTGTGATGTACTTTTTAAATGAAATGAAAGGTGACAGCTACCATACTATTTCCCATGAATATGCACCCCTTCAAACCATCTAATCAACTATTTTCTTCCCTCTCCTCCCTACCCCAGTTGATAGTGTGTGGCCTGGGGAAGATCGACATAGCAGACTGGAAGAGCAACACGCGCCTGAAGCACTGCACCACGGACAGCAACGTGGTCAAGTGGTTCTGGAAGGCCGTGGAGTCCTACGACGAGGAGAGGAGGGCCAGACTGCTGCAGTTTGTTACCGGGTCATCTAGAGTCCCACTGCAGGGATTCAAGGCTTTACAAGGTAAAGAGGTGGAGGTGGGGGGTGGAGAAAGGGTGGTGTGTTTACAGTGCTTTCAGAAAGTGTTCATACCCCTTGACTTATTCCGCATTTTGTTGCTACAGCTTGAATTCAAAATTGATTAAATTACATTTTTCTTCACACCCATCTACACACAATACCCCATAATGACAAAGTGTAAAGATGTTTTTAGAAATGTTTGCTAAGTTATGGAAAAGGAAATAGCTAATTTACTTAAGTATTCACACCCCTGAGTCAATACTTTTTGGAGGCATCTTTGGCAGCAATTATAGCTGTGAGTCTTTCTGGGTATGTCTCTAAGAGTTTTACACACCTGGATTGTACAATACTTTTTACATTATTATTTTTTCAATCCTTCAAGCTCTGTGAAGTTGGTTTTTGATCATTGCTAGACAGTCATTTTCAGGTCTTGCCATTAGATTTGAAAGCCGATTTAAGTAAGAACTGTTTCTAGGCCACTCAGGAACATTCAATGTCTTCTTGGTAAGCCACTCCAGTGTAGATTTGGCCTTGTTTTAGGTTATTGTCCAGCTGAAAGGTGAGTTCATCTCCCGGTATCTGGTAGGAAGCAAACTGAACCAGGTTTTCCTCTAGCATCTTGCCTGTGCATCGGCAAGACTCCCTAGTCCTTGCTGATTACAAGTATACCCATAACATGATGCAGCCACCACCATTCTTGAAAATGTGAAGTGGTATTCAGAGATGTTGGATTTGCCCCAAACATAACGCTATGTAATCAGGACATAAAGTTAATTTCTTTGCCACATTTTTTGCAGTTTTACTTTAGTGCCTTATTGAAAACAGGATGCATGTTTTGGAATATTTTTATTCTATACAGGCTTCTTCCTTTTCACTCTGTCAATTAGGTTAGTATTGTGGAGTAGCTGCAATGTTGTTGATCCATCCTCAGTTTTCTCCTAATCCAGCATTAAACTCTAACTGTTTTAAAGTCACCATTGGCCTCATGGTGAAATCCCTGAGCGGTTTCCTTCCTCCTCGGCAACTGAGTTAGGAAGAACGCCTGTATCTTTGTAATGACTGGGCCATTGTGGAGAGGTTGGAGTCTGTTTGATTGAGTGTGTGGACAGGTGTCTTTTATACAGATAACGAGTTCAAACAGGTGCAGTTAATACAGGTAATGAGTGGAGAACAGGAGGGCTTCTTAAAGAAAAACTAACAGGTCTGTGAGAGCCGGAATTCTTACTGGTTGGTAGGTGATCAAATACTTATGTCATGCAATAAAATGCTAATTAATTTCTTAAAAATCATACAATGTGATTTTCTGGATTTTTGATTCCGTCTCTCACAGTTGAAGTGTACCTATGATAAAAATTACAGACCTCAACATGCTTTGTAAGTAGGAAAACCTGCAAAATCGGCAGTGTATCAAATAATTGTTCTCCCCACTGTATGTGTGGGGTACAGAGATGAGGTAGTCATTCAAACATCATCCATGCAACATATTATGTATGACTTAAGCACATTTTTACACCTGAACTTATTTAGGCTTGCCATAACAAAGGGGCTGAATACTTATTGAATCAAGATATTTCAGCTTCAATATTTTATTAATTAATTTAAAAAAATCCTCTGACATTATGGGGTATTGTGTGTAGGCCAGTTACACAAAGTTCAGGCTGTAACACAACAAAATGTGTCAAAAGTCAAGGGGTGTGAATTCTTTCTGAAGTCACTGGAAGTGTCATTAGCTTTTAAAACAATTCAATCTCTTTTCTTTTATTATATTTTGGAGCAGAGTGAGGCTATCGCTCCACTACCCTACCAATTGTACCTGCAGTGAATAGGATTCTTCATCGATTGTTTTCATAATTTATCTGCAGATTATCGCCATAAAGGCTACTGCTATGCAAGTTAGGAAGCCAAATGAACGGCTCAGTAAGCCTGTGCTCTAGCACTTGGTGGCTGCATATGAAACACACGAAAGAAAATAAATGAATGTGCCCAGAAACAATAGGCTAAGTGGGTTTCGACTCATCGTTACCACATTTATATGGGACGTGCAAATTGACTCATAGACGATGAGAGCATCAGGCGCGCTCCCTCTGTGTAAAGAAATGTGACTGCAACCACAGTGTACACAACACAGACACCCAGGTACCGGGAGGCGGAACAGACAGCAGATTATCAAACGAGCAGGCTTTTTTGTCATTGCTCACTTTGTGACTGACAGGCACTTGTCCTATCAATAGATTGCTAGAATATCTTTTTAATACATTTTCTGTCTTGCGAATTGTAAACAACAAAAATAAGTAGCTAAAGTGAGTTTAACTGGTTATATAGTCTCTCAGACTGCCTGAGTTGACCCCGCGTTCATGACAGTGTCGTGGTCGACCAGTGGGTTTAGTTAAATCCAGACAGACAGGAAGCCCTGGGGGAACAGAAGACCTCAGAGTGCAGCTGTGTGTGTTTCTGAGTGTGCGTGTTGGAGAGTTGATCTTTCTGTTCAAGCCGTGCGTGTGCCCGTGAGTGTCTGTCTGTGTGCGCCTGCCTGTGTCTGAGGCCAACCCAGCTGGCTTTCTGAACGAAAATATACAGTATATAAAATATACACCCAGTGTTGCGTTAAAACAGCAGCCATGTTTGTTCACGTTCTAAACACTGAGTTCAACTGTCCTGAACTGTCTGTCTGTGTGTAGAGAAATATAATGATGGACAGCCTGAGAATTTATGCTGACTCTTTTTCTCTCTCTCTGTGTGTGTGTGTGTGTGTGTGTGTGTGTGTGTGTGTGTGTGTGTGACCCTCCAGGTGCCGCGGGGCCCAGGCTGTTCACCATCCACCAGATCGATGCCAACACCAACAATCTACCCAAAGCCCACACCTGGTGAGTACAATTAAAGTACCACTGCTCCACTTCGACACACAGATACACACTGCTACAAGACTGCTTCTCCACACATTTAACCTTTTTATACAGGTTAGTCAATTAACAACATATTCTTAATTACAATGACCTGCCAATGAGGCGAAGACATGCTGTGAAAAGGGTTACCAATCCCCCAACTCATATGATATTACCGGTTTTAAATGCATGTCCAAATCCAATGTTTTGTATGGAGAACAGTTTAAAGATAGAATTATTGTAATGTTTGTTGGCGTCAATTCATCCCGTGAGGGATGGCTCGCTAACTGGTGATTTGACACGAGAATGAAATGTCATTCATTCATCGATAGGGAAAGTTATAAAGGTGCTTCAAGCAAAACATTTACTCCTCTCTCTTCCAAACTCTTTCTCTGCCCTTTCCCTCTCTGTCCCCCTTTCCCTCTGTCCAGCTTTAACCGGATTGACGTTCCCGCCTACGAGCACTATGACAAGCTGTACGACAAGCTGCTGACAGCCATCGAGGAGACATGTGGCTTTGCGGTGGAATGAGTGACACATCAGTGGGGAAGTGTGTGTGTGTGTGTCAGCGTGTGTGTATTTTGTAAGGTCAGCTCAGCAAGACTATAGACTCTGCTGTCACCACGGGAACCCTGCAACATTCAGGCACGCCCATGAGGATTGTGACCACACCCCTTTCTGCCCAGTCCCCCAGGACAATATGGAGACCGACTGAGAGGCAGACCACACAGGAACACTCCTCTCTCACCGCATTCTTTTTTAGAAATATCACTTCCTTTTTCAGCTGCTACAGACGAGTGACGATTACTTACCTTGAAACCCTGCGAGAATGCCAGCTTTTATTTCCTTTTTTTGTTTTCTTTTTGTAATAGTTTGTATGTCATAACGGTGAAATCCACAGAACAACCAGTTTTGTGTTGGACCAGGAGTTTTTCCTAACCGAAGAAAACTCTGGTCCCTAGTATGTGCGTTCCGTGAAAGCACATTTCTTTTGTTGTGGGTCGTCTGGTGCGATCGAATACCAAGGTCCAGACTGCAACGAGAGTCTTTTAAAGAAGTTATTGTTGGCTTTGGTCTGGGAGAGAGAAATATGAAGGTCCACGCTGAGTAGATGACTAGGGCCGGTGACTAGGGGGGGGGTTCCTGACCATGAGCTAACCAGAAGAAACTAGGTCTTACTGATGACCAATACCGTCCCACACAGCTAACTTGCCACCTCTTGACATCAAAATGGTGCTAACACCTAACCCCGTCCAGCTACACAGAGTAGACCTGTTGCGCTTTGGTGAGTTGAACTTAATGCTAAACACCACTATAGCACACTGTACCTAATAAATCACAACATTGAAATTCCTTATCAAACCCTCAAAGTGCGTCGTTGTCTAGTGAGTGGGAACTCTGTCCCAGGGACCAGGCTAGTTGAAAGCAATTCAAGGAAGATGTCGGTGTTTTCAAAGTGACATCCAACCTAAGATGGCAGGATTTTTTTTTCCCCCGTTGCCACTCTAGAGCACTTTACAAACTGAAGGGCGACAAAGGACGTGCTTTCTTCATATTAAGTTAAAATTAATATTCCACATTTTATTCCAACCATACAGCATTCAACGGAAATATACAGATACAAATAAAGTATATCAACCTGTAATTTTGAGTATATATGTGTACAAATACATACCTATTTTGTATATGGCTTGTTCCTCTTTCTATTAATTTACTTGCTAGCATGTTGGTGTTATCACAGACCTCTGTATTCTCAGGTGAAGTCATCTTTCTTTGTGAGGCTGACCTGTGAAAGGGGGGGGGAGTATCTTCTGGTTATGGAAGCCGTTGTCAGGTCAAACCCGTGACCCTCTCCTTGAATGAGAGCTGAGTGCATAACCTTTTGGCCACTAAGAGACTGAGGTTGGGACTAGAGCGCTCTCCCTACTAGAGGTTTTTGTCTAAAAGGGATACAGCTTTTGTCAAAATGGACGTTTCGTAGGTTTAGGAGAATTAACGTAGCAGGTTATGAGAATTAGGTTAAGGTTAGGGTTTGCTGAAATGCATAGAAAAATCACCGTTTGACATGCTGTATACCATCTAGACATGACCCTAATAGAGCCTCTACCACAACCCTTGCATGAATGGACTTTTTTTAAAACAATATTTATTTGCTATTATTTTGTCCCTTCTGAGCAAAATGTGTGTTGACATGAGAAAAAATTCTGTTGAATGTTTTTTTGATTTTATGCTGCCTGTTTAATAGCAATGGACGTGGACTATGACCATGGACTGTATTCACCTGCGTACATGCAAAATAAAATAGACCCAGTCCAGTGTGTTCAAAGGTAAAGCAGATTCTCTTCAGATAGACAATTATCAAGTATCCTGAAATTGTGCTTTTGTACAGTATAAGATATTGTTAATGTGGTGGATCACAAGCAACCTTTTTTTAATTTTTACAGAAAATGAATAAAATGCATAAAACAACCAGACATTTTTGCACACGCAGACTTGTGATTTTCGTTATAATCAGCAACTTCCATCTATTTACTAAATAGTTAATGGACTGATTGACTTTTTATGTAGATATATACGCGTATAGATATGCACACATAAAGCTCATATGTCATATGCACACATACAGTACTGTTTTCTGCTATCTACGTCTAACCATAATTGACTTTCACTCAGTCTTATGAGGTGGAGTTGTTTCTGGATAATAGATGGGACAATATGGACGGTTGCTTCTCGTAGCATGCTTTGCCAGCCGTTGCCCTGTGACTCTTAGTCGCTGACCGGTGCAATTTCTCACATGGTGTAAAACCCACTTTCCTTTATTCTATGTGTATGGAAGTATTGTGTGTGTAAATTAGTTTTCTTCTGATTAAATTTGCTAAACTTTTGTCTGAAATGTTAACATGTTTTTATTTCTCATTTTTCAGTCTGTTGTATTTATTAGTGTGTTCATAGTTTTTTCACATCAGCTGCTCTGTGAGCTTCAACTGACACTGTAAATAAGAAAAATAAAAGCGGAAATTATAAACCTCTTGTACCCTTGCAGAAAACAAGCAATAAACTCTGCTGTTTGAAACTCACAGCATAATGTTTTATAGAATGAAGTATGTTTTTTTTCTTTCCTAGGTCTCATAAAATGGGAATTGGTAAGACAAGTTGCACACAATTTGAGCGTCAGTTATTTACCATGTAGGCTCTCAATTTCAAAATCATTCTCATCTCCCATGATTTGAAAATACTTGACAGATGAAAACAATGGAGTGGAAGGTCTTTAAGATGGCTTTCACTAGGGCTCATTTCCCAAAAGCATCATGAACTTCACATGCTTTTGGGAAACTGGGCCCTGTCAGTTCAGACCGGTGCACTGTACCAGGGACCGATCAGCTACCAGTGTGGTCCCTGGAACAAGTGGCCTTGACAAGTGATGTTCTCACACCGACAAATCTGTTCATATAGGGGAAACTTAGACTTGAGTAAAATGAACTTTATTCCTATTTTAATGCACTTTTCTTTCTAATCTTGAACTTAAGCATGGGGGAAATGCCAGTGACAGCAAGGTAGGTGATTTTTTTAAAATGGAGGTGTGACTGCTTATGTCTAGACACTCCATATTCTGACCTTGACCTAATTCCACCACCTTTATACGCAACCATGAATAAGGTCAAGAGAACCTGCCAGTTTCAAGTGGAAAAACCTACTTATTTTGCTGATATAAATGACAATCCTCATGTCCTAATTAAATCAACTGATAAGACCTATAGATACAAGCTAGGTCAATGAGTAATCCGTTTGGATAAGGGGATTGTAAATATAGGATGAATGACAGTTATAGATCTATTTTACTTGGCGATTAATGTGAATCTAGTCATGACAGGCAGGGCTATTTATGCCCCTTTCCTACAGCAAAGTATGAAATGCAGAATCTTTATACGCAAACCAAATTGGATGACAAGGAAAGTTGCGTCAAATGTAACCTTTGTGCTCCCTAGAATGTTTTAATCATATGGCCTGACTTTTCCTGTTACCTTCAATTTATTTTGTAGCATATGTTACATATTTAACAGCCAGTTTCGTGTTCGTATCATTCCATTTGATTTAACAAATGCAAATTGTAGTAAAAATCAAATCGGGACCTATAGGCTTATTAATCATTATGGAGCTCAAACTGTTACTTTGCACTTGCCATCACAGTTTCATGATTAGGGTAGATGTATTATATAGGCATTAGACTTCCAACATTCAGAATGAATCAAACCACCTTTTGTGCTCTAAGGCTATTTTTCCATGAAATAAATAATGGGTACTGAAGAAAAATATGCATAGGTTTTCATGGCCGTCTTTCTATATCCTGAACAATTCTCCATTCAAGGCTTGCGCTGATACACCTTAAAGGGATTGTTTTAGAGAAATTAGAAAATCAAATTGAACAAAAACTCCCTGATCAAATTGGTAGGCCACCCCATGGGTGTTTTCTGGGGTTTAATTCAAATGTATTCAGTGTGTGCAATGGAAGCACCCCCAAAACCCTCCATAAGGTACTACTGAGAAGTGCATAGGAATCGGCTACTTGGCCCTTTTAACAGGTCTGATTTGTTTATTAGTATGGTAGTTTACTGGCAAAGGGAACTTTCAGCGCTCTCTGGTGTTAAAAAAGCATAACAAGTTAACCTAAAAACCAGACTAATAGGTCATTTACAGTACAATTAAATAAATCATTCATCAACGCTGTTAAAACCGCTACAGGAGACATATCCTGCATAGCATTAAAAGGAAGAGGGGAAAAAATCTTGTCCTGGCATGACATTCATAATTAGTGTTGCATCCAATTTTCACAATGGTCCCGTTTGGCTGTGAAAGACAATTTACTAAACTACTCATCTTTACCACATGACAAAATCAAAATGACAGCACACAAAATACACAGTGAGGGAGTCTTTTTTTTTTTTTACATTCTTAAATAATCAAGTATTTAAAACAATCGAGGAGTAGGACTCAGATCCGTGGGTTTTAGAGACTTTAAAGTTTGTTTTTAGCAGCCGAAGGAAAGTTAGCGGTAGGTATAGATTGCTAGCTCATTAGCGGGGTCAGTGCTGACAGCTGGTGTTGTACTGGAAGGAAGCCATCTGCACGCGACCCCGTAACCTTTGGACCTCCAGGCCGTGGAAGTAGTCGTCGTCGTCGTCCTGGACGATAATCTTCTGCAGCTCGCCTATCTCCCTCTCCATCTTGGAGCGCAGCTCTCGCTTCATCTTCTGAAGGGCCTGCAGAGAGAAACACTTTAATATCCTGACCCCAATACCGTAGGATGTAGTAGTCACATGCTGAACCCTGAATAAGTTCACTTGTCAAGTATCTCAAATCTCCCCAAAAAGTACAGGCATATGTAGTAAATTGTGTGTTCATTAGCGGGCATTTACCTTTTCTTGGGCCTTCTTCCGTACTTGGATATCCTGTCGCTCTATAGCGAGAGTTTCAGCCAACAATGAAAACTGAAAGAGTGCAGAACAGCGTGGAATTAGCTTTCAGCTGTCCCGTTCTTTCACATCAGTGCAGATGTAGGAACAGAGAAGATCAGGAAGCCGTTTCTTGGTCTTACTCTCCTACCACATCTGTAAGGTACGCGTGTGGTCCTACCTGGTCCTTGTAATAGTTCTCCATAGACTGGATCTGGTCTCGGTGTTTGTTCTGGTGCTCCTGGCGCTGCTCCTTGGCGTAGGCCCTCTGCTCTCGGAGACGAGCCTTCTGCACCTCCAAGCCCTCCTCAAAGACCTGCTTAAACATCTGGAACACAACACACACAGTTATACAACCCTTTAATAACCACTAAACAAACCACCATATCGTTACATGTGTTTGTATAGTCACAGTGTTCATGACCTGTTTACATTTTACAATAGAGCTTAATAGATGACAATTGTGTAAAATCTTCCCTTCACAAAATACATGGATGGAGAATGGAATGGAAAGTACTGTTTGAAGCGTTGAAACATGAAATTCTAGGAGCATCTAAACCGTGTTGGGTATTGAGGCGTAGCATGGCGTCACTAACTGACCCTCTCCTCTTTCGTGCGGGCCCTCATCATGCGCGCGCGGAGCTGGACGTGGTAGTCACTGTGGTACTTCTTGGCCCGGGCGATCTGCTGCCTCTGCTCCTTCAGACGGTTCTGAGTCGACTTCTGTTGCTGGATACGCTCCTTAAAATCCCTCTGGAGGGGGAGAGGAGCGAGACGGCTGTACAGTTAGAGGGGCTGTATTGTATTATTGCTTGCTGTGTGTGTTTGAGAAATAAGACTGGTAATATGTGTGTGTATGTATGTGTGTGTATGTGTGTGTGTGTGTCTAGCCTACATACTGAACCTCATGCATGCTTTGACTGGCTCACCAGGCGTCTGTTGTGTTCTTGCTCTTTGCGGATGATCTCCACCAGCAGGTTGTGTCTCCTCTGAACCTCCTCCACCTGGGGAGAGAGAACATGACGAGTTAACGGGAGGAGATCGATGTGGAAAAGTTGCACGGGTGGACCCTGGTCTCATTATGGGGTCTTCGCCCAATCACAGGCTCCGCACTTAGACATCTGTGTTAAGATTACAGAAAGGTAGGAGACTTGCAGAGATCCATCTGGCAAGCCAAGCTAAGCTCAAACCTCCCAGCTCTCCCTGTGGTTTATATGGTGGATAGTGTTATAGCGCCCCCACCTGGCTGGTGAGTTTAGTGCGTGGCCCCTGCCTCTGGTTGTCCAGGGAGAGGGAGGCGTTGAGGCGGTCCACCTGGCCCAGCTGCTGCTGCCACATCCTGCCCAGGGCGTGGGGCGAGAGGTGCAGGTGGGGGAACTCCTCCAGGAGCAGGGGGAGCAGGTCGTTGTCCTTCACCTTCACTGGAAAATGGAGAGAGAGAGAAGCACAAACGGTTAATATAGAGGGCCAAATCCATACCGTGCACTTAGACTAATGCGCAAATCCATATCAAGCTCTTTCTCCTAAGGCATATGTATTTCTGAAAGGATTGAATAGATAGCCAGGTAGGCATCCTCCATATTAGTTTGAGGCCAATGCTGCATTTTTAGTTCAGGGCAAACGAAGGAGAGGAAGCCACTTTGTACAGTACTTAGACTAGATTGAGTTGATACTGTCTCCATCTCACTGGCAGAGACTCCAGCTTGGGGGTCTTACTTGGTGGGGCTCTCCTGGTTTTGTCCTGTCGTCTGCGGCCCGGAGTTGGTTGTCTGGTCCTGGGGGAGCGGTGTTGGGCTGCTGTGGTGTACACTTGGGACGGTTTAGGGGTTCGGGGAACATCTCTCAGTATGGCCTCTCTGTATTCCCTCTCCTACAGGGCAGAACCACACATAGAACGTCTGCTGTAGATAATATTGGGACACAGTCTTTCTGCCAGAGGGCTACTGTATACACAGTCACATGGTGTCTAATGCACACACCTCCCCAGGGCTAAAATGAGTAGGTCTGATACTGTTTACACACCACACTCTCTCCTCACGCGCCCCCCCCCCGCTCTCACCGCCTCCTGTGCTCTGGTTCGTTCCTTGGCCATAGCAGCCCGTTCTCTGTCCTCGTACACTTTCAGCTCCTCCTCATAGGCTTTTTCCAGCTAGAGAGAGATGTGTACACACCAATTTTGTTAGACAGTTCAACTGCTGTCTTTTAAAAGGTGACAATATTTCATCTTTATACTGAATATGGCATTGGTTAATGTGATATGGCAATTCCCTCTGACCTGGCTGTGTTTGTGTTGGGGCGGTAGATGGTGGAGTTCCCGTCGGCCCTTACGGGCGGCGTGTCTCTGTGTGACCTCTCCGCGCACCGCCTCTCTCATGGCGCCCTCTAGCTGACCTGAGAGAGAGCGACGGGCCCGGGGAGGTGAGGGGGACAGGGAGCGGGTACAGGGGGCTGTGGGGGCTCGCGGAGTACCTGGGAGAAGGGTCAGAGGTTAAAGGTTAAAGCCGAGGAAATGTTAAATCATAGAGTTGGTCAATAATGACTTATTATTGTTCTACATTCAGGCGAGTCAACTGTGCTTTTGTTGGAGAAGTGCGGTGCATCTCAGAGTAGGAGTGCTGATCTAGGATCTGCCCATACAAATCGTATTCCTTATGATCTAAAAGGCTAAACTGATCCTAGATCTGAGATGCTGTATGAACACGGGCCCTGATGTGATTGAAGAGGTGGAGGATGTACCTGTTGGCCTCCTTGGGGGCCTGCGACACTCCATGACACTGTCACTGTGGTGGGACAGTTTGTCTTCCTCTTTGACCTCGTCGGGCTCTCCGCTCTCTCCTAGCGCTCTCTTTAACATCTGACGAGTGGAAACACACATTAAATCTAGATGTACATTGCTGAGATGCCAGGGGTGACACCTTAGTTTTCCCCCCACACACTATTTACCGGTGCAATTAATGGTCAGCTGTGGCGCATGCCAAGTGAAAGCATGTCGGGTGGGAAGGTTCTCCTGGTGAATGGGATTGTAAGGCATCCGACACGCGGTTAGACTGCTCCGAACGCATCCCAGCAATATAAATATAGCTTGACACACACAGTCCACATAATGACAAGCCCGTCACTCACACACACGTGTACCACTCACCAGGTCCAGCTCCTCTAGTCGTCGGGACAGCTTCTCAGACATGTGGTGCAGCTCCTGTTCTGCCTTCCTGTTTCTCTGTCTACGCCAGGAGAGAGGCTCCTCACAATGCTCCTCCTCTAGTACCCTGCTACTACTGGCAGGAGAGAGGGAGGGAGAAAGGGGGACAAAAGGTAGAAAGAGAGGAAAAGCAGAGACAAAAAGGGCAAGGCAGGGAGGTGAATGTTAGATTGAGTGGCAGTGTGTAGGACATCTGTGTGTAACTAACTTATGTTCATGTACATTGATTTTCTCGCTATGCATCTACAATGCTATTCTAACCACCTCCCATTGTGTTGTTCTTACCTGATCCCCGTCCGCCCCCTGTGAGCCCGGCTGTCCTGCTGCGTGTAGGTCTCTTCCTCCTCTTCCTCAGTGTCCAGTGGTGCCCTGTCCTCCAGCTCTTCCTGCAGGGTGAGGAAATGAATGTCTGGCTGTGTCCGGAATAGAACCCTCCTGGGCCCCACACTGGTAGGCTATAGAGAAGATTAGAGAGATTTGCGAAATATTCAACAATTTAGTTATGAATTAGCTGTAAATTGGACATGCATTAGCAAATAATTAGATTGGAATTAGGCATGAGGTAGACTTGAATTATTGAATTAGTCCTAATTTGAGGCATTGTAACTACAACAGTGTAGAGTGCGAGTGGTTTGTTATGCCTTACCTCTGGCTGCTCCTTGGCCTCCTCTAGCCTGACCTTGGTTTGACTGGACACAGACTTCTCACTCTCGACTACAAATGAAAAGCATGGAGGAGTAAGATCAATCAATCAAATTGATACATGGTTTGAGGTGCTACACTTTTATTTCTGATAAACTGAACGCTGTGCAAAAATACTTCAATTCAATGGCTACAGCCGTGCTATTCAGAGCAGTCCGTTCTGTGTACTAACCAGGTGAGTGGTTGTGGGCTGGCGAGCGCACTCCATTGGTAACTGTGTCAGCCACTGGCCTTGGGGACTGCGAGAGGGAGAGAGAGATGATCATTCATTAGTCAGAGAGAAGGGGACAGAGACAAAGGGGTGGATGCATTTCCACTCAGTGGGGGAGGGGGGGGAGAATTCACACTCAAATCAAACTGTGATAAAAGAGAACCCAGCGAGAGGAGTCTCAGTGGCTAGCTAGCGGATGCTAACGTCATATCACACAAGAGATGCATGACGTGAACTACCGCTACCAGTACAAAGCATTGAAATACCAGTGTCACGGGTAGTCTAGCGGTTAAGGTCGCTGGTTCGAATCCCCAATCTGTCAATGTGCCTTTGAGAAAGACACTTTACCCTAATTGACCCTGTAAGTCTGCTAACTGACTAAACTGTAAAACAATGCTAAATTAATACAGTAGTTGTAGTACACTGCCTTATTGCAGTGAATTAGAACGCGACACAGAAAGAATAGCAGTAGTGTGTGCAGGTCAATTTAGGTAAATACTTGATTTTATTTCATCTACACCACAGCTCCTTACCGTCGCCCATAATGGTATGTGAGATCATGGGGTATGGAGATAGATATATATATACATACACACACACACACACAGCAAAACGTCCCTTTTGCAGGACCCTGTCATTCAAAGTTAATTTGTAAAAATCCAAATAGATCTTAATTGTAAAGGGTTTAAACACTGTTTCCCATGCTTGTTCAATGCTTGTTCAATTAATTAACCATAATTAATAAACACGCACCTGTGGAATGGTCGTTAAGACACTAACAGCTTACAGACGGTAGGCAATTAAGGTCACAGTTCTGAAAACTTTGGACGCTAAAAGAGGCCTTTCTACTGACTCTGAAAAACACCAAAAGAAAGATGCCCAGGGTCCCTGCTCATCTGCGTGAACGTGCCTTAGGCCTGCTGCAAGGAGGCATGAGGACTGCAGATGTGGCCAGGGCAATAAATTGCAAAGTCCGTACTGTGAGACGCCTAAGACAGCGCTTAGGAGTGGAGAGACTATAAGGTGGAAACATTGCATTCCTTCTAGGGTGGAAACTTGTGCTGGGTGGGGACATATGGCCCTGGGTCATATTGTAAATGACATGGGAATGTAGAACTGTTTCTCAGTCAGGTCTCTCCAACTCTAGATCCAATGATGTCCAATTTCTCAGTCATAGTATTGGCTATTCTTCAGACATAGCGAGTACCAGTTGGTAATGGAATAACAAGTGGAAAGTATTTGCCCCTGCTAGCGTGTCTGGACTTGCCAGAGGCATGCAGGTGGGATGTGACGTGATTCCCAGGTGTTGCCGCCCATAAACAGAGAGGAGGAACATATTGGAAAAGTGATTCCTGTGATGAGTCTCGTGGCCATTTTGGATGAGTCGGCATGAGTCAGCAACAGCTCATCCTTTGTCAGAGGAGGAAGGAAGCTACAGTTCTATAAACTGTAATTGGCTGAGGTCACTTCAGAATGCGTTTCAGAACACAGTCGTTTTCTGAGAGCTTTGAAATACTGGTTAAAACGTGTCTTCAGAAAGTTGATACTGTATTACAAAGCGTAATTTGAAGAGACTCAGCATGGATATATATGACTAGACAGACATACCTCTGAGGTGCCAGTGGGTGCCTCCTGCGCCACTGCAGCCCCGCTGCTGAGACCGTTGGCTGGGGGAGACTGGCTACCCGAGTGGGGAGCTCTGTCGGGCCTGTGGGGGGTGGTCTGGTATGGGGGTTGCAGGGGGATGGCCGAGCGCAGGGGCTCCCTCAGTAGAGTGGCCTGGGTGCCTGGGGTTCCCGGGGCACACGTGGTGCTGGGGCCCGGAGCTTGGGAAGAGGCTTCCACTGTTAGGGAGGGGTAAAATAGAAGCTGTTAGAGGTGTAGATTTTGTAGGCAATGTATTGTAGGCGTATGTGTACACTGTTCAGTACTGTAGTTCCCAACAGATGCTATGGCTATTCGTGTCATGTTATAATAGTGTTATGCAGGCTGTTTGAACAAAGGTTCAAGTAAAATATTATTTATGTTCCTATACAATCAGATTTGCCTCAACTGGTTCACTGTTCTTTAAGTAGCCCACAGTTCTGAACTCCTAGCTATCGATGCCTTGCCAATTACCCTGGCATTGTCTTGCGAATATACACAAGATCCATACAATGGAGCAAAGACAAGTACACGGGCCATTCATATTCTAACTAACTAAACCGTTGTTGAAGACTATCATTAAAACCAAACATAGGGACTCAGTGGAAACTAATGAGAGGACAGGGGCTTGTAAAAAGGAAACGGTGACATAATCCTCGTTTTTTTTTTTTTTTTACTTCCACTTGAGGAAAAACGAACCCCCTGACCACATAACATTCCGCACTGTCTCCATAAAGAATTCCATAGGAAGGACAGCAAAAAAAGACTGGAAAAACTGGATACCTCATCAGCATCATGTGCTGTTTGATAAGCAAAAGGTGGATGAAGTTTGCTGACGACAACGGTGGTAGGACTGCTCACCGACATAGAGGCAGCCTATTTTATTTAACCAGGTCAGCTAGTTGAGAACAAGTTCTCATTTACAACTGCGACCTGGCCAAGATAAAGCAAAGCAGTGCGACAACAACAACACAGAGTTACACATAAACAAACGTACAGTCAATAACATAATAGAAAAACCAATGTACAAAATCTACACCTGGCGGTGTGGTGCAAGGCCAACCACCTCTGTGAAAAGATTTGGCACAGGCCCTCAGATCCTCAAAAAGTTATACAGCTGCACCATTGAGAGCAGCTTGACTTGCTGCACCACCGCTTGTTACACCAACTGCAAGACACCAGACCGCAAGGCGCTACAGAGGGTGGCGAGTCCTACCCAGTACATCACTGGGGCTGAGCTCCCTGCCATCCAGGACCTGTATACCAGGCGGTGTCGGACGAAGACCCCAAAAAATAGCTAATCACATATCTACCAGGACTTCCTGCATTAACCATTTTTGCACCAACTCTCTTGCACCGACTATGCACACACACTGGACTCTACCCACACACTCACACATACTTTACACTGACACCCCAACACTCTGCATAAGGGCGTCTGAATGTTATGTAAATGTAATTACCTCGTACCCCTACACATCAACTCGGTACAGGTACTCCCTGTATATAGCCATGTTCTTTTTAATCATTAATTGTTTTTCACTGGATATGTATTCCTTCTGTTACTATTTCTATCTTTAACTCTGCATTGTTGGAAAAGGACCCGTCAGTAAGCATTTCATTGTTACTCTACACCGGTTGTGTACGAAACATGGGACAAATAAAATGGGATTTGATTCCAAATGTAAATACAGAAAGACAGAGGAAAGCTTTTCCTTTTTCAGCATTCTATGTCATGGGCCAGGAACCAGCTTTTGGTCCCGCCTACCTTCTTGTTTGGCCGTGAACGTGCGGGCGGAGTCTCCCAGGAGGATAAGCTCATTGGTCGAGCCCGTCTCCTCTGCATTCCAAGAGTGAAGGGAATGTTTGCTGCTAGACTGGACGGCAGAGCTGGAAGATAAAAGAAACCTCGTAAAGTTACCGATGTATCACTATCAAAGTAAACCAAAGGAAAGACCACCCAAAGAGTTCAATGGAAGTGCATCGGTGTGTCTGGTTTGTGTGATACCAGTTAGTTAGAACAAGTACAACCTGCACTTATTCAAAACAATGCATCGAGTTTCCTGGTTTAGGAACAGAGGTTTACCTCACCCACAATGACTCATTCAGCTTTGTTGACTTTCCAGCCAGCCTTTCTGTGCGACAGCCAACGGAACAGGCTGAGTAGACATAGTGATGTCATAGATGTTTGTGTTCCGTGTCCAACCTTAGCATTTGCCGTTACGGTTGACATTTGTGTCGTGCTCCCTGACTGGCTGTTGTGTCAATAGGATGTACCGACTTGACTTACACGATGATGGCATTTGAAGTGGTCCTGTCTGGTGCAGTTGCTAGAGCATGGCATTTGCAATGCCAGGTTAGTGGGTTCGATTCCCGGGACCACCCATATGAAAAATGTATGCATGCATGACTAAGTCGCTTTGGATAACAGCGTCTGCAAAATGGCATATATACATGTATTGTCTCGTGATGTAGTGTCTTTGGTTGTATCAACAGAATTGGAACCCTGCTCGAAGACGGAACTGAATCTGAAACCATGGAAATGTACAAAGAACCTGTAGCATAGAATATCTTGAAAACACTCACTGCACACTAGAATACTGGGAGGCTCTCTCCATTAGGGCCTCCTGTTCCTCTGTCTGGGGGACCACTGTCCCTGTAGGAAGGGGGGCATCCTCAACAGGAACACAGCTTGGTTCCTTGTCTGGAGGGAGGAAAGGGGGAGGATTGTAGAAGGGTGATTACAGCGTGGCGCAATGTGGTGAAGTTGACAGGCTCCTGCTGTGATGCAATGACGAAACGAACAAGCTACCAGTCGACTTTCAGACCACCAATCAGTCCGTAATTATACAAATATTTAAGTCACATTAACAGACTCAGTCAGAGTAGTAGAATAAGCACTCGGAACATAGCAATCCATAGACATTGGAGCACATAGACACACTAATGATCCAACCCCATTTCCGAAAGCTGAAGTGAAACAAGCAACTGTTCTAGCCATGTCATTGTGAAAGTGCATCGACAGAGTTCATTGAGTGTGACAGTAACATTATCTGTAGCGACTCATGCATAGCTTATCCCAGATATTTCCTAATTGGAAATATCAAGCGGTTTAAACTAGAGCCCGGGCGATATGTTATTCTTGGCCCGATGGCGGTTTGGATTTTTTTTTTTGGGGGGGGGGGGGGTACAAAACTTACTGATACCGATGTATCTGCCGATATACTGTTTTATGCCGGGAAAATTTAAAAGTGTAATTTTCCCACACTGTATTCGCATAAAATTATATTCAAAAGAACAACTGTCCAAGAAATATGGTTCAAATGTTGATTTCTTACATTGTGAAATGAATGACAATGAGAATGGCTGCAAGTGTTAAGGTAAGCATGAGTCCCTTTTTTTCATCCTATATATTGAAAAATCGGTTATCGGTGGATTATCAACCAATACTTCACAGCTCCTTTTGGACTCTCGCAAAGTCACCACCCCTATCCATTTTGATAAACCAGTCATTTTCCCCAGAGCCTTCTGAACATTTAAATGTCCAGACAGTCTGGTCATTAAAAGTCTAATTGGTGTTTTGCGATGGGAGAGAGGGCCAGCAGACCACCATTCCACCATAGATGGACACAAAGACATGCAGAGCGCTGCCAACCGCTTCCCAGTAATCCCAGAGCTAGCCGTCTCTAAAACGGGTTTAGAAAGGCCATTATGTCCACTTCATGTGTGTGGGTGATCTCACCCAAACAGGGTTGTGCCTCACTCAGTGACACAGATAAAGTTTGAGGGAAATGGTGTGATATGAGATCAGGAAGAACAGGGGTGATATCAGGTCAGGAAGAACAGCTGTATGTTTAGGTATGTTTCCAGGCAGGTCTTCTGACCTCAATAGGACTTCCTGGTTAAATAAATGTTAGCCTAAATATAACAGTTGAGAGGGTAATGGAGTAAAATAAGATTTTTTTTGTCTACCTCCATTTTGCGACTCCTCTTCACTGATCTGTTCGGTGAGATACTCAAGCAGCCCGTCAAAGATCTCCAACAGGTTCTTGATGGACTCCTTGTCCCCTCGTACAATGTTCTCGCCTAGAGCCGGGGGAAAAACCCATTAGGACAAGCGATGAATCAGTGGAACCATAATAAACACCACATTGTTGTCCTTTTAATAGAACCAACGAGTCTGCATCTTTTTACGGTGAATTTTCCTAAACAAAGAGGGTTGTGTTTGCTCTGAACAAGGCTGTGCTTTGAAATCTAAACAGCAATTTAGCCAGAGACCCTCTGGTTGTAGCTAAATAGATCACTTGATTTTCTTTCAGCATTCATCATCGGTTCTCTCTGATACCGCACGGCAAGCAGTACCGATGCACCAAGTCTGGAACCAACAGGACCCTGAACAGCTTCTACCCCCATGCTATAAGACAGGGGCTGGGCAATATGGCCAAAATATTATATCACGCTATTAAAAAAAATGGACGATATGTTTTTTTAATAATAAAAGTTCTACATTTCTTTATGAGGAGTGTGTGACCCTAGGGTGGCAACACATACATTCTAAGTAATTTCAAATGGTCTTTCTCCATTCTGATTGTTTTATACTGTTCAATTCAACTTCAACCCCCCAAAAATGATAATTTTCATACATTTCTGCATTTGAGATCATTTCCACGCTGCCACGTAGGGCTGCACGATATGGGCAAGTAATCTGGGCCTTATTTTTAACCAAATGTTGCAATTTGACTTGCGATTTAGAGCAAAACACTTGGGTTAACTGTTGGAATCATGGGAATAGAAAGTATATTCTAATTATATAGTTGGAATATAATATAGTGGGCACTTTCAATACAATGTTGCTTGACATTACAATGAATGAAAATGCCAGGGAGGAGTTATTGTGACAGGGTAAGAACTAATGTGTTAGGTGTTTCCTAGGGGACCCTATAATGTTTGGCTACATTGAATGTAGAGGTCGACCGATTAATCGGAATGGCCGATTAATTAGGGCTGATTTCAAGTTTTCATTACAATCAGAAATCTGTATTTTTGGATGCCGATTTGGCCCCCAATTTTTTTTTACACCTTTATTTAATCTTGTTCAGGGGCAGAACCACAGATTTTTACCTTGTCAGCTCGGGGGATTCAATCTTGCAACCTTACAGTTAACTAGTCCAACGCTCTAACCACCTGCCTCTCATTGCACTCCACGAGGAGACTGCCTGTTACACGAATGCAGTAAGCCAAGGTATGTTGCTAGCTAGCATTAAACTTATCTTAGAAAAAAAATCAATCATAATCACTAGTTAACTACACATGGTTGATGATATTACTAGTTTATCTAGCGTGTCCTGCTTTGCATATAATCTGACTGAGCATACAAGTATCTAAGTATCTGACTGAGCGGTGGTAGGCAGAAGCAGGCACGTAAACATTCATTCAAACAGCACTTTTGTGCGTTTTGCCAGCAGCTCTTCGTTGTGCGTCAAGCATTGCGCTGTTTATGACTTCAAGCCTATCAACTCCTGAGATGAGGCTGGTGTAACCGAAGTGAAATGGCTAGCTAGTTAGCGCGCGCTAATAGCGTTTCAAACGTCACTCGCTCTGAGTCTTCAGTCTTCAGGTTCTATAGCAAATCACGCTTGCTTTTACTCAGTACGTGTATTAGCTAGATAACAAACAGCAGCTACCAAGATGTCGGAACAACTTGATAAGAAAAGACAAACTAGCTGTTTTCATATGTAAGAAACACAAGTTAATTGTGTAATTACAGAAGGCTAGTAGGTTTATATTAAGAAGCAAAGTGCCAACTGCATCGTTGTCATCAACAGTGTTGCACATGCTGCATTGACCATTCAGACTGAACCAAGTGTCTCGTGCTTGACGAACATCAAATGCGCTCCTTGAGTGACAGGGAGCGTGGTTAGGTCTGGGTGGAACGCGGTATAGAGAGTGGAGAGAGATGACTCAAGTAGCGAAGTAGACTATAAAAATGGACGTTACACGCTGCGTGCCACATTTAACAAACCAAACATTCAAATACCGGTATAGAAGGTAAAGTAAAAACCCAAACCGGTCTGTGCATCAATACCAGTATATCGCAAAACACAGTACACTGCCCAGCCCTACATAAGAATGCTAAATAGTTAGCTATTGGTTACTATTTAGCTATCTGCATTTACCCATTTTGCACTAACTCTTTTGACTCATCACATAAAACAGTAACAGCAGTGTATCTATCCTGTTGCCTAGTCACTTTATCTCTACCTATATGTACACATCTACCTCAATTACCTCGTATCCCTGCACAACGACTCAGTACTGGTACCCTGTGTATATAGCCAAGTTATCATAACTTGTGTATTTATTCCTCATTTTTATTTCTCTCTGCATTGTTTGGAAGTAAGCATTTTACTGTTAGCCTACACCTGTTTACGAAGCATGTGACAAATAACATTTGACTTGATCAGATGATGAATGACTGAATATCTAGGGAATAAGGAGTAGTTACTAGTTAATTAACTAGTGAATAGTGAGTCAAGCGTAAGAGCTGCTCACCTGTGATGTGTGAAAGGCTGATCTGAAGGTAATCCAGAGCCAGGGAGTCGATCACAGACTGGATGTTGTGGACATCATCCTCCTGACTGCCCGGGTTGGCGATGTAGTCTACACATACACACACGATTCCAAATCACAGCCTCTTGTGCACTTTGGCCACTTACTAGCCCATTGACAAACACAGCCTTGTGTTGGCAGGTTTGACGATCATAAGTAGCACTGTGTGGCATTCTTGAAATTCTAAGAATACTCTCCTCTAAAGCACTCAGTTGGCCTTAACAGCATGCGTTAAAAAAAAAACAATCTAAACATGAACTAACATGGGACAGTTGATAGGTCTCAAAAAATACATATTGCTCTTTTGGTGGGCATGTTTATTGTGTCATGTTTGGTGTAAACTTACCTGGGACTTTCTCCCCCAAGATGGCCTCATACAAGGCGGCAAAAACATTGGCATTACAGTCCGTCACCTTCTTCAGTCTTAGGTTAATGTGACACTTGCTAAGGATATCATTCGCCACGTCCACCCAATCTGTAAAAAGGGACATTACAAACTAAATGCAGACCTTGAATTTATGAATAAAGTGAATAGTGTAGATCATACTTCTTGGAGCAGTTATGAACTAGGCTACGTTAAAACTAAAAATGGCAGTAATAAAGCCTCTCCTGAAAAAGCCAAACCGTGACCCGGAAAAATGTAAAAACTACCGGCCTATTCCTCTCAAAGTGTTTTGACAAAGCTGTTCAGCAGAAACTCGCTGCCTTCCCGAAGCCAGATAATGTATTCAAAACGCTCCAGTCTGGTTGAAGACCCCATCATAGTACTGAGACTGCATTGTGAAGGTGGTAAATTACCTTTTAATGGCGTAGTGCCGCTTTTGACACCACCAATCACCACATTATTTTGGAGAGATTGGAAACCCCAATTGGTCTACACGGACAAGTTTGTGTCTGGTTTAGATCTAATCTGTTGGAAAGATATCAGTTTGTCTCTGTGAATGGTTTGTCCTCTGACAAATCAATGTAAGTTTCGGTGTTCCTCAAGATTCTGTTTTAGGACCATCATTGTTTTCATTATACTGTATATTCTATACTCTGTCTGTGTTTCAGACATAAGGAAGTGGAAGGCAGCAAATGTTTTACTTTTAAACTCGGAAAAAACAGATGTTAGTTCTAGGACCCAAGACATCTGCTGTTTGATTTTACAATTAATCCTGATGGTTGTACAGTCATCTCAAATAAAACTGTGAAGGACCTCTGCGTTACTCTGGACACCGATCTCTCTTTTGATGAACATATCAATAATATTTTGTCACTTCCAGTTTAAGACTACTGTAATGCTCTACTCTTCGGCTAACCGGATGAAGCACCAGATAAACTTCAGTTAGAGTTAAATACAGCTGCTAGAATCTTGACTAGAACCAAAAAATGTGATCATATTACTCCAATTCTAGCCTCTCTACACTGGCTTCCTGTTAACGCTAGGGCTGATTTCAAGGTTTTACTGCTAGCATTACATGGACTTGCTACATGGACCTGCTCCTGCCTACAGTCAAAAGTCACAGGCCTTCTTATTGTCCCTAGAATTTCGAAGCAAACAGCTGGAGGCAGGGGCTTTCTCCTATAGAGCTAAATTTGTATGGAATGGTCTGCCTATCATTGTGAGAGACGCAGACTGTCTCGACCTTTAAGTCTTTACTTAAGACTCATCTCTTCAGTTGGCCCTATGATTGAGTGTAGTCTGGCCTAGGGGTGTGAAGGTGAAGGGCAAGGCACTGGAGTGACAAACCGCCTTGCTGTCCATGCCTGGCCGGCTCCCCTCTCTCCACTGGGATTCTCTGCCTCTGAAACTATTGGGGCTGTGTCACTGGCTTACTAGTGCTCTTCCATGCCGTCCCTAGGAGGGGTGCGTCACGTCGTGCAAGGCTTTTTTCGCTTTACTCAACTTAAGTGGGTTGAGTCACTAACGTGACCTTTCTGTCCAGTTTTGCGCCCCCCTCGGGCTTGTGCCGTGGAGATCTTCATGGGATATACTCGCCTTGGCTCAGGGTAGTAAGTTAGTGGTCTGTTGATATCCCTCTAGTGGTGTGGGGTCTGTGCTTTGGCAAAGTAGGTGGGATTATATCCTGACTGGTTGGCTCTGTCCGGGGGTATCATCTATGTGCCGGGGGACTAGGGTCAGTCTGTCCTGTCTGGTGAAATTCTCCTATCTTATCTGGTGTTCTGTGTGAATTTAAGTAAATCTCCCATCTCGCTCTCTCCCCTCACAGACGACCTGAGCCCTAGGACACTGCCTGAGGACTACCTGGCCAAATGACTCCTGGCTGTCACCGTCCTCAGTCCACGTGGTAGTGCTGCTGCTCCAGTTTCAACTGTTCTGCCTGTGGCTATGGATCCCTGATCTGTTCACTTGACGTGCTACCTTGTCCCAGACCTGCTATTTTTTTTACCCTTTCTCTCGCACCTGCTGTCTCGACCTCTGAATACTTGGCTATGAAAAGCCAACTTACATTTACTCCTGACCTGTTGCACCCTCTACAACCCCTGTGATTATTATTTGACCCTGCTGGTCATCTATGAACATCTTGTAGAACGATCTGGCCTTAATGGCCATGTACTCTTATAATCTCCACCCGGCACAGCCATAAGAAGACTGGCCACCCCTTTGAGCCTGGTTCCTCTCTAGGTTTCTGCCTTTCTATGGTGTTTTTTCCTTGCCACCGTGCTTCTACATCTGCAATGCTTACTGTTTGGGGTTTTAGGCTGGGTTTCTGTATAAGCACTGTGTGACAACTGCTAATGTAAAAAGGACTTTATAAATAAATGTGATTTGATTTGATTCAGTTTGTTTACAGACGTTGACAAAAATGCACAACAAAACTGCTCAGTTGGTGGCAACCATCCCAAAATAATTGTTGACATACTGGCGGCTAATTTGGGGGCATGCGCGGGCAGAAGGCAGGCACAGTATGTTAGCTAACGTTAGAAATGTTAGCAACACCAACTACAATGTGGTAAGCCAGCTAACGTTAATACTAACGCAAAGAACACTACTGTAGTTAGCAAACTGGCTATGTATGTTGGAGTAGCTAGATAGCTAGGTTCACGAAAAGTACTGAATAACTCCTTAAATAGCCTACTATGTAGTTATTATCCTGATTGGTATCGCTAGCTACCAAACACAGTAACCACCAAGTTAGGTGCTATTTCTTCTTAATTAATTTACTAACTAACAGTCGTTAGCTTACCTCGCTCATCTTCTTGGGTTCCCATTCGGCATTAACTAGCAAGCTAGCCAGCTTGCTTGCTGTGTGGTAGTCAGCCGAGCTGGCAACAACGAAAGTGAAGCAATTGTCAACAATACTGTCTCTCTTGACCTCTGAAAAGAAGAACTAGCATTGCTAGCTAGTAGCAGTACGTTTTCCAAATTTCGAGGTTCGTCACTCACTGATTAACATTCATAATGAGAACAGAAATTAAAAGGGTGCCGGCTGCCAAGCAGAAAGTAATCGACATTTTAAAATGCAAGTGTTTTCTGATTGGGTGGAAAACGGTTTTCACTAGTTACCCTAGACACAAAGTCCAAATGTATATATTGTAAAAATTCATGAAACTAAAATTTGCTTTTTGGTCTTAATTTGAGGTTTGAGTTGGACATGAGCTCAGCAGTGTGGTCAATGTTAGGGTTAGGTTTAAAATCACATTTTAAGAAAATGCATTGTAGAAACAGGCGGGATTTATGACTTTGTGGATGTGGTAACTAGTGACGACCATGGTAAACTGGCACTTTGTTTCCGGAAGTAGTTTATGAATGTTCGGGAAAAATGGTTCCTTGTACTCTTTTCTCTTTGTTCTGGTTAGTCCAGTTGACTCTTCAGTTATTTTACAATATATCACAGACAGACATTTAATAAATTAACCATATTTGTTATTAAAATATCACATGGTAGACAGGGTGTTCTTCCGAGTATCTGTCTTAAAGTAGTTCCCAGAGTTTGTAAACCCAGAGGCCCAACGTCGCGAGACTTCCGGGATGGCTAGCGAAACAGATCAGGACTGGGTTTGAGAAGTCATTAACTTTGTTTCCTTTACCTTCTACCCTCAAAGTTCGCATAGAAAATAGATGCGACAATTGCCTGCTAGGGTACATTTCAATTTAAACTCCCCCATTTCCCGATTGCAAACATTCTAATAGTTCGCCTTATTTCAGTTTTTGTGACAAAATAAGCAGTCGTTGTAAGAGAATCATTGTACCATCTAAACCAGTGTTTCCCAACCCTGGTATTCGAGTGCCCCAACAGTACAGTTTCGTTGTAGCACTTGACAAACACATCTAATTCAACTCATTGAGGGCTTGTGGATTAGTTGACAAATTGAATCAGGTGTGCTTGTCCAGAGTTACAATAAATATGTTTACTGTTGGGGGTACTCGAGGACCAGGGTCTAAACTGCTGTAAAATATATTTTCCCATAACCAAAAATATTGTGTTTTCAGCTTGTGTACGAAACTTATCAGGAAGCATAGAAATCGGCACATAGAACAGATCTACCGCTTCTTAGACATGCTTTCAATGAAAATTAAATATATATATATATATATATATATATATATATATCTCAGCTGGACATAATGACACCACAAAATCCTACAGTGTTGAATAAAAATGTAGTGATTTAAGTGTTTACCCATTTAGGCAAATTGTGAATTAATAAATTGGCGGACAGCCTGTATGCCCTCCCACCTATCTGTTTAATGTCTCAGGTAGCTGCAAAAGCCTGCATGGATAGAATGTGAGAATTGACTAATATTTGCCATATTCCAATAATTCTCATCTGCCATTGTAATAATTGGATGGTGAAACTTGCCGGCGAAACAGAAAAGCAAGGCGAAGCATTCAGGCATTCTTGAAAGTCCTTGTCTTGCAAAGAAACAATATTTGTATAGTTTAAAACAATCATTTTGTAAGCATTTAGTAAATGTGAAATAGAGCTTTATAGTTACTTGATAACATCACCTGCCCAGTGTACCTTCAAAGTTATTAGGCAATCATAATTTATTTGTAAAACACTGTGTCCATAATCGTCTGTCGCAACACTGTTTCCATATCGTCGCCAAGCCTGTCTCTCCTTTCTGGGGAGGTTCCCATTGCTTGGAAGGCAGCTACAGTTCAACCTTTATTTAAAGGGGGTGATCAAGCTGATCCTAACTGTTATAGGCCTATTTCTATTTTGACGTTTATCAAAAGTGTTGGAAAAACTTGTCAATAATCAACTGACTGGCTTTCTTGATGTCTATAGTATCCTCTTGGGTATGCAATCTGGTTTCCGCCCAGGTTATGTATGTGTCACTGCAACTTTAAAGGTCCTCAATGATGTCACCATTGCCCTTGATTCTAAGCAATATTGTGCTGCTATTTTTATTGACTTGGTCAAAGCTTTTGATACGGTGGACCATTCCATTCTTGTTGGCCGGCTAAGGACTATTGGTGTCTCCGAGGGGTCTTTGGCCTGGTTTGCTAACAGTTGAAGTTGGAAGTTTACATACACTAAGGTTGGACTCATTAAAACTCGTTTTTTAACCACTCCACAAATTTCTTGTTAACCAACTATAGTTTTGGCAAGTCGATTTGTGCATGACACAAGTAATTTTTCCAACAATTGTTTACAGACAGATTATTTCACTTATAACTCACTGTATCACAATTTCAGTAGGTCAGAAGTTTACATACACTAAGTTGACTGTGCCTTTAAACAGCTTGGAAAATTCCAGAAAATGATGTCATGGCTTTAGAAGCTTCTGATAGGCTAATTGACATCATTTGAGTCAATTTGAGATGTACCTGTGGATGGATTTCAAGGCCTACCTTCAAACTCAGTGCCTCTTTGCTTGACATCATGGGAAAATCAAAATAAATCAGCCAAGACCTCGGAATAAAAATTGTAGACCTCCACAAGTCTGGTTCATCCTTGGGAGCAATTTCCAAACGCCATGTTCATCTGTACAAACAATAGTACGCAAGTATAAACACCATGGGACCACGCAGCCGTCATATCGCTCAGGAAGGAGACGTGTTCTGTCTCCTAGAGATGAACGTACTGTGGTGCGCAAAGTGCAAATCAATCCTAGAACAACAGCAAAGGACCTTGTGAAGATGCTGGAGGAAACGGGTACAAAATTATCTATATCCACAGTAAAAATGAGTCCTATATCGACAATCTGAAAGGCCGCTCCGCAAGGAAGAAGCCACTGCTCCAAAACCGCCATAAAAAAGCCACACTACGGTTTGCAACTGGACATGGGAACAAATATCATATTTTTTGGAGAAATGTCCTCTGATCTGATGAAACAAAAATGTAACTGTTTGGCCATAATGACCACTGAAGCACGAGGGTGGCAGCATCGTGTTGTGGGGGTGCTCTGCTGCAGGAGGGACTGATGCACTTCAAAAAATTGATTTTGTGTGGAAGGAAAATTATGTGTATATATTGAAGCAACATCTCAAGACATCAGTCAGGAAGTTAATGCTTGGTCGCGAGTGGGTTTTCCAAATGGGCAATGACCCCAAGCATACTTCCAAAGTTGTGGAGAAATGACTTAAGGACAACAAAGTCAAGGTATTGGAGTGGCCATCACTAAGCCCTGACCTCAAGCCTATAGAAAATTTGTGGGCAGAACTGAAAAAGCGTGTGCGAGCAAGGAGGCCTACAAACCGTGTGCGAGCAAGGAGGCCTACAAACCTGACTCAGTTTCACCAGCTCTGTCAGGAGGAATGGGCCAAAATTCACCCAACTTATTGTGGGAAGCTTGTGGAAGGCTACCCAAAACGTTTGACCCAAGTTAAACCATTTTAAAGGCAATGCTACCAAATTCTAACTGAGTGTATGTAAACTTCTGACCCACTGGGAATGTGATGAAAGAAATCAAATCTGAAAAATCTTCCTCTGTACTATTATTCTGACATTTAACATTCTTAAAATAAAGTGGTGATCCTAACTGACCTAAGACAGGTGGATTTTTAACAGGATTAAATATCAGTAATTGTGAAAAACTGAGTTGAAATGTATTTGGCTATGGTACAGTGCCTTGCGAAAGTATTCGGCCCCCTTGAACTTTGCGACCTTTTGCCACATTTCAGGCTTCAAACATAAAGATATAAAACTGTATTTTTTTGTGAAGAATCAACAACAAGTGGGACACAATCATGAAGTGGAACGACATTTATTGGATATTTCAAACTTTTTTAACAAATCAAAAACTGAAAAATTGGCCGTGCAAAATTATTCAGCCCCCTTAAGTTAATACTTTGTAGCGCCACCTTTTGCTGCGATTACAGCTGTAAGTCGCTTGGGGTATGTTTCTATCAGTTTTGCACATCGAGAGACTGAAATTTTTTCCCATTCCTCCTTGCAAAACAGCTCGAGCTCAGTGAGGTTGGATGGAGAGCATTTGTGAACAGCAGTTTTCAGTTCTTTCCACAGATTCTCGATTGGATTCAGGTCTGGACTTTGACTTGGCCATTCTAACACCTGGATATGTTTATTTTTGAACCATTCCATTGTAGATTTTGTTTTATGTTTTGGATCATTGTCTTGTTGGAAGACAAATCTCCGTCCCAGTCTCAGGTCTTTTGCAGACTCCATCAGGTTTTCTTCCAGAATAGTCCTGTATTTGGCTCCATCCATCTTCCCATCAATTTTAACCATCTTCCCTGTCCCTGCTGAAGAAAAGCAGGCCCAAACCATGATGCTGCCACCACCATGTTTGACAGTGGGGATGGTGTGTTCAGCTGTGTTGCTTTTACGCCAAACATAACGTTTTGCATTGTTGCCAAAAAGTTCAATTTTGGTTTCATCTGACCAGAGCACCTTCTTCCACATGTTTGGTGTGTCTCCCAGGTGGCTTGTGGCAAACTTTACCGTTCAGCCATCAGATTTGCCACCGATGTTCCTGATAGGACACATCACTGCACTCTATACTCCTCTGTAAACTGGTCATCTTTGTATACCCGGCGCAAGACCCACTGGTTGAGGCTTATTTATAAAAAAAAAACTCTTAGGCCTCACTCCCTCCTGAGATATCTCCTACAGCCCTCATCCTCCACATACAACACCCGTTCTGCCATACACATTCTGTTAAAGTTCCCCAAAGCACACACATCCATGGGTCACTCCTCTTTTCAGTTCGCTGCAGCTAGCGACTGGAACGAGCTACAACAATCACTCAAACTGGACAGCTTTATCTCAATCTCTTCATTCAAAGACTCAATCATGCTCGCTCCTATTGACAGTTGTGGCTGCTTTGTGTGGTGTATTGTTGTCTCTACCTTCTTGACCTTTGTGCTGTTGACTATGCCCAATAATGTTTGTACCATGGTTTGTGCTGCTGCCATGTTGTGTTGCTGCCATGTTGTTGTTATGTTGTTGCTACCATGCTGTGTTGTCATGGGTTGCTGCCTTGCTATGTTGTTGTCTTTAGGTCTCTCTTTATGAAATGTTGTGTTGTCTCTCTTGTTGTGATGTGTGTTTTGTCCTATATTTATATTGTATTTTTTATTTTTTTTTATTCCAGGCCCTGTCCCCGCTGGAGGCCTTTTGGTAGGCGTCACTGTAAATAAGAATTTGTTCTTAACTGACTTGCCTAGTTAAATAAAGGTTGACAAAAGAAAAATCTACCCCTGTCGAACAGATAGAAATGTTTTTGGGGGTGGGGGGCAACATTGCTTTTGTCGAATAAACCGTGGTTTGTGGAAACCTGCTCTATTTCTGAAACTATCCGCCGCCATTGTCGCAACCCTTATTACCAGCCTGTTCAACCTCTCTTTCGTATCGTCTGAGATCCCCAAGGATTGGAAAGCTGCCACGGTCATCCCCCTCTTCAAAGTGGGAGAAACCCTGGAACAAACTGTTACAGACCTATATTTATCCTGCCCTGCCTATCTAAGGTCTTCGAAAGCCAAGTCAACAAACAGATAACTGACCATCTCAAATCCCACCGTACCTTCTCTGCTGTGCAATCTGGTTTCCGAGCCGGTCACGGGTGCACCTCAGCCACGCTCAAGGTACTAAACGATATCATAACCGCCATCGATAAAAGACAGTACTGTGCAGCCGTCTTCATCGACCTGGCCAAGGCTTTCAACTCTGTCAATCACCATATTCTTATCGGCAGACTCAGTAGCCTAGTTTTTTTCTAATGACTGCCTTGCCTGGTTCACCAACTACTTTGCAGACAGAGTTCAGTGTGTCAAATCGGAGGGCATGTTGTCTGGTCCTCTGGCAGTCTCTATGGGGGTGCCACAGGGTTCAATTCTCTGGCCGACTCTTTTCTCTGTATACATCAATGACGTTTCGCTTGCTGCGGGCGATTCCCTGATCCACCTCTACGCAGACAACACCATTCTGTATACTTCTGGCCCTTCCTTGGACACTGTGCTATCTAACCTCCAAATGAGCTTCAATGCCATACAACACTCCTTCCGTGGCCTCCAACTGCTCTTAAACGCTAGTAAAACCAAATGCATGCTTTTCAACCGTTCGCTCCCTGCACCCGCACGCCCGACTAGCATCACCACCCTGGATGGTTCCGACCTAGAATATGTTGACATCTATAAGTACCTAGGTGTCTGGCTAGACTGTAAACTCTCCTTCCAGACTCATATCAAACATCTCCAATCTAAAATCAAATCTAGAGTAGGCTTTCTATTTCGCAACAAAGCCTCCTTCACTCACGCCGCCAAACTTACCCTAGTAAAACTGACTATCCTACCGATCCTCGACTTCGGCGATGTCATCTACAAAATAGCTTCCAACACTCTACTCAGCAAACTGGATGCAGTTTATCGCAGTGCCATCTGTTTTGTTACTAAAGCACCTTATACCACCCACCACTGCGACCTGTATGCTCTAGTCGGCTGGCCCTCGCTACATATTCGTCGCCAGACCCACTGGCTCCAGGTCATCTACGAGTCCATGCTAGGTAGGACCAGTTCACTGGTCACGATGGCAATACCCACCCGTAGCACGCGCTCCAGCAGGTGTATCTCACTGATCATCCCTAAAGCCAACACCTCATTTGGCCGCCTTTCCTTCCAGTTCTCTGCTGCCTGTGACTGGAACGAATTGCAAAAATCGCTGAAGTTGGAGACTTTTATCTCCCTCACCAACTTTAAACATCTGCTATCTGAGCAGCTAACCGACCGCTGCAGCTGTACATAGTCCATCGGTAAATAGCCCACCCAATTTACCTACCTCATCCCCATACTGTTTTTATTTATTAACTTTTCTGCTCTTTTGCACACCAGTATCTCTACCTGCACATGACCATCTGATCATTTATCACTCCAGTGTTAATCTGCTAAATTGTAATTATTCGCCTACCTCCTCATGCCTTTTGTACACAATGTATAGACTTTTTTTCCCCTTATTTTTCTACTGTGTTATTGACTTGTTTATTGTTTACTCCATGTGTAACTCTGTGTTGTTGTCTGTTCACACTGCTATGCTTTATCTTGGCCAGGTTGCAGTTGTAAATGAGAACTTGTTCTCAACTAGCCTACCTGGTTAAATAAAGGTGAAATAAATAAAAAATGACAGAAGTGAAAAATGATTCCTTAGTTGTTCATTTTCTCGAAATCTAAAGGCACAAACGAGATTCGAGCCAATGTCTTAAGTAGATGACCATGTTATCACTCCAATCTCGTGAAAGTGACAAACTGACACTTTTTAATTTTCGTTTAAAAAAACACATGTATATGGAATAAGTGACTTTTTATTTGACTGATTGCACATTGATTTGACTGATTGAGCTTAGCTAGCCAAAGTCGCCTTAACATCGCCTACATGTGTGATCTGGGTTTTGGATTAGAAAAGCAGTTTCTGCCCATTTTAATACTGTAACGTTACTGTCTTTGGTATCCATTATCTGTCGACTGCATTAAAATGAACATTGGCAAAATGTGATTTGAAGATAGGTGTTAATTGCAAACGTTGGGGGTGGTCACTGTTTGCTTTTGTACATATTTGGTTCCCTTCAATTTTGGGGTAAATTGTATTGTTGCTTCTTTCAGTAGACTATTGAGTAGAAGTTGTATCTAATGTAGTGTTCCTGTGTAAACACAATGTGGCGTCTAGTACCTGCATTACTGTTTTAAAATTATTTATACATTGTCCATGTTGAATAAAGTAATACATTGGCACTTAATTTGGCTCAAGTAATGAAGGTTATTGTAAAAATGGGGTAATAACACGTCAAACTGTGCCAATCAGCTAACTTCCGTGACCAAATAAGGAGAAAAAGTAGTACCAGACACATGCGCGTTGATATGTTCCAATGTGTTATGAGCTAGAACACCGTTTTGACTGACATTTGTCTGCCCGGCATTTCTATTTTCGTGTCGCACTTGTAGATTATCCACTTGTATTTACCACAGATTGGTTTGAAGATATAGACGTAGTTATCATTTGTTACTTTCATACTCTGCATAACCATGCCTGGATTTTCCGACAGAGATCGTGGCAGAGACAGGGGGTAAGTAGGTAACGCTAATGTCTGTTTAGCTAACATCGTTAGCTAGGATGGTTAGTTTTAACGCGGTACTGTAGCTAGCTAGGTACGTTTTGTTTATCCATGCCATTGGCTTGAGGTGCAATGTTAATACGACTTCTTTGAACCCTAATCAAGTGTTAAAGTACATTTTGTTGGATCTAATTGATGTAACAAGCAGGTCGGGCAAATGTTTAGCTGACAGTTAACATTAGCTAGCTACAATAACGCGTTAGCAATGGGAGATTCTCAGAGGCCTATGCTATGTTGGATATAATAACCATATTCACCACACTTGCACATCGGCGCATAAAATATAGTATGTGATGTTTGTTAAGAACCCTGGAATGTTTGGTCAGCTTGGATGTTGAAAATTGTTTCGAATCAAAATGCCGGCCGGTTCCCTTTGTTCCTCCTCTACCGGCCAGAATTAAAATGGCAGCTAAACTGGTTTAAACGTGACGCAGAAACAAATGTAGTTAAACCTACCATATCTTTGCATGTGTAAGCAAATGGGTCACTGCTGTCCAGCCCTTGATCGTGGCTCTCCGTTCCATTACACATGTAATTAAAAGTGCTTTCCTCACCATCTTAAATAAGCATGCCCCGTTTTTAAAAAATGTAGACCTAAGAACAGATATAGCCCATGGTTTACTCCCGACTTGACTGCCCTTGACCAGCACAAAAACATCCGGTGGCGTACTGCATTAGCATCGAATAGCCCCCTCGATATGCAACTTTTCAGGGAAGTTAGGAACCAATATACACAGGGCAGTTGGGAAAGCAAAGGTTAGCTTTTTCAAACATACATTTGCATACTGTAGCACAAACTCAAAAGTTCTGGGACACTAAAGTCCATGGAGAATAAGAGCAGCTGCCCACTGCACTGTCGCTAGGAAACACTGTCACCACCGATAAATCCACGATGATAACTGAGAATTTCAGTAAGCAATTTAACGGCTGGCCATGCTTTCCACCTGGCTACCCAGGTCAACAGCCCTGCACCCCCCCCCCCACAGCAACTTGCCTAAGCCTCCCCCATTTCTCCTTCACCCAAATTCAGATAGCTGATGTTCTGAAAGAGCTGCAAAATATGGACCACTACAAATCAGCCTGGCTAGACAATCTGGACCCTTTCTATCAACTATGATCCGCCGCAATTGTTGCAATCCTATTACTAGCCTGTTCAACCTCTTTCGTATCGTCTGAAATCCCTAAAAAGCCAAGTGAACAAACAGATCAGACTATTTCAAATCCCACCGTACCTTCTCCGCTATGCAATCTGGTTTCCGAGCTGTTCATGGGTGCACCTCAGTCACGCTCAAGGTCCTAAATTATATCATAACCTCCATCGATAAGACAGTACTGTGCAGCCGTCTTCATTGATCTAGCCAAGGCTTTCGACTCTGTCAATCACCGCATTCTTATCGGCACACTCAACAGCCTTGGTTTCTCAAATGACTGCCTCGCCTGGTTCACCAACTACTTTTCAGATAGTTCAGTGTGTCAAATCTGAAGGCCTGTTGTCCAGACCTCTGGCAGTCTCTATGGGGGTGCCACGGGGTTCAATTCTTGGGCCGACTCTTTTCTCTGTATACATCAACGATGTCGCTCTTGCTGCTGGTGAGTCTCTGATCCACCTCTACGCAGACAACACCATTCTGTACACTTCTGTCCCTCCTTTGGACACTGTTAACTAACCCCCAGATGAGCTTCAATGCCATACAACACTCCTTCCGTGGCCTCCCAACTGCTCTTAAATGCAAGTAAAACTAAATGCATGCTCTTCAACCACCTGCCCGTCTAGCATCACTAATCTGGACGGTTGTGACTTAGAATATGTGGACAACTACAAATACCTAGGTGTCTGGTTAGACTAAACTCTCCTTCCAGGCTCACATTAAATCTAGAATCAGCTTCCTATTTCGCAACAATGCATCCTTCACTCATGCTGCCAAACATACCCTCATAAAACTGACCATCCTACCGATCTATGACTTCGGCGATCATTTACAAAATATTTCAACTCTACTCAGCAAATTGGATGCAATCTATCACAGTGCCATCCGTTGTGTCACCAAAGCCCCATATACTACCCACCACTGCGACCTGTATGCTCTTGTTGGCTGGGCCTTGCTTCATATTCATCGCCAAACGCACTGGCTCCAGGTCATCTATAAGTCTTTGCCTTATCTCAGCTCACTGGTCACCATAGCAGCACCCACCCATAGCACTCGCTCCAGCAGGTATATTTCACAGGTTACCCCCAAAGCCAACTCCTCTGGCCACTTTTCCTTCCAGTTCTCTGCTGCCAGTGACTGGATCGAATTGCAAAAATCACTGACGCTTGAGACTCATATCTCCCTCACTAACTTTAAGCATCAGTTGTCAGGTGTACACAGCCCATCTGTAAATATCCCACCCAACTACCTCATCCCCACATTGATATTTATTTTTTTGTTCCATTGCACCCCAGTAGCTCTACTTTCACATTCATCTTCTGCTCATCTATCATTCCAGTGTTAATGCCAAATTGTAATTAAGTGTTAAGATAAGAGCTAGGATGCTCAGTCTTAAAATTTAAATGCATCGATTGCGGTATGGGCTTGGAAACATAAAAACCTTATCTTTCATATTTGAAAAATTGATACACACATGTATTGGGTTCAGGTACCCACACGGCCATGTTACAGCGCTTGTTTACGGAAGAGAGAGTGGACTACCTGCACTATTTAGACACCTGCGTCTCAGAACACCTGTTTGTAAACGGAAGACAGATGCCACAGACGTCACTGAAAACTACTGTCGGCCGTAACTGTTAAATGGTTTACAGCTCGTATATTTTCCATTTGAAATTATTTTGACGTATTAAAGTAGACAGATTTGTTTCTAGAACCAATTCACGTTTAGATGGAGTGTTTGGCTTCCAGAGCCAATTTGTCAATTAATGAACACTAAGGAGTAACGTTTGCCAAATCTTGGACAAAGGGAACCTAATTTATGTTATGGTAGCTGTTGTAGTACTCATCAAGCCATGCATTCATGGGGGAATGTGAGGTATCAGTTCCTGAGGTATCAGTTCCTCAATGCATAACCATCTGACTTCAACCCAGCATTCACTGTATGCTCAGTCATCAAACATTAGGATGTTCCCCCTACTATTTCAGGTATGGAGCTGCACCTCGTTTTGGAGGCGGCGGTGGTGGCAGTAGGGGTGGACCCCCTCAGGGGAAATTTGGCAACCCAGGTGAAAGGCTGCGCAAAAAACACTGGAACATGGATGAGCTCCCAAAGTTCGAGAAGAACTTCTACCAGGAGCATCCGGATGTGACCCGCAGACCACCTGTAAGTGACCCAGGCAGTTATTTCCTTTCCATCTGATTTGAGTGTGGTCTAAACCTTTTGATTCAAATGATCTTTGCCTATGTACAATCTTTTTATGTGTCTGATTGCAGCAAGAGGTGGAGAACTACCTGCGAAGTAAAGACGTAACAGTGAAAGGCAGAGACTGCCCCAAGCCCATGATGAAGTTTCACGAGGCCAATTTTCCAAGTGAGTAAAACCGCTCTTCCAACTTCGCTTAAGAACAAGCTGGTTGTATAAAATGGTGGAATTGAATCTCATATGTAATCTAACTTTGTCTTTTTCAGATTATGTGATGGATGTGATTGCCAAACAAGGATGGGCTGAGCCAACTCCTATCCAGGCTCAGGGCTGGCCTCTGGCCCTCAGTGGGAAAGACATGGTGGGCATCGCCCAGACAGGCTCCGGTAAAACCCTTGCTGTAAGTACATTGATTTAAAACTACGCTTAGTAGCATCTTTCTGGTACATTTGTGCAGTTGAACCATTTGAGCTCAGTTTTTTTTTTTTTTTTTTTCACAGTATCTGCTGCCTGCAATCGTGCACATTCAACACCAGCCATTCTTGGAGCATGGAGACGGACCTATAGTAAGTACACCATAAGCCTCTTGAATAGAGAACATCCCTATTAGTTTTTACAGGGTGAGTCCAGCTGAATAACACTTGTCGCTATCTTTGTTTCTCAGTGTTTGGTGCTGGCCCCGACCCGTGAGCTGGCTCAGCAGGTGCAGCAGGTTGCCGCTGAGTACGGCAGGGCCTCCCGCCTGAAGTCAGTCTGCGTCTATGGTGGAGCCCCCAAAGGACCCCAGATTCGGGACCTTGAGAGAGGTATCTATCCACCACTTTTGTTTTGCTTTCAATTGTTTGCTCAATAAGTTGATTCTGTATTAAATAATTTTGGTGATAGAGGCAGACATCTGAGTGAGTGTTGTCTGTTTTCCCCCCCTAGGTGTTGAGATCTGTATTGCCACCCCAGGGCGTCTCATAGACTTCCTGGAGGCTGGGAAGACCAACCTTCGCAGGTGTACTTACCTTGTGCTGGACGAGGCTGACCGTATGCTGGACATGGGCTTCGAGCCCCAAATCCGCAAAATTGTGGACCAAATTCGAGTATGTGGCTTTGACTCAACGCAATTCCCTTTGCTAGAATTCTTCAGTATAAAGGCTCATTCAATACTTGCTGCTGATTTCAATTGGCAGAATTCCCATTGGACTTTGACAAATCATTGCAGAGTCTGCATACCATGACTAACCTGTACCCCTGCACATTGACTCGGTACAGATAACCCCTGTGTATATAGCCTTGGGATTGTTATTTTGTGTTTTTATGATTTTTATTTTTTTTAACTTCTTTATTAAATATTTTCTGAACTCTTTCTTGAACTGCATTGTTGGTTAAGTGCTTGTAAGTAAGCATTTCATTGTCAAATCTATACCTGTTGTATTCGGCGCATGTGACGACTAGAATTTGATTAGATTTTCCTGTAGGATCAGCCATTTAGTATTTTATCAAATCCTTTAAGTAATCTATTTTCTCTGTTCTCTCAGCCGGATCGTCAGACCCTCATGTGGAGTGCCACCTGGCCCAAGGAGGTGCGCCAGCTGGCTGAGGACTTCCTGAAGCAGTACGTCCAAATCAACGTGGGTGCGCTGCAGCTCAGCGCTAACCACAACATCCTGCAGATAGTGGACGTGTGCAACGACGGCGAGAAGGATGACAAGTGAGTGACCCATTCCTCCTCAGCAAAGCCAAACGTCACATTTACACTGCTTCATAATTGAAGGAATTCAAATCGAAGAACTCTTCATTTGGTCATTCATTTGTCTCATCCAGGATATAGTGTGAGTCATGTCAATTTGTATCCGGTCTCTTGTCTTTTACACTGAAGACTCCTCCGGCTGCTGGAAGAGATCATGAGCGAGAAGGAGAACAAGACAATCATCTTTACCGAGACCAAGAGACGCTGCGACGAGCTCACCAGGAGGATGAGACGAGATGGGTAAGTGTCATCACAGTAGTGTCTCATTTAACTGGTAAATCATTCTCCCTGTAATGAGTCATGCCTCTGAAGTCCATGTTTGTTTGTTACAGCTGGCCAGCAATGGGTATCCATGGAGACAAGAGCCAGCAGGAGAGGGACTGGGTTCTCAATGGTATGCCTGAAATATTTTCTATAAAAAAATATATATAATTATAATAATAATAATGTTTTTTCACAACAATGTTATGGACTTGTATAATTGAAGTTGCTCTTTCCACAGAGTTCAAATACGGCAAGGCCCCCATCCTCATCGCCACCGACGTGGCCTCCCGCGGTCTAGGTCAGTATGGCTTTGGTTAAACCCTCTGGTTGTTTTCCTCAATATTTTCACTTTTTAAAGAAAGTGGTTTTGGCTTTCTTTAACTTCTATGCATTTTCTGAGTTTTTCTCACCTAAAGGTGCAGTCTTTGTGGCAGGGCCTAGGCATGACAAGTCCCAGGCCTCGAGGGGGAAGGAGGACATATTGGAAATGAAGTTGCCCCACTGGCTGCCACCCAGTGGGCCTAGAGAGGTGAAAGCTCTGTGTGCCAGTAATCCTCAAGTCAAAAGGCAGTGTGGCTAAGCCTTGTTTCTGATATCTTTTTTTTTATTTTTTATACATGACATTATTTGTTCTCTGTCCATGGATTTTTACCTGAAATGCCTTCGAGACGTTTCCAACTCAAACGTTACACACACAAATGCTTGACGTGACCATTTGCCTTGCATGCGTTTTGTAGAGGGCACTGTATTGCAAGTCACTGTTTTGAGATTTGGAGCGATTCTGTTAGTTGCGGAGCTTGTTCCCAAAAAAGCATGGTCGTTGCGAATGTCACGGCTTTCCATTGCTATCTATTTTTCTCCCTCACTCAAAGCACTGGTTTTCTTGAAATGGAGAGAGCAGTTTTCAACTTACTGTTGTCGAATTGAAATTGATGAGAAACTGGCACGTGTTTTAAGGGGCTATGGGAACATCTAGAGAAAGTGAAAATAGAAGAGCTTCAAAAACCAAAGTTCCTCCCTCGCCTGCTTTTTAAAGTCATGTCGAGACCTGCCAACGAGAGACATTTTCTCAAGTGAACGAACACTGGCTTCTGGGAAGATCTTGCCTAGACGAGACTGATGGGGGCGGGGTGCTCTATGCTCTCTGAGGGGCACCACAGGGGTCAATACTTGGACCTTTTTCATTTTTGCATTTTTTGGGTCCCCCCTCAAATTAGTACTTGGTCTATTCGGTCTTGGCAAGACGTGCAGTGAGGCCTTTATTAGCAAGCTTCTTATGAGTGTGACTGGGAAAAAGGACCTTCAGAACCCATACCAACTGAAAGGTCCTATATTGGCACACGAGGAGGCAACAGTGCACATAGCGGCCCTACTGCGTAGAAGCTCCTGGATGTCACTTGACAATTTGTGGGGGAGTTCGCTGCATTGGGAAAGGACTAGTGAATGCATACTCCTTAATGGTAAGACTTCAAATCCAGTTCTTTTCCTCCCCTGGTTAAAAAAAGGGAGGGAGAATGCCATTTTTTGATATGGTAAGCAAATGGAGTGTGCATCTCGTTTCTCTCTTCCCACAGTAGTATTCCCATGGAGTAGAACGTTTTTCTTGGATTGTGTTGGTTAACCCCGTTCTTTGCAGCTCAGCTAAGTATCCAGTCTCTGGAACCTTTTAGCTCTCCATTCTCAATGCTAACCTTGTCCTTTGGTCTGGCTGTTGTGGTGTGCAAAATCCTGTATGGTGTCCTTTTTGCCACACTGCAACACTTTACAGATGTGGAGGATGTGAAATTTGTCATAAATTATGACTATCCTAACTCCTCTGAGGACTATATCCACCGCATTGGACGCACGGCCCGCAGTCAAAAAACAGGCACCGCCTACACCTTCTTCACCCCCAACAACATGAAACAGGCCAGTGACCTCATAGCTGTGCTCCGCGAAGCTAACCAGGCTATCAACCCCAAGCTCCTCCAGATGGCAGAGGCCAGAGGAGGTAATTCCTATGGCGGGTGAGATGCGAACAAGGCTGTGGTTACATCTGCAGACATTTCGATTTTATAGATTAGACATCTATTTGAAGGGTTTTGGGGCACAGCTTCTTAAAATTAAATACGAAGATGACCCACCTTGTTCTCACCATATTTGTCAACTATCATTTTAGTTTAAATGTCTTTGACACCCATCACTGCTACCAGTCTCACCACTGCCCTGTCTCTTTTGTCTTGTTTTCCAGGTCGTGGCGGGGGGGGAAGAGGTGGCTTTAGGGATGACCGGCGAGATAGGTATTCTGGGGGGAGGAGTTACGGTGGTGGTGGTGGTGGTGGTAGTTACAGGGACAAGGATAGCGACAGGGGGTTCGGTGGGGGACCAAAGAGTGCCTTCGGCACAAAAACCCAAAACGGAGTGGGCTACGGGGGTAGCACCTATGACAAGGGCGCTAGCTCTGGCGGTAGCTACGGCAACAGCTACGGCAGCAACGGACAGGCTAGCTTCGGCGCCACCAACCAGGTGGGTGCGTTCGGAGGCCAGAACTTCCAGGCCCCTCCACAGTTTGGAGCTGCGCAGGCGGCTGCCCCAAACGGCATGGGTCGCCCACCATTCCCCTTTAACCCACAGGCACAGCAGTCCCAACAACCCCCACCCATGGTACCCTACTCTATGCCTCCCCCTTTCCCACAGTAACTGACTAGGTGTAGATTGTGTGCACAATTCACAACCAAACCACAACTCCCCCCCCCCCCCCCCCCCCCGTCTTTAAATATTTTATTATTATTATCCTCTGTACTGTTTAACTTTTTTTGCTTACAGCAGGGTTGGAATTCTTCAGTAACCCCAAGCATTGAAATGAGTCCCAATGGGGGCTGTTGAAGTGCATCTAACTGGTGCACATCTCCTTGACTGTTTTTATTTGTTACATTCCTCAGTAATTTATTTTTACTAAGTAATGCAGATTTTGAGTTAGTGTTATGTTTAAAGTGATATGTTAAGATCTTACTTGGGGGACATGCATGGGCCTTCAAATAAAACAATTAAATTGAAGTTTTGTGGTGGTTCATTCTTCTATTGAGTATTCATTCAGCATTTAATCTTCGTGGATTTTATTTTAAAACAATTCAATCATACCACAAGAAAATAGCAAACATTCCTAATTGCACAAGTATAACCATAAGGTAACAAGTTAAAGATGAGAACTTGTCTTTCTGTCATGTCGACACGGAAGTGACGTAGACATAGCTTTACTTCCGGGTGCGCCCAGTTTACGCTTTACACATGGTTGCAAGTATTTTAGAAATTGAGTATTTGTATTAAGTTGCCAGGCTTTGCCGAAACTACTCGTGGTATAATTCGCAGGTGTCCTTTTCTAACGTGATTTCAACCTGGGAATTACTTCTAAAATGTGAGACCGCACGCAATGCATTGCTAGGTTAATTGCAGCTTGACGCGTGCCTAACTTCTTTTCAATAACGGAATGAGTGACCACTAAACATGCTCACTTACTGTGTTAGACGACTCATCTGGAGATGTGAGAATATACCAAGAACCTCACACTGCTGCAGGGTAGCTTTTTCACGTCAGCACTGCAGTACTGCAACTCCTGTCAGGTCTGTCGCTGAGGACTCCGACCATACCAAAACACTGATGCAGCTATGCACTGACAGGTATTACATAGCTTCTGGCCAACTTCATAGAGATTATTTTCAGCGCGGAACCAACTGTGGATATGGACCACTTGGTATGGAACTTAAAAATAACATTATTGAACAGTGGTGGAACTCTGTGATAGGGTTCAGGGCCGAGGTGTTTGGGATAAGCACTCTACACGCTAGTAAGAACAGAACTACCGAGAGGGATGGACAATTGAGGGTTGTTGACACCGAGAACCTACGTCAAATACTTTCCCAGCGAGAGCTAAGTAAGGACCAACTTATTCAGAAGCTACAGACCCATATCCAGAATGGTGCATCTCTTCGAACTAGTCTTTTCCAAGGTAACTATCATTGGGTGTTGTATTGTACACCTCTGCTATTTTTACCTGTGTGCATGCTTCAGGACATAAATCAACTAGTTAAATTAAATTCAACGTTGGGTTTCCAGGCTAACATGGTCAATGCTCCCCCCCAACCCCCTCCAGGTGCTTTGGAGCAATATGTGCCCTCTTTGGAACTAGTGAACCGAAAGTTGCCGTTCGGCCTGGCTGAGACCGGATTGTGCTTCCAGCCATCAGGTGGACCTAGTTGGTGAGGCTAACTCCTCCCTTAAATCACATGAACTATTCACATGCACTGTGATCAGTTACCATTGTGCTTATTCAAAGTGCAAATAGATCTAATTTAGCGTAGATTTAACCTAAGTCATATGTTCTTGTTTTATTTGAGATGGCAGATTGCTATAATAACACCTGGGCATAGCAGACTAAAGAGTAGTTGTGCGCTTTAAAGGTAGACTCAGCGAGATGACGTACATTCAGAAAGTAAAAAGCATAGTGGTTCAATTCCTGCAACAACTAAGAGCGCTGAAGCGCGAGGTTCAACTTCTCCACTGTTTTGGTCCCGTACCTATGACATTCCAACAGCATGACTCGAACCTGTGCGTATGCACACATACTGTGTGTGACTGTCTGAGCAAAGTTTTGTATATCGCTCAACTCAATATCTGCGGTGCTGCTCGTGGCAAAGTCGTTTTGCAGAGTCTACCTTTAACCCCTATTCTGTGTGTCAATTCCTGGCAGCCCAGATGAAGTTACCCAGTCCTCTTTGGTGTGGTTCTGCTCGCCCCGCACCTCCTCACAGTGGTTGGACTACTGGGCACGGCATCGGCTGCAGTGGTGGAGAAAGGTGGGTCACTTTCTGATCCAATTTCAATACGTTGTGGTCAAGATCAGTTTCTCTGTCTGCAAATGAATCTGCATCTTGATTTGAAGTCGAAGAAGCTTCTGGTAGGCTAATTGACATAATTTGAGTCATTTGGAGGTGTACCTGTGGCTGTATTTCAAGGCCTACCTTCAAACTCAGTGCCTCTTTGCTTGACATAATGGGAAAATCAAAAGAAATCAGCCAAGATGTCAGAAAAAAAATGGTAGGTCTCCACAAGTCTGGTTCATCCTTGGGAGCAATTTCCAAACGCCTGAAGGTACCACGTTCATCTGTAAAAACAATAGTACGCAGGTATAAACACCATGGGACCACGCAGCCGTCGTACCGCTCAGGAAGGAGACGCGTTCTGTATCCTAGAGATGAACGTACTTTGGTGCGAAAAGTGCAAATCAATCCCAAAAAGGGGGAGGCTTGCAAGCCGAAGAACACCATCCCAACCGTGAAGCACGGGGCTGATCCAATTTCAATACGTTGTGGTCAAGATCAGTTTCAATGTCTGATTTGAAATTTATAGAAACTACATTGTTTCTATGTTGATATTTGTAATACTGAAAGACAACTTGACTTAATGTGGATGGTAAAGTACTTTTCTCTAATCGCATCTCTCTGTCCATCCAATCCTGTCCCTCCATTCATCTATGATCCAGTTTGCCCTGGGCCCGTCCGACTTCAGCTGCAGTGACATAACAGAAGAGGAGCTGGCAGGCCGGGCGTCTCGTGGTGTGAAAATTGTGTACAATTTCCCATGGGGCCAAGAGGCCCTGGAGACTCTGTTGAGCCGAGGGGATGCGGAGTTGCTGCAGACACACAAGAGCGCTCGCAACAAACTACAGGTCAGTGTAATGATGCCTTCTTCTGCAGGGACAAAACTGCAGTTAATACCCTATCCCTCTTTTGCTGTCACTATAAAACAACTTAGGAGTGGATCTTAATCATTTTTCACAATATGTCAGTTGCACAGGAGGCTGCTGAGGGGAGGACGGCTCATAACAATAGCTGGAATGGAATGATATTAAACACATGGAAACCATGTGTTAGATTTGTTCGATACCATTCCATTAGTTCTGTTCCAGCCATTACTCTGAGCCCATCCTCCCCAATTAAGGTGCCACTGGTCGCCTGTGGTCAGTTGTGTGGCGGCAGGTAGCCTAGCAGTTAGAGCATTATGCCATTAACCATAAGGTCTCTGGTTTGAATACCCGAGCTGACAAGGTGAAGAATCTCTGTGCCCTTGAGCAAGGCACTTAACCCTAATTTGCTCCAGGTGCGTCGTACATCTATGACGCCCTAACAAGCAAAAAGGCAGTAACTGCTAATTTCGTCAAAAATGAGTTAATATCATTCTTGCTACGTTAAATACATGCTTAATCATGTGGACAAGTATCCTGCCTCTGTTTTGGAGAAAATGTGGGTCATATTAGCAGTAACTGCACTAGGTTTCTGTGAAATCAAAGTAAATAAAAGCAATTATTCTCAGTTCCACGCTATGAGCAGGTACTGCCTTTTTTGCTTGGTAGGGCAGTATGGCTGACCCTGTAATACACCGGATAAGTCTAGTTAAATGTGTTGTATGTGACAATAAAACATATTTTTGTTATTAAAGTAAGATTGTATTAATCATATCAATGCTCCATATGTTTTCTGACTGTTATGCACAGTGCCTAGATGGAAGGAAGTCAGTCGTCCCCTATGCCATCTCCGTAACTGGAAACCTAGAGCGAGGAGTGTTGGCGTACCTGTACAACTCACTCCAGCAAGTGAAGAAAGTCGACAGCAAACAGAGGCTACAGCAGAGAAAGGTGAGACGCCTAAGTCCTTTCCACATTAGCTTTCGTAGGGTTACATCTCTGATAACATGGGTGAAAACTTGAGCATCCAACATTACTTCTGTTTTTTGAACTGATGGAAATTAGAATGTGCTACACACACTGACTTCTTGTTGCCCTTGTAGGTTTTGAAGCTCCATCCTATTTTGTCTCCAGTCAAAGTGGCCTTGGACATGGGAAGGGGAGCCACTGTGGAACTAAGACAGGTAGGAAACTATTGAGATATACACAAAGTTATTCAATAGGACTCTGAGTGTAGTTCTACAATTCTATTCTACATCTTAGGTTTGTGAAGGCTTACTGAAGGAGTTCTTGGAAGGGGGAGTCTCTGCATGGCCTGGATATCTTGAAACCATGCCAACCTCAATGGAGCAGCTGAACACAAAGTAAAACTTCTTCATACCATGATAGTATATTTCTTTATGTTGTGGTTTATCATTTCATGTAATGGATTTCATGTGTTGTCTACTGTTGGATACATTCTGAATACAATAGAATTTTGACATCAAAAGCCACACCTATTTAGTGACCATGCAATTTGGTGTATACAGAATTATGTAACATGTTGACGTTTGACTTCACTGAAGGTGATCTCGATAGCTGTACTGTTTCCCTGTGGGGACCCAACTGTAAGTATGTTTGGTGCCTGTGTGCCCAGGTATGACGAGATGGGGGTGCTGTTCACTGTGGTGATCAGTGACAACACTCTTGAGAGTGGCCTACTGCAGGTGCGAAGCCGCGACACCACCATCAAGGAGACCATGCACATCTCCGAGGTCAAGAACTTTCTGGCCAGATACATATCTGCTGCACAGAACATATGAGGGAGTAATATTAATGTCCCGGGTGAACCGGGTTAGCATGGATTACATTTGTTTTGGAACCGGACTGCCTCCCGGGCGTGAGCCAGGTGCCCCATTTTAGCCGTTGGTGAATTCAGCTTTAAACCGAAGGGATGTAGATTAAGCAACAATACTAGATGTTATATGGATCTGAACGATGCTGCCTTGTTGACAACATGGCCGAGTGTTGCAGATTACTGTTTTATTTGAGAAGGGTGCTCCTCCCTCACCGCTTTGCCCATTCACGTCACATGCCATAGCACGGTGCACTTAATCAAACTCCATTGATTGAAAACTGACATTTGGCAAAATGTCAAAGTAGACTGTCAAAGAATGGGGTGGTGGGCCCTCATGGGCAGCAGGAAAGCTGTCTATATGTGTTTGTTTTGGATAACTGTAGCTCAAAGCCAATTTGACTATCTAGGATACTATATTAAAAGTTGTTAATCATTTTCACTTTGTGGTTATCATTTTGTTGTCAGTGTCACACAAATGCTGTCATATCAGCAGCAAATTCTCATATGGAACTTTTTCTACGGGTCAACAAAACATGATTAAGTATATGTATGTATGTATATATGTATATGTGTATATATATATATATATATATATATACATACAGTGCCTTGCAAAAGTATTCGGCCCCCTTGAACTTTGCGACCTTTTGCCACATTTCAGGCTTCAAACATAAAGATATAAAACTGTATTTTTTTGCGACGAATCAACAACAAGTGGGACACAATCATGAAGTGGAACGACATTTATTGGATATTTCAAACTTTTTAAACAAATCAAAAACTGAAAAATTGGGCGTGCAAAATTATTCAGCCCATTTACTTTCAGTGCAGCAAACTCTCTCCATAAGTTCAGTGAGGATCTCTGAATGATCCAATGTTGACCTAAATTACTAATGATGATAAATACAATCCACCTGTGTGTAATCAAGTCTCCGTATAAATGCACCTGCACTGTGATAGTCTCAGAGGTCCGTTAAAGGCGCAGAGAGCATCATGAAGAACAAGGAACACACCAGGCAGGTCCGAGATACTGTTGTGAAGAAGTTTAAAGCCGGATTTGGATACAAAAAGATTTCCCAAGCTTTAAACATCCCAAGGAGCACTGTGCAAGCGATAATATTGAAATGGAAGGAGTATCAGACCACTGCAAATCTACCAAGACCTGGCCGTCCCTCTAAACTTTCAGCTCATACAAGGAGAAGACTGATCAGAGATGCAGCCAAGAGGCCCATGATCACTCTGGATGAACTGCAGAGATCTACAGTTGAGGTGGGAGACTCTGTCCATAGGACAACAATCAGTCGTATATTGCACAAATCTGGCCTTTAAGGAAGAGTGGCAAGAAGAAAGCCATTTCTTAAAGATATCCATAAAAAGTGTCATTTAAAGTTTGCCACAAGCCACCTGGGAGACACACCAAACATGTGGAAGAAGGTGCTCTGGTCAGATGAAACCAAAATGGAACTTTTTGGCAACAATGCAAAACGTTATGTTTGGTGTAAAAGCAACACAGCTGAACACACCATCCCCACTATCAAACATGGTGGTGGCAGCATCATGGTTTGGGCCTGCTTTTCTTCAGCAGGGACAGGGAAGATGGTTAAAATTGATGGGAAGATGGATGGAGCCAAATACAGGACCATTCTGGAAGAGAACCTGATGGAGTCTGCAAAAGACCTGAGACTGGGACGGAGATTTGTCTTCCAACAAGACAATGATCCAAAACAGAAAGCAAAATCTACAATGGAATGGTTCAAAAATAAACATATCCAGGTGTAGAATGGCCAAGTCAAAGTCCAGACCTGAATCCAATCGAGAATATGTGGAAAGAACTGAAAACTGCTGTTCACAAATGCTCTCCATCCAACCTCACTGAGCTCGAGCTGTTTTGCAAGGAGGAATGGGAAAATTTTTTCGGTCTCTCGATGTGCAAAACTGATAGAGACATACCCCAAGCGACTTACAGCTGTAATCGCAGCAAAAGGTGGCGCTACAAAGTATTAACTTAAGGGGGCTGAATAATTTTGCACGCCCAATTTTTGTTTTTGATTTGTTAAAGTTCGAAATATCCAATAAATGTTGTTCTATTGTAAACTATAGTTTTGGCAAGTCGGTTAGGACATCTATTTTGTGCATGACACAAGTCATTTTTCCAACAATTGTTTACAGACAGATTATTTAACTTATAATTCCCTGTATCACAATTCCAGTGGGTCAGGAGTTTACATATGCACTAAATTGACTGTGCCTTTAAACAGCTTGCAAAATTCCAGAAAATTATGTCATGGCTTTAGAAGCTTCTGATAGGCTAATTAACATCATTTGAGTCATTTGGAGGTGTACCTGTGGATGTATTTCAAGGCCTACCTTCAAACTCAGTGCCTCTTTGCTTGACATAATGGGAAAATCAAAAGAAATCAGCCAAGACGTCAGAAAAAAATGGTAGACCACAAGTCTGGTTGATCCTTGGGAGCAATTTCCAAATGCCTGAAGGTACCACGTTCATCTGTACAAACAAAAGTAAGCAAGTATAAACACCATGGGACCACGCAGCCGTCGTACCGCTCAGGAAGGAGACGCGTTCTGTATCCTAGAGATGAACGTACTTTGGTGTGAAAAGTGCAAATCAATCCCAGAACAACAGCAAAGGACCTTGTGAAGATGCTGGAGGAAAACGGGTACAAAAGTATCTATATCCACAGTAAATGAGTCTTATATCAACATACCTGAAAGGCCACTCAACGAGGACGAAACCAATGCTCCAAACCGCCATAAAAAAGCCAGACTACGGTTTGCAACTGCACATGAGGGCAAAGATCGTACTTTCTGTAGAAATGTCCTCTGGTCTGATGAAACAAATATAGAACTCTTTGGCCATAATGACCATCGTCATGTTTGGAGGAAAAAGGGGGAGGCTTGCAAGCCGAAGAACACCATCCCAACCGTGAAGCACGGGGGTGGCAGCATCATTATGTGGGGGTGCTTTGCTGCAGGAGGGACTGGTGAACTTCACAAAATAGATGGCAACAACAACTGCCCAAGTTACACCAGGAACACACAATCCCTCCATCAGTGCTCAGACTGTCCACAATAGGCTGAGAGAGGATGGCCTGAGGGCCTATAGTCCTCTTGTAAGGCAGGTCCTCAGCAAACATCACCGGCAACAACGTTGTCTATGGGCACAAACCCACCGTCGCTGGATCAGACAGGACTGGCAAAAAGTGCTCTTCACTGACGAGTCGCGGTTTTGTCTCACCAGGGGTGACGGTCAGATTTGCGTTTATCGTCGAAGGAATGAGCATTACACTGAGGCCTGTACTCTGGAGCGGGATCGATTTGGAGGTGGGGGGTTCGTCATGGTCTGGGGTGGTGTGTCACAGCATCATCGAACTGAGCTTGTTGTCATTGCAAGCAATCTCAACACTGTGCGTTACAAGGAAGACATCCTCCTCCCTCATGTGGTACCCTTCCTGCAGGCTCATCCTGACATGACCCTCCAACATGACAATGCCACCAGCCATACTGCTCGTTCTGTGCGTGATTTCCTGCAAGACAGGAATGTCAGTGTTCTGCCATGGACAGCGAAGAGCCCGGACCTTAATCCCATTGAGCATGTCTGGGACCTGTCTGATCGGAGGGTGAGGTCTAGGGCCATTCCCCCCAGAAACATCCGGGAACTTGCAGGTGCCTTGGTGGAAGAGTGGGGTAACATCTCACAGCAAGGACTAGCAATCTGGTGCAGTCCATGAGGAGATGCACTGCAGTATTTAATGCAGCTGGTGGCCAAACCAGATACTTACTGACTTGTCATTTCTCTTTGCTTATTTGAGCTGTTCTTGCCACAATATGGACTTGGTCTTTTACCAAATAGGGATATCTTCTGTATACCAACCCTACCTTGTCACAGCACAACTGATTGGCTCAAAGGCATTAAGAAGGAAAGAAATTCCGCAAAGGAAATTCCACATCTATTAATTGAAATGCATTCCAGGTGACTACCTCATGAAGCTGGTTGAGAGAATGCCATTAGTGTGCAAAGCTGTCATCCAGGCAAAGGGTTGCTATTTTGAAGAATCTCAAATATAACATACATTTTGATTCGTTTTAACTCTTTTTTTTGGTTACTACATGATTCCATATGTGCTATTTCATAGTTTTGATGTCCTCACTATTATTCTACAATGTAGAAAATAGTAAAGCTAAAGAAAAACCCTTGAATTAGTAGGTGTGTCCAAACTTTTGACTGGTACTGGATATATTATATACATACAGTGCATTCGTAAAGTATTCAGACACCTAACCTTTTTTCACATTTTAAGTTACAGCCTTATTCTAAAATTGATTACATTTATTTTTTTCCTCATCAATCTGCACACAATACCCCATAATGACAAAGCGAAAACAGGTTTGTAGACATTTTTGCAAATTCATAAAAAACAGAAATACCTTATTCCCATAAATATTCGGACCATTTGCTATGAGACTCGAAATTCAGCTCAGGTGCATGCTGTTTTCATTGATCATCCTTGAGATGTTTCTATAACTTGATTGGAGTCCGCCTGTGGTAAATTCAATTGATTGGACATGATTTAGAAAGGCACACATCTGTCTATATAAGTTCCCACAATTGACAGTGCATGTCAGAGAAAAAACAAAGCCATGAGGTTGAAGGAATTGTCCGTAGACCTCCAAGATAGGATTGTGCTGAGGCACAGATCTGGGGAAGGTTATGAAAAAAATTCTGCAGCATTGAAGGTTCCCAGGAACACAGTGGCCTCCATCGTTCTTAAATTAATAAGTTCTTCCTGATGATGACTCTGGCAGAGCTCCATAGTTTCTCTGTAGAGATGGGAGAACCTTCCAGAAGGACAACCTTCTCTGCAACACTCCACCAAATAGGCCTTTATGGTTGAGTGGCCAGACGGTAGCCACTCCTCAGTAAAAGGCACATGACAGCCTGCAATGAGTTTGCCAAAAGGCACATAAAGGACTCTCAAACCATGAGAAACAAGATTCTCTGGTCTGATGAAACCAAGATTGAACTCCATGGCCTGAATGCCAAGCGTCACGTCTGGAGGAAATCTTGCACCATCTCTACGGTGAAGCATGGTGGGTACAATGTTTACCAGACTACCACTGGGTACAATGTTTACCAGACTACCACTGGATACAATGTCTACCAAACTACCACTGAGTACAATGTTTACCAGACTACCACTGGGTACAATGTTTACCAGACTGCCACTGGGTACAATGTTTACCAGACTACCACTGGGTACAATGTTTACCAGACTACCACTGGGTACAATGTATACCAGACTACCACTGGGTACAATGTCTACCAAACTACCACTGGGTACAATATTTACCAGACTACCACTGGGTACAATATTTACCAGACTACCACTGGGTACAATGTCTACCAGACTACCACTGGGTACAATGTCTACCAGACTACCACTGGGTACAATGTCTACCAGACTACCACTGGGTACAATGTCTACCAGACTACCACTGGGTACAATGTCTACCAGACTACCACTGGGTACAATGTCTACCAGACTACCACTGGGTACAATGTCTACCAGACTACCACTGGGTACAATGTCTACCAGACTACCACTGGGTACAATGTCTACCAGACTACCACTGGGTACAATGTCTACCAGACTACCACTGGGTACAATGTCTACCAGACTACCACTGGGTACAATGTCTACCAGACTACCACTGGGTACGGTGTCTACTAGACTACCACTGGGATAGAGCTGGCCTTAGGTATCTCATACAGTAATTTTTTCACATAGACAAAGGTGTGTGCCTCATAACTCAAGGATTACTGTTTTAAAATGCCATTACAATGGGAGTTGTATTATATGTCGTATTACACTGCATTTATTGAAGTCCATCTGTAACTTACACTGTAATACACATCAGTATTCTGCAGCATGATACTTGTAGTAATCCCAGTTTGTAAGCACAGTCGTCAAGCCTTCGGAATCCAAAAGTGTCAGACATTGTTTTGAGATGCCATCAGGTCCATGCTAATCTTTCCCTATTAGTTGTGTGTGGTGTGTGTGTGTGGATGTAAACAAACATCATTGTTCTGTATTCTAAGTCAAGCCATTGTTTACCTGAGACTTCCATCACGGTAAAACATTCCTGACTCAAATGTACAGGTAATCTTTGTAGTGAGTTTGATTGATGATAAGAGGTGCTGATGCAGTGGAACACAATGGGCACCGGTTAGTGGGCACAGTGGGAAGCTCTGAAATGCGCCACTAGGTGTCAGGCTTCCATAAGGTATTGACGCCAAGAGTAAAATCAAACCACCTTGATCATGGTGTTGATTACTAAACCAGCATGAAATGAAAGTGACTGAAAAGACATCCATTTAATGAAAGAGACTGCTTTCTGTTGTAACTGTGAACTGAGTGCACTGTACTCTTCTCTGTGACTTTCAACTGTTGCCAAGCAGCTGCCACAATAGACACGACACTGTTGTGTGACGAGGATCATTCATCTCCCTTTTGGTCTCATTGACACAAAGGGGTGCTATAGAAGGCAAACCTTCAACATCTCTCTCTTCAACAATCACTCTCCAGGAAACAGGCAGTTCTGAGGTAGAAACACAGATGGAGAAATCCATCCGGGGAATCAACTTAGTGTCTGAAGCACTGCTGTCAGGAAAAACTATTGTGAGAGGATTCATTTGGTGTGTAAGCGTGTTTGTTTGTGTCCTTGAAAGTGTAAGTTGTAAAGGTAAGTTAGTCCTAAGGTTGTGTCAGGGTGTGTGCTGCTAACTGCCTTTGACTCAACCGAAGGTCACAGTCCCAGTGGCTACAGACAGACAGTGATGAATACACACTGAGACAGATCTAACACCTCCTCTACCTGCAGGACACTGGGACACTGCAGTGGATGTAGTCTGACATTTCTCTGTGTGTGTTCGTGGACCAGGGAGATCGCTTTAGTTTGAAGTCAAAGTAGAGACATGTAACCAGGTCCCAAGAATGTGTAGAATTGCCTTCAAAACCGGCCACTAGGGGGAAAAGTGAGCGCTATTACTTTAAAGTAAGCTGTTGGCTTGCTAGGGCGTTGTGGACAGGGATGGTGGATGGGTGTAAAAGCTGCAATCTGGCGTTGAGGGTTTCGTGTTCAATCCCAGGGCTAGGCAATGGTATATATTTTTTCTCGGTTTTAAGCCTTTCCCAAACTTTGACTTAACTGAGAAGTCAAACCCCCAGCCCGACGCAAGTGTTTGTATTTAACTTATGGGGAGTTAGGTAATAGTGTCTGAACTTAAATGTCAAAAAACAACGTTTACCATGACTTCACCCATAGTGGCAGCATCATGGTGTGGGGATGTTAGTCACGATTGAGGGAGACTAGTCAGCATCAAGGGAAAGATGAACGGAGCAAAGTACAGAGAGATCCTTGAAAACCTGTTCCAGAGCGTTTGGACTGGGGCAAAGGTTCACCTTCCAACAGGACAACAACCCTAAGCACACAGCCAAGACAATGCAGGAGTGGCTTCGGGACAAGTCTATGAATGTACTCGACAGACCCTTTCGAACGTCTCTGGAGAGACCTGAAAATAGCTGTGCAGCGACACTCCCCATCCAACCTGACACAGCTTGAGAGGATCTGTAGAGAAGAGTAGGAGAAACTCCCCAAATACAGGTGTGTCAAGCTTGTAGTGTCATACCCAAGACAACTCGAGGCTGTAATCACTGCCAAAGGTGCTTCAACAAAGTACTGAGTAAAGGGTCTCAATACTTAAGTAAATGTGATATTTCAGTTGTTTTTTTAATACATTTGCAAAAAAGTCTAAACCGGTTTTTGCTTCGCCATTATTGGGTATTGTGTGATTCAACTTTTTGTACAACTTCTAGGTTGGGACAGGTGTTCATAGTAGCCTCACAGCCTGTTAGGTGATTGACTTTGTAAAATAAAAATTGACGTTCTGATGTGGGGGAAAAAACAATTTAATCTATTTAAGAATAAGGCTGTAACGTAACAAAATGTGGATAAAGTGAAGGGTCTGAATACTTTCCGGATGCACTGTATTTATGTTTATATTCACTGAACAAAAATATTAAAGCAACAATTTCAATTACTGAGGTAAAGTTCATAGAACATTCAATTTAAATAAATTCATTAGGCCCTAATCTATGGATTTCACATTACTGGGAATACAGATACAACAACAAAAAACTAGGGGCGTGTATCAGAAAACCATTTAGTATCTGGTGTGACCACCATTTGCCTCATGCAGCATGCATGCAGTCCTTCTCATAACATTGATCGGGATGTTGATTGTGGCCTGTGGAATGTTGTCCCACTCCTCTTCAATGGCTGTGCGAAGTTTCTGGATATTGGCAGGAATTGGAACACCCTTTTGTACTTTTTTAACCATTTATTTATTTTACCTTTATTTAACTAGGCAAGTCAGTTAAGAACAAATTGTTATTTTCAATGACGGCCTAGGAATAGTGGGTTAACTGCCTTGTTCAGGGGCAGAACGACAGATTTTTACCTTGTCAGCTCGGGGATTCGATCTTGCAACCTTGCGGATACAAGTCCAATGCTCTAACCACTAGGCTACCTGCCGCCCACTCGTCAATACAGAGCATTCCAAACATGCTCAATTGGTGACATGTCTGGTGAGTATGCAGGCCATGGAGGAACTGGGACATGTTCAGTTTCCAATAATTGTATAGAGATCCTTGTACATTATCATGCTGAAACTTGAAGTGATGGCGGCGGATGAATGGCACGACAATGGGCTTCAGGATCTCATCAGTAATCGGTATCTCTGTGCATTCAAATTTCCATAGATAAATGTGTTTGTGTTTGTCATTGTGCCATTGTGTTCGTTGTCCGTAGCTTATGCCTGCCCATACCAAAACCCCAACGCCACCATTGGGCACTCTGTTCACAACGTTCATATCAGCAAACTGCTCGCCCACATGACGCAAAACATGCTGTCTGCCATCTGCCCGGTACAGCTGAAACTGGGATTAATCCTTGAAGAGCACACTTCTCCAGCATGTCAGTGGCCATCATAGGTAAGCATTTGCCCACTGAAGTTGGTTACAACGCTGAACTGCAGTCAGTTCAAGACCCTGGTGAGGATGAGGAGCATGCAGATTAGCTTCCCTTAGAAGGTTTCTGACAGTTTGTGCAGAAATTCTTTGGTTGCGCAAACCCAGTTTCATCAGCTGTCCTGGTGGCTGGTCTCAGATGATCCTTCAGGTGAAGAAGTCAGATGTGGAGGTCCAGGGCTGCCGTGGTTACACGTGGTCTGCGGTTGTGAGGCCGGTTGGAAGTACTTCCAAAATCTCTAAAACAACGGCAGCTTATGGTAGAGAAATTAACATTCAATTCTCAGGCAACAACTCTGGTGGACATTCCTGCAGTCAGCATGCCAATTGCATGCCCCCCTTAACTAGAGACACCTGTGGCGTTGTGTGACAAAACTGCCCATTTCAGTGGCTTGTTATTGTCCCCAGCACAAGGTGCACCTGTGTAATGATCATGCTGTTTAATCAACTTCTTAATAAGCCACACCAGTCAGGTGCCAGACTGAGTTCTGGAGGTGAAATGGAAGAGAATGAAGGCGAGTTAAGTGAGGTGGAAGGTGTGGTGAAAAGCTTTTTGCCTAAGCCTGGCATCAATGGACATGATAAAGCAGAATCTGGTCCAGTAGGAGAGACCTTTTTGGAGAGTTGGGTGGTGAATTTGTGATATTTGTTTGTGTTTCTTCTGACCAGAGGGAGCGGGCGCTCTGTGTTACCTAACTTGGGTCAAGATTTGTTTCTTACTTTGCTCTTAGGAACAGGGCACCATTGAAAGGATTGATTTCTGGCTAAGCGTTAAGTGTGCAGGTGGAGCAATTGAAGTTGAAGATTCCTGGTGTTTGTGATGCCCACCATTTTGTACGACACAGACCCAGTGGTGAGCTTGGTGAAGCAGAGGAGTCACTGTCAGTCATTTTGAGTTTTGAGTCGGTCTTTACCCGACAAAAGCCATGTTAGGATATATCAGTTATCCTGTCAGAGCATTTGTGCCGAATCCACTGCGCTGTTTCAGGTGCAATGTTTATGGTCATGTTGCAGCAGTTTGAAGGAGGGAGATTCCAAGATTTGGGAAGTGTGCAGGAGGGCATTTGATAGAGGATTGTGTAGTTTTGGTGGATAAGATTTTGTGTGTTAACTGTAGGGGTGCCCATGATCAAATCAAATTTGTCACATGCACTGAATACAACAGGTCTAGTACACCTTACAGTGAAATGCTGACTTACAAGCCATTTAACCAACAATGCTTAAAAATGAATCCTTTTGGACCTCGACTTGGTGCGCCGGTACCGCTTGTCGTGTTGCTGGGGATCAGAAGTGTCCGGTGCGACAGAGAGGCAGGTTGAGGTGGCTAGAGTCAGAGTAGTGCAGAAGGTATCGTATCCTGAGGCAGTGAAGAAAGTAGAGGAGAATGGATCAAGGGGGAGGAGTAGTAGATCTGTGTCAGCACAGAGGGATAGGCCAACGAGTGACATACGCTTCAGTAAGGTTGGCTTCTTAGCATTCATAGCAATGGTTATCAACTGTACCACAGAAATGGGAAAAAAATCACAGAAAATAGATGTGGTGGCAGCTGCAGAGAAGTTTTTGACTTTAGAATATATATATATAAAATTGATTTTTTACTTCAGAAGAGTTACAGGGTGTGTTGAGTGGTGGTGTTCCGTCCTCCCAGGCTGTTGGCATGGTGCAGGAGTTGATAGGGTCAAGGTAGTGGAATGTAGTCTTGGGGTTTTAATGAGTCTAGGATTAGTTTGAAGGATGTTTTTTTAATAATTTTTTTTACAAAGTATCATGTATTTATATTATAGTCCAGTTGGAGGCGGTAATGCAGCATATCGGAAGCCACCCGCCGTTACACTCAGAAGAAGAAGAAGATGGTGGTGTATCTTGGCAAATGAGAAAATGCTCACTGACAGGGATGTAAACGAATGTGTGCAAAACATTTTAGAGAAATTAGCTTTTTGTGCGTATGGAACATTTCTGGGATATTTTGTTTCAGCTCAAACATGGGACTAACACTGTTACGTTTATGTTTTTGTTGAATGTTTTAAGCGTTATTGGACTGTTTTGAATCGTGTATTTCGCTATTGTTGCGTGTCATGTGTATTAAAACGTTGTCGCTTGAGTCTACTTCCGGTGCATTTTTTTCGGGTCTGTTTGGACGTGTGCTACTAGCAGAAAAATGGCCTCCGACAAGCAAAATGAAGGGAAAATTGTACCTATGGACGAGAATAAAGAAAATGCAGCGGAAGATGGAATAGGACTGGAGAGTATCCTTTCTAAAGCTATACAGCTGACCCGGGACCAATATTTGATTTAGCGACACCAGTATGTTTTGGTGGAGGTGGGCTTCCATAACTAACGTTAGTTGGCTAACGTAATGTCGGAAGGTTAGCGCTGTGTCATTAGAAAAGCGGTTTACAGATGTCATTAGAACATTGCTAAAGTCATGTGTATTTAAGTAAATTAACATTGTCAACTTGCTACATCCATCACATAATTCAAATCCACTGCTAAAGTATAGCTACTGTGGCTTTTCTAATTCTTCACTGTGTATTTAGCTAGCTTTATGTTCCTGTGTGAATGTAGTAGACTGGCCCTTAACGCATACTTGCAGTTCTCCAGATCATCAAGGATTCCCAGCAACAACATGGTTTGCGACACGGGGATTATCAAAGATACAGGTGAGATGGAGGACTGGACTATGGCAGTGAATGGGTGTTTGACAACCACAGATCATACCTTATGGTTGGCTCATAGTTTCACACTAAAATTCACCCATGTCTTTCTCTCTGTCCTAGGGGATACTGCTCCCGGCGCTTGCGTCGTCTGCGCAAGACCCTGGGCTTCAAGTGCGGCAACAGGCACAAGTTCACTGGGAAGAAAGTGACTGTCGAGATGCTTTCTGACAACCGGTACTCTGACAACAGGTAATAGTACCCGATCCCATTCTTACAACAGTATTAAAGTACAACTGGATTTACAATCCAAATACTTAATGCATGATACCTGCCAGCAACCATCATTCTGTTCTAGAACTACAATCAAAATACTCATCATTCATGGAGTGCCCAGAGAGGCAACAAAATAGCGGCCCGCACAAGTTGTCCCAAGTCCCTTGAATATAACAAATCCCATTCCCCTTTTAGGTATCTACTGCTGGTACTGATGGAGGCTGAGAGGGCGTGGAGCTATGCCATGCAGCTGAAGCAGGAGGCCAACACAGAGCCCCGCAAGCGCTTCCACCTGCTGTCCCGCCTGCGGAAGGCCGCCAAACATGGAGAGAGGCTGGAGAAGCTGTGTGAGAGCCCTCGTGTGGATGCCAAGACCAAACTGGAAGCACAGGTAGGCTAATGCCCTGACCTGGAGAGTCCGTGACTTTCCCTATTGTTTCACCTTCATTTATTTCAACATGGGGTTCAAATGCTGTTGAAGTGAAGTAACAATTTAACTGAAACTAATATTTGAAGACACATATTTATCAGTTGAGGAACCAACATTATGGCAGCTGGGTGTGTCCATGGCAGCTGGGCGTGTCCTGGAGGAAAGGGCACTTCATGGCCCTGTCTTTCTAACCCAGCCGGAAATAGCTGCTGATGACCTCTGAATTAATAATAATGAATGCAACTTGTCTGCAGGCCTACACCTCCTACCTGAGTGGCATGGTGCGCTTTGAGCTGCAGGAGTGGAAGGCTGCCACGGAGGCCTTCAACAAGTGCAAGTGAGTCTGACCCCACTCTACTACCGAAATGCCTAAAGTGTGGCCCCTTTTGATTGCTGAGCTTTTGATCTAGAGTATTACGATCATCATTTTACATGGGGCAAATGAGGCCTTAACAATGTAGGCTACATTGTTTGTTGACAGATGTCAAGTTGTCTGATGTTAACGAGTGTAGGCGTATGCTTAACATATCCAAACGCATTCAGAATATAGCTGTATTCTTCGACCACCACCTTGCTACTTGTGAACTACAGAAAATTCCATGTAACTGTATTGTAACCTCCCTCAGGACAATCTATGAGAAGCTGGCCAGTGCCTTTACTGAGGAGCTGGCAGTGCTGTATCACCAGCGTGTGGAGGAGATCTCACCTAACATCCGCTACTGTGCTTACAACATCGGTAGGTGACACACACAGCCCGTCGCTCACATTGACAGTGGATTGCACTTTTCATAAGCATTCACACATGCACACCTCTCATATCGAGGAAATCGCACACCCTCGCACCGAACACGCACCCACACACAACCCGTTCCCGTTCAGTTGACTGGTAGTGAACAATCCTACTCCCTTCTGACCCCAGGTGACCAGAACGCCATGAATGAGCTGATGCAGATGAGGCTCAGTGCAGGAGGAGGAGGAGGCATGATGGCTGAGAAACTAGAGGTCAGTGTGTGTGGTCCCTCTCACTGTAAAACACATAGTAACAACTACTTTACTACTGGAGAGTATGGCCATAAATCTATGTTTTACTCTTTAGTGTAGAGAAAATCCCTTTGTTCCGTTGTCCATACTGTTATACCCCTTAGGCAATGTATCGGGTCTGTGTTCTATCTTTTTCAGTAGTAGGCTAGTGTGGATGTTGGAACAGACCTGTCTTATGTTGCATACTGTTGAATGGTTGTGGTATTGTTCCAGGCCCTGATCACACAGACGAGAGCCAAGCAGGCAGCCACCATGAGCGAGGTGGAGTGGCGAGGCCGAACGGTGCCCGTCAAGATCGACAAGGCCCGCATCTTCCTGCTGGGCCTGGGAGACAACGAGGCCGCCATCGCCCAGGTCAGTGACCCTACCAGGCGACTAGTCACGTTTTCACGGTACTGAGCCAAGCAGAACTTGACTGGGCTGGCCTGGGTTTCGCATCCTCCGCAGTTGCTTGAACTGTGAAAATAAAATGTCAGAGCCGGCACAGTACGGGTCAGGTCAGAATGTTGGTCTTAAAAGCAGGGCTCGACATTAACGCTCGTCCGGGACAACCAACAACAAAAAGTCGGACAAGCAGAATATAGATTTAAGTTGTCTGACTAGACAAATAAATAATTCACACATCAAAATATCGAACAATTACTCGGGTTAGAAGTAGGTCTTTCCCAATCTCTGCAGAGCGCATCGGAGTATAATTATTGCATTGACAGGCATGAGCAGTCTTTCAATCACCTGCGATTGCAAGCTCCGCTTTTGAGATCACCCTGTGCATGTTTGTTTGTTCCAGCAAACAGGGTTCGTACTGTCATCAGACGTGTACATTACCTGTGCCAGTGGGCCGTTGCCTGAGAGAGACATTGCAGCAGCAGCAGGTAGCCTTTTAATATAATGATCGACAACAGACTAACCAGATGTCCAGTTTAATACATATTGTATAGTCTGGCTAGTTGTCTTGGTAGTTAACTATTTAGCTATTAGCATGTGTTAGTGTCATGTCCCAAACCTTCCACCAGCGCCCTGGTGAATAACTTGTTACATGGCCTTGTGAGCGTTCATCAACTGCGTAGTTGTTGAGTGGCTGCGTTAATACACCAGTGCTGCATACACCGGTTGCAAAAGCCGTCTCTTTGGGAGCTGAGACATAAATCTGACCCTGTTGGAAAGCTGCGGTTTCCGCTCTATTCAATATTGGCCAGGTAATTCTGACATCTGTCCGAATGTGTATGCACCCTGAATAAACCAACTATCTTCTTTGAAAGTGTTTCTTTGCTTCTTACAACATGCATATCAATCACCTATTTTGGCCTATGGTGGTACAGGCCTTTTATTTTTTTTATTTTTTTGGGGGGGGGGGGGGCCTGAGCTTTCAGACAAGTAAAGAATCTGTCCTAAGTGGCCAAAAAAAAAACTGTTCATGTCAAGTCCTGAAAAGGGTTTCGCTGTTTTGCTTGGACACCTCTGCTTCGTTATGGGCTAGTGGGATGAAGCTGCAGGGCCGGTAGTTTAACTTATGAGCCGCGTGAACAAGGATGCCTTGTGAACTAATGGAACTAGAGAAACTGTTGGTGAACTAGGGGGCCAGTGAACAGGGGTTTAGTGCTGCAGCCTAGCCAGTGCTCGATTTCTATAGCGGTATCGAGCTGTTATCAACCAGACTGTAGGGAGAGGTTATCCTCAAGGCAGGTCAGGAGTCCAACGGTGGCTATCATCACATGTAGTTCACCTTGGGTCTCAGTAGGTGGCGTTCGCTCCACTACAGCTCTCTGACAGGTGTCTATTGTCAGACTCTTCTTACCTTCCCTGTTGGGCTTCCTGTAGGCCTACCTCTCCATCCCTGTGGCCACACCCGTCACACCCACCTGCACTAGGCTCTGGCATGCTGCCACTCGTGCTGTCAAACTGCATTCTCTGCATAGCAACCCACACACTCATATGGCTACACCCATCAGCCCTAGTCTCTATGGACAGACTAGCATCGGAGCTAAATAGTTATCAGTTTGGGAGTGGGACCATCATTTGTGTTAGATGTAGCAGAGCATTACATGTAATTGTGCTTACACTTTTGAAGTAAGGCTGAATTTGGTTGGTTACGTCTGCTATACCAATCACAACCCTCCTTTTACTTGTGTCGTTGCACATCCTGCAAATCACCAGTAGAACGTGATCATTTTGAATCCATTTTCACATTCACTCTGTTGGGTATGCTTACGAACTCTAAAAGAAGCAGAGTTCCCACTCTGGAACTCTGATATGCCTGTAGAGTACATTATGTTCAACAATTATATAGAAAATCTAAACATTTCAATATTCATGTTTATATATATTTCAATATTCATAAAAGTATGACCATTAAAATACTACTCTTATTACAGAGCAAGCCGTAAAGCTTCATTTGACACATTTTTGCTTTGTAGCTCACAAATGAAACTTTATGGAATCTTAAAAGGAGGCCTAGGTAAGGTCTATGTCCAATGGCAATTTTAATTATTTCAAATGTTATGCATTTTATATTTCACATTTGTGTCTGTCAACAATCATTCATCCATAGGACTTCTGTGGATTACATTTAGTAAAAATCCCCCAAATATTTTTTTTTTTTTTTTTTTTGTCGTCTGGGTTTCGTGTGGGATCCCTCAACCATTCCAACGGAACTGCCATTTAAGGCCATGCACAATCCCTAGGGGACATACTGAAGAGGGATGCACCATCCCTCCTTCTTTCTCTCCCTCTAAGCACAGAAGACACCAGACTGGTTCTCCCAGTCCTGTTAGGGGCTAGGCGTTGCCAGGGTGGTGGCACAAGTGAATGTCTCACCACAATACCCACATGCTGCATGGGTAGGAGTGAATGTTACTTCATAGTCTGCCCAAAACCAATTTGTGTTAAAGGGCAACTCTCATAAATGTTCAGCCTCATTTTCATTATCTCCAGCACAATACCATTGTTTACATATGTGAAAATGGTGCATTTCTACGTTTTGTCGAACAATATAGAATGTTAAGACGTTCTACCCAATGACTATCAAAAGTTTCATTTGAAAAACACAGATTTTCAAACACAGATTAGTGATGTGGGGAGCAAGAATATACCATCCCTCTGGCTAGAAACTTGTTGCAGGTTTTAAAAATGTATATATTTTTTCATCCTAACTTGTGATGTCACAAGATAGGTTTCCATCCAATTGGTGAGAGATTTTGATGCGGATATTCCAAAATCCACAAAACTGACTTCCAAAAATCAGTGCGTGATGACGTAGTGTACTAAAAGTTAATGTACCTAAAAAAAAAGACTTTTCAATGTGTTTCCAACGTGTTTTCAACTCGATAGTTTTGTCACAAACTGTTGCGTTAAATAGCAAATGTCCCTACTCTGGTCAGATACAGTGCGTAGGGCTGGGCGTTATCCAGATTTCCAAAGTCCTACTGTTTCTGTACCATACTGGGGTATACGGTCTTCACGCACAAGGTTTTAAGTAGTTATAAATTTTTTGCACACACAGCAATTTAGGCAACCGAGATCTTGATCATGGAAATGATTAAATGTCTCTGCTGTAACCAAGAAGCTTGATCTTGACTTCTAGCCACTAGATGTCAAGTTGGCAAACCAAATGCATAGCTGGAGCCCGTAGCTGGATATCATTTATTTGGCACGTATTCAATATGTAGTTATTATAAGCAGTGGCGTAGCATGCACCCTCGTACATAAAAAAAAAAAACATTTAAACAATGTGGGTGCGTGCTAAGCCACTGTTTATAACGAAATCTAAGATGTGTCAAATTATATCCAGCTAAGGGCTCCGGCTATGCATTTGGTTTGCTTATTATTCTTTTTAAACGGTAAACAAATACCGCCAAAGCCTAACAGTGCGGGTAGGCTACTTAACATAATGCCGCTATTAAGAGCGAGGAATATCTTTTATTGTCAAACGGCAGTCAAGCATCGATCATCATGTCACCAGAATAAGACCCTCGATATTTATTGGAAAGGAGCATCAAGATCACCGTGCACTTTCACCACCCTGTGACGTTCATCAGAAATGATTTCATCTGTAGCCTAGCCTACTAAACTGCATTGTTTCCCGGAGTTGGAGTGGGAGGACGACTCCAATATGATTATAATGTCTATTTGTGCTTTAAGGAGTTTCCACCACCATTTCTCGAGTAATTCATCTTACCGACACACAGATTCCACCGTGTCGAATGAACGTCATCTTTCAGCATTTATAAAATTGTACTGTAACCATCGGTTTCCATCACAGCTGTTTTTTTTATTTTATATACATTATTTTACTCGCATTTCTGGATGGAAACGTGCTTAATGATAAGCATTTTCTTTAGGATGTTTTTATATTTTTAACCACAGATCGTATAAATGTGCCATTTTCAAGTATGTAGACACTGGTATGGTGCTGGAGATTATGAATTTGAGGTTTTAAAAAAAGGACAATTCTGCCACTTTTTTGAAAGTGGAACGCTCCCAAATCATTCCCCGCCATGTTTTAGCGCTTTAATGATTGCTTAAGTGTTTTTGTCAACTAAAGAGAAGACCCTGGCGAATCCTCAGATGTACTTTGTCTCACAAGCATGTACACCAATTCGTCAGAGGATAAGATGCGGCAAAATAATTTAAGATTGGATGGATTTGTCAGCAGGGGAATATATAACAAACATATTTTATTAGCAATTCTTTATTTAATATGGCCACTGCTAGGACGTTCTAACTAGGACAAATGAGTCATTGACGATACTGTAATATTTCTGACTCCCTCATCTTCTGAAATGACTGACATTTTTCATAAACAATATAAATCACAACACTTGGCTGCCTCCCAAACCTACAAGTTAGCCTACTGTAACGTACACAATAAGCCTGTGTTACATCTTGGTGTCATGAACAACCAGGCTTCTCTTTGACATCGGTCCTGAGCTACAGTAACTCTAGGAATGTACCTTTTACAGGAATGTCTACAGCAACCTGCTCTGCTGCGTACGTTTGTCTCTCCCAGTCACAGCCTTACCCAAGACCTACTTGAGCTTTTACGCTAATATTTACATTTGCATGATTTAATCTGACTCGTACTGTAAGCAAGGCTCCATTTCAGGCAAACATTTCAAGTATGACCACGTTTGTGAGTAAAATGCAGCCGTTGCTATTCTCATGGTATTTCGGCTGTTTTGTTTCATACTGTTTTTCATATTATCGCACAAATAAATACGAATCCCATAACCCAGCATCAGTGCCCACAGGCATAGGGAAGGTCTCTCTTGCTTATGCCTCGTGTCCTCTATCCTCATGTCCTTCTCAATACCCATTGGAGGAGAAGGTCAGGGGAGGTATCTATGGAATAATGAATTCATATTCTATGTCATATTCATACTGGATCACCATTTGTCGCCCACAGGCAGCCAATGAGGAGACCAAGGAACGTCTGTACGAGACCCTACTAGCCGAGTGCAGAGACACCATCCAGGCTGTGAGAGAGGAGCTGAAGACTGAAGCGGTAAGTATGACTGACTGACTGACACTGAAAAAGTTACAGACATGACAGTTAGGGTTACGAACGGACCGGGCTTCACGTTGATACTTGGCTTTACGGACCTGACGTAGTGAAGTTCATAGGATAAACAGTAACGTGAGTAGTAGTGACAAAGTCTGGTACAGTCCTTGACCCGATCTGTTTATGGGTAAATGCTCCCTGACTGTTCAACTCTGCAGAAGCAGCGAGAGAGATCTGATGAAGCCAGTGGCAAGGTGTCCAACCTTCAGTTCCTGCACAGGTAAGAGAGGTCATTCTGTCTGTCTGACATTTGTCAGAGGATGCAAGACGCATGGTGACCCCTATCTCCTCCCCGCATCCTCAGACGTATTGGAGGAGAAGGTCCGACGTCCCTCTCCTCAGACTGTCTTCTCCAATGCATTTTGATTAGATGAGAAATGCAAGCAAATATGAATTAAGAGCCTATCTGTACATGGAATCAGTCTTTGACCTGTGTCTGTGCCTCCCCCCCTCCATAGCTACCTGACCTACATCAAGCTGTGGACGGTGGTGAAGAGGAACGAGAGCATGGCCCACATGCTGCAGGCCAAGCTGAAGGAGCCACAGACGGATGAGAACAAACGGGGCCCTCGCCCCCAGGACCTCATCCGCCTGTACGACATCATCCTCCAGGTACAAACACACACCTGGGTCGTGTTCAGTAGCCATGAAACGGAAGACACCCGAGTAAAACAGGGCGATGCTACCTGAGGTTGTCCAATAAACTGTTTTTATTTTTCTGTTAAAACGTTTTGCTGTTGTGCGCACTAATGAATACACCTCTGATAACACAACACCATGTCACATTACATTGTCATCTCTGGCACATTCCCAATGTCTGTGTCCTTGTCGTCTCATAATGTTACAGTAATTGATAGTGAAACTGAATGGTTTGATATTTTCCTGCTTCATAACCACAAAACACCCAAACCACTCTATTTACTCAGCATACCCAGGATCAAGTCCAAAAACTATACCAAACAAAAATATAAACGCAACGTGTAAAGTGTTGGTTTCATGAGCTGAAATAAAAGATGCCAGAAATGTTCCACAGGCACGAAAAACGTATTTCTCTCAAGTTTTGAGAACAAGTTTGTTTACATCTCTGTTAATGAGCATTTCTCCTTTGCCAAGATAATCCATTCACCCAACAGGTGTGCAGATCAAGAAGCTGATTAAACAGCATGATCATTATACAGGTGCACCTTGTTCTGGGGACAATAAAAGCCACTCTGAAATGAGCAGTTTTGTCACGTGACACAATGCCACAGATGTCTCAGGTTTTGAGGGAGCGCACAATTGGCATACTGACTGCAGGAATGTCCACCAGAACTGTTGCCAGAGATTTGAATGTTCATTTCTCTACCATAAGCCGCATCCAACGTCACTTTAGAAAATGTGTCAGTATGGCCAATCGGCCTCACAACCACAGACCACGTGTAACCACGCCAGCCCAGGACTTCCACATCCGACGTCTTCACCTGCGGGATCGTCTGAGGGGGTGCCCGCCATTCAACCCTAATGTTAAGCCCGTAGAAATAGGATGTTTCTTTCTGACTCATTCTATTTCTATGGTTAAGCCTCTACCAGTGAGTCAGCTTATTCTTGTTGATGTTGCCTCATGACTGTTTCTACAGAGTCTGGCTGAGCTGTCCACCCTGCAGGGGCTGGAGGAAGATCACACTTTCCAGAAGGAGGTGGCCCTCAAAATGCTGGTCTACAAGGCCTACAGGTCAGAGCTCACACGACGGAGGACACACACTGCGTGCACACACACACACACACACTCCCACAGGTGTTTCTTCATAGCCTTGATGTATAAGCTAGTAAAGAAATGGCGCAAGCTTACATACATACATGCATGCATGCATGCACACACGCACAGTTGCTGGCATAACCCCTACTGTTCAAGTGTTTCTGAGCCGCCTCTGCCAGAACAGAAACATACACAGTCACTAACATCCCCCTCTCTCTCCCCCAGGTGTTTCTTCATAGCCCAGTCGTACGTGCTGGTGAAGAAGTGGAGCGAGGCTCTGGTCCTGTATGAGCGGGTCCTGAAGTACGCCAAGGAGGTCCAGTCCAAGGCTAAGAGCCTCAACAACAGCCTCAAGGTAACAGACACTGACCCCTGACCTATAACCGTTGACCCCCTGACTGTGGCCAGTATGTAAACTTACATTTTTAGCATGCAGGTAACTGCCAAAATAAAGGAAACGCCAACATAAAGTGTCTTTAATAATAGGGCGCTGGGCCACCACGAGTCACAACAGCTCCAATGCAATTATGCATGGCATCGATTCTGCAAGTGTCTGGATCTCTATTGGAAGGATGTGACACCGTTCTTCCATGAAATTCCATCATTTGGTGTTTTATTGATGGTGGTGGAAAAACTGTCTCAGGTGCCGCTCCAGAAACTCCCATACGTGTTCAACTGGGTTGAGATCTGGTGACGGCCATGACGCATGGTTTACATCGTTTTCGTGCTCATAGATCCATTCAGTAACCACTCGTGCCACTTGGATGGGGCCATTGTCATCCTATGGGGGGCATAGTCATGATAGCCAAAATAATGGCCTTCCCAGTATTTTTATACATGACCCTAAGAATAATTAACTCGGTACACCTGCTTTCAATATACTTAGTATCCCTCATTTATTCAAGTGTTTCCATTATTTTGGCAGGTACCTCTACTGTGGGACTGTCTAAAAGTGTCTTGGCCTAATGTATCTGTCTCCCTTGCCTAAAGGATCTGCCTGATGTGCAGGAGCTGATCACAGAGGTCAACGCTGAGAAATACTCGCTTCAGGCGGCGGCCATCTTAGGTGGGTACCTGGCTTGCAATGGCAGCCATTTTGTTTCTATAGGGTAATAACCTTACCTGGGTTAACCAACTTTGTATTTGACTTTTCTGCTTGACTTGTCATTGTTGTGACCTGACTGGTGTGCGTTTTATAAGATCTGAGGTCTCTGGTTTATTTTGCCTGTGTTATGAAGCTGAGGGTGTGTGTTTGTATTTTAGACACGGAGGATGCTCCTGAAGCACCCTCTCAGCAGAAGGTGAAAGACAACACGGTAAGAACGAACAAAGTTAGCCTCCCACATTAAAAACAAAGTCTCACAGCTAACCACCCCCAATGTGCTTAGCCCTAACTCTAACCTCTCGTGGAAAGATTCTGCATGTAATTACAGTGTTTGGGTTTTTCCTCACTGGTTATTTGAACAGATCGCCATTTCACAGGTGTCTTTCGAGTTTCGGGAGGGGACATTCGGTCGTAACTTGCAAAGAGAGTGTGGAGCTCCTCGTTCCGCTCCTTGTTCTAGCTTTTATTGATCTCTTAACGTTGACCCAGATCTTTAATTGAGCAGCTCACCAATTAGTTCTGTGTTAACTCTGACTCCTCGGTACCTCCCAAGTTCCAGCCTTGGCATTTTCTAGACTACTTTCAGATAATGGTGGAGTAAATGAAAAGTGTAGTATGTTAGTTATGCAGTAGTGAGAGGAAGTGGTGTTGGGAATAGGAGTGTGTCTACCACGGACCATGCCTTACGTGGGCCAGCCTGCGGGGAAAGAATACTCCCTGACCTGCCTCAGTCAATACAGGACAGAGCTGGAATGCTGCCGAGCAGACTGACACGGAAGAAGGACAATGTTTGGGTGATGGGTGACCGATATCAGGAGGCCTCTGCCAGACGTACTATATGTCATTGTGTAATCTCACTCTTAAATCTGTCATTGAAATGTCATGCTGCTGCTATCATGAGCAGTGTATGTCGACATGGCAGGTATTACGGTTGTTCACTACTGAACTTGGTGCTGGTTCATGAAAAATGACCTCTGCTTTGCATTGGAACCACAGCGTATGTTTTCTGCTAGCTGACAGACGAGCCAAATCTTATGACAGGTTCTAGTCATTTACATTTACCAGTCCCTGCTCTCCCTCTAATTTGTTTACCCCCCTCCCCCTCTTCCATCCAGCCTCTGTGTGAACGTCTGGATACCTTCCACCTGGACCCCACCCTGGTGGGGAAGCAGCCCAACCTGGTCCAGTTCCCCCCTGACTTCCAGCCCATCCCCTGTAAGCCCCTCTTCTTTGACCTGGCTCTCAACCACGTGGCCTTCCCACCCCTCGACGACAAGGTGGAGCAGAAGGGCAAGGGCGGCCTGACCGGCTACATCAAGGGCATCTTCGGCTTCGGCAGCTAAATCGAGTCCCAGGCTTCGGTGAGGCCTTCAGGTTGGAAGCAGCCATGGGCCCCCATGATATTGATAAACGGGCTGAGTGGGTTTCTAGAAAACTTTCTCCACCTGAACTGTGGAAATAATGTCTGTGTCTGGAAATGGTACCCTGTTCCCTTGTGTAGTAGACAACTTGATCAAAAGTAGTGCACTGCAAAGGGTATAGAGCGCCATTTTGAAAGCTACCAGTTTGAGACTTCCATGTTCTAGAGGTTTCCAGGCCTTGTGTTTGTTCCCTTCAACAACCCCCAACACACTTTACAGAGGGAAACAAACCCAATTGACTTTTTTTTTTTTTACTCTTAAAAGCGCCTTCATGTACTCAGTCTCAATGTCAGTATACAGGAGGGAGGGAGAGGAAGTGTTGTATCAATCACTATCAAAAAGGACAAACTGTATAAATGCAGGCACACAGGGTAAATCCACGTCCAAGCCGTGATGTCTCATAACATGTTCATTTCTGATCGTGGTCATACTGTCTAAATTCTGTCACCTCTGTATTGCCTCAACTGTCTTATGACTGTAATATCTAGATTGTGAGACAAGTTCTCAATATAGAGAATAGTATATCCGCCTGTCTTGTCCTGCACGCCGTTGTGGCACCAATACATCTCTGCATGGTTGACAGTTGGCGACTAGACCTCAGGATTGAAATGGTCCTGTTAATTTCCTTATACAACAATGGGGTTCAGTGGCCAATAACTTTATATTCGGTCCAGGAAAGGACTCTATAACGTGTTTATATTCTCTAATGACATGACTTTTTAAAACATTTTATGTAAGTTCTGTGTGTGACAAAAGACCGAATTCCTTTGAGGTCAAAGGGGACTGCTTAGGATTCAGTTTGGCCTCAATAATAATATTTCTAGACATACTAGGGTTGCTTTGGACAGAAGTTAATGAACGCTGCCTCCTAGACTTTCGGGGGGAAAGTCTAGGAGGCAGCGTTCATTAACTTCTGTCCAAAGCAACCCTAGTATGTCTAGAAATATTATTTTAGTACACACTACTTCATTGTATCAGTTGGCTCCTATTCCAACAGGTTTTAAATGGGAGGGAGCGGCACCCTTTTTGAGTGGCTAACACCTCTTCAGCTTTTCCAGTACCAAAGCCAGTTCTGTAATCAAGAGCCTTTAGCTATTCAATGGACCTCCTATTTGCATTTGCCTATGATGACAAACCGTGTTCTACAGGTTGTCAATTTACCTTCTGTCCTCTCTTCAATCTAACTCTTTGTTTTCTCTTTAATTCAGGGTTATATAAGTCTTATACTTTTTTATTTCAATTCATTTGTTTAGTTTCCCAATGTTGTCATGTATTAATAAACAGGATTTGGGTGTTGGAATGGTTTCACGCATCATCACCCAAGATGCCTGAAAAATGAATTCTCTAAACATGATTAGAAACTAAAGTGGAGTTACTGAAAGAGAAAATTGTGAAATGGATGATGAAATGGATCGTTTTCTGGCTTCTAATTAAAAAAACGAGACATTTGCGGCAAACATGACCAGAGTTTGTCCTTTTTTCACTCATGCCTAACTTCTCTTGAACGTTTCAAGATGTTATAACTTGTCTTTTTGTCATTTTCACTCACTTTTTAGTTTGTGACTGATACCTACTTTATACTGTAGCTTAGCTTCAATTGACAACCTCTATCACACAGACTTTATAAGGCTGCTGTTGTTATAATTAAGTAATACTGCACGAGGGGGTGTGTTTTATGGCCGATATACCACGGCTTAAGGCTGTTAGGCGCATCGGAGTGCCTGGATACAATTGGATACAAGCCGTGGTATATCGGCCATAAACCACAAACCCCCGAAGTGCCTTATTGCTATAAATTGGTTACCAACTTAATTAGAGCAGTAAATGTTTTGTCATACTCGTTGTATACGGTCTGATATACCACAGCTGTCAGCCAATCCGCATTCGGAGCTTGAACCACCCAGTTTTATAGAAGTGCTTTTGGCACTCCTACAGAAGCCTATTAGTGTAGTTTCATGATCATAGGCTCTTGTGTCAGGTGTGGGTGTGTGAGCAGCATGAGATGCCTGTGTTGGGTGTGTGTGTTTTTGTCCCAGGCAGGCGTACAGGTGCTACATGTTAACAACTTTCAAAGCTAATCAGCCTCCTCCCACCACCTAACGTTTTTTTCCTTGATCCCTTTTCGGTAACCAACAGCTGGACTCTGTCATCACAAGCCGGTATGTGCCTTCTACCATGCACACTTCAGACACCATGAAATGCATCCTAACCTCGTGGTATGGGTCATTTTGTGTGTTTGATACTAGGCCATGATCAGGAGTCATCATCAGTATTATGATGTACTGTTTGGTGAATCACTTTCCTTCTACTGTATACATCTATACAGGGTTATGTATGTCTATATAAAATGGCTAATCACAATCCTACTGTGTGTTAAATTAGTTCATGGCACACCCCCGTATTAGGCTACATGTATTACACCATCGCTAAATTACACCCCTGTATACACACAATCACACACACCTCTGTTTATTGTTTTCCCATGCACTCTTACTGCAAGTGTTGCCATAGGAACCTTGAGGTTGGCAGTTCCTCCAAGTTTCACCCATCTCTTGTGTTCCTTGTACTCCACCCAAACACCTACATGGTATGACAGTGTGACAACGGAGTTTTCCTAATGGTTATGACAAAGTCATGTGGTATGGCATCCATAAAAGGAAATTGACAACCCTGTCCATTGATAAAAGCAGCAATATTTTCCCCTCATGGCTATTCTTGAGGAAGGCTAATGTTGAGGGCATTACCAAAACACCTCAGGTAACACCTGAATTAGCAAAAACAGTAACGGTTATTATCAATCATTACGCAAATAATAGCCTGGTTAAACCGAACTGAACATGATGTGACATCAGGTAAAACAATGGTCAGCACAATGTTCAACCAGGCTATAGTCAAATCATTCCTTAATGGTCCCAGTTGCTGTTTATGACATGAGTAAAGTCATTTTATTTGGTTGTACGTAAGTCGATACTTTACAAAAATATAAACGCAACACGTAAAGTGTTGGTCCCATGTTTAATGAGTTGAAATAAAATATCCCAGAAATGTTCCATGCTGACAACCAGCTTATTTTTCTCAAATGATGTGCACAAATTTGTTAACATTCCTGTTAGTGAGTATTTCTCCTTTGCCAAGATAATTCATCCACCTGATAGGTGTGGCATATCAAGAAGCTGATTAAACAGCTTGATCATTACACAGGTGCACCTTGTGCTGGGGACAAAAGGCCACTCTAAAATGTGCAGTTTTGTCACACAACACAATGCCACAGATGTTTTTGAGGGAGCGTGTAATTGGCATGCTGATTGCAGGTATGTCCACCAGAGCTGTTGCCAGAGAATTTAATGTAAATTTTTCTACCATAAGCCGCCTCCAACGTTGTTTTTGAGAATTTGGCAGTAAGTACAACCGGCCTCACAACCGCAGACCACGAGTAACCACGCCAGCCCAGGACCTTCACATTCAGCTTCTTTACCTGCGGATTGTCTGAGACCAGCCACCCGGACAGTTGATGTAACTGAGGAGTCTTTCTGTCTGTAATAAATCCCTTTTGGGGAAAAAAATCGTTCTGATTCACTGGGCTTGGCTTCCCAGTGGGTGGGCTTATGCCTTCCCAGGCCCACCCATGGCTGCGCCTCTGCCCAGTCATGGGAAATCCATAGATTAGGGCCTAATTAATTGACTGATTTCCTTATATGAACTGTAACTCAATAAAAGTGTTGACGTTTTTGCATGTTGCATTTATATATTTTTTCAGTATAACATTTTAAAACTATTTAGATAAAAACGAAGGAAAATCAAACATACAATAAATCAAAAGTTCAGTAAATAATAGTCAACTAAATCAAATAATCAAGGCAAACTAGGCAGATCAAACAAAAAATAGTAAACAAAAATCAAACGGCCATCAAAAGAAATGGGGTAAATAATCTATCAACAATAAATAAAGAAACAAATCTGACTGTCCTTTCGCGGAATGGCATGAGTAAAGGAAAAATGAAGGGGATGTGGCTGGCAAACCGATATTTCATTTCAGAATTGGTTCAAATTAGGATAAGGTTAGGGTCAGAATTAAGGGTTTGGTTAAGGTTGGGAATAAGTTAAGTATGTCCTGTATGCCCTTAGACCTAATATTTAGAATTACTTCAGGCGCCTCTCGTACCTTAAAAATGATTCCGCAATTATCATTTATTCAAAAAACACAGTTTCCATCACTATTTGTCGCAATAAAGAAAAACATATCCGCCCCTGTCAAACAGATAAAAACATTGTGGATCTTTAGAACAAATCTCCTACAGCTTCCTTTTCCATTACGTTTTTTTTTGTGTGCAAAATTGCTATTGTCGAATAAACCTGAGTCAATGGAAACCTGCCTACTTTTGTATTTTCTCTAGTCTGGCGGTCAATGGGATGCTGGTCAGAAAAGTCCCTTTACTCTCTCCCCCATGAGTAACTAAACCCATGAGAGTTTCTGGGTTTATTAGAAACACAGATCACATGAGGAAGTTACTTAGTTCCGATTGCGAAGCCCCCTCAAATGTGACCGAGCATATAACAAATGTGTGCTCTCTGCCTCCACTTTACTCTGTTGCAATTGAAGTCTCCAAACCACATTCCTCTCCATCTCCCATTGTTGATCAGCTTAGCAGAAACCCTAATTACGAATGAATGTAGAAGTCTTCTGTTTGGCAAACAAGGACACTATCGATGTATGGAGTATTTGTATGATTAAACATTTTGCAGTGGGCCTACTAGTTGAGATGTCCCTTGTCTTAGATCACTCCCAATAAGTCATTCTAGGCCTCTATCCTGTTCCTTGTTGATTGCTGGTCAATCTATTGATAAGAACATTAATAGCTTTGATATCTGGTTTTATAAAGGCGCACAGCAGTCTCCTGTCCATAGCTAGGTAATTGAAGATAATGTCAAACTTTATTGTAGATTTGTGACAGGCCATCTCAAAGGAGTCGTCTGACACTAGTTTCTACTTCACAGTAGGGCTGTTTTTGGTTGCAGAAATGGCTTCTTGAAGATGTGAACTTTCACGTGTCTTAATTACAAACTTGTATGAGAACCATAAATATACAAATATACAAATGTTAAATGATGAGCCTAGTTTAGCCAAGGAGAATGCACTGAGCTGTATGGGGAGAAAGACGGGATCCTTCATGGAGAGCCATGATGGGCTGAGATAATGGTTGGGTTAACCATACTGAAGGTTGGTTGTGTGATTACATGTGAATTCTTAAAGAGATGGGTGGGGCTTAAGAGAGTGGGAACGATGCTGAATGTAATACTTCAATGTAATACTTGGAAATGGATTGTGTTACAACAGGGATCATCACACAGTAAACCATCTATCTGCTGAGGGCCAATTGTTGTTTTCTTGAGCTGATGGTCGGGCGGCCGGAACATAATTACAAATCATTTATAAACTGCAAATTGACCGCAAGAAGGCCAAACAGATATATTTGACTAAAACATCATAATTCCGAACCTTTCTTACGTTTGCAGATGATCACGTGCCTCTGTATTGCGCGTGGGAATACTTGGGAACAGATTTCCTAAACGAAAATCACTTGGAGCTGATTTGCTGGTGTTTTTAGTCTTTTATGTGCAACAATGAACATTTTAAAAACTTGGGGGGGGCCAAATAAAACCGCCGGCAGGCCGACCAGTTTTACAATATCAACATTTCTATTTGTTTATGTCTCCCCCCCCCCCCCCACACACACACACACACTATAGGAACAGAGTACACAGGCATCCACTAAGATAGGATTGTACTTCATCTTGCCTTGTTTAAGGTTTACAGTTCCTCCACTACTTATTAGTATCTAATTACCCACAAGCCCATATGTTATTCTACACTGATCCTTATAGAAACGGAATGTTTCTCCAGACTAACTCCCTAGCAAAATAGCGACAGTGACTTTAGAAAACCTCAATGAGTGACAGTGAACTAATGAACGGGGAGGGTTGAACTAGAGAGGTGAGTGAGGAGAAGGAGGAGTGTGTAGAACAGGTTGGCCCGGTCCTGTGGAACTAAATAGATTGTCTGGGTGTTGAGTCGACACACTTGTTAACAGGGAGGGGCACAGGTACTCTTTCAGTCAGCTTAATCATAGTGCTGACACCAACAGGGACACACACTAAAATACGCACAGGGAGTGTGTATCTTATCTGTGACAGCGAGAGAGGAACAGAGAGTGTAAGGGGACCAGAGAGACTTGAGTTCTGTCCGTGGAGTGGAACGTCCACTCACCAAAAGACCCAGGATGTTCAAGAAGAAGGACAGTACTACCTTGAAGGGGTCCAGCAAGATCAGCACGTAAGTCTTTAAGGAACGATAGCAAACTCGGTCCTGCAACCTCCTCCACCCTACCCTTTGCTCAGGAGTAGCGGTAGAGGGTCTCCGTCACCTGTGTGTGTGTGTGTGTGTGTGTGTGTGTGTTTGTTTTCAGGTCACGTAAAACAGATTTTAAAATGTGATGACGTTTATCAAATGGTACGGCTCATTAGATTCACATTGATTTGGTGACTATTCACGTCATCATAACGTTCCCCGTGGAGGGATATATGATGGCTTCAAGATTTCTACATTACCACGAAAGAGTAGGACATACAGTACTTAGATAAGGTAGGTAGGGACACATATTTTTTATCAATGTTCATCCATCAATTATGACTCCTATGTCAATGCATCATCACCAGCATAGCCTGTAGGCCTAAATTAGCGATAAATCAAATGTCACCCTATAGAAAAATATGAATCACTTGAGCCTCCCTAAGGTTGAAAATCAAACCTGACCTCGGCAAAGGCAGCTTAGCACCAGGATGGTTGGTGTTCATGTTGAGTCAAAGGAGACTGACGTTAACCTGTACGTCTATGGGTGTAACCCTGGTGGAAAGACTCCCGTGAGAACGATAGAAATGAAAATGCTTGACGCGTGAATACATGGAAGGTGTGTTTGATCATTGTGATGCTATAATAACAGGAGGATTGTCTTATAGTATCCATGCACAACACCTGGACTGAGATGAAAGGTAGAGGTGATGACCATTCAGAGTGAGAGGAGTGCCACTGGTTTCACCCTGCCTCAGGGTCACTGTGTGTCTGATGGCCCTGCTGATCAGGGCAGGGCAGATAAGGCCTCTGTCTGTGCTGTTCAGCTGGTTACTCCACTTCCTATGGGTGTTGGCTCACCCTCCCGCCACGGTGGTGCAAATGGGATATTTAAAGGGAATGTCCTTGTCTGATTGATAGACTGCTTGTCTCTCTGTTATTAAACACAATTGAAACATCTGTATCAGCACTGTGAAGTGTGCTACAGTACAACTGTTGATGAAGCATTTAATGACAGCGAAGATATTTTAGTATAGTAGGTCTATCTTAGTTGTGGCGGAGGGCATTCGTGTAAAGTCTAGGGCCTGCATTTAATGTGTTTAAGGCACTTAAATATTTCACCCGGTCCATCACCTGTAGAAGTTGTCATTGGAGGGATAGTGGTGTTTAAAGAGGAGGTTTGTGAGTCCTGTAGTGCTGGTATTTAAAGGGGAGGTTAGTGACTTCAGTGCTGGTATTTAAAGGGGAGGTTAGTGGCTTCAGTGCTGGTATTTAAAGGGGAGGTTAGTGACTTCAGTGCTGGTATGGTCCACAGGGGCAGGTTGACGTGAGAACACAGATCTATGTATTACTGAATCTGCTGGTACAAGCATATGTAATCTCATTACATCATAATACATGTTTTACTGTTGATAACACTTTCATGTCAAAATGGCTCCTTAGGTTAAAAGGAACATGGGCAAAAATGTCAGGGTCGTCAAATGTAGTCAGTTCAGCAAATTCAACTACACAGTTAAAGTAGTGGACTATTTTCTACACATGCGCTGTATATCACCTGAATTGGTGAAATGAATTGATCCCAACTCAGATGAAGTTGTAAGACGACAGTTACATACTGTATTTAACAGTTTATCAGGCAATCTGAATAGCCTGGATTCAAAGCTGTGGAGAAGTATTCAACACACTTCCAACACTCTGGAGATCAATGCTCTACCTTGAACACTGCCCTGGGAGAGTACCCACTAGGTCGGCAGAGAGAGAGAGCAATACAGGTCGTCACAGTCACACAGAGGGAGTGACAGAGAGACAAACAAATAGTTGAGAGAGACAAACAAACAGCATTTTGGGAATTCTCAGGTGGGGCAGGGGAAGTGATTCACCCTCCTGTTGATCCCAGGTCGTTACCTCTAGAGACCATTAGCGTACGTCCCAAATGGCACACTATTCCCTGCGTAGTGCACTACATTTGACCAGAGATATGGTCAAAAGTACTGCACTACGAAGGGAATAGGGTGCCTTTTGGTACTCACTTTGGTTTCAGTTCAAGAGTGTTGTCTTATGTAGGGCCAGGAGTTTTTCCTGAACATCAAGAACTCAGTGCCCTAGTTATAGGTTCTAGCTATGGCCCAGAGTTCTTCCTGGTCAAGTCACAAAGAACTCTGGTCCTAGTCATACATTTGGACTTTTGTTAGTCTTGGATAAAGTGTTGATTTTGGACAAAGGGAAGTTAGATTACGGAGGACATCTTCACACACATCTACTCTGTCTGTGTCACTATCTATTCTTAGCCTGTGGTTTTATATCTAATGATTTGGCGTGTTAGGTTTCGTAACTGGATAGCTTACACAAGGATAATGGCCTCAGCATCCATCTTAAATGTTTAGGACCCTGACCTTCATTGGTCACTTAAGTCAAGGACAACAACTCATACGCTCGTAAATGGTCCCAAACTTTTTTTAAATTATTGATAGGATTCAGACAGAGATTCAATTTCCACATTCCTCTCTCTGCCTCTTTCCTCTTTGCATTTTGTATCTTCTTTGCTATTTTTCTAAATCAGATATTTAACCTTTAACCTTTGCCCTCTAAACAGTTCCACAGCCAACGACTTGGCCTTGGTGATTGCACGCATGCAAAAGAATTCCGACCAGGTGGAGAAAGATGTCCTCCGGGCCGAAGAGCTACTTGCTGTGGTGAGAACACATACCGACGGTCTCTCTCTTTCTTTCTCTCTAAATAATAGTGTTTCCATGGACTTAAATTCTGGCCACTATTCGTTCTCTGGACTCACCTACTGTCTTCACCCCCATTGCCATGTAGGATGAAGAGAATGAGAAGAAAAACCGGCCCCTCCAGCACCAGAAAGTGGTGGCAAGCAACCTGTCTGAGGCTGAGGGCCTGCTGAATGACCTCTTCCTGGATGTGGACAAGGCCAAGAAGTACAAACACCCTCAAGGCAGCGAGATAGAGAGCGAGTGAGTGACCTCTTCTAGGCCCATCCCACTGGGGCACAGACATGAATTCAACGTTTATTCCACATTGGTTCAACACAATTTCATTGAAATGATATGGAAACAATGTTGATTAAACCAGTGTGTGCCCAGTGGGATATCTCTTCTGAACGCTGATATCATTTGGGCTCTTTAGCTGCTTCAAAAAAATGAGTCTCTGCAGAAAGCCATCTTTCCCTTTAAGACATTTGATCATTGGGGGATACAGTAAGGTCCAGCCTGATTTATTTACTAAAATGTGTTTCTCTTGCCAGTTCTCTTTGTTATCATACTCATGCTAAACATACTAAATGTATTTTCCCCCTCCCTTCCTCAACCTTTTGGTCATTCCAGTGTCAGACACCTTCATGACCGCTGGCTGAAAGACTGTGCCATCTACCGGGACATCTATGAGCCTGTCAACGATGTGGAGCTGAAGCCCAGAATCGACTGGGCTTCAGTGCTCAATCAGAAACAGGTGAAATCAAGTGTCCTCTTCTTCTTTGGCAACTAACTTAAGACCAAGCCTCCCTATTGTAAACATCCTTATAGAATCATGGTGCTCATCCCCTTGACAAACTGTTCTGTTGACCAATTCAAGCTGAACTTTACTTCAGTTGTACTATATACTGACTGACTTAGCTAACCCAACAGTACACAACACAACTAACACAACAGTACACAACGTTCAGTTCATCGTTATCCTACAGTTCATGCTCATTTAAGATACCCCATAAGAATGCATACTACCATAAAGCCTCTTTAGTTTTCTTCTGAGTCTAATTGTGTCCATGACTGACCATACCGTTCTGCGTGTCTGTCTCTCAGAGGGAGGTGAACACGGAAGAGTACGGGCCCACCATGGCTGACCTGAAGAAGCAGATCGCCGCCCACAACATACTGCACAAGGAGATCGAGGCCTACAGCTCTCAGCTCAGCCTCAGCTCCACCAGCACCAAGGTAACCCCTTCAACTCTCTCATCTCCGTGACGATGGATTCAAGGGTTCGTGGATTTAATGGACGTGTTTGGAAACATCTTGTAGCTAGTGAACATGACAACAATTCATTCGTGTTTCAGGAGGAGTATGCTGCCATTAAGAAACAATACAACAATATTTTGGTAAGTCATAGTTATCATATGGGTACTGTGAGATCCAGAGGAGGCTGGTGGGAGGAGGTATAGGAGGACGGGGTCATTGTAATTGGCTGGAATGGAATAGACGGAACAGAGTCCAACATGCGGTTTCCATATGTTTGATGTGTTTGATACCGTTCCATTAATTCCTATAGCTCCTCCCACCAGCCTCCTCTGATGGGATCGGTGGGATTTCACTTTCAACCTAAAAGTAATTGAAACATCTGTTCTCTTTTTGGTGTGGCTCTTTACAGTTGTTACATAATATTGTTCTATTCCCACAGGACAATTCAAAATGGCGGCACCACTACCTGAGCAGTCTGTATGACTACATGCAGAGCTGTAACAAGGAGCTGACTTATCTCGGAGACGAACAGACAAAAATCCTGAAACAGGACTGGAGCGACCACATGTTGGACCCTCCGGACGTCCGCAGACAGTATGAGGTGAGAGTCCATCTTAGGGGTCAAATAGAGTGTCACTCAATGTCAATAAGCCTTAATATAACAATAAAGTATGAAACTGTTGCTTGAGGAGCTGCTTCATAGGTTTCTGGCATGGATGTACATTTCGTTTTCCATTACTGAAGGAGCCATGTTCAGGGGCATCATATTTATTTTTTTATTTTTTTATCTCAATCAGAACTTCAAGAACAACAGCCTGCTGTCCCATGAGAGCGAAGTGAACAAACTCCAGGATGACGGTGATCGACTCCTTGAGCTGAAGCACCCGGCCAGCACCACAATACAGGTACATGCCAATAACCAATTAAAACTTTAAGTACACCTCCCCTTCTAGACGATTAACATTTTACATTGTCTTCAATCAGGAATCAATCACTCTTCTATAGATTAGACTTCTACATTTAGGTCCACCAAGTTTTACAATGTTCCTGAAAGATAGAGATTTTCCCTTTACGTGATGCCTTCATCTTTATACTTGTTTCAGGCTCAGAGAGATTCTTTGCGGAATGAGTGGCAGAAGTTCCTCAACCTGTGCATCTGCCAAGAGACCCATCTGGATTACATAGAGGATTTCAAGAAGGTACATGTCACTCAGAATCCATTAACAAGGCTTCAGGCTAGTATCTACATCAGCTTAGAATAATATTCAGATTCCTGCTTTTATTGTCAGAATGGAAAGGTATGTGAAAAAGGTACCATGTTATGATGTGTTGTCTGTCTGTGTCCCTGTTCAGTACCAACTAGATGTGGAGACACTATCGGAGTCTCTGAGTGAACTCAACTCTAGCCTGAAGAAAGTGGAAGGCACAACTGGGAAGAGTGGCTCAGCGATGACTCTTCAACTGGAGGTAAAATAAGATATCGTTTATTAGTCCATACTAGATGGAAATGTGTCTTCTGCTTTTTTCCCAGCCTCTCTGACACACACACACACACACACACACACACACACACACACACACACACACACACACACACACACACACACACACACACACACACAAATACAAATACAAATACAAATACAAATACAAATATAGGTAATGCCAGGATGTGAACACTATTATCTATTGTACATCTGGATGCAGTTCCAATCTCATTGAATCTTCGGTGTTAACTTGCGCAGTAAACTTTCAACACACCCAGGAAACATAAAGATGCTACATTGCATTTCATATTGAACACATTTTTTTAAAACTCATGCTTTTACCTCTGCACATTTATTATCAATGTAAAATACATGTACAAAAACCCTTTTCAAGACCAGCCTTTTTTTCTACAATGTCAATTAGTGGGCTTTAACTCCCTGCACCACAAAAGAGAAATAAATGGTAGTGTGCATGTTAACACTTCACTTCTAAAGACATTGCATTTCTTTCACACATTATCAGACGTTATCATGACATTACCCTACTACATTATGTAAATAATGTGAAGAAAAAGGGTTATGCCGAAATGCAATGCAGCTGGTCCTAATTCCGCAATTTCGCTTTACCACTCTCTCCCCTTCTCTCTCTCTCTTTCTTTCTCCATCTCTCTCTCTCTCTCTCTCTCTCTCTCTTTCTTTCTCCATCTCTCTCTCTCTTTCTTTCTCCATCTCTCTCTCCATCTCTCTCTCTCTCTCTCTCTCTCTCTCTCTCTCTCTCTCTCAGGCGGAGGAGAGCACGGTGCAACGTAACGAGCAGCTCTTGGCTGACCTGAGGAAGAGGAGCACCACCATCGCCCCCCTCAAGCTGCGCCGCTGCCCGCCCACCAGGTCCACCACCGTGGATTCCCTCTGTGACTGGAAGACTGAGAAGGTATGACCAGCTGCTCTGACCTCTCACCTTTTAACTTTGACCCTGTCCTGGAGCCTCCACCACAGGTTACGCTATGAAGTCAAAGCGGGTTCCAAACCTCTGTAGAATCTTTGATAAAGCTACTAAGCAATGACGTGACTACTAGAATAGAATAGAATGCTCTACCACGGCACTGAGAGGTGTGTCAAGGCATGCGACGTAATGTAGGCTCATGTAAACATCACAAAACCAAACATTACTGTAACTAGGGAACTCACTAAAGTAAATTAAAGTTCCTAGGTACCTCAGTATTGGGCATTGTGTTTGTGAGATGAAAAGGAATATTTACATGTGATCCATTCTGAGGAAAGTTCTCTCTTTGTGTTCTTTTAGGCTGAACTCACTCGAGGGGACAAGTTCACCCTCAAGTCGAATTCAGACGTTGAGAACTGGAACGTATTGACCAGCAGTGGGGCAACCAAAACCTTTCCAGGGGTCTGCTTCCTGATCCCACCCCCTGACCCAGAGGCCATTGCCACCGTAGACATGTAAGCAACAGGAGAATATGTAATTTATGTCAATTATATGACAAGCATATGGAAAAATAATACGTCAATTTTGTGAATTAAAATGCCTCAGTTCTAACGATTTTTGTGTGTGCGCGCACAGACATGGTGATGTGCTTGACGACATCAAGAAGAGGAGGGCTGTTTATTTAGGCACAATGAAGGACAAGATCCGTTGTGTCGAAGAGAAACCCGTATACACAGGTGAGGAAAAAGTTGCTCCATTAATCCCAGTACCCCAAAACAAAGCCTTCCAAATAACTCTGGATCCTGCTACTGTTACTGCTAGGATCCTTAACTGTAAATAAGGAGAAATGGCTTCTCCAACTTTTGATTCAACATTGTCCCTAAACCACATTGTGATATCACATTCAACTCATCACGTCATGTAAACCCCAAGCCAAAGTGTATTTATGGGACATGTGTACATATACAATAACTACAGCTGCAGAGATAATGGTCCCCTTTTCCCTACATAGTGCACTACTTTTGATTAGGCCAGATTTTCATTGCCCTGTGTCCCCCACGTAGCCCCGCCGTCCAACCCCAAAGCTAAAGCCGCGGCCAGTCAGCTGGATAAGCTGGATGAGGACCTGGTCAAAGCCAAGCAGGGCATGTTGAGCCGTCTGAGGGCCCCGCTGGACCGCAGTGACCCCACCGCCGACCTGGCCAAGAGGCTGAAGGAGCAAGAGGTGAGAGAGAGAGAGTCTTGTTTTTAACTTTATTGAGACAGATACAAGTGGAAATGAGCAAGGAGACAGAGAAGGAGGGAGAAAGAGAGTAGAGGTGGAGCTGGGATTCGTACCCATTACCCATTAGACCAGCCTCAGGCACAGTCTAAGGGGACAACCGAAATGGCACCCTATTCCACTACTTTTGATAGACGTCTACCAGCCATTGTAACTGTACAATGTATCTTCATGCTGTTAAAATCACTAAATCTGAATAATTATAGGTTGACATTGATGACATTGATGGATTCGTGCCTCCTAAAGATGATGATGACAATAATGATGAGTCTAATGTCTACGGCGATGATGATGATAGTTATGCTATTGTTGGTAAGGATGGTACTGATCCTAATGATATGGTGGTTGTATCTCTTGTAGAAAGCAGCAGATGCTCTGGCAGCTATGGAGCAGCCGAAGTTGGAGAAGGACATCTCTAAAGGCCTTGCAGCCAAACTTCAAGCTGCCAAGGACAAGCAAGATAGCATCGCAGCCCTGGCCGAGCTATTTAACAAGAAGTACAACCATTTTACAAACATACATTATCACCGATCACCTGTCTTATCGATATATTATCAGAAAATAGAATCAAACAGCAGATCTTGGGGTTAATTATTGTTTAATTTTTTTGCCATTTCTTCTATAGGGCTAATGCATCTCTGAACCTGGAGAAGCAGATCAAGAAAGTGGATGGCATTGTCTCTGGCTTTGAGGAAAAGCTGAATAAGGATGGCCCTATCCCAGATGTCCCCAATGCTATTCAGGCCCGCACCCAGGAGATCCAGGTGGGTGGGACATTACCAGTGCACCCTATTCCCTATATATTGAACTACTTTTGACCAGGACCATTGCCTACACTGCCTTGGATTAGTGTGCCATTCTGGACACAACTCAACTTTCTCAAGAGAACCAAATAGATTCTACAGTATCCTTGAACAAATTGGACCAGAGAATACCCTAGTAGTTGACTTGAAGTAATAAAGGACTATATAATTTGACTGCACATATCAGTCATCCCTTCTAATTTAGCTAAAAGCACCCCACCAGGACACATATTTATCATATCGGTTCTCTACAGAGTCTGCGTAAGGATGTGGCGGGCTCTCAGGATGAACTGAAGAAGCTGGGCCAGGACCTGGAGACCAGCGAGCAGCTGTGTAGTTCCCTGCAGCAGGGCTACCAGGAGTACTGCCCAGACATCCATCGCCAGGGGACCCAGGTCAAACAACTACAGAACCGCTACTCTAACGTCAACAACCAGCTGAAGGAGAGGTGAGCCCAGGGCCACTTTGCCTGTTAGCTAACGTTGACCACACACACCATGTCTGCAAATATATGGTATCAAAATAGTCCATTTGTTTGCTCGAACGTCAGATGAAAATAATAATTGTTTTCAGTTTGTCACCACAAAAGTGTTTATCATTGCGTTTTTCTGTCTCAGAGAGGGCCTCTTGCAAGAGGCTGCAGGCAAGAACCAGGAATTCCAGAACACAAGCAAATCTCTGAACTTCTTCCTGAAAAATCTGCCTGACAACAAGATCAGCCCCAGCGATGACCTATCACAGGTCAACTCCAAGCAGACTTCCCAGAAGGTCAGTCTGTTTGTGTTGTGTGTCAAGAAGCTCTGAAATTGTTGGTGATATTCTTAAAATATCATTGTAAGACACATATTTTGCAATCAAGTTTAATTTAGTAATTTATATTGCAGAGGGTGGTGGATGACATCAAGAGGAAGGGAGACGACCTGGACAGAGTGCTTGACCTTTCCCAAGATTTGCAGAATATCCTCAATGTAAGACTCCGATTAAGTTACATTATCCTACTGCATCATGATTAACCTTGTATTTGTGTAACAGATATTTGAATATTTGGATATTGATAATAAATAATAATATAATAATAATAATAATAAAATCTTTATTTCAACTGCTTGTGCAGGAATATGAGGTCAACACTGACAAATACAGCAGCACCCTCAACAATGTGGGAGGCAAAGATTCCAAAACACGTCACACCTCCACCCTTGCTGATACTGTGCAGAACCAGGTAATACACAAAGGATGGAAGTCAATAGACACAAATGACATTCATGTTTATCCACTTCTATGCAGACCAGTGTAGGGCGCGTCATGTTTCCTGCATGTTTTCTTGAGCACTGTGAGCTGAAGGATGGCTGTGCTTCTTTGTGTATTACAGGAAAAGGCTGTGGTGAACCACTATGCTAAAACGTCCGCTGAGAATGACCAGCTGCTCAATCAGATGGGCTTTGCTAAGAACCTCATCGCTCAGGTGAGTTGGAAAATCTAGCTAAACACAAAACTTCTTTCCCACTGCCAGTTTTGATCAATTGAATGTGTTTCGGATACAAAATTATGAAAATGTTGAAGTATTTTCCCTGAAATTGCTTTTAAAACTATGCTTTTTTTGTTTTACTTTTTGCAGAAACATGAGAAACAATCCATAGAACCGACCATAAAATCAACCATGAACATAAAGAGCCTGCAGCAAGAGTTGAGTGCGGAGAGCGATAGACGCAGCCGTGCTGAGACTGACGTGGCAACGTTCAAGACCAGGATGCTGTCTCTGAAGAGCCGTAAAGGGATGCATCGAGTTGAGGAGAAGGAGGTGCTCGAGTACTACCGCGACCCTAAACTGGAAACCGACCTAAAAGATCTAGAGGACCAAATCCACAAAGAGGCCTTGAAGCGCAGCCGTACCCAGGGTGAGATCGAGGGTGTTAAAATCAAAATCGCTACTTTTGGGGACGACCTCAAGTGCATCAAGCCCAAACTGGTGACTAGAGAGGTGACTGAGTTTGAGAGAGATCCTCAGTTGGATGTAGAAGCCTCCAAGTTAAAAGATGAGATCGGCAAGATAAAGAATGAGGTACGAGTAAAAGAGGGAGAAGTCATTCAACAGAAGACAGAGGTCACCATCCTGAATGCTACAAGACCCAACATCAGGGAGAAGGTTATGAAAAAGGAGGTGATTCGATTGGAGAAGGATCCAGAGATGCTCAAGGCTGTTAAAACCTTTGAGAAGGAAATCACAGATGAAGGCAACAAGAGCAAGACTCTGAATGATGAGATCTTCCAAACAAGGAGCCAGATCAATGCATTGGAGAGGATCATTCCCACCATTCAGCCCAAGGTGGTCACCAGGGAGGTGAAGAAAGTCGAACAGGACCCTGAGCTCATCAATGAATCCAAGAGGATTCGATCAGGCCTAGAGGGAGAGAAAATTGAGACAGACTCCCTGGTCAAGGAGGTCTCTCAACTCAAAATTCGGTATAGCGAGGTGGGGCAGTGGAAGCCCAAGGTCGAACTCAAGGAAATTGTCAATGAGATCTACCGCATAGATCCACAAACAGAGTCGGAGATAATGCGTCTGAAGAAAGATGTTCAAGACTTCAACAAGCAGCGTTCTGACTTACAGGACAAGATCACTTTGGTCATGGTTGATCTGGAAGCCCTGCGTTCCAAGAAGCCAAAGGTGGAGCTGAAGGAAGTCATCCAAGATGTGGTGAAAGAGGAGAGGAGCCCTGAGAACGAAAGAGAGATACAGAGGCTCAATGATCAGGTGAACCATGTGCACCGAACTTACAATAATGTAGAGGACCAGATTAACCTCCTGAGAAAAGAGAGGGACGAGTGGAAAGCAGAAAAATCCAAGGTGGAGACAAAGCTGATGACCAAAGATATCTTCAAGTATGAGGATGATCCACTCTTGGAGAAGGAGGCAGATCGGCTGAGAAAGGAGGTACGCGATGAGCAACAGTGTCGCCGTACCACGGAGGAGATGGTGTTCGACCTGCAAAACAAGTACATCCTGCTGGAGAGACAAAAGCCAGAGGAAAAAGTGGTGGTGCAGGAGGTGGTGCGTCTACAGAAGGACCCCAAGCAAATAGTTGAGCATGATAAGCTTGGCAGGAGCCTTGATGAGGAGGTTAAGTCCCGCCGGCAGCTAGAGCTTGAGGTGCAAAAACTTAAAACCTTAGTGGAGGAGAAGGAGAACATCCTAAAGCAGAGTGATGAACATCAGAAGAAGATTAAAGTGGAGTCTGAACTGAAACAGATCAAACTGCGCATCAAAGAGCTGGAAAATGCCCCACCGCCCATCGAGGAGAGTATCATTGTCGAGGAGGTCCTGAAAGTTGAGAGAGACCCTAGACTGGAGAGGATGACCAACGGTCTTCGCTCAGACATGGACAAGGAAACCAATGACGTCCTGAATATTCAGAGAAACATCAGGAACACTAATGTCAAGCTTGAGCTCATTCAGCGAGAAAAGGCCGTAGAGAAGACGGTGTACAAAGAGGTGATCCGGGTGGAGAAAGACCAGGCTGTAGAAGCAGAGAGATACCGCCTGAAGGGCCTGGTGTCTCAGGAGAAACATGCCAGGCAGGACCTGGAGGAAAAAATCAAACAGCTCTCTGACAAACTCAACCGACTGAATGGCAGTCAGTCGAGCACTTCTCGGGAAGAGACAAGTCTCATTCTGGCCAGGGACGCCGCGCAGAGGGAGAAAGACAACCTCACCCGGGAGCTGAGGAAGTTGGAGTCTGAGAGGCAAGACATCAGCTTATCGTTCCAGCAGCAGACCAAGCTGATGAGCGAGAGAAGCCAGATCAACAGACAAAAGAGCGTCAAGATGGAGTCTGACGTGCAGCGTCTGGAGAGGGAGATACTGGACGAGAAAGACACGATCCACCAGAAAGACAACGCCATCAGGATACTCCAGAGGGAAAAGGAGAAGGAAGACAATACAGAGACCCAGACAAAGGATACCAATGTCTCCACTAAAATCACCATCTTGGACCCTGATACTGGCAAAGAACTATCTCCATATGAAGCCTACCTGCAGGGACTGATCGACCGTGCCCAGTACATGCATCTGCAAGAGCTGGAGTGTGATTGGGAGGAAATAACTTCGATGGGACCTAATGGGGAGACCTCTGTGCTGCAGGATCGCAAGAGCGGCAAGCAGTACTCTATCAAAAATGCCTTGAGAGATGGAAAACTGACCCAGTATGATTTTCAAAAATACAAGGATGGGAAAATGCCCATTTCAGAGTTTGCACTTCTTGTCGCAGGTGAAAAAGAAAAACAGCCCAAGTTCAACTCAATCACATCAAAGCTGGAATCCTCGCTAAAGTCGTCCCCTACCAGCAGCGCCCCTGTTCCTGCCCCTAAGGAGAGATATCCTATCGCTGGTGTAATTGACACAAACACCGACACGTGCTTCTCCATACGCAGTGCAGAGGCCCGCAAGCTAATCGAAAGCGGCACAGCACAAAAGCTGTTGGAAGCACAGGCTGCTACAGGGGGCATCGTTGACATCAGCAACAAGGAGAGATACTCGGTCCACAAAGCAGCCGAGAGGGACCTCATTGATTCGAGCCAACTGCAGAGTCTACTCAATGCCCAGAAAGCCTACACTGGTGTGGAGGACCCCACGACCAGAGAACGCCTGTCGGTGGGAGGGGCCGTCCTGAAAGGTTGGATGCCCAAAGAAACTGCCCTGCGTTACATGGAGGTGCAACACCTGACAGGAGGGCTGGTAAATCCCAACAACACGGACCGTGTGAGCATACAGGAGGCCATTGGAGCCAAGATGATTGACAGCACCATGATGAGAGAGCTTCAGGACGAGTACAACTACGCCAAGGAAATCGTCGACCCCACAACAAAGGATAAAATCAACTACAAGCAAGCGATGGCCCGCTGCAAGACAGATCCTCAGTCTGGCCTACTGATGCTACCTGCTTCCTCCAAAGTGTCTGGCAGCAGCTACACCCCTACATACAATTCTCATCGATTTTCTCCTAGATAATAGACCTGTTAACAGTGTGCTTGGAGGGTATTCTTGTCTCTAGGGTGATTTTTAATATGAAGTCAAATTATATTGTATAAACTTAAATATCAATACTACCCAGAATGTATCATTTTAATTTTGTCTGAAAATATTGCGTAGCTTACTGTAAGGTCATGATTGTTGCTGCTGAGTTGCTTTTGTTTACCAAAATTCTTTGGAGATGGCAGAATCTACTTTAAAAAAGGAAAGAGACAAAGGAGTTTTATGTTTTTTAAAAATGTATCCTTGATATTATTGTTTTACTAGAGCTGATGGGACATGGTGCAATGTTATTGACTAAGTTTTGCTTGTCTATTTCTTATTTTCCTGACACTGATCCTTTTAAATGCAACCTTGATACTGTATCAAGAAAATAATTACTCATTAAAGATTATATTGTCAACATGCTTGCTTCTTCAATTCCAACAAAATAAAATAATTAACTACCAAAAAATAAAGCAACACGATAACACATAAATACATCTAATATCAAATCAAAAATAATTTATTTGTTTGTTTCTCACAAATGTACATTTCCAAGCTACATATCAGTTTTCATTCACAAATATAACCATTGCATAAATGGCTACATCAAACATTCTCTCTTATCTTAGATTAGCTACAATAAGAATGTAAGTATGCATTCTTGATCTACTTCATACACCTGACCCAACATTCAGTGAACTTGCCTAACTCTGTCAGCAGGAAGAGGGTGACTTCCAGAATTGATATCGTATGACAAATAATGGCAGGACTTTACAGTGCACCAGAACAAGCAGCTTTTGTGTATCGAATCAGGATTTCATCAGAAGTCTTGTTATATCCCAATTCCACCCTTCGCCATTCTAAATTAGCGAAAGGCAGAGTCTCATAATTCTTGACATCCCCATGTAAATCGGCTATTTGGGAAAATGTCCCGACCATAAAAAAATCTGACCTTTTGACACGATCCATCTGAGGTCATATAAACATAACAACATGTCATTAAATTCCACCTGGTTCATAACTTTCCACTAGTAGCACTGTATCAGATGAATTCTTATTGGGGTCCAGGTCAGAGAGGAGCAGGTGGCCGAGCAGCAGTAGCAGCATCTCCCTTGCTCTCCCCCCTCTCTCTGAAGTAGCTCCTCTGTTCATTGACACCTCTCTGTAGCAGGACTAGGTTGACCCCATCCACACAGTTCAGCACACGGGCATGAGCCATCACACCATCACCTCCTGTGAAGAGATAGGTATGTGGGTTTTGGGAGTTGCAAAGCATATAAACCAAATAAAAACCTCATCTTACCCTCTGCTTTTTCAATCTCGCCCAGAACTATGTACTGGGCTCCAATGATGGGGTCAAAGGGTTCCACAAATGTAGTCTGAACAACAACTTGGTGCTGCATGCTGGATAGATTGTGTAGCCTTTTCTAGATTCATCAATCTAGAAAATTAACTGGTCTGTTAGCCATGCAATCCAAAAGGGATTTTAAAAAATACGATTATTGACTATTATTAGGTATACTGCGTTTAAGACAGTACCAGGGGAGGCTGCTGACGGAAGAACGGCTCAAAATTATGGCCAGAACGGAGCGAATGGAATGGCATCGAACACCTGGAAACCATGTTCCATGCATTTGATAACATTCCACTGATTCGCTCCAGTCATAACCACGATCCCGTTCTCCACAATTAAGGTGCCAGCAACCTCACGCCGGTAGACACTCCTCACCTTCCAAATGTTCTCACTGAATCTCCCTCCTTGACTGGACCAGAGTTGACTTCCCAAAGGAAATGAAAGACTGCAGGTGCTGGAAGCATCTTCTCAAGAAGTTATCAAAGGGTAAAATAGGCCAAATACCATAAAGATACCAGTTGTGTGTTTTGCCAGTTCAAGGCGGTAATGTTTCACAACGTCACATAACATGATTTTGTTTACCCGCCCCCTCTTCCAGCTATTCAGGAAGTTGTCAATAATTGGTCATGCTCCAGTCAATGCAGTGCTGAACTTGTTTCCTGTGGTCCCAAGGTGACACAACTCATATTTCTATTGCCACAAGTAACGTCGTCTTTTGCAAGGGGAAATATTATTTATTTCGCCATGAATCCTGACATAACTAGAGAGCGTGAGAACGCTACATTTAACGTGGAGAAACTCACACATATTCTGGACGGAGGCATCGAGAAGACCAAAAGAAGAAGAGAAATTGGTAAGGTTGGAATGTCTTGTTTTGTGTCTAACAGAACAAGTTGATAACTGGCTAGCTATCCTACATTAGCGAAGGTTGGTTATACATAGCCTAGGCAACCGATAGTGGCCGCTAGATCTGCACGGACACTATCGGCTGTCTTGGCCAGGTTAGCCAGTTAGTTATCTATCTGTTGTTGTAACAGTAGTTATGACCAGTCAGCTGTTCATAATTGTGAACTAACATTCATTGTAAGTTGCGCATGCTGTTTACGAAATGCATGCTGTTTGTGTAAACAAGGCTCTGATTTGTGTATTGCCAGATAACATAGACAGCTAGCAGCAACCTTGCTAGCTAGAAAGTTAGGTTAGGGTCACTTGAGCCCATCATATAGCAACAGTCGTTGTTTGACCGACTGGCTGTTTGTATAGTGATGGTTGACCCCATGCAGGACTCATTATGGCATCATAATCAAAACAAATAAGACATGACATGGTATTATGTTGCAGATAGAAATGTAGCTAATGATATTAGACACATGCATTTATCCAATGGTAAAACTACACAATTTGCACATAATGTTCAACCTAGTCTCGCATGGCCACCCTTCCAAAATCCCATCTTGTGTGAGAAGCCTGGGTTTCAGAGGCTATGTTTACCCTGATGTCTTAACCCCCCCAATCTTCCATATCCTCCACAGAGTCACTGGTGATCAGTGACCCCGACTTCCAAAGTGAGGACCTCAACTTCCTGTCCAGGAGCGAGCGATACGATGCCGCCGTGAAGAAGAGTGCCCAGATGATCCTGAAGCTCAGAGAGTATGGGATCTCAGACCCTGAGGAAATCTACTGCTACAAGAGGTAAGGCTGGGACACAGACCCAGGCCAGCTACCTGCTATGGGCGGCAAGTAGCCTAGCGGTTAAGAGCGTTGGGCCAGTAACCGAAAGGTCGCTGGTTTGAATCCCAAAATATGGCGATATGCCCTTGAGTAAAGCACTTAACCCTAATTGCTCCTGTAAGTCGCTCTGGATAAGAGCATCTGTTAAATGACGTCAGTGTAAATGCTATGGACCTGCACATCACAACTGGAAATGTGAAAATAGATATAGGGTTTTGTCCATAGTTGTCTTCCTGTCAGCTAACCTGTTAGATGTAATGACCGATGCAGGTGAAAGTAGTGAAAGGTGGGGAAAATAAGATCATTTTGGGCAAGTTTTGTTGTCTACAAGCAGGATTTGGTTTCAATGGACTGCATGAATTCTGTAAGGGTTTGGGATGATCAAAGCAAATGTCATACTTCTCGATATCCTCCAGTCATCACTCCTTAACACATTTCACAGAAGGTTTTAATGGTTAACACAGCGTGACAAACATCGATGAGGTTTGTCTCATGCTTGTTTTGAGGTTTGACGTGCAGATGGCTGTATCGATGCTGCTTTGGACACACTGGAGCAAAACGCAGCATTTGCTGAAATTACGCAAACAGTCTCTAAGCCTTTCACCTATATGCTAAAGTCTTCTCCACACCCCATGGTAATGTATTGCCTGCTATTAGCCTCAAGAGTAATTGCATTGTCATCTTATGAGGAGTTTGTTGGTATCTTCCTGATCAAAGTCTGTTTTATATATATATATATATATATATATATATATACTGCTCAAAAAAATAAAGGGAATACTTAAACAACACAATGTAAATCACACTTCTGTGAAATCAAACTGTCCACTTAGGAAGCAACACTGATTGACAATACATTTCACATGCTGCTGTGCAAATGGAATAGACAACAGGTGGAAATTATAGGCAATTAGCAAGACACCCCCAATAAAGGAGTGGTTCTGCAGGTGGTGACCACAGACCACTTCTCATTTCCTATGCTTCCTGGCTGATGTTTTGGTCACTTTTGAATGCTGGCGGTGCTTTCACTCTAGTGGTAGCATGAGACGGAGTCTACAACCCACACAAGTGGCTCAGGTAGTGCAGCTCATCCAGGATGGCACATCAATGCGAGCTGTGGCAAGAAGGTTTGCTGTGTCTGTCAGCGTAGTGTCCAGAGCATGGAGGCACTACCAGGAGACAGGTCAGTACATCAGGAGACGTGGAGGAGGCCGTAGGAGGGCAACAACCCAGCAGCAGGACCGCTACCTCCGCCTTTGTGCAAGGAGGAGCAGGAGGAGCACTGCCAGAGCGCTGCAAAATGACCTCCAGCAGGCCACAAATGTGCATGTGTCTGCTCAAACGGTCAGAAACAGACTCCATGAGGGTGGTATGAGGGCCCGACGTCCACAGGTGGGGGTTGTGCTTACAGCCCAACACCGTGCAGGACATTTGGCATTTGCCAGAGAACACCAAGATTGGCAAATTCGCCACTGGCGCCCTGTACTCTTCACAGATGAAAGCAGGTTCACACTGACCACATGTGACAGACGTGACAGTCTGGAGACGCCGTGGAGAACGTTCTGCTGCCTGCAACATCCTCCAGCATGACCGGTTTGGCGGTGGGTCAGTCATGGTGTGGGGTGGCATTTCTTTGGGGGGCCGCACAGCCCTCCATGTGCTCACCAGAGGTAGCCTGACTGCCATTAGGTACCAAGATGAGATCCTCAGACCCCTTGTGAGACCATATGCTGGTGCGGTTGGCCCTGGGTTCCTCCTAATGCAAGACAATGCTAGACCTCATGTGGCTGGAGTGTGTCAGCAGTTCCTGCAAGAGGAAGACATTGATGCTATGGACTGGCCCGCCCGTTCCCCAGACCTGAATCCAATTGAGCACATCTGGGACATCATGTCTCGCTCCATCCACCAACGCCACATTGCACCACAGACTGTCCAGGAGTTGGCGGATGCTTTAGTCCAGGTCTGGGAGGAGATCCCTCAGGAGACCATCCACCACCTCATCAGAAGCATGCCCAGGCGTTGTAGGGAGGTCATAAAAGCACGTGGAGGCCACACACACACTACTGAGCCTCATTTTAACTTGCTTTAAGGACATTACATCAAAGTTGGATCAGCCTGTAGTGTGGTTTTCCACTTTAATTTTGAGTGTGACTCCAAATCCAGACCTCCATGGGTTGATAAAGTTGATTTCCCTTGATCATTTTTGTGTGATTTTGTTGTTAGCACATTCAACTATGTAAAGAAAAAAGTATTTAATAAGAATATTTCATTCATTCAGATCTAGGATGTGTTATTTTAGTGTTCCCTTTATTTTTTTGAGCAATATATATATATATATATATATATATGGTGAAGCAATAGGGTACTGTAGTTTTATGCACTGTTACATAATTGCCTATGGGGCAAGACCCTGGCACTCTGCCATGTGGCTATAAAGGTTTGTGTGCATGTGTGTTAGGGATGTGCACCCTTATTCGAATACCCGAACGCTGGTATTAGAATACTTGTGAGTATCATTTTTAGGGATAATTATACACCTATAATTATACACCTATTTTCAAGTTGTCACATGCACAACAAGTACAGTGAAATTCTTAACTTCAGAGCTCTACCCAACAGGGCAGTAATATACAAAAAATAAACCCAACATGTAAAGTATTGGTCCCGTGTTCCATGAGGTGAAATAAAAGTTCCCAGAAAATGTTCATACGCACAAAAAGCTTATTTCTCTCTTCTGTGAACAAATTTGTTTACATCCCTGTTAGTGAGCATTTCTCATTTGCCAACATAATCCATCCACCTGACAGGTGTTGCATATCAAGAAACTGATTAAACAGCAGGATGACGTTTCAAATGATTCATTTAATAAAACAAACTTTTCAATGTAGTTTTAATGACGTGTGACCTCCGAGAGCCTTCATGTATGTGTAACTTGTTTTATGTTGGCCAATCAAAGCGTCAAAGAGACTCGATCTGTAGCAAGTGGAGAGAGAGAACTCACTTAAGCAATGTAAGATGTAATACAATGATGGCATTAAAAGTTAGCAAAATGAGAAGTAGTAGACTTTTATTGTATAATAAAGACTATCAAATGCATCATCAAGTGAAGTTAGGAGGCTGTAGATTGCACAGAACAAAGCAGCAAGGATAGTTTTAAGGTGGAGATAGGGTTATTCTGTTGCAGTCATGCGCAATGTTCTTGGTTGGTCATCAATTGATAAGATAATTGAAAGGAACATGCTTATTTTATTTAATAATATACATCATTTAAAACGGCCAAGTTCTATTCACAACAGTATTCAGTTGGTAAGAGACAGACATTCCGTAAATACTAGGAAATTGATTGTCCACCATCTATGCGTTGTCTCAACAGAAAAGAGTTATAGGCAAAATAACATTTCGATTTAGAGCAATAAAGAAATGGAATAAATTAACTGAGCAATCCAGAAACCTTTCAATATATACATTTAAACATGATTTAAATATAATACATTGAAATGTTGTGGGACTATAGTAGATGAAGAATCAATATTTTTTAGATTGAGTATTTATTGGGTCATTATGTTAGTATATTATGTATGTTTGTAATAGTGTGTTATATGTGGAAATGTGTTCGTATTATAAATGGTATTTTAATGTTTAAGGACTCTTGGAAGATTAGTCCAAATGGGGACTAAAAGAGATCCAAATCAAATCACCAGAATAATGGTCTGACTAGGCAATAATCTTTATTAGCCATCTTCCTCCGTCTGCTCCCTCCATTCTGATTACACACAAGGCCCCTCAGTAGAGCGCCTGACTCTCCCTCACGTAGCAGTGCTCAGCTTAAAAACACTTCAGCGAGCAGGCCTTTCTAATCGACCTGGCCGGGGTATCCTGGAAGGATATTGATCTCATCCCGTCAGTAGAGGATGTGTGGATATTTTAAAATGACTTCCTAACCATCTTAAATAAACATGCCCCATTCAAGAAATTTAGAACCAGGAACAGATATAGCCCTTGGTTCTCCCCAGACCTGACTGCCCTTAACCAACACAAAAACATCCTATGGCGTTCTGCATTAGCATCGAACAGCCCACGTGATATGCAGCTGTTCAGGGAAGCGAGAAACCATTATACACAGGCAGTTAGAAAATCCAAGGCTAGCTTTTTCAAGCAGAAATTTGCTTCCTGCAACACTAACTCAAAAAAGTTCTGGGACACTGTAAAGTCCATGGAGAATAAGAACACCTCCTCCCAGCTGCCCACTGCACTGAAGATAGGAAACACTGTCACCACTGATAAATCCACCATAATTGAGAATTTCAATAAGCATTTTTCTACGGCTGGCCATGCTTTCCACCTGGCTACTCCTACCCCGGTCAACAGCACTGCACCCCCCACAGCAACTTGCCCAAGCCTTCCCCATTTCTCCTTCTCCCAAATCCGTTCAGCTGATGTTCTGAAAGAGCTGCAAAATCTGGACCCCTACAAATCAGCCGGGCTAGACAATTTGGACCCTTTCTTTCTAAAATTATCTGCCGAAATTGTTGCCACCCCTATTACTAGCCTGTTCAACCTCTCTTTTGTGTCGTCTGAGATTCCTAAAGATTGGAAAGCAGCTGCGGTCATCCCCCTCTTCAAAGGGGGGGACACTCTTGACCCAAACTGCTACAGACCTATATCTATCCTACCATGCCTTTTCTAAGGTCTTCGAAAGCCAAGTCAACAAACAGATTACCGACCATTTTGAATCTCACCATACCTTCTCTGCTATGCAATCTGGTTTCAGAGCTGGTCATGGGTGCACCTCAGCCACGCTCAAGGTCCTAAACGATATCTTAACCGCCATCGATAAGAAACATTACTGTGCAGCCGTATTCATTGATCTGGCCAAGGCTTTTGACTGTCAATCACCACATCCTCATCGGCAGACTCGACAGCCTTGGTTTCTCAAATGATTGCCTCGCCTGGTTCACCAACTACTTCTCTGATAGAGTTCAGTGTGTCAAATCGGAGGGTCTGCTGTCCGGACCTCTGGCAGTCTCTATGGGGGTGCCACAGGGTTCAATTCTTGGACCGACTCTCTTCTCTGTATACATCAATGATGTCGCTCTTGCTGCTGGTGAGTCTCTGATCCACCTCTACGCAGACGACACCATTCTGTATACCTCTGGCCCTTCTTTGGACACTGTTAACAACCCTCCAGGCAAGCTTCAATGCCATACAACTCTCCTTCCGTGGCCTCCAATTGCTCTTAAATACAAGTAAAACTAAATGCATGCTCTTCAACCGATCTCTACCTGCACCTACCCGCCTGTCCAACATCACTACTCTGGACAGCTCTGACTTAGAATACGTGGACAACTACAAATACTTAGGTGTCTGGTTAGACTGTAAACTCTCCTTCCAGACCCATATCAAACATCTCCAATCCAAAGTTAAATCTAGAATTGACTTCCTATTTCGCAACAAAGCATCCTTCACTCATGCTGCCAAACATACCCTTGTAAAACTGACCATCCTACCAATCCTCGACTTTGGCGATGTCATTTACAAAATAGCCTCCAATACCCTACTCAACAAATTGGATGCAGTCTATCACAGTGCAATCCGTTTTGTCACCAAAGCCCCATATACTACCCACCATTGCGACCTGTACGCTCTCGTTGGCTGGCCCTCGCTTCATACTCGTCGCCAAACCCACTGGCTCCATGTCATCTACAAGACCCTGCTAGGTAAAGTCCCCCCTTATCTCAGCTCGCTGGTCACCATTGCATCTCCCACCTGTAGCACACGCTCCAGCAGGTATATCTCTCTAGTCACCCCCAAAACCAATTCTTTCTTTGGCCGCCTCTCCTTCCAGTTCTCTGCTGCCAATGACTGGAACGAACTACAAAAATCTCTGAAACTGGAAACACTTATCTCCCTCACTAGCTTTAAGCACCAACTGTCAGAGCAGCTCACAGATTACTGCACCTGTACATAGCCCACCTATAATTTAGCCCAAACAACTACCTCTTTCCCTACTGTATTTAATTCATTTATTTATTTTGCTCCTTTGCACCCCATTATTTTTATTTCTACTTTGCACATTCTTCCATTGCAAATCTACCATTCCAGTGTTTAACTTGCTATATTGTATTTACTTTGCCACCATGGCCTTTTTTTGCCTTTACCTCCCTTCCCACCTCATTTGCTCACATCGTATATAGACTTGTTTATACTGTATTATTGACTGTATGTTTGTTTTACTCCATGTGTAACTCTGTGTCGTTGTATCTGTCGAACTGCTTTGCTTTATCTTGGCCAGGTTGCAATTGTAAATGTGAACTTGTTCTCAACTTGCCTACCTGGTTAAATAAAGGTGAAATAAAAAATGTAATTTAAAAATTAAAAAAAAACTTTAAAAAAGAAAATACATGTATTTCAAATATCTGGATATCAAAAAAAATTCATCATACTATTCGAATAGTGAAATTCTTTCCAAACCCATTCCTTAGTATGTGTGAGTCATGGAGTACTGCTGCAGGCCAGCACTATCTCTCTAGGCAGAGCAAAGGTCACATCAAGATTAAAACTAGGTCACATCAAGATTAAAACTAGGTCACATCAAGATTAAAACTAGTTCACAGGCTATGTTATGTCCTACCCTTTCACTTGTTCAAACTGCATATTTGCCTTATCCCAAGTCAAGTATAGAAGTTAGTTACATATTAAAGGCCTCAGCCAGGAGCCTATATTTTCTCTTTGTAAGTCTCTTTTAAAACATCTATTTCTCAATATGACAATGACGAGGCAAATCGGAGCACATTTTATAGTGAAACTAAAGGGATTGGGTTTGTCCAATGTCAAGTCTATAGGTACAATAGCTTATGCTGGGCATACCTATAGACTTCCATGATTAATGACCAGAATCTTGCAGAATCCCTTTAAAAAAATAAAAAGCCTTGCCTTTACAGTAAGGTCATGTTGACACTAGTGTCAACCCTAAACCTGGGTCCTTTTAAGTAGGAGCGAAACACTTTGAATTGGAAAACTAAAATGCACATTCTTATTGAACAAGTTTAGGTAGAACCTCCCCTTTTTTTTAAAATTAGTAAAATTACCACAAACCTGCTGAGTGGTCCAGTCTGTCCATCCGTCAACCTGTGTGTCTGTCCCCCTCCCTCAGCGTGTTTCGGGGCAACCATCAAGAGGCTCTGGGGCTCCACTTCAGCATGTTCCTCCCCACCCTGTACACCCAGTGTAACAAGGAGCAGTTCAAGAAGTGGGTCCCCCTGGCCGAGTCCTTCAAGGCCATGGGCACCTACGCCCAAACAGAGTTGGGGCACGGTCAGTCCCATACAGAGAATTTATAATAATGATAACGTAATAGCACAATTTATACAACAAAGTGCTTGTGCAATTGCTTTATATTTAGCCTGCTAGTTATGTTTGAATTATGGAAAGGATCACAGGGATGCTTAGGGATGGACAGTTGTTGATCTTTGACGTAGGATTTTCTTTTAATATCGTTTTAAAATCATGGGGTTGACATTTTGATTGAAAGTGATTATTTGTAGGTGTTTGACAGATCACTGTAGTTGTTTGTGGACAAAATGTGCCCAAACAGTAGGCATAACTCAATAGTTATTAGCTAAACTGAATAGCCGAAACCAAAATGCTGGATTCAAAATGTCATGATTGCCAGTCTGTTTTTAGAGTCCTCATAAACTGCCCAATACATTGGAAAAGGTGACAAAAGAAACAATTGAAGGACAAAAAAAATCCCTAACATTGCGCTTAAACGATATTAAAAAATCATTTTCCGAAGAACCCAAATGCCTCCTGTCTAGTTTTTAGTTTCATTCCATTCCTCAAAACCCTTTTATTTCTTCTCCTTCTGCTAGTAGTGGCCTATTAGCCTAATGAGTTGTTTCCAAGCTTATGTCATTTAACTCTGATTGCTATTAAGTCTTGATTTTCCCCTACTCCCAATTTTCTTTGAATCTAGTCTACTCATTACAAATGATTAACCCTAACACTGTAGAATTTGGACCTTTTTTTAAGCAAATTACCTAACATTCTGAATTGTGCATTTGAGTGGATGGATGTAGGCCTAATTGTTTGGCTGTTTGTGAATGAATGGCTTGGATGAATGAATATAGGCCTAACAATTGTTCTTGTCTGTCGAAGTCTCAACTCATAGGGAAGGCACACGGTGTCTTGCCAAAGAACATGCAGAGTGGGAAGAGTTTCAGATTCCTGAATATCCCATTGTTCATCTGAAAGCAGAGAAATCTGTGCGATGTAAGATAATTTTGGACATGCTAGATGTCTCTTGTTGCCAATGTTTCACCTCTGACGCTGCTAAGTGGACATTATTCACGATCACGTAACCATGGCATTTCCATGACAATAATACTCCAGGGAATGTCCAGGACTGGCTGTTCAGAATATTCTGAAGGCCTTCTTTTTTAGAGTTCTGTTCTGGTTCACTTCTCACCAACTCACTAGCTAGGTTTCCATGAACTTTAAGTGATTTTTATTTTGTGCCAACATTTAAAAAGTTTGCATAGAAAATGGATATAATGCTGCTGTTGTGTGTTTCCATTTTAATTATTTAATTGTCAATAAAAAAACAGCTGGATTTAATGACCTCGCACCTCAACATTTTTTTTTGCAAAATCCCAAAGTGTTGAATTAAAATGTAGTGGTCAGTGTTTCCATTACCCAATTAGGAAAATTGTACATTAATAAATTGGCAACACCCTGTATGCCCTCTCACCCATCTGTTTCATGTCGCAGGTAGCCTGCGAAAGCCAGCATGGATAGAATGCAATAATGTACTAATATTTTCCATATTATAATCATTCGCATGTGCCAACGTATCGCGACTGTCCGCGCCATGGTGAAATTTGCACTCCTGTAGATCGGAAATAATTGGATAGTGAAACTTACCAGCCAACCAGAAAAGCAAGGTGTAAGAAAGTCAGGATAACCCTTTTCCTGCAAAGAAACATTATTTGTATAGTTACGTGACAACGTCACATGCCCGTGTACCTTCAAATTTGGCAATCAGCATTTATTCGAAAAACACTGGTTCCATCAACTGTCGCAATGAAGAAAGTTTGACTAAAGAAATGTCCACCTGTCGAACTTATAAAAATGTTGCCGATCGGTGGAAAATGTCTCCTATATCTATTAATAATAATTAGGTAGGTGCTTACATTTGTCATATTTCGCACATGTAAAAGTGTGTAAGAATGTGGGAATTGGAAATAAGTCAGTTTATTTTTGATTTCCCACTCCCTCTGACACCCTCAGAGAGTGGGGTCACGTTCAGGGATCAGCCATTATTGACAGCGACCCTGGAGCAAAAGTGCCTTGCTCAAGGGCAGATGTGTTTCACCTAGTCTGCTCTGGGATTTGAACCAGTGACCTTTCGGTTATTGACCCAACAGTCTTAACCACTAGGCGACCTGCTGTTTCCGTAACACATATCGCTACATTTTTTTTGCCGACATTACTTTTGTCGAATAATCTTGGGTCAATGGAAAACTGCCTATTGTCTTAACCTGAAATGCCCTTACAGCTGCTTCACCCTTCCTTATAAACTAAAGCAGGGGTAGGCAACCATGATCCTGGAGCTTTGCAGGCACTTTATATTTTTAATTTAACCAACCTGGAAGACCAGGTGTGTGAATTGAGGAAATCACTGAATTAGTGCAATTGGTCAGGTGTGGTGCATACTTGGAACAAAATCCTGCAGGACCTGTGGCCCTCCAGGAACAGGGTTGCCTACCCCTGGACTAAAGAGTCTGCTTTAAAACTGCTAGTTGCACTGCACTAGTTGGTTCCATTAGCATAGAGTATAATGTTGATTTATTGGTTGTCACACATTTGACATTTTACTGCCTCAGGGTTGTGTTCATTAGGCCATTTAATGAAATTACTTTTACAATTTAAACTAAATTGGCCATTTCTTAATGGACCAAGTCCAGTTAGTCCCTTCTTGTGTCAGTTTTCTTCCGTTGGGTGCCTAATGAACACAGCCCCGAGTTTGCCAGTTAATTTGGAATTTAAAATGTTTTTTTTCAGTGAAATGAGAGAGTACAGGTTACACTGCTATTGGAAATGAACATTTCAGGCAAATAAATGAAAGGTTGCAACGGTCATGCATGAGAAGGTTATTTTGAATGAATGAACTTAATCAAACTTTTCTTGATTCAAGCCAGGTCTAAATGCAGATTATTCTATTCAGTTTTCTGCGGTCAGTTTGCATGACTAGCTCACAGTTGTTTTACATTTTTTATATGAATTCTTGCACTCCCCCCATCTATTCATCCATCCTCTCTGGAAGTGTTAGTAAATAACATTTTGGGGGCAATCTCTCATATTTTCCAACCATCTCTCCATTGTCATGTCCCATTAAATGGTCTATTATTCTATGCCTAAAAATATTTTTTTCCTTGGCTATACCATATTTTGCATGCCCCCCGCAATGTCCTATCCTTCGTTTACCATCTTCTCCCTTCAAACTACCCTCCTATCCCCTACCCCTTCCCCTCCTTGCCCCTTGTCCCTGCCCCAGCTGTGTGCACCGTGGGCGGGCGGAGCCGCTGGACCTCCACCTGGCAATGTTCCTGCCCACCTTGCTGAACCAGGCCAGTCCTGAGCAGATGGAGACATTCTTCCTACCCGCCTGGAACCTGGATATCATCGGCACCTACGCACAGACAGAGATGGGCCACGGTAAAATGCAGAACAAACCGTACCTGGTCACCAACCTCCCGTTACCCACATGCTCTGTGGAGTGGACAAGAGATGCATGCCCACCGTCTTAAACATTTGAGTCTAGCCACCAGAGAACTCTCCCGTACTCGTTAGGGAATTTTGTGTAAAAACGTCTCCACCGACAAAACGCTTGTGTTGTTAAAGGTCCAATGCAGTCGTTTTTATCTCAATATCAAATTATTTCTGGCTAACAATTAATTACCTTAGTGTGATTGTTTTCAATTAAAATGGTCAAAAAGAAACAAAAATGGCCTCTTAGCAAAGAGCAATTTATCAAACAAGAATTTTGCTAGCACCTTCTGGGAGTGGTCTGAGTATGGAGGGGGATACTGAAAACTAGCTGTTATTGGCAGAGATGTTTGGTACTAATTTACTGCCTGATGATGTCACCAGGCATTCCAAAACTCCATTCCACCAAAAGAAGCTGACATTTTAGGCTGTCTTTTCAAACCGCTCTTGCACTAAAAGGGCATTATCATTTTCATACTGTGGAATTATATATAAAACACAGGAATCATATTTTTCTCACACAATCTTGTTGCCAGCCACAGTGAACGTTCATGCCCACTTGTAAAGCATCCTCAGTGACTTCCTTTCCAAAAACAGGTACCCCCCCCCACCGCCTCTGTCCCTTTTGTCCCCCTTACTGTGTTTGGAAGTATATTGAGTTTAAAGACAGACAACCTACGTCCTTCATAACATGTAACCTCACTGTATAAACGTAATAGGGCGGTCAAACAATTCAAATAATGAATTGAGTTAGTGGCAGGCATACTATGTTTTGATAGTTAAGGAAAGAAACACAAAATATTCTGTATCAAAATGTTTCACCATAACACAAAGGTCACTGGAACATACAGCTGGCTATCAACGGTATCAATGTTTAAGTAGGCCTACTCCCTCTTATCAATGTTCTTGAAGTTTAACAGTTGCCCACGTACACACTCAAGTACTGTTAACGCTTCATTCATTCCAATTTCTAATGGGAGGGTTGACTATAGGTGGGCGGGGAAAGAACTGGCTCTATGTTATGAGTTCCACAGAAAACTAACAACAGCTCAGCCAGGTCTGAGGTCATGTAAAATATAATACATCTATTAGATCTAGCCTAGGCTACTGATCCATGTTCTTCATGAACTAGTCACAAGCAGCTGCTACTAGAACTGGGATCATTTGCTTACATATTTTGACCTGAGAACTAAAACAGAAGCAGAATTAACAGCATAAAAAAATGTCAGGTTAACTTTGACAGTCCTAAACCGTACACCTATGCAAATTGTAAGAAATAGGATGGATTTTATTTTGGTTTTGATCTGTCAAACACCTTCCACTATAGAATAGAAAACCTTTTTTTTCCCCATGAGGGAATGAGGGGGTTCAAAAAAAGTTAAAGTTGCGTTAGTTGAGATTGATGGCTAGTCATTTTCTCAGTTTTGCACTGCATACTATTTGAAAACATCAATGTCCTCCTGCCGTAACTTAGTGATAACTTGGTTTTCGTGTTGTTTGGGGGCCTTGGTGTCTTTCTCGTTGCCTAGGCACCCACCTCAGGGGGCTTGAAACCACGGCAACATATGACCCGGCCACCCAGGAGTTTGTCCTGAACAGCCCGACCATCACCTCCATCAAGTGGTGGCCTGGAGGACGTGAGTACACACACACACTTTAGCTTCAGGGCACATACACATACACTTTTTCTACATTTTGTTACTTTACAGCCTTATTATAAAATTGATTATATAGTTTTTTTCCCCTTCAATCTACACACAATACCCATAATGACAAAGGAAAAACAGGTTTAGAAATTTTAGATCATTTATTACAAATAAAACTATCACATTTACATAAGTATTCAGACCCTTTACTCAGTACTTTGTTGAAGCATCTTTGGCAGCAATTACAGCATTGAGTGTCAGGTGGCTGGGGAGGGTTGCTGGACAGCTATTTTCAGGTCTCTCCAGAGATGTTCGATCAGGTTCAAGTCCGGGCTCTGCCTGGCCACTCAAGGACATTCAGAGACTTGTCCCGAAGACACTCCTGCGTTGTCTTGGCTGTGTGCTTAGGGTGAACCTTTGCCCCAGTCTGAGGTTCAGAGTGCTCTGGAGCAGGTTTTCATCAATGATCTCTCTGTACTTTGCTACGTTCATCTTTCCCTTGATCCTGACTAGTCTCCCATTCAGAGGCTTGTCCCGAAGGCACTCCTGCATTGTCTTGGCTGTGTGCTTAGGGTCGTTGTCCTGTTGGAAGGTGAACCTTTGCCCCAGTCTGAGGTCCTGAATGCTCTGGAGCAGGTTTTCATTCAGGATCTCTCTGTACTTTGTGCCGTTCATCTTTCCCTTGATCCTGACTAGTCTCCCAGTCCCTGCCGCTGAAAAACATCCCCACAGCATGATGCTGCCACCACCATGCTTCACTGTAGGGATGGTGCCAGGTTTCGTCCAGAGTTGACGCTTGGCATTCAGGCCAAAGAGTTCAATCTTGGTTTCATCAGACCAGAGAATCTTGTTTCTCATGGTCTGCGAGTCTTTAGGTGCCTTTTGGCAAACTCCAAGTGGGCTATCATGTGCCTTTTTACTGAGGAGTGGCTTCCGTCTGGCCACTGTACCATAAAGGCCTGATTTGATGGAGTTCTGCAGAGATGGCTGTTCTTCTGGAAGGTTCTCCCATCTCCACAAAGGAACTCTAGAGCTCTGTTAGTGACCATCAGGTTCTTGGTCACCTCCCTGTCCAAGGCCCTTCTCCCCTGATTGCTCAGTTTGGCCTGGCAGCCAGCTCTAGGAAGAGTCTTGGTGGTTCCAAACTTCTTCCCTTTAAGAATGATGGAGGCCACTGTGTTCTTAGGGACCTTCAATGCAGCAGAAATATTTTGGTACCCTTCCCCAGATCTGTGCCTCGACACAATCCTGTCTCGGAGCTCTATGGCAATTCCTTCAACCTCATGGCTTGATGTTTTTCTCTGACATGCACTGTCAACTGTGGGACCGTATATAGACCGGTGTGTGCCTTTCCAAATCATGTCAAATCAATTTAATTGACCACAGGTAGATTTGAATCAAGTTGTAGAAACATCTCAAGGATGACCAATGGAAACAGGATGCACCTGAGCTCAATTTCGAGCCTCAAAGGAAAGGGTCTGAATACTTGTATAAATAAGGTATTTCTGTTTTTGCTTGGTCGTTATGGGGTATTGTGTGTAGATTGCTGAGTATCATTTTTTAAATCCATTTTAGAATGACTGTAATGTAACAAAAATATGGAAAAAGTCAAGGTCTGAGTACAATCAAACCAATCGCCAGTAAATGATGTGGACTTAGCTTTTGAAGAAAACCCATTCCACAACATTGCTGAACAAGATCATTTACTGCTGATTTTCATTGTAGTGTGGACCAGAGACTTAAATTTCGGCTCAAATCTTTTCAATCAAGTTACAGTGAGGAGAACAAGTATTTCATACACTGCCGATTTTGCAGGTTTTCCTACATACAAAGCATGTAGAGGTCTGTAATTTGTATCATAGGTACACTTCAACTGTGAGAAACGGAATCTAAAAACAAAATCCAGAAAATCACATTGTATGATTTTTAAGTAATTAATTTGCATTTTATTGCATGACATAAGTATTTGATCACCTACCAACCAGTAAGAATTTCGGGCTCTCACAGACCTGTTAGTTTTTCTTTTTAAGAAGCCCCCCTGTTCTCCACTCATTACCTGTATTAACTGCACCTGTTACCTGTATAAAAGACACCTGTCCACACACTCAATCAAACAGACTCCAACCTCTCCACAATGGCAAAGACCAGAGAGCTGTGCAAGGACATCGGGGGTAAAATTTTAGACCTGCACAAGGCTGGGATGGGCTACAGGGCAATAGGCAAGCAGCTTGGTGAGAAGGCAGCAACTGTTGGCACAATTATTAGAAAATGGAAGAAGTTCAAGATGACGGTCAATCACCCTCGGTCTGGGGCTCCATGCAAGATCTCACCTCGTGGGGAATCAATGATCATGAGGAAGGTGAAGGATCAGCCCAGAACTACACGGCAGGACCTGGTCAATCACCTGAAGAGAGCTGGGACCACAGTATCAAAAAAAAAACATTAGTAACACACTACGCCGTCATGGATTAAAATCCTGCAGCGCACGCAAGGTCCCCCTGCTCAAGCCAGCGCATGTCCAGGCCCGTCTGAAGTTTGCCAATAACCATCTGGAGGATCCAGAGGAGGAATGGGAGAAGGTCATGTGGTCTGATGAGACAAAAATAGAGCTTTTTGGTCTAAACTCCACTCACTGTGTTTGGAGGAAGAAGAAGGATGAGTACAACCCCAAGAACACCATCCCAACCGTGAAGCATGGAGGTGGTAACATGAGGGGACAGGACGACTGCACTGTATTGATTAGAGGATGGATGGGGCCATGTATCGCGAGATCTTGGCCAACAACCTCCTTCCCTCAGTAAGAGCATTGAAGATGGGTCGTGGCTGGGTCTTCCAGCATGACAACGACCCAAAACACACAGCCAGGGAAACTAAGGAGTGGCTCCATAAGAAGCATCTCAAGGTTCTGGAGTGGCCTAGCCAGTCTCCAGACCTGAACCCAATAGAAAATCTTTGGAGGGAGCTGAAAGTCCGTATTGCCCAGCGACAGCTCCGACACCTGAAGGATCTGGAGAAGGTCTGTATGGAGGAGTGGGCCAAAATCCCTGCTGCAGTGTGTGCAAACCTGGTCAAGAACTACAGGAAACGTATGATCTCTGTAATTGCAAACAAGTTTCTGTACCAAATATTAAGTTCTGCTTTTTTGATGTATCAAATACTTATGTCATGCCATAAAATGCAAATTAATTACTTAAAATCATACAATGTGATTTTCTGGATTTTTAGATTCCGTCTCTCACAGTTGAAGTGTACCTATGATAAAACATTACAGACCTCTACATGCTTTGTAAGTAGGAAAACCTGCAAAATCGGCAGTGTATCATACTTGTTCTCCCCATAGTGAGAACTGACAGCTAATGTTATTAATCCATTGGAGTCTAATGGGCTCTCTCGCGTTCCCTGTCCGTCTCGCTCTCTCTCTCTCCAGTGGGTAAGACGTCTAACCACGCCATAGTTCTGGCCCAGCTCCACACCCAGGGGAAGTGTCACGGCCTGCACGCCTTCATCGTACCTCTCCGCAGTATGAACACACACATACCACTGCCAGGTACTGTACATACTGCTGTGCGCGCGTCAAAAAGAGAGTGTTTGTGAGTATGCCTGTCTGTGTCTCTGTATGTAGCTTTGGTGGTAGCCTACTGTCTAGTGAACTCACTCTCTCACTCTCAGGTGTGGTGGTAGCCTACTGTCTAGTGAACTCACTCTCTTTCACTCTCAGGTGTGGTGGTAGGGGACATAGGACCCAAGTTTGGCTTTGATGAGGTTGACAATGGTTACCTGAAATTGGAGAACGTACGAATTCCTCGCGAACACATGCTGATGAAATATGCCAAGGTGAGCGACTGGGAAGTTAAGCACATTTCAAGGAGACACTGTTCTTTGTTTCTGTTGGTTGATTCTAATGCTGTCACCAAGCTTAGAGTTTAAGGTATATTGTATTCATATTCCTCACAGAGAGCATATACTTACTACCTGATTGTCCTAGAACTGTATACCACAGACCAGTGGCGGTCAGTGTTGTCTAAGATGAGGGAGGACTTTTAAAAATAAAAAAATATTTATGAGCCTTATTTCTATTACAGCATATTGGATGACTGTCATTTATATTCCATTCAACCAGCTCAACGTCACATCAATAGGTTTAGGCTACTACATGATACTCAACTTTTTCCTATACCCATCATGATGTTGCTACAACCTAGCCTATGAATTAAAGATTACAACGTAGAGATACATTTTTTTTAAATCAAGGTGACGGTGACATTCAATATCGCCTTGCACACTCTTGCCTGCATCTAGCTGATCTAAGATGTAATCATTAGTCCAACAGTGGCAAACAAGAGTTTATATTGGACAAATTCAGGTATTTTATCTCAGTTCGGTTTGCTTCAGTTTAAGAAACATTTTTCAACAGAATCAGCGGAATGAATACACTACTGATCATACGTAAACTGAGTTCACTTTCATAGCAGTTACATACAAAAAGCATGATCACTTTGTTTATTGTATTCCTTCTTGCATATTAGTCTACATTGCTACGAGAACTAACGTGTTAGTAAACCCGCTACAATCATGCAGTTCAGTGTACAGTCAGAAAGCAGTTTAGCAGTTACACCATTGGGCCCCGGTGGCAATAAATGAATAAAACCAAAAGCTTACCTTGACTTGGAAGAGTTCCAGTGTTGGATAGCCATAGCCAGCTAGCTAACATAGAATATGTTTCTGTTTGAGACGGGTGTTTGAGTAGGCTAAACTAGCTAACTGCATTCGCTAGCTAAGTGAAAAAAATACGACATATAGCTAGCTTTCTATCTCTCCCTCACTCTCTTAAAAAAATGAATTTGTTCAACTTTTCTTTCTGTTTCTTTGAGTCAGTTACTCACCACATTTTATGCACTGCTAGCTAGCTAGCTGTAGCTTATGCTTTCAGTGCCAGATTCATTCTTTGATCCTGTGATTGGGTGGACAATGTCAGTTCATGCTGCAAGAGCTTTGAAGTTGACATAATTACTGTGTACGTCTGTGGAAGGGGTGAGAACCATGAACCTCCTAGGCTTTGTATGGAAGTCAATGTTCCCAGAGGAGGACAGAAACGATCTGTCCTCTGGTAACACCATTGGGATACCCTACATAGTGCTGTTGCGGCTACTGACCTACATTGCAAAAAAGTGTGTGTTAATTAATTATTTTGTGACGTGATGATATTTATTGTAGTTTCATTTAAAAAATGAAGATTCTGAAATTCACTAAGGAGGATGCTCCTCCCCTTCCTCCTCTGAGGAGCCTCCACTGCCACAGACAGTATGTATTCTCCCCACCAGGTGGAGGCAGACGGTACGTACGTGAAGCCTCCCAGTGCCAAGCTGACCTACGGCACCATGGTGTTCATCAGGTCCATGATCGTAGGGGAAGCAGGCCACGCCCTCGCCAAGTCCTGCACTATCGCCATCCGCTACAGTTCCGTACGGCACCAGTCTGAGATACGCCCAGGGTCAGTTGTAGCTCTGGACACTCCAGTGTCATGTTCAGTAGGTCACACTGTAGCAAAATATTTTGAGATGGAAATCCAAATTCTTATTGGACAGACACTACTTTCCTGTGTTATGTTTCGGTGCGTTTTCATCCGCTTGTTGCCTAATGAACATGACCCTGGATACACACATTTACTGAAACCTACATAAACAGTCAAAGGAATACAAAAATGCTCACACATATACTTACACACATCCATACACAAGTAACACACTCATAGACACAAACAAGAATAGAAAGCAAAATACTATAACCCTTACCATTTAACAAAAGCTATACTCTTATAATTGTGTGAGAGCTGATGTAGATAGATGTTAACTAGAGTTTGGGTAGATATTAGGAGGCCTTACTCATATAATATCTGTATCTCAATGTTCTTCAAAGACTAACATAAAAAAGATAGTGAACCATTAACCTTGTGTCTAAGTCTATATTTTTATTTTGTGGTTCCTCCAGAGAGCCAGAGCCCCAGATTATGGACTACCAGACCCAACAGTACAAGCTGTTCCCCCTGCTGGCTACAGCCTATGCCTACAAATTTGTGGGTCAGTACATGAACCAGGTCTACCACCGCATCACTGGAGACATCAGCCAGGGAGACTTCAGTGAACTACCAGAGGTATTTACAGTAAATACTAGCCTGAAATCCAGAACCTGTTTTGCTAACATTCCACATCTTGTACTCCGTGTCATGCTTTTCAAGGAGTGGAATGATAGCTAAACAGACTAGTGCCCAGGCTAAGTAAATACCTCCTCTTGATATAGTACATGATGAAACAAGGCTTTTTTTTCCCTAACCACGTGAAAGGAGTTTTTTTCCTAACCACGTGGCCTGACTAGGAAATATGGGATAACACTGCACTCACTGAAAATAGTCTTGAAATGTTTCATCTATTTTAAGCAGCAGAAGTCTAATGGGGGTGTTTCGACAACAGGCTTCGTCTGTGTTAATTCTTTAGTCTAAGACGTTGGGGGGGATGCTAAGCTGACATATGGAATTGTTTTAAGATGGTCATACTATGGATCATTTAGCTGTTTGCTTTTTAATTTTAAACAATTATTTGATCAAATATTTAATTTGGCTTTTACTACTAAAACCTATAGAAACATATTGAATAACACATTCATAATGTCAAAAAGGACAGTCCAAAAAAAGTATCATAAGAAACAAGTTTACATATTTAACGCCTTTTTTGGGTAGGCAGAAAACTTCCTTCAAACTTTAATTTGTTTTTTAAAACTGGTACCAGTTACCTTCACAGGAGTTTGTAGCCCAACCGGTTCGGACGCTACCAAACAGAAGTACACACATCCACGGTACCGTCTTCAGACTAGTCTTCTGACACTTGTGGGGGTTGTAGAGACAAACTGAGAACGTGTTCGTGAGAGTCTCGACTTTCCATAGAGTGGTTCGGACGCTACAGACGTTTTCATGAGAAGATGCGACACTGGCGTATGCGGCAGATTGAGACACATCCAATGCAAGAAACCGATATCTCTAGCTTAAACTGACAGATTTTTATGGGGATATTTTGTTGTTATGTAACTTAGATTGGTGCACCGATGTGTCAATCAACTCTCTAGGGGGTTTAAACAAAAGATCCTCATTCATATTAACAAATTATGTCATTTTTAATTTGCACCTTTTCTGTGCCAATATAACTGTGCCATCCATCCTCTACCATCCTGTGTCAATATAACTGTATAACCCTGTGCCATTGTCTGACCTGTGCCCAGCTCCATGCCCTGTCCGCGGGCCTGAAGGCCTTCACCACATGGACGGCCAGCGAGGGCATCGAGGTGTGTCGCATGGCGTGTGGCGGGCACGGCTACTCCCGCTGCAGCGCCCTCCCGGACATTTATGTTAACTTCGTGGCCACGTGCACCTACGAGGGAGAGAACACCGTCATGATGCTGCAGACCGCTAGGTAGGCACACACACACACTTGCACATGCAGACGCAAACACCCACTCGCACACACAAATATAAGACACAGATATGACACACACACACACTGTGAAATGACACATTCTTTCCTCACTGAATCAAAAACATCAATTAGTCACATTATACATCTCACACAAACACACATTACAATGTATTCCAATACTTGCAAGTCAGGGCTCATAAACCCAGTATTAAAAGCTATTGTGTGATATTGCGCCCTGCACATCAAAGGTAGTAATTATCAACAAAGCATTGATCTGTCTCCATGTTTTTGCGAGTGTGTTCAGTGTAAGCACTGCTAAGTGTGAAGTGGAAAGGGTGATTGGGAGTGAGTGAGACAATGCTTGGTTTGTTAAATGTAAATAACTGAGTGATGAAACTTGAAAAATGGTTGCAATCGTCCGTTCTTACCGCCAGTAAGAGACTGCTAACAGTTGAGATCTGATCATTTCCTAGCAAGAGCTTCAGGCGCGCACATGTCATTTTGTGGTATGAATATGCTAGGGCCTGTGAGGCAGTGGGGGTTCCAAAAGCACCTAAGAAATCAGCACAATGCCCTTTGTGGCGAAAGTAAGAACTGCCTTTGGAATCCATTGAAAAGACATGGTCAGAGGAGAATTAGTACTTTCATAAACGAAAAGTTACTTTGTCACAATAGAGGCATACAAAGACAAAAACAAATATTTTACAGTGTGGAAATTATAACAAATGAGTGAAGGAAATTGATGAAAAGGCTGAAATTATTTGGGGTTTAAGTTTGTATAAAACAATCAATCAGAAGAGAGAAAGACCCATTTAAAACCACTTAGAATGTATTTGTGGCTACCCTTTTTATTATACCAAAACATAAAATACCATCAATTAACGTCAAAAATGAGAAACATAAAGTGATATGATATTTTGGCCATATCGCCCATCTCTACTTTGTCATCGTGCCCATCCACTGTCTTGCTCACGTGTTTGCATCCCTCACTCCCCAGGTTCTTGATAAAGAGCTACCAGCAGGCGTCGGCAGGCCACCAGCTGAGTGGCATTGTGTCCTACCTGAACGAGTCAGAGCGTAGACTGCAGCCCCAGTCTGTGTCCTCCCGACCCACTGTAGTCAACGTCAATGACCTGGCCAGCCTTGTGGAGGCTTACAAACTGCGAGCTGCCAAGTAAGTGGGCCTACAAACTAACCAAAATGTAAGGGTAATAGATTCCATTTAGATATTTGATCTTCGTTAAGTCCCAAAGGGCTGTTCATTATATGGCAGAGACTTTTAATCAGAGCAATGTGTTAGTTGGTGCCAGGCAATGCAATGGGTTGAGCTAAAATGGTCCACCAGTTCAGCAAACCAGCACACAACTAAATGTATTTGTACTCTATGGACAGCCATGCATCATTTTGTGTCTAAAGGTTTCCCATGTCAATGCCTCTCTGTGTGTCTTTAGGCTGGTTGAGGTGGCAGCTAAGAGTATTCAGCAGGAGCTACAGAAGAGAGTCAGTCAGGAGGATGCCTGGAACAACAGCGCTATAGACCTGGTCAGAGCCTCTAATGTAAGTTACCTTACCAACGTGGGATATGGAATGTGTTGTTTTTTGGGAGGCAGCCCCACCCCATGCCTCTTATCTCTTCCCCTCTGGTTCCTTCTTTCAGTTTCCTTTACCTGTCTCATTCCTCCTCCTCTCTCTCTGGTCCTCATTTAACTCTCATCCATCTCTTCTCCTCCTCCTGTTCCATCTCCAGGCCCACTGTCACTATGTGGTGGTGAAGCTGTTTGCAGCTAAGCTGGGGGAGATAGGAGACACGGGGGTTCACTCTGTCCTCAGCACCCTGGCCCTGCTCTATGCCCTTCAGGGCATCCAACAGCACAGCGGAGACTTCCTCCAGGTAACCACCACCATGGCAACTGGCAATCAGACTTATCTCTCAGGGGAAAATACAGGGACTACATACATACTCTAGTACTTGAAAAAAAGGATGTGAATTTCAATGCGACCTAAAGTGGGTCCCTTACTAAAGTCTATATCCATTTTTATAATGTCATGTATGATGTTTTAAGCAAGACATGGTATTACACTCGTACTTGTATCACATTAAAGGAAGATGATCTTATTTTTATATATATATATATATATATATATATAAAACACCTTTTACATACATGGAACTTTTATATAAAGCAGTCACATGACAGTAATACATTACCAAACAAACTCTTTAACCACACCCCTCAGCCACTCTCAGCCCATCTCACCTATCACCATCTTTATGTTCTAATTTTTCAGAGTAAATAACTCACGGACACTAGAGAAGCTTAACCAAGTTTAATTCTTCCCAAAGGGTTGACACAGCTGTTTTCAGACAATAAAAAAACATGTTCTCACCATCACAAGTATATATTCTCCACTTTAGACACCCCTCCTTCTCTCCAATCCTTACATCTTATGGTTCGACAGGAAGAGGGTAACAGGATATATAACCATTAGTTCTCCCTTCAGGGGATCTGACCTGACCTCAACCCCTCCTTCGCCTAATCCACAGATGTCCTCTCGTCTCACCTATCGCACTCCCGTGACTCTCTCCCGTCCACCCAGCACATTCCACAGCCACTCTTGTCTTTCTACAGATCTCACTCCTTTATATACTAGGCGTCTGATCTATCATGTCTTTAATAGCTCAATGTTCAAAGTTGACCCAGAATCCAACACCATAGACCATCCTCGTTTGGTTTCTATGTGCCATATATTTTTAAATTGTGATGTTTTTAACCTTTCTAATCGTTTAGTATCCACAGATTGCGTTAAAGATGAAAACCTTTCCTATGAGTATTATTATATTATTTATTGACTGACAATGACTTTCCAAATTGCCCAACACTGCTTGTAACACATTTGTAAGGTTAATTTTTAGTGCATATCTTGATTTTTAAAAAATCATTCCTGAACCTGTGACCAGAAACAAGCTACATAGGGGCAATGCCATAATAAATGATCTATTGATTCTGTCTCTTTGCAGAAAAATCTACAGAGCTGAGATTGTTGTATGCCCCATATATATAGCGTTCTGTTGATGACAAGAATTTTATATAATTTAAATCGAAAAACTCTGTTGAATCAAGTATTTCTTTATTTCGTACCAGTTCATAAACCATGTGCCATGGAATCGGTACATCGAAAATCTCTTCCCATTTATTTTGCAACCTGTATGGCACAGCTGTCAACTTTCTTGTCCTCAAATGAAACTGGTATATTTTTCTATGTATGCCAATTCCTTTCAGCCAAGTTGTTTCTTTAATATATGACAGGCAAACAAGTTCCCTATCTTCTCCCTTCTTCCATTTTTGTGGTAATGCTGCAATAGGTTGTCTTCTTACTCTAACTTTCCGATTTGTTTGGTTTGATCCTACATATAAAGGCTCTAACTCGCTTGTCATGACATTTGAACATTTTAGCCTATTTTTGCTAATTTATTGAGAATACATTCTCTTTAATAATAACGACCTGACAATTCCTTCCTCACTCCAGACTGGTCTCCTGAGTGTGCCCCAGCTCTCCCAGGTGTCCCAGCGTCTGAAGGAGCTTCTGGCCCAGCTGAGGCCCAACGCCGTGGCCCTGGTGGACGCCTTCGACTACTGCGACGAAATGCTCAACTCCGTCCTGGGACGCTACGACGGCAATGTCTATGAGCACATGTTCGAGTGGGCCCGCCGCTCACCTCTCAACAAGACAGAGGTCAGAGTTCATTGAGAGGGCCTTCAATAAGAGAAACTGAGATGAAGAAAATTAATTTACTGTTAATTTTATGCTTTTTTAAAAGTTTTTTTTACCTTAGTTCATTATTAAGAACATGAACAGGCCATTTGAGAACCATTTACAAGGATTTGTTTCAGATTATGATCAAGAGCCAAATGATCTCTGTGTTCATTGTGTAGTTTGCCTACATAAAGATGGCAATCTAATGAATGATTTGCTGTAGTATCAAGTCTCCTGCAGAGTAACCTAGTCCCAAGGCTATTGCTACCGACAGAGAGGGGTAGCCGGTGGGTGGAAGAGACTACCTGCAGAGTACTCAAATTGACCCTCCTTCCTTCTCTTCTAGGTCCACGAGTCCTACCACAAGTACCTGAAACCTCTGCAGGCCAAGCTGTAAGATGAGCCCTGAGCCTTCTCACCTGACCCCTCCACTACAGTGACGGGAAGCACACTAACAACACCAATCCAACAGTGGGACCACAACATGGCCGCCGCCCGTCCACCAATCGGAAGGGGCTCATTCCACCCACAGGTGGTGGAACATTTTTAAAGGAGAACCATTGGAGACCAGCCTCCTTACCCCACCTCTACTGATGTGCTGCTAATGAATCAATCATTCTACTGGACGTATTCAACTAATACTTTAGTTTAAGAGTTTGATATACCCTGTGCCTAGTTAATGGAATTAATCGAAGGTCTGAGAAAACATAAGATGGAGAGGAAGCAAAACTAGTTCGCATGCGAGGTGGCCTAAAGATGAATGGGTTTTAATGACTGATCCTTGTGATCTAATCAAGCTCTTTGGATCACATTGCAAATCTCTTGATTTGTTGAGATATGTTGAATCCCATTTTTAATCTGGATAATTTCTGATCATGCATGTGACAGCAATTGACACTAATGTACTGTGGATGGTTGTCTTTAGTAGTGATTGACGGGTCAGTTGTCGTTTGCAATGAGGAACGGTGTGCCTGTCTTTTGTCTAGGTGTGAGAGAGTTTGTGGTTGTGGGGTAATGAATATGATTAGTGAATAACGAGTTGATGAGTAAGCTATACCAGTGTGTGATTCTGATACTAGTGATTTGAGAAAAGGGGCCTTTCAATTATTGTACTTAATACAAACCACTAGTGTATATATGCCTGAGGATGTTTTCTACCATGTGGGGCTTAATTACCAAGAAATGACATGAAAATCAAACTAGCTTGAAGAACAAGGTTGTATTCATTAGGGCACACTGATAAAATGTCTTGCAATGGAAAGAAAAAAAGAGGTTCTTATAGGACAAGTCCAGATAGTCCCCCCCATCTGTTTCAGTCAGTTTTCTTTCGTTTGGTGCCTGTTGAATACAACCCCGATGTTGCATTCGGAACAAGTACATTCTTCAGTACAATGAAATAAGTATTTTTATACTCGATTACTGCTGTTGACTTTTACAGTATGTTGCAGATTGATACATGATTGAAACAGTTTGTGGGAAAATGATGTGCCATCGGAATTTGTAATGAAGCTGACATGGTAGTATTATCACACATGGTCCATGCATATATTTTTGATTTCAGAATATGCTTTATCAATTTATTTTGTGGATTTTCGTTGCAATAGGAGGATGTATGATTATTTCAATGTAGCTACCGCATTTTTGTTTTAACACATTTTTGTGATAGTATAGGAAATCCATTCAGACTGATTGTTTTAAAAGTGAATAATTTGTCATGCTTAATGATCTTAGTAAAAAAAAAAATATATATTAAAAACTATCGAATGATGTTCATGGTTTCCTTTAACATCGTTTCATAGACTGCCAGAAGCAACCACTAGATGGTGTTAGGAAAAAAGTCTGATTTCATAAGTCAGAGCCATGTGTTTTCATAACATTTTTACATTTTATTTCAGTGGAATAGATTTACGAGAACCAATTCTACAAATGGATGGAGGATAAAGGATTGAGTGTAATAATTCATAAGATTATGAAGAGACTATATTAGAGATTATATTAGTACATTAGATTATAACACTGCAATGCATCTGATTCAGAATATTGTACCTTTTAGGAAATGAACCTGTACTTTTACAATAAATCAATGCATTCTATTTAAAACCTTTGGACAGTGTTTCTCTTGAGTAGATTACTCTTCTGGAATTGTGTAAACTCTTGCATGGGTGGACATGTCAAATGAAGCTCTCACACTTATCCTTTCCATATATTACTATAGCAACACAGGTGACTTTAATGTTAGTTTGCTTTAGTTTTTTGGGGGAGATATTGCTTTTGCTGGGAAAGTCTCACGTCCCCTTCGTTGTGTCGTCATTTAGGGCCATTGTGGTAGGAGTGTCAAGCTTCGGGACTCAAAGAGCAATATTGTCAAGTTATATGTATGCCCTTTCACAAACAACAATCATGCAAACATAACCAAAATATATAAAACTATTAAAAGTCCATCAACTGCGGACATAACTGGACTATATACATTTTATTACTAAACCATTCTTGACTTCTATGTGTATCTGTCATTTATCAGATAGGTCAGAGCCTGTCTAGTATTAACTCCGCCCATCTTCGCTGAAATCAGGATATTTGGAGAGAGAAGGAAAGTAACACGATGGTGCTACATTGTATGAATTTTAGGAACATAACTTGTATCTTATTCTGAGCAACACTGATGAAAGTGACGTATATATTTTTCCTTAAAGGTGAGTATCATATTTTCTCTTCTAATATTTAATAGTTTTTTCAAAATGTGTTTATGATCGAATGTGAGCACAATGTGTGGTTTTGACAAGTCCTCTTATCGGAGTTTCAGACAGCGAAACAATAGAAGTGTAGGCGTGAGGAAGTCACATTAAAATGAATTATAAAGTCATTTAACAATTTCAACATTGGAAATTTCAAAGGACAGCAAACGACATCATGGCACGCGCGCTGTTAAAATGTGAAAACATGCGTATATTCATATTCCATTGTTGCGCTGCCCGGGAAAAATAATTAACTAAAGTAAAATGTGTCAATTCCGTCTTCACACAACATTCGTTCAACTTCCGTCAAACGCCCGCTAACTGGCCTCACGTTAGAATTCCCGTTGGTCTCCCATTTTCCCAGAAAATGTGGGAGTGTTTGGTTTGTTGACACGACACGATACAGTATCGTTTTTGATTATTCGGAAAGGAAACAATTTTGTTGACCTGTTAAAAAAATTAAATGTATATAATGTATACATGAAATGTCACAAAGCTTTAGTTCATGTACATGTAGCCTAGTAGTGTAGGCTACTTGTTCAAACCCACTCTGTGCTGGATGGACCAGGCAACAAGTTGCTCAATTATGCAGGCTCTCACTCACTGTGAGTATGCAGGTCAACATTGTGAAATAGTTGCTACATAATTTACTTGTTGCCGAAGGTATGATATGAATACGGAAACATGCCGTTCGATAGATGTTTGCCACAGTCACTGACTGAACTGTTAGATTAATGTACATGAGTTAACATTTCTTTATAGGGTTAAATAGTGAGAAAGTAATGTGTGATGAGTATTATATCTTTATGTAAAGGCTAAAATATCATTTTAATCCATTCGGAAATAATTGGTATAGCATTAGTTTATATCAACTGTTGTTGCAGGGCTGAGAAACTGGTAGAAATCTGCAGATAAGTAGTTCAAGATAGTCCTAGAATATACAATCCATTCCCCAGTAAGGCAGGCTTTCTTTGAAATGTCTATCATTAGTGCTCTTTTATTCATTCATGTTTCAAACAATAAAGTCTTACAGATCTCTTCCTTTTGAATTATGCGTACTGCAGTGCATTTCACTGGGAACAAAGAATGGAATGTTGTTAAGCAACCACGCCCACAACAGCTGCATCAGTAGTCTTGAACTGTTAGTTCTGTTACACCACAAGTGCACCTGCTGTCAAGATAACAAGGTGTATGTAGTAGAGCGAAGTGGAACCTATGCAAATGCCTAGGTTGCAGGTTGACACCGTAGGAAAACAGAAAGAGTAATATGGTCATGGTTGACTGGGCTGAGAATCAGAAACAAGGTTGGTTTTCCAGATGAGCAAACATTTAGAAGTGATACAATAGCTAGGTTTTCATCCAATTGGCGACAGATTTGAATGCAAATATGATAAAATCTGCATAAAAATACCACCAGAGATGTTTCCATCCAACAGACTTATTGAGGATAAAAATGTGACTTTTACGGTCAAATTCCCATTTGCCGAAATAAAAAGACCATCGCATATTCAACTCTACTGATGGTTTTGACGCAAACTGTTGCGTTATGTTGCAAATGTGCCCACTCTGGTCTTGGCTTGTGTGCTCTAGCCAACAGTTTGCACATACAGTGCAGGTAGGCTACCTACATGATGAGATTATTATGGATAAGAGCAAGATTATTTTTAAACTGTTAAACGGCAGCCTAGCATCGATCATCTTGTCATCAATATAAGACGGTTGATATTTATTGAAAAGGAGTATCGAGCTCATCACCGTGCACTTTCACCACCCTGTGAAGTTCAGTAATTTACAGTATTTAATCGGTAGCCTAATAAACTGCGTGCTTTCCTGAGTCATAGTGGGAGGACCACACAACATATCATTGTGTAATTCCAGGTTTACTTCGTTATGATGGTTATTTAAATACAGTGCATTCGGAAAGTATGCAGACCCCTTGACTTTTTCCACATTTTGTTACGTTACAATCTTATTCTGAAATTGATTAAATAAAACATTTTCCTCGTAAATCTACACGCAATACGCCATAATGACAAAGCCAAAACAGGTTTTTAGAACATTTTTGCAAATGTATAAAATAAAAACATACCTTATTTACATAAGTATTCACACCCTTTGCTATGAGACTCAAAACTGAGATCAGGTGCATCCTGTTTCATTGATCATCCTTGAGATGTTTCTACAACTTGATTGGAGTTCACCTGTGGTAAATTCAAGGTGCACACCTGTCTATATAAGGTCCCACAATTGACAGTCCATGTCTGAGCAAAAACCAAGCCATGAGGTTGAAGGAATTGTCCGTAGAGCTCAGAGACAAGATTGAGTTGAGGTACAGATCTGGGAAAGGGTACCAAAAAATGTTTGCAGCATTGAAGGTCCCCAAGAACACAGTGGCTTCTATCATTCTTAAATGGAAGAAGTTTGGAACCACCAATACTCTTCCAAGAGCTGGCTGGCCGGCCAAACTGAGCAATTGGGGGCGAAGGGCCTTGGATAGGGAGGTGACCATGAACCCAATGGTCACTCTGACAGGGCTACAGGGTTCATCTGTGGAGATGGTAGTCCTTCTGGAAGGTTCTCCCATCTCTGCAGCACTCCACTAATCAGGCCAATCACTCCTCAGTAAAAGGTACATGTCAGCCCGCTTGGAGTTTGCCAAAAGGCACCTAAAGACTCTCACCATGAGAAACAAGATTCTCTGGTCTGATGAAACTAAATATTGAACTCTTTGGCCTGAATGCCCAGTGTCATGTCTGGAGGAAACCTGGCACAATCCCTACGGTGAAGCATGGTGGTGGCAGCATCATGCTGTGGGGATGTTTTTCATCGGCAGGGACTGGGAGACTAGTCAGGATCGAGGCAAAGAACAGAGTAAAGTACAGAGAGATCTTTGCTGAAAACCTGCTCCAGAGCGCTCAGGACCTCGGACTGTGGTAAAGGTTCACCTTCCAACAGGACAACAACCCTAAGCACACAGCCAAGACAACGCAGGAGTGGCTTTGGGACAAGTCATTGAGTGGCCCAGCCAGAGCCCAAACTTGAAGCCCGATCAAACATCTCTGGAGAGGCCAGTAGCTGTGCAGCGACGCTCCCCATCCAACCTGACAGAGCTTGAGAGGATCTGCAGAGAAGAATGGGAGAAACTCCCCAAATACAGGTGTGCCAAGATGTTCGCGTCATACCCAAGAAGACTCCAGGCTATATGCTGCCAAAGTTGCTTCCACAAAATACTGAGTAAAGGGTCTGAATACTTATGTAATTGTAATTTTTCAGTTTCTTCTTCTTAATAAATTCTAAAAACCTCTCTTTGCTTTGTCATTATGGGGTATTGTGTGTAGGTTAATTAGGGAAAAACACTATTTAATCCATTTCAGAATGTTGGAACAAAATGTGGAAAAGGTCAGTGTCTGAATACTTTCCTAATGCACTGTGTGTGTGTGTGTGCAGTACCAGTCCAAAGTTTGGACACCTACTCATTCAAGGGTTTTTCTTAATTTTTTACAATTTTCTACATTGTAGAATAATAGTGAAGACATCAAAACTATGAAATATCATGTGGTAACCAAAAAAGTGTTAAACAAATCAAAATGTATTTTATATTCTTCAAAGTAGCCACCCTTTGCCTTGATGACAGCTTTGCACACTCTTGGCATTCTCAAATGCTTGTATTTCTAGCTCTGACAGTGCTGTAATGTCTAACAAGTAATATAAACAAATGTCACAACATATACACAAATCAAGGAATGTAATTAAGAATATATGGATGAGTAATGTCAGAGCGGTATAGAGTGGCCAGTGATTTCAAGTCTATGTATATAGGCAGCAGCCTCTCTCAACCAGCTTTATGAGGAATGCTTTTCCAACAGTCTTGAAGGAGTTCCCACATATGCTGAGCACTTGTTGGCTGCCTTTCCTTCACTCATCCCAAACCATCTCAATTTGGTCGGGTGATTGTGGAGGCCAGGTCATCTGATGCACTACTCCATCACTCTCCTTGGTCAAATTGCCCTTACACAGCCTGGAGATGTGTTTTGGGTCATTGTCCTGTTGAAAAGCAAATTATAGTCCCACTAAGAGCAAACCAGATGGTATGCCATATCGCTGCAGAATGCTCTGGTAGCCATGCTGGTTAAGTGTGCCTTGAATTCTAAATAAATCACTGACCATGTCACCAGCAAAGCACCATCACACCACCTCCTCCATGCTTCACGGTGGGAACCACACATGCTGAGATCATCTGTTCACCTACTCTGCGTCTCACAAAGACACAGTGGTTGGAACCAAAAATCTCACATTTGGATTCGTCAGACCAAAGGACAGTTTTCCACCGGTCTAATGTCCATTGCTCGTGTTTCTTGGCCCAAGCAAGTCTCTTCTTATTGGTGTTCTTTAGTAGTGGTTTCTTTGCACCAATTCGACCATGACGGCCTGATTCACACAGTCTCCTCTGAACAGTTGATGTTGAGAGGTCTGTTACTTGACCTCTGCGAAGCATTTATTTGAGCTGCAGTTTCTGAGGCTTGTAACTCTCTAAAGAACTTATCCTCTGTAGCAGAGGTAACTCTGTGTCTTCCATTCCTGTGGCGGTCCTTATGAGAGCCAGTTTCATTATAGTGCTTGATGTTTTTTTGTGACTACACTTGAAGAAACTTTGAAAATTCTTGAAATATTCTGGATTGACTGACCTTCATGTCTTAAATTAATGACGGCCTGTCATTTCTCTTTGCTTATTTGAACTGTTCTTGCCATTATTCACACTTCGTCTTTTACCAAATAGGACTTTCTTCTGTATACCACCCCTACCTTGTCATTTCTATAATATTTGATCATGAAGGTGTTTCCACAGCCATTGCTAGCATAATACATTTTACAGACACAAAAATATCCTAGACCATGTCGAACGAACAAATTGTTTGTCGACGTTTATAAAATTGTCCTGCCATTTCCTGTTTCCATCAGCCCGGTCGTGATTTTTTTTCCCCCATGTGCCAGGTAATTAATCAGCATCAAATGGTTGGATGGAAACTGGATAATGACCATTCAGGCCTACAGTCGTCCATTCTGTCTTTCCTCCTCGGATTCTATTGAGTCATGCTTGCAATCCCCCTGCCCCTCCTAGGTTTCAGCTCCAGTTCTCAGCTGTTGTGCCACAACATGCTTGTCAGAAAGCAGAGCCTTGAGTCTCTTAGGGACACACCTCTTCCCAATAGTATCTGTGGGCTCATTGGGATTTTTTCCTGCTACGTCATGGTAATGACAATTTATGCAAATTCAGCTTCCATACTGTCTGACACATCAACCTTTGCTTCGACACGACATAGGAAAAGGACCTAAACCTCAACCTGAAAGGACGCAAGGGTGCTCTGGTAGTGGCACTTCGACATATTAACTTTGATTCTCATAAACATCAGAGCATCAGAAGTTCAAATCTTCATCCATTTTCTAATCGATGCGTGCTGATCCAGGAAGGGATCTGACTTAAAATGTCTGAATATTGGCGGAATGTGTGTCACAGATTTGTAGTATCCCGCTGAGTCTTCTTCAGATCGCTCTCATCTTCTGAGTGAGCCATAGCCTCCAGCCTGTGGAATGAGTCTGTCTGTCTAGCTGGCTGACTTCCTTCTTGTGCTGTACTGCTCTCTAATGTGGTTACACCCACGACAAGCCAAAATGCATGACATGCTGTGTAACTGGAAAATATCAGCACTGTCCATGTTGGATCTTGTTTGAAAGGTAGCCCTGTTGAGTTTGGTGTCTGTATTCAAAACATTCACGGCCCTTGAAGGCAGCTAGGGGTCTCGGTAGGGGTGTTGGAGCTGTGATACTTGTGGTAAGCTTTCTGCCATGCATGTTTGGACCTGCATGCATGCTCTGGGAAGTGCAGATTCAGTTTGTTATGGAATACACATTTCCCCTCCAGCTACAGTAGAACACTAACCAAGAATACTGTGATGAATCTCTCACAAGAATTCTCTAGTTTCTCTGAGAAGCTTTCAATTGCTCAAATTGACAGAGTGTCTCATAGCTTTGAGTTCAGGTGACCTGCCATACTACTGTATTTTTCAACAAAACTTCTTCAACTATTTGATCACAAGGAAAGAACTAACCCTTTGAGCAATGTCATTACTAGAGGTCGACCGATTTAATGATTTTTCAAAACCGATACAAATTATTGGAGGACCCAAAAAAGTCGATACCAATTAATCGGGTGATTTAAAATAAATAAATAAATAAAATGTATTTTAATATATATATTTCAACATACTGAATTAACAATGAACACTTATTTTAACTTAATATAATACATAAATAAAATCTATTTAGTCTCAAATAAATAATGAAACATGTTCAATTTGGTTTAAATAATGCAAAAACCGTGTTGAAGAAAGTAAAAGTGCAATATGTGCCATGTATAAAAGCTAATGTTTAAGTTCCTTGCTCAGAACATATGAAAGCTGGTTCAATATTCCCAGTTAAGAAATTTTAGGTTGTAGTTATTATAGGAATTATGAAGCATCAACTATTTCTCTCAAAACCATTTGTATTTCATATACCTTTGACTATTGGATGTTCTTATAGGCACTTTAGTAATGCCAGCCTAATCTCGGGAGTTGATAGGCTTGAAGTCATAAACAGCGCGGTGCCTCAAGCATTGCTAAGAGCTGCTGGCAAACGCAGTAAAGTGCTGTTTGAACGAATGCTTACAAGCCTGCTGCTGCCTACCACTGCTCAGTCAGACTGCTCTATCAAATCATAGAAATAATTATAAAAACATCATTAATATGGTCAAATCCGGAAACTATTATTTTGAAAACAAAACATTTATTCTTTCAGTGAAATATGGAACCGTTCTGTATTTTATCGAACGGGTGGCAACCCTAAGTCTAAATATTGCTGTTACATTGCACAAAAGAAGTCGACCGATTAATCGGAATGGCTGATTTAATTAGGGCCGAATTGAAGTTTTCATAACAACCGGTAATCGGCATTTTTGGACACCGATTGTGGCCGATTTTTGTATTTTTTTTATACCTTCATTTAACTAGGCAAGTCAGTTAAGAACACATTCTTATTTTCATTGATGGCCTAGGAACGGTGGGTTAACTGCCTTGTTCAGGGGCAGAGCGACAGATTTTTACCTTGTCAGCTCGAGGATTCGATCTTGCAACCTTCCGGTTACTTGTCCAACGCTCTAACCACCTGCCTTACATTGCACTCCACGAGGAGCCTGCATGGCAGGCTGACTACCTGTTACGTGAGTGAAGCAAGAAGCCAAGGTAAGTTGCTAGCTAGCATTAAACTTATCTTATAAAAAACATTAACATAATCACTAGTTAAGTACATATGGTTGATGATATGTGTCCTGTGTTGCATATAATCGATGTGGTGCCTGTTAATTTATCATCGAATCACAGCCTACTTCTCCAAACGGGTGATGATTTAACAAGCGCATTTGTGAAAAAAGCACTGTCGTTGAATCAATGTGTACCTAACCATAAACATCAATGCCTTTCTTTAAAATCAATACACAAGTATATATTTTTAAACCTGCATATTTAGTTAATATTGCCTGCTAACATGACTTTCTTTTAACTAGGGAAATTGTGTCACTTCTCTTGCGTTCCGTGCGAGCAGTCAGGGTATATGCAGCAGTTTGGGCCGCCTGGCTCGTTGCGAACTGTGTGAAGACCATTTCTTCCTAAGAAATACCATAATTAATTTGCCAGAATTGTACATAATTATGACATAACATTGAAGGTTGTACAATGTAACAGCAATATTTAGACTTAGGGATGCTACCCGGTAAATAAAATACGTAACGGTTCCGTATTTCACTGAAAGAATAAACGTTTTGCTTTCTTTTTTTAAAATTTTTTTAATTTTTTTTTATTTCACCTTTATTTAACCAGGTAGGCTAGTTGAGAACAAGTTCTCATTTGCAACTGCGACCTGGCCAAGATAAGGCATAGCAGTGTGAACAGACAACACAGAGTTACACATGGAGTAAACAATTAACAAGTCAATAACACAGTAGAAAAAAGGGGAGTCTATATATACATTGTGTGCAAAAGGCATGAGAAGGTAGGCAAATAATTACAATTATGCAGATTAACACTGGAGTGATAAATGATCAGATGGTTATGTAAAGGTAGAGATAGAGATATTGGTGTGCAAAAGAGCAGAAAAATAAATAAATAAAAACAGTATGGGGATGAGGTAGGTGAAAATGGGTGGGCTATTTACCAATAGACTATGTACAGCTGCATCGATCGGTTAGCTGCTCAGATAGCAGATGTTTGAAGTTGGTGAGGGAGATAAAAGTCTCCAACTTCAGCGATTTTTGCAATTCGTTCCAATCACAGGCAGCAGAGAACTGGAACGAAAGGCGGCCAAATGAGGTGTTGGCTTTAGGGATGATCAGTGAGATACACCTGCTGGAGCGCGTGCTCCGGAAGTATATAGAATGGTGTGCAGCAGGTCTGGCGACGAATATGTAGCGAGGGCCAGCCGACTAGAGCATACAAGTCGCAGTGGTGGGTGGTATAAGGTGCTTTAGTGACAAAACGGATGGCACTGTGATAAACTGCATCCAGTTTGCTGAGTAGAGTGTTGGAAGCAATTTTGTAGATGACATCGCCGAAGTCGAGGATCGGTAGGATAGTCAGTTTTACTAGGGTAAGTTTGGCGGCGTGAGTGAAGGAGGCTTTGTTGCGGAATAGAAAGCCGACTCTTGATTTGATTTTCGATTGGAGATGTTTGATATGGGTCTGGAAGGAGAGTTTAGAGTCTAGCCAGAGACCTAGGTACTTATAGATGTCCACATATTCAAGGTCGGAACCATCCAGGGTGGTGATGCTGGTGCAGGCAGCGAACGGTTGAAAAGCATGCATTTGGTTTTACTAGCGTTTAAGAGCAGTTGGAGGCCACGGAAGGAGTGCTGTATGGCATTGAAGCTCGTTTGGAGGTTAAAAATAAGTACATAAAAAAATATGCCGCTTAATCGGTATCAGCTTTTGTTGGTCCTCCAATAATCGGTATCGGCGTTGAAAAATCATAATCGGTCGACCTCTTGCATAACCTTCAATGTTATGTCATAATTATGTAAAATTCTGGCAACTTAGTTACGGTCTTTCTTAGGAAGAAATGGTCTTCACACAGTTTGCAACGAGCCAGGCGGCCCAAACTGCTGCATATACCCTGACTCTGCTTGCACTGAATGCAAGAGAAGTGACACAATTTCCCTAGTTAATATTGCCTGCTAACATGCATTTATTTTAACTAAATATGCAGGTTTTTGATTTTAAGAATTGCATTGATATTTATGGTTCGGTACTTTTGTGCAACGATTATGCTTTTTTTGCAAATGTTCTTTTGATAAACCGTTTGTCGAAGTAGAAGTAGGCTGTGATTCAATGGTGAATGAACAGGCACCACTTTGATTATATGCAATGCAGAACAAGCTAGTTAACCTAGTAATATCATCAACCATGTGTAGATAAAAAAAAATATAAGATAAGTTTAATGCTAGCTAGCAACTTACCGTGGTCCTTTTGATGCTGCCCTCGCGTAACAGGTGGTCAGCCTGCCACGCAGTCTCCTCTGATTGCAATGTAGTCGGCCATAAGCGTCATCCAAAAAGGAGGATTATCGATTTGTAATGAAAAATTGAAATCATCCCTAATTAATCAGCTATTCCGATTAATCGGTCGACCTCTAGTCATTATCACACACATTGTGGTTAGGTAGATGAGTAAGGGATGATTTCAGTTGCTACACTGATGTATTGATGCATTCTGAAGTTACTTTCCTACACAATTCGATTGATTCACCCCCTGGTGTGAAGAGATGACTGTCTTTGCTCGTTCTTCCATGCACATGCACGTTACATCTTGAATGCTATTGACATATTGCACAATTCACACCAGTCCTTTTGAAATTTATTGAAGTCTGACATTTGTCAAGATCTCGAGTCTCTCGCAATTCTCTCAAAGTTCTTGGTGGGTATTTATCTACTAAACTCACCAAAAAAAAGAAACCTCCCTTTATCAGGACTCTGTCTTTCAAAGATAATTCGTAAACATACAAATAACTTCAAAGATCTTCATTGTAAAGGGTTTAAACACTGTTTCCCATGCTTGTTCAATGAACCTTAAACAATTAATAAACACGCACCTGTGGAATGGTCGTTAAGACACTAACCGCTTACAGACGGTAGGCAATTAAGGTCACAGTTCTGAAAACTTAGGACACTAAAGAGGACTTTCTACTGACTCTGAAAAACACCAAAAGAAAGATGCCCAGGGTCCCTGCTCATCTGCGTGAACATGCCTTAGGCATGCTGCAAGGAGGCATGAGTACTGCAGATGTGGCCAGGGCAATAAATTGCCATGTCTGTACTGTGAGACGTCTAAGACAGCACTACATGGAGACAGGACGGACAGCTGATCATCCTCGCTTTGGCAGACCACGTCTTACAACACCTGCACAGGATCGGTACATCCGAACATCACACCTGCGGGACAGGTACAGGATGACAACAACAACTGCCCAAGTTACACCAGGAACACACAATCCCTCCATCAATGCTCAGACTGTCCGCAATAGGCTGAGAGAGGCTGGACTGAGGGCTTGTAGGCCTGTTGTAAGGCAGGTCCTCACCAGACATCACCGGCAACAACGTTGCCTATGGGCACAAACCCATCGTCGCTGGACCAGACAGGACTGGCAAAAGTGCTCATCACCAACGAGTCGCGGTTTTGTCTCACCAGGGGTGATGGTCGGTATTGCGTTTATCATCGAAGGAATGAGTGTTATACTGGGGCGGGATCGATTTGGAGGTGGAGGGTCCGTCATGGTCTGGGGCGGTGTGTCACAGCATCATCAAACTGAGCTTGTTGTCATTGCAGGCAATCTCAATGCTGTACGTTACAGGGAAGACATCCTCTTTCCTCATGTGGTACCCTTCCTGCAGGCTCATCCTGACATGACCCTCCATCCAGCATGACAATGCCACCAGCCATACTGCTCATTCTGTGTGTGATTTCCTGCAAGGCAGGAATGTCAGTGTTCTGCCATGGCAAGCGAAGAGCCCGGATCTCAATCCCATTGAGCACTTCTGGGACCTGTTGGATCGGAGGGTGAGGGCTAGGGCCATTCCCCCCAGAAATGTCCGGGAACTTGCAGGTGCCTTGGTGGAAGAGTGGGGGTAACATCTCACAGCAAGAACTGGCAAATCTGGTGCGGTCCATGAGGAGGAGATGCACTGCAGTACCTATTGCAGCTGGTGGCCACACCAGATACTGACTTAGTTTTGATTTTGACCCCCCCTTTGTTCAGGGACACATTATTCAATTTCTGTTAGTCACGGCTGTGGAACTTTTTCAGTTTATGTCTCAGTGTTTGAATCTTATGTTCATACAACTATTTACACATGATAAGTTTGCTGAAAATAAACGCGGTTGACAGTGAGGATTTTTCTTTTTTTTGTTGCTGAGTTTAGGTTCTGACTTGTGGTTCAAATGCTCTTTCAGGTTGCATTAATCAGGGTGGTAGAGAAGATGTTGTTGGTCACAGGATGTGGTGATGAGGCAGTCATCTGAAGGACAGTTACTCTTTTGCCCTGCTGTGAGTGGTTGGAGATAAGAGACGGATTGTCAGGCAACGCCCATTTCTGGAGGCAAGTCGAGCAGTACGTGTGAATGCTGTTCCACAGCTCCAAATGTGTGACAATTATGTCAATTGAGAAAATATGTGGTGATACAGTATTTAACTGGTTTCATTTATGCTATTTGTTTGAAACAGCTGTGCACTTTGAAATGTATACATTGTGTGTCAGGAGTTCGTGTTGAAGCAGTGATGTAGAATATTGGATGCATTGTACAACTGAGAATGCTGAGCATCTGTACTGTACAGCTCCGCACAAGATGCCATTGAAGCTACACTATATTCTTCAGTGGATGTTGTCATGGATTTCACAGCAACAAGTAAAACCTCTGCATAGGTATCTAGTCTTAGAGAGTCTTAGCGTAGAACACAAAGGAAGGTTAATTGGCAGTTGACGCACTTAAGCATATAGCCATGTACAGTAGCCATGTACAGTCAAAAGTTTGGACACCTACTCATTCAATGGTTTTTTCTTTATATTTACTATTTTCTACATTGTAGAATAATAGTGAAGACATCAAAACGATGAAATAAAACATATTGAATCATGTAGTAACCAAAAAAGTGTTAAACAAATCAAAATATATTTTATATTTGAGATTCTTTGAAGTGGTCACCCTTTGCCTTGATGACAGCTTTGCACACTCTTGGCATTCTCTCAACCAGCTTAAGAGGAATACTTTTCCAACAGTCTTAAAGGAGTTGCTGAGCACTTGTTGGCTGCTTTTCCTTCACTCTGCAATCCAACTCATCCCAAACCATCTCAATTGGGTTTAGGTCGGGTGATTGTGGAGGCCAGGTCATCTGATGCAGCACCATCACTTTCCTCCTTGGTCAAATAGCCCTTACACAGCCTGGAGGTGTGTTTTGGGTCATTGTCCTGTTAAAAAAAACAAATGATGTCCCACTAAGAGCAAACCAGATGGGATGGCGTATCGCTGCAGAGTGCTCTGGTAGCCATGCTGGTTAAGTGTGCCTTGAATTCTAAATAAATCACTGACAGTGTCACCAGCAAAGCACCATCACACCTCCTCCTCCATGCTTCATGGTGGGAACCACACATGCAGAGGTCATCCGTTCACCTACTCTGCGTCTCACAAAGACACAGTGGTTGGAACCAAAAATCTCACATTTGGACTCATCAGAGCAAAGGACCGATTTCCACCGGTCTAATGTTCATTGCGCATGTTTTTTGGCCCAAGCAAGTCTCTTCTTATTATTGGTGTCCTTTTAGTATTATTGGTGTCCTTTAGTAGTGGTTTCTTTGCAGCAATTTGAACATGAAGGCCTGATTCACGCAGTCTCCTCTGAACAGTTGATGTTGAGATGTCTGTTACTTGAGATCTGTGAAGCATTTATTTGGGCTGCAATCTGAGGCTGGTAACTCTTGGTCTTCCTTTCCTGTGGCGGTCCTCATGAGAGCCTGTTTCATCATAGTGCTTGATGGTTTTTGTGACTGCATTTGAAGAAACTTCCAAAGTTCTTGAAATTTTCAGCAGTGACTGACCTTCATGGCTTAAAGTAATGATGGACTGTTGTTTCTCTTTGCTTATTTGACCTATTCTTGCCATAATTTGGGCTTGGTATTTTACCAAATAGGGCTATCTTCTGTATACCACCCCTATCTTGTCACAACACAACTGATTGGCTCAAACTGATTAAGAAGGAAAGAAATTCCACAAATGAACTTTTAATAAGGCACACCTGCTAACTGAAATGCATTCCAGGTGACTACGTCATGAAGCTGGTTGAGAGGATGCAAAGAGTGTGCAAAGTTGTCATCAAGGCAAAGGGTGGCTACTTTGAAGAATCTAAAATATGTTTTGACACTTTTTTGGATACTACATGATTCCATGTGTGTTATTTCATAGTTTTGATGTCTTTGCTATTTTTCAACAATGTAAGAAAATAGTACAGATAAAGAAACACCTTCTCATTCCAGGGTTTATCAACTTTCGACTGGTACTGTAGATCAACTCACCCGGGCTATACTGTACTTGGGCTGACATGTTCAACATTGAAGCCTATGACAGAAAGTGAAACATGACACCGACTGCCCTTGCCTTTGTCTATGTTTGGGAACTGGGCTCTAGGCCATTACCACTTCTAACTGTAACTAGCTATCGCCGGGGGCAACCAAACCTAGGCATTTCTGAACCAGCACATTCCTGTCTGCCTGTGTCCAGGGCTATGGTGTAAGGTAGCAGTTGTGCTTGGCGTCACGCTAACATGCAACAGCAGCACTCTGTGGGCTATAGGGGCTTAGTGACAGTAACGCACTTTCGCAAGAGAACACACACTCGCACACATTTGTACAGGAACACACAGTGGCACCAAACACCAAGTATGGAAATGAAGCATTGACGCTAATGACTTAAGGCCAGGGTCATGTTCAGTAGGCACCAAACAAAAGAAACCAGACTGAAACAGGGAGGAACTACCTGGTGCTTGTCCTATAAGAAACTGTCATTTTAGTTTTCAGTTGCTAAATGTATTCTGGTGCATGTCCTAATGAAAAGGGCCCTGCTCGGAGTCATGATATCTTCAAGAGCCCCACTCTCAACACTGGCCCCAATGTAAAGTAGTGGACAGAGAGTTTAGATTTCTTGAGTGGCTTGAAGTACACAGAGAGAGCGGGTGGAGAGAGAAAGACGGAGTGTGGGAGCTAGTGATATATTAGTCATGTGATAGGAGCACTATGGTTGTCACCATGGGTATGTCACTACATGTTTGGGACTCACTACTGAGATGTGTGACTGGGTTGGGACTTGGAATTAGAGTGTACAAAACATTAAGAACACCTGCTCTTTCCATGACCGACTGACCAGGTGAAAGCTATGATCCATTATTGATGTCATTTGTTAAATACACTTCAATCAGTGTAGATGAAGGGGAGGAGACAGGTCAAAAAATGATTTTAAAGCCGTGAGACATGGATTGTGTATGTGTGTCATTCAGAGGGTGAATGGGAAATACAAAGATTTTTAGCGTGGTATGGTAGTAGGTGCCAGGCGCACCGGTTTGTGCCAAGAACACCAACGCTGCCGGGTTTTTCACGATCAACAGTTTCCGTGTGTATCAAGAATGGTCCACCACCCAACTGTGGGGAGTATTGGAGTCAACGTTGGTCAGCGTCCTAGTGGAGTCCATGCCCCAACGAATTGAGGGTGTTCTGAGGACAAAAGAGGTGGGGGGTGCAACTCAATATTAGGAAGGTATTCTTAATGTTTTGTACACTCAATGTCTATCATCATGAGCTGTGTTGTCACAGTTTCTCTTCCAAGACTACTGTGACACCGAGTTCCCACTCACTTAGGATATTTGTGTGGCAGAGAGAGAGTGAGAGACTGGGAACTAACAATCTACAGTACTGTGCTCCGTGTGCTGGGAGTTAGTGTGGAAGCCATGGGCTGTGTTGTCACGTCTGCTGTTCCCAGACTACCGTGTGAGTTAGACTCCCTCTGGACTAAGTTAATAATTATCAGAAATGTTCAGTATTGATCATGGAAACATAACTACTATCTGGTGGAATAAGGGTATCTGTGAGACAATCAAAGTCCTGGAGCTGTGTTTTCCCTGGGGGACTGAAGATGATGATGCGCAATGTTCCAGTAGTGCCTGTAAATCACCTCTATGTTGCTCGGTAATCTGAAATGTATTTTGGCTGTGGACGGGGAAAAAACTGACGCCACAATTGTATAGAAAACCCAACCCACATCGCAGGTCATTGACCTATTGTTATACAATCCAAGATATGTTGGCAAGACAACCAGGCTATTGGTATCTTATTGGCTTAGAATAGGTGTTGACTGTTGTTCATGCTAGCAGTCACATAGGTATGGGCCTAATAGATGGAGCAAAACCCTCATTGTCATCAACGGGGTAATCTCAGTGAGCAATTTCAAAGCCCTTTGAGTTTTGGCTATCCTGGTTCCCCACCCTATATTATCTGTTATGGATGGTATTGATATTGATTTGACTTATAATTGTTAAGATATGGATGAAGATATAGGATTAATATCACAAGGATATACATAAAGATAGGCAATCAAGTATGCAGATTACAGACCAGCAGAATATTATTTCCATAGGCCCATGCATTTAGAATGAGACTCCCAATGAGACTGATCTCTCTCTTTCTCCACTCTACCAAAACAACAACACGCTGACTCACTCCTTGACAGTCTCCCGATGGAAACGATAAAAGCGTTCTCCACATTGACAGACTGTGCGGTTTGTAAGTGTCTGCCACTAAAGCACGGCACCACACTGTTAAAACCCCTCCATTAGTGAAAGCCTTGGATATTTCATTATGTGCGAGGGTGTGGGCCTGACCCGGTCCCATAGGAACATATAAGAGTTCTCCCATCCCCCAACCACTCTCCGTACTATTCTGCTCCCACAGACTTGATTGCCATTGACTTGAATGGTGTCCGATTACCCTGACGCTGACACCAAGGCCCTTTTTTTCCTATCGATGTATAGCAACTCCAAGGCTTCAAGACCTTGACTAGATCTATAATGGACACGTATGGCCAGGGAGAATACCGCTATAGGAATATTGCAATCTTGCCTGCACTTGCCTATGGAAATATACAATGACACAGTTCAAAAAACCTGAAGAGTGAGGACTAATTGAGCTCTGAGTGGGTCCAGAGGCCGATGATGATTTCTAATGGAGACTTGAAGCTGGGGACAGGAAGGCATGATTATGGTTGTGGCCTTGAGCAGATAAGGAAGGTTTGCCTATGCACTGATATTGAATGTCATTTTAGTTGAGTTTTAGATTATTTCATCATTTAAAGGTACACCTACAAAATGATGCACTTGATTTAAGAATCATTGAGGGTAAACAAAAAATTTGACTTATTTCCATTGGTCCTCAAGTAGCATCTCATTTAGAGATGAGGGTCTTGGGGTGGCTTTCAGAGATAGTTGTTGCATGGTGTTACTGTATGTAAACACTTCATGATGGTCTTCTTGTGCACATGGCGTGGCAGTATATGTATACCAAATAAATACGTAGGGGAGTATATCTAGATAGAATTTTAATGCTAGCGATATCTCTCTTTCTCTCTAAAAAAAAAGTGTCCCAGCGGGTGCTTTCTATGAATGACGTGTTGCAGCCTACACCCCCACTAGCACTGCCAAGTAACAAGCTATTGTCTCAGTCACCTGTCTCAACTTAACCTGACGCCATGCGTTCATTCCAGCTCCTACCACGATGCTTCTATCCAATGCCTGGCTGGCGTCCTACAGACGAGGTCACAGCCCCTACAGAAAACCTATTGTTAACTCATTCAGTGTAGCAGCCCACGAGAACCCTTTAAGTAACTGCATGTCAAGTAAGAATGATGGTACTAGTAGACCGACAAGTGTTTTGTGTGACGTTACTAAATTGCATAGAAGGGTTGCTAACGCACAGGGTTGCTAATGTAACTGATTTATGGGGTCTCGTCCAGGATCTCATCAAACTAACATGGAAAAAACACCTGCCGTTTTTCTAATGCATATCTGCTTGGGCAGGCAGTCAATGTTTTCCTTCAATAGATATTATTACGTATGTGGCGGAAAAGGCAGGTTTCTCTCTCGGGACCTACTGGGCCCCAGTAATATGGATATTGTTTACGTTGTGCCGGTCTGCGACTGTTACCCAAGAGTGGGGCTAGGCCAGGCTCCTATTCCCTCACATTGCTGGGTCTTGTTCTTTAGGGCACGGAAAAGGAAAACGCTTTGCAACAGAAAACAAGAATGAGCGTTTCTTATTGGCCTAAACCTGGTAGTCCCTCCCTGTTTCAGTACGTTTCCTTTTGTTTGGTGTCTAATGAACGCTACCCTGGGGAATGAGACTCGGGTTATGCCTCTGTTGTGACGGAGTTATCTATTAGGATTTCTTTCCAGCTTGACCCACTGACCCAGTCTACATATAGCGTGTGCATTTAAGGCACAGTAGCATGCCCAATGCGCACGTACAGTATATATTGTTTAGCCTACATCTGTAGAGTTCTGAGGAAAGTTGGATGGAGATGTCCAGGTATTGTGTTTTATGGTGTTGGGACCGCTGCATTCGTGTGTGCTGTGGCGGGCTACTTTAGTTTTTTATGGTTTAGCTGATAGGCTTTTACATGGAAAATGACGCTTCAACAAAAAGGGTGGTATTCAAATCCAGTGGTTTCCCTTCCCTATACACATGTGAAAGGTTATTTCAGCAGGGCAATGCGTCCTTCCTTGTTGCAGATAGGAGTTCCTCTAGTAATTTGTCATTTGGCTAATATGTTTGTGTTAAAGTAGCTACTTCAGATAGTTCCTGAATGGTTCAAAGTGCCTGTCGGTGTTGTTTGTCTTTTCAGTAGGACATGTCTGAGTAGGTCAGTCTTGTCTTTGTAAATGGAACCACTTTTGCGCAAGTTGAGAATGAAAGTGGAAGTTGAAGGCTACTGAGAAATAGAGGTGACATGAGTGAGGAAAGAAAGGGTCACAGCTGGTTTCACATCTCTTTTAGAGGGAAGAAAGAAATCAGAAATGCAAGTTTGAAGATTCCATCTCAAACATGCCATTAATCAATTTGACTTTCGTTTGCCCTCAGAACTCCGATAGGATGGCGTCACAGGAAGGGGGGGAGCCGCCTCCTAACGGCAGCCAATCAGACAGCCGGTTGAAGAGCAAGAAGCCGCCCCGCCTGGTCATAGCCATCCCTGCCCCAGAGGAAGAAGAGAGGGTTGAAGAGGGAGATGAAACGGTCAAGCAGGTACCCCTTTTGACCTGATCTTTCCACTTTGACCCCTCTTTATGGAAACATGGTCTGTACTTGGAAAATGGCAGTTGGATGCCCTGATGAATGCCATTTCAATAGGAAAGGGAAGAATTGGCAAGCAAACTTTTACAGTTGGTAGTATAGTCAGGAGTTTCAGTCCCCCAACTGAAAACCTTTTTACTATAGAGGAGAATACTATCTTCCTTGCCTTCATATACAGTATGTCATTTCATTGGGGGAAGTCTGGCATTTGGGACAGCTGCTGGTGTCTATGGGCACTGGGCCAGCCATATCTCAATCAGCACCCCCCCCCACTCATGCTAGTGTTGCACGGTCACTCATGACTAGCTACTCTATAGCAAAGCTGAGATATGCCCTGTTAACATTCCTGTCTTTACATTTTGGGCTTCATAAATAGGGCCAGGATTTTTTCTGAGCTGAACAAAATTGGTCCAATCTGGTCCAATGTAGTCTCATTAGCTAGTTTTTGGGTACATGTATCCATTTTCCTGGTTAACTCACATCTCTTCACTGTCTCTGTCTGGCTGGATTGGTGAACCCCAGGGGACTCCTTCAGATGAAGTGGTTATTTTGCCCAAAACAATCTGCTCCATCACACATGAAGAACTCCCTGTACCATTACTTGTCAAAAGTCATCAGTGTTAGGAGTCTGCCTGCAGAGAGGGTGTGTAGGAACGGGATGAGGGAGGGTGTGTGTGGGGGACGGTGGGTGGGTGGGTGAGTGTGTGAGGGAGAGTGCATGTGTGAGAACGTATGTGTGTGCACTGTCAATACGCAGGGGGTTTCCCCAACAAAGAGCCTCTGGTGGCAGGCTGGCTAGCTAAGCACACCCCCTGCTGGCTGACACACAGGCAGCTCATGTGTCTCTCACAATACTCCGTTGACTCCACAAGTCGTTAGCCAAGTCACCTTTCAAGACATGAATGGGCTTTGAAAGAACATGTAATACAAAATGAAATAACATTACAATGGAAAAAATCATTAAGCTTTAGGTTGTTCTGGTGTCTCCCTAGTATCACTCGTATGTTTGTAAAAAATGATTTATGCATTTTGCTGCGGTCTCAGAAAAAGAACTCCTTACTTTGCCATTCTTACACTTCTGTGAGCTAAACCGGATAGTTGTAATCACTACAGTCAATGGAACGCTGTTGACTGAATCATAACACAACAATCATGCACTTAACACGCATTTCCGTCCAAACGTTCCATTGACAACAATGCACGATTTACACAATCTTCAAATGATTCACACACCACAAGTGAAGATTTAGCCCAGTAGTATACCAGTGATAGTGTGAATTCCATCTATATTCAGCCAATCCATTTCAAGTACCCTTTACTTTCATGGCTTGCCGTATACTGACTCTCTGAGCTAGGATAATACTCAGTAAGCCTACCTGTATACTGACTCTCTGAGCTAGGATAATACTCAGTAAGCCTACCTGTATACTGACTCTCTGAGCTAGGATAATACTCAGTAAGCCTACCTGTATACTGACTCTCTGAGCTAGGATAATACTCAGTAAGCCTACCTGTATACTGACTCTCTGAGCTATGATAATACTCAGTAAGCCTACCTGTATACTGGCTCTCTGCTCTTTCCCCTGTCCCTCTGTCCAGCCCCTGCGTTCGTCCCTGAAGAAGAGTGAGAGCCAGCAGCAGGCCAGTCCTCTGTCTGACAGTGGTGCTGATGGTGGTGGTGGTGGTCACTCTGTTGGGGACAGGAGGGCAGCCTTCCACAGACAGACCTCCCTGTCTCAGAGCATACGCAAGTAAGTGGGGTTGGAGAGAGAGGGAGAAGTGGGAAGAGCGAGGGAAGAAATAAAGGGAGGAAGAAACTAATGGAGGGCAGAAGAAAACGCTGAAAGGGGTTATAGGAGGATTTCAGGGGCAGTGAGGGTGAGAAAGGAGGAAGATGATGACGAGTGCAAAAAGAAAGGAAAGGTGGTGTATGAGAAGATTTGATGGGGGTGGAAAGAGGCTGTAGATTAACAGATGGCGGCAGAGAGAGAAACAGAAGGGAGAGAGAAAGAGAAAAGACAGTGGGAGAGAATCTCAATTGTGTACTCCTTGCATCCTCTTCTCCTTCTCAAACCCCATTGGAGAAGAAGTTCAGAGGGGAGGGAAACTGGCTTTCTCATCCAATGGGATTTGCGCAAAAAACATTTTGGGGGGGGGGGCAGCATGTCGTGGGGGATTTCCTTTTATGACTGTTTGGAATGTTGGACGTAATCAAGTTGTATTCTCCCTCTCTCTTTTACACCTCACTGTCTCTCCCTCTTTCTTCTGTATTCCTCCTACCAACTTTCCTTTCCCTCCCTCCTTTCTCTCCTCTTTCCCCCTTCTCTCCCCCCCCTCCAGGAGTACAGCCCAAGTTACAGCCCAAGCAGCTGGTTGGTTCGGGGTGGGTGAGGACTGTGAGACCAAGCAGCAGCTATGGCAGAGGAAGAGCCTGCGCCACTGCAGCCAGCGCTACGGCAAGCTCAAGGCCCAGTACAGAGAGCCGGAGCTCCCCATCAGCATGGACCAGGGCCTGGACTCACCCGCCGCAAACAAGATTCCCAAGGTAGGCTCTTAGCCCCTAGGTCTGACAGAACTGGGTAGGTACAGTGCATTCGGGAAGTATTCAGACCCCTCAACTTTTTCCACATTTTGGTACGTTACAGCCTTATTCTAAAATGGATTCAATCAAGGTTTTTAGACATTTTTGCAAATGTATTAAACCATAAAAAAAATGGAAATATCACATTTACATAAGTATTGAGGCCCTTTACTCAGTACTTTGTTGAAGCACCTTTGGCAGCGATTACAGCCTGGGATCTTCTTGGGTATGACCCTACAAGCTTGGCACACCTGTATTTGGAAATTTTTCATTCTTCTCTGCAGATCCTCTCAAGGTCTGTCAGGTTGGATGGGGAGCGTCGCTGCACAGCTACTGGTCTCTCCAGAGATGTCCGATCGCGTTCAAGTCCACTCGAGGACATTCGGAGACTTGTCCAGAAGCCATTCCTGCGTTGTCTTGGCTGTGTGCTTAGGGTCGTTGTCCTGTTGAAAGGTAAACCTTTGCCCCAGTCTGAGTTCCTGAATGCTCTGGAGCAGGTTTTCATTCAGGATCTCTCTGTACTTTGTGCCGTTCATCTTTCCCTCGATCCTGACTAGTCTCCCAGTCCCTGCCGCTGAAAAACATTCCCACAGCATGATGCTGCCACCACCATGCTTCACTGTAGGGATGGTGCCAGGTTTCGTCCAGAGTTGACGCTTGGCATTCAGGCCAAAGAGTTCAATCTTGGTTTCATCAGACCAGAGAATCTTGTTTCTCATGGTCTGAGCTGTCATGTGCCTTTTACTGAGGAGTGGCCACTCAATCATAAAGGCCTGATTTGTGGAGAGCTGCACAGATGGTTGTCCTTCTGGAAGGTTCTCCCATCTCCACAGAGGAATTCTAGTGCTCTGTCAGAGTGACCATCAGGTTCTTTGTCACCTCCCTGACCAACGCCCTTCTCCCCCGATTGCTCAGTTTGGCTGTGCGGCCAGCTCTAGGAAGAGTCTTGGGGGTTCCAAACTGCTTCCATTTAAGAATGATGGAGGCCACTGTGTTCTTGGGGACCTTCAATATTGCAGAAATGTTGTGGTACCCTTCCCCAGATCTGTGCCTCGACACAATCCTGTCTCTGAGCTCTACGGACAATTCCTTTACGGACAATTCCAACCTCATGGCTTGGTTTTTGCTCTGACATGCATTGTCAACTGTGGGAACTTATATAGACAGATGTGTGCCTTTCCAAATCATGTCCAATCTATTCAATTAACCACAGGTGGACTCCAATCAAGTTGTAGAAGCATTTCAAGGATGATCAATGGAAACAGGATGCACCTGAGCTCAATATCGACATCTCATAGCAAATGGTCTGAATACTTATGTGAATAAGTTATTTCTGTTTTTTATTTGTAATACATTTGCAAAAATGTCTAAAAACCTGTTTTGACTTTGTCATTATGCTGTATTGTGTGCAGATTGATTGAGGGGAAACGTTTATTTAATCAATTTTAGAAGAAGGCTGTAATGAAAACGATAACAGGGCTGAATACTTTCTGAATTCACCATATTAGCAATAAAGTGGCAAGGAAAGATACTACTATCCACATCTTTTCTGATCTACATGAAGTGCCCAGGGACTGAGGGGTAGGGATTGTTTGTAAACGGGGCCACTGTGTTTGTTGCACAATCAAATCAACTTTACCTTACAAGACTCTATCATCAACAACCGTCATCACTTGTCTCGGTGTCAGACATCAGATTAGACTCCGGCTTTTGGACCTCTACTCAGAATGGAGACATCACAGAGATTAGGTGGAAGGGCGGCGGTAGTTCCACTCAAGGGGAAGTGAAGTGTACCCTCTGCCTGCCATAAATAATGCAGAGCGGGGCACTGTGGTGACAGGAGGTTGACTACATCTGAGCCCCAGCTAGATGTATTGTTTCTGTTAGTCCCCACACACTCTGCTCTCCTCTGACTCCAACACACCCGCTCCTGGGTGCTAGTTTGTCTCCACGACTCTCTCTCTTTCTCTCTCCTTCTGTCTGTCACTCTCTGCCCCCTTATTTCTGTCTCTGTCTGTCTATTCCTCTCTCTCTCCCAATCTGTTTTTGTTCCTCTTTCTCCTTTGCTCTCTGTCAACTCCTATGAAGACTCGGGTAAGACTGCATAACAAGCTTCTACATTCTCTCTGACACACTCACGCTGACTGATACCTCGGCACACAGACGTACACACACACAGACGTGCACACACAGAACACTCCTAGTAGATGGATCATAGGTGTGTGTGAATTTCACTGTGACATCAGTAACACTTTCATGTAGAGCCGTCAGTGTGATTCTTTGTCAACTCCTGTAGAGTGCAACGTTTTCCTGATTTAGATTCCCCCAGCTAGTTTAAATGTCACCTCTTGAGGATTTCAGCTTTACAATGTAGTTTTTTTTGTTGTGATGAAGCTAATGATGTGACAGTTAATTATTTAGTGTGTTTCTGTTTAATCAGTGTGAACTTGCCCTGTCTGTCCGCCTCTTTCCCCCCCCCCCCCCCAGATTGTGGACCCCCTAGCACGGGGGCGAGCGTTCCGCTACCCGGATGAGACGGACCGACCTCCCCGTACCCCCCACACAGGACCTGTCACCCCGCGGTTCTCCTCCCAGCGTTCCAGGGGCTACGCCCACCTGCCCCGGCGCAAGAGGGAGTCTGTCGCCCGCATGAGTATACGAGCAGCGTCCAACCTACTCAGGGTGAGCGGGCGCTGGGGATCGTTAGAGGAAGTGTGGATGGGGTTTCATCTCCAACCTGATCACCACTGGGGATCGTTAGAGGAAACTAGACTTCATTTGAGTGTACATTCAAGAGTGTGTGTGCATGTGTGTTGCATGTGTGTTGCTATTGAGCGGAATACAGATGAATATTTGATGGTTTTGTGTGTACGTGCCTGACATAATTATATATTTTTCGCTTAAAAGACTGCTATGTTGATCTGTGTATGTTGTACTGTACCACAGTCATATTTGAGTTGAGTTGTTTCTCCCCACAGCGAGTCTTTTGATATTGTCCCACAAATGTCCTGGTTGTGTGTGTGGTTCAGGGTCGTTCAGGTCCAGTGGGCTCCCAGACAAGTCGTAGTTTCCGCCGGCGGAGCTTCGCCCGGCCCAGCTTGCTGGATGAGGATACTGTGGACTCGGCAGACAATCACGAGTCTGTCTTCTTCAGCAAGGTAATGCAACTCTATCTACCTTTCTCTCTGTGTCCTTCTCTTGCTTTCTGTCTCTCTTTCTGTTTGTCTCTCTCTCTCCATGTGCCTCAGTCGTCTCTCTCTCCCTCTCTTTCGCTGCCTCCGTCTTCATGCTTTTGTTTGTATTAGTTCTGTCTTTCTCTGTCTCTTCTATATGTCTGTCTCTGTCTCTTCTATATGTCTGTCTCTGTCTCCTCTATATGTCTGTCTCTGTCTCTTCTATATGTCTGTCTCTGTCTCCTCTGTCTCTCTCCCTGTTGTATGTCTCTTTCTCTTCCATATGTCTGTTTCTCTCTCTCCATGTGCCTCAGTCGTCTCTCTCTCCCTCTCTTTCGCTGCCTCCGTCTTCATGCTTTTGTTTGTATTAGTTCTGTCTTTCTCTGTCTCTTCTATATGTCTGTCTCTGTCTCTTCTATATGTCTGTCTCTGTCTCCTCTATATGTCTGTCTCTGTCTCTTCTATATGTCTGTCTCTGTCTCCTCTATATGTCTGTCTCTGTCTCCTCTGTCTCTCTCTCTGTTGTATGTCTCTTTCTCTTCCATATGTCTGTGTCTCTCTCTGTCTCTTCTATATGTCTCTCTCTTCTATGTCTCTGTCTCCTCTATATGTCTCTGTCTGTCTCTTCTAAACTCAATTCATAAAAATCCAAATTACTTCACAGATCTTCATTGTAAGGGGTTTAAACACTGTTTCCCATGCTTGTTCAATGACCCATAAACAATTAATGAACATGCACCAGTGGAACGGTCGTTAAGACACTAACAGCTTACAGACGGTAGGCAATTAAGGTCACAGTTCTGAAAACTTAGGACACTAAAGAGGACTTTCTACTGACTCTGAAAAACACCAAAAGACAGATGCCCAGAGTCCCTGCTCATCTGCGTGAACATGCCTTAGGCATGCTGCAAGGAGGCATGAGGACTGCAGATGTGGCCAGGGCAATAAATTGCAATGTCCGTACTGTGAGACGTCTAAGACAGCGCTACAGGGAGACAGGACGGACAGCTGATCGTCCTCACAGTGGCAGACCATGTGTAACAACACCTGCACAGGATCGGTACATCCGAACATCACACCTGCGGGACAGGTACAGGATTTCAACAACTGCTTGAGTTACACCAGGAACACAATCCCTACATCAGTGCTCAGACTGTCTGCAATAGGCTGAGAGAGGCTGGACTGAGGGCTTGTAGGCCTGTGGTAAGGCAGGTCCTCACCAGACATCACTAGCAACAACGTCGCCTATGGGCACAAACCCATCGTCGCTGGACCAGACAAGACTGGCAAAAAGTGCTCTTCACTGACAAGTCTCGGTTTTGTCTCACCAAGGGTGATGGTCAGATTTGCATTTATCATCAAAGGAATGAGCGTTACACCGAGGCCTGTACTCTGGAGCGGGATCGATTTGGAGGTGGAGGGTCCGTCATGGTCTGGGGCGGTGTGTCACAGCATCATCAAGCTGAGATTGTTGTCATTGCAGGCAATCTCAATCCTGTGCATTACCAGGAAGACATCTTCTTCCCTCACGTGGTACCCTTCCTGCAGGCTCATCCTGACATGACCCTCCAGCATGACAATGCCACCAGCCATACTGCTCATTCTGTGCGTGATTTCCTGCAAGACAGGAATGTCAGTGTTCTGCCATGGCCAGTAAAGAGCCCGGATCTCAATCCCATTGAGCACGTCTGGGACCTGTTGGAAGGTGAGGGCTAGGGCCATTCCCCCCAGAAATGTCCGGGAACTTGCAGGTGCCTTGGTGGAGTAGTGGGATAACAATCTCACAGCAAGAACTGGCAAATCTGGTGCGGTCCTTGAGGAGGAGATGCACTGCAGTACTTAATGCAGCTGGTGGCTGTTATTTTTGACCCCCCCCCCCCCCCCCCCCCCCTCCTCCCTTGTTTTGGGACACATTATTCCATTTCTGTTCGTCACATGTCTGTGGAGCTTGTCCAGGTAATGTCTCAGTTGTTGAATCTTGTAATGTTCATATAAATATTTACACATGTTAAGTTTGCTGAAAATCAATGCAGTTGACAGAGGACATTTCTTTTTTTGCTGAGTTTATATGTCTCTGTCTCTTCTATATGTCTCTGTCTCCTCTGTGTCTCTGTCTCTCTCTTCTATATGTGTGTCTCCTCTATATGTCTCTCTCTGTCTCTTCTATATGTATCTGTTTGTGCTCTGTGTTCCAGGTGAAAGCAGTCAGTCTCAGCTTAGCCACTGTGCTAGATCACACAGATGAGATAATTAACACAATGTCAAGTGGCTATTTTGGGTCTCCTCTCCTCTCAAATCAAATTGTATTAGTCACATGTGCCAAATACAACCTTACAGTGAAATGCCCTAACCAACAATGCAGTTAAAAAAAGTACAGATAAGAGTAAGAGATAAAAGTAACAAGTATTTAAAGAGCAGCAGTAAAGAATAACAATATATACAAGGGGTGCCGGTACAGAGTCAATGTGCGGGGTCACCGGTTAGTTGAGGTAGTATGTACATGTAGGTAGAGTTATTAAAGTGACTATGCATAGATGACAACAGAGAGTTGCAGGGGTGTGGAGGGGCGGGGCAATGCAAAAAGTCTGGGTAGCCATTTGACTAGATGTTCAGAAGTCTTATGGCTTGGGGTTAGAAGCTGGTTTGAAGCCTCTTGGACCTAGACTTAGTGCTCCGGTACCGCTTGCCGTACGGTAGCAGAGTGAACAGTCTATGCCTAGGGTGGCTGGAGTCTTAGTAGGTGCGACAGTTAGTGGAGGGATGAATAGTAGGTGTGACAGTTAGTGGAGGGATGAATAGTAGGTGTGACAGTTAGTGGAGGGATGAATAGTAGGTGTGACAGTGAGTGGAGGGATGAAGGGTGAATATAAGTTGTCTTGAGATTTTCTTGAATGTTAAGAAAGTAGTTGGAAGTTAAGAAAGCCAGATCCTGTACTGTTGGAGTGAGACGTGTGATGGAGTATGTAGTGATGTCTATGGACTGGTTGATGGGGATGATGGTGTGTAGGGGAGGATAGTATATGGAATGATTAGTGCAGAATGGCGGATGGAATTTTCTACATTTGAAAATTGAGAAGAGATTTGTTTTCTGTGGGCCTCTCGATAACATTCTCCCCACGTCAATTCTCTGTCTCAGGTGGATGCCCATGATGAGTTGTACTCCATGGCTGATGATGTGTTCGAGTCTCCCCCTATGTCAGCTTCCTACGGAGGTCACCATGAGCCCTACCAGAGCCTGTAAGTAGCCTCCATTAGAGGGATGGGGAGAGTGATTGATAAAGTCTCATTGGTTTCTACAGTTTTTGACTTTGAGTTTGTCTTTCTCTCCTCCACTCTTTCAACCCTTCCCTTTGCCTCCTGTTTCTGACTCTGTTTCTCTCGCTCTCTGTTTCTCTCGCTCTCTGCGTCTCGCTCTCTGTGCGTCTCGCTCTCTGTGTGTCTTTCTTTCTGCCCCTCCATTAGGGATGTGTCTAAAACCCCCACCATGCATATTGAGAAGGCCGAGTCACAGCAGCGGGGGCGTCGTATCGCCTCCCAGGTCAAGCACTTTGCCTTTGACAAGCCCAAGCGGCAGTACGGCATGGGCGTGGTGGGAAACTGGCTCAACCGTCACTACCGTCGCAGCATCAGCAGCCAGGTGCAGAAACAGCTGGATGACTTCAGCAGCCACAGGTGAGGAGGGAAGGGAAACACGCATATGAATACGTACAGTACTTTCACACAATCCACACCTAGTACTTCACATTTAGTGGGCATTCATTCGTCTGTGAGAACCACATACATGTGATTTTCACTCTGCAGCGATATCGTTGTGTACATTTTCAAACGATCCAATCAAATAAGAAAAACAACCCTGCTCTGTCGTGTCCCTCAGACCGTACTTCACCTACTGGATCACCTTTGTCCACGTGGTCATCACCATCCTGGCCTGTGCTACCTATGGCTTTGCCCCTGTGGGGTTCGCCCAACACTCCACCACTGAACTGGTGAGGAGTCCCATAGGGCCTAGGCAACTAGACCCCCTAATAGGATCCAAAAATGGCTTCTGTAATCCAATGGTTTCTGTGGTGGCTTCTGGCATACCTCTTTTGATCCACAATGGCTACCTTAGGGATCCATTGCACTGTTTCTCCTGACTGTGTTTTCTTGGTCTCCCTCCACAGGTGTTGAAGAACAAGGGCATCTATGAGAGTGTCAAGTTCATCCAGCAGGAGAACTTCTGGATCGGCCCCGGCTCTGTGAGTCACTGCTCTTCTATCGCACATGTCATACATACTGAATGCCCTTTCAGTCTACATGTGGGGTCTTTAGTTTTGATGGGCTATGTCTGCGGGGGTCTGTGGTGTTGGTGGGAGACGCACTTGGGCTTCAACAGGACACGCTAAAGAAGTTCTGGACTCACTCACTAGTTCTTATTAACTAGTTATTTCCCCACTTACTATAGTGTACTTACTAGTAAGTACTTACTAGTGCTAGTGTGCCTTCTGACTGTATTAAAGTACTTTGACTGGTCCAAAGGACTTTCTGACTTCATTTTGCCTTGAGAAACTTCACACTTGTCAGGTTCATATCCACTTGGACAGTGATACAGAATGTTAATTTCAGAGAATGTGGTGGGCTGACGGTCAGTCACCCATGTTACAGTTTATGTTCTATGTAGGGTGTCAAGTGAAAAAGTGTGTGTTTTCTGATCAAGTAAGACGATGGCTCCACCACATCATCCCACATAGGCCACAGTATGACGAGTGTAAAGGGTCCCACACGACTAGTGGGTGGCTATAGCTCAAATAACTGTAGCTGGGGTTTTGGTGGAAAACGATCTTTGTCTGTTCTGTACTGTGATGCACTAGGTACTACCTTTTTTGTATGGTTGACTATCAAAATAGGATCTCTTGACTACTTACAATACAGGAAAGAGGTCTAACGACCAGCTAAAACAAAGGCTAGGCCAGTAAGCCTAACGCTTCTTTGGCCCTGGTTCTGAGTTGCCCGGTTACGTTAACTTTATTGGATTCCCAGGTTAGGTTAACTGTGCTGGGGTTGCCAGGTTAGGTTAACTGTGCTGGGGTTGCCAGGTTAGGTTAACTATTTTTGGTTGCTACGTCAAATATGTGTCTGGGTGCCAGATTAACAATGTATTCCTGTATTCTGTTCCCCCTCACAGGAGGACCTAATCCACCTTGGAGCCAAGTTCTCCCCGTGTATCCGTAAGGACAGCCAGATAGTCAGTCTCATCCAGAAAGCCAAGGACCAGGAGAGAGAGTCAGGCTGCTGTGTACAGAACGACAACTCGGGCTGTGTCCAGACCCTCAGCAACGACTGCTCGGTACGCATACACACACGTACACAGTACGCTCACATGCATATGTATTATTGTTGGCCCACACACATACTGTAGTAGACCCACACACATACACACAAACCAGTACTATTGTACTCCCACTTATTCTCGTCTGTCTCTGTCTCTCACACACTCTCCTGCCACCGAGAGATGAATGCTTGTAAACTAGAAACAAGATGATCAACTTGTGTCTGGCTGTGTTTATTCTGGTCTGTGTGTAGGAGTCATTGGCCACTTTCATGAAATGGAGGAATGAATATGTGGACATTCTGAGGTCATCAGGCTCTGTGTGTCACCAGGACCCCAGGTACCGTCTTTGACACTGTTCTACTATAACGACTACAGTGGTCACACACACACACTGTCCTGACCTGACAAGGTAAAACTTACTCGAGGGTATCATAAAGTGTCTTCCTGCTATCTGTTTTCCTGGTGCATGCTGGGAACAGGACCTGTGAAGAGCCCGCCTCAGCAGAGCCTCACACCTGGCCCGATGACATCACACATTGGCCGGTGAGTGACAGGAGGATCATTCAGAGTTATGCTCCGTCTGACAGCCCTGCTAACATGTATTGCGTGAACAGATACCATTATACATTCCATTTCTACAGAATGTTGCGCCCCACTGTACAGTATAAGCCCCTGGTATTAAAATACAGCAGTGGATGAGAGGTTACAAAACCATCGTAACCTCAGGTCTTGAATCAGTGGAAACCAACACTAGCTTCTTCTCACCTTCCCTCCATCTGATCCCAGATCTGTACCTCCCCACGCAAGACGAACCTGACAGGCTACAGACACATGGACTGTAACCTCAAGGGACGACCCTGCTGCATAGGAACTAAGGGCCGGTGTGAGATCACTACGAGAGAGTACTGCTCCTTCATGCACGGTTACTTCCACGAGGAGGCCACCCTCTGCTCCCAGGTAGGTGGGTGTTTGTCTGTCCTGTGTGGGTGTCGTTTACAGGGTTTGTTTCATGACAGCCAACTCCCTATCTGATCCGGTGGTCTCTCTTCGTTAACAGATCCACTGTCTGGATGAGGTGTGTGGCCTCCTGCCCTTCCTCAACCCTGACGTCCCTGACCAGGTCTACAGGCTGTGGCTCTCCCTATTCCTACACGCAGGGTAATCATACACTGTATTTCTAAAGCACTTTTTATACATGACATTGTTTTTCGCCTAAAGTTCTTGACAGTAAGACTATGTAGACCTCAGGTCAGCTCACTGTAGTCCCATCAATACTTAGTGCCGGCAGGTAGCCTAGTGGTTAGAGCGTTGGCCAAGTAACCGAAAGGTTGCTAGATCGAATCCCCGAGCTGACAAGGTAAACATCGGTCGTTCTGCCCCTGAAGAAGGCAGTTAACCCACTGTTCCTAGGCTGTCCTTGTAACTAAGAATGTGTTCTTAATTGACTTGCCTAGTTAAATAAAGGTTAAATAAAATAAATGGGTTTTTGCCGACCACTTGACCTGACCAGGAAAATCTCTCTAATAGGTCCAATGCAGACGGTCCAATGCAGCCATTTCTGGGTAACAATTAAGTATCTTACTGTGATACAATGTATTTGTCAAAAAATCGCTTCTTAGCAAAGAGCAATTTCTCAAGCAAGAATTTAGCTAAGTAGTGCTTTTATTGGCATCACCAGACAGTACATTTGACATCACCAGGCAGTACATTTGGCATCACCAGGCAGTACATTTGGCATCACCAGGCAGTACATTTGGCATCACCAGGCAGTACATTTGGCATCACCAGGCAGTACATTTGGCATCACCAGGCAGTACATTTGGCATCACCAGGCAGTACATTTGGCATCACCAGGCAGTACATTTGACATCACCAGGCAGTACATTTGACATCACCAGGCATCACCAGGCAGTACATTTGACATCACCAGGCAGTACATTTGACATCACCAGGCATCACCAGGCAGTACATTTGGCATCACCAGGCAGTACATTTGACATCACCAGGCAGTACATTTGACATCACCAGGCATCACCAGGCAGTACATTTGACATCACCAGGCAGTACATTTGACATCACCAGGCAGTACATTTGACATCACCAGGCAGTACATTTGACATCACCAGGCAGTACATTTGGCATCACCAGGCAGTACATTTGGCATCACCAGGCAGTACATTTGGCATCACCAGGCAGTACATTTGGCATCACCAGGCAGTACATTTGGCATCACCAGGCAGTACATTTGGCATCACCAGGCAGTACATTTGACATCACCAGGCAGTACATTTGACATCACCAGGCAGTACATTTGACATCACCAGGCATCACCAGGCAGTACATTTGACATCACCAGGCATCACCAGGCAGTACATTTGGCATCACCAGGCAGTACATTTGGCATCACCAGGCAGTACATTTGGCATCACCCGGCAGTACATTTGACATCACCAGGCATCACCAGGCAGTACATTTGACATCACCAGGCAGTACATTTGACATCACCAGGCAGTACATTTGGCATCACCAGGCAGTACATTTGACATCACCCGGCAGTACATTTGACATCACCCGGCAGTACATTTGACATCACCAGGCAGTACATTTGACATCACCAGGCAGTACATTTGACATCACTTGACATCACCAGGCAGTACATTTGACATCACCAGGCAGTACATTTGTTAACAGACCAATAAGAAAGAGTTCCAAACCCCTCTGCCAATAAAAGCACTACAAGATAGTCTTAGTGAACTTCTTGCCAAAAGTCCATCCCACCAAAACAGGCTCAAATTTCAAGCAGCTCTTACACTAATAGGGCATTATTGTCAATTTCACAATTTCACAGTAGTAGTTCAACCTCAGTGTGGAAATATATATAAAACACAGAAAAATCACGTTTTTGATTGCACTGGGCCTTTAATACTTTAACCCTAGTTGTAGCCTACTACACGGCTCTGATTGTTCCTTGTCAGTTTACATGGTCAGTGAAAAAAAGCTCAGGGGATATCCCATTGTGTCCCTAAGTTTGACCTTAACATGAAATACTGCGTAGAGAGGATTCCCCCACATGATTCAGATATCGGTACTTAGTGAGGAGATTACAGCACGTGCTGGGGTTCAGGTGTGTGTGTGTGTGCTTATGTTAACAATGTGGGTGTGTAGGTGTGTGTGTGTGCTTATGTTAACAACGTAGGTGTGTGTGTGTGCGTGTTAATATATTATAAGCCTACAGTATGCGTGTACATTTCCATGCGTTGTCCTCTGACTGGCCTCTTTCCTATGAAGCCTCCTCCACTGCCTGGTGTCAGTAGTGTTCCAGATGACTATCCTAAGAGACCTGGAGAAGCTGGCTGGCTGGGTCCGCATCTCCATCATCTACGTCCTCTCTGGCATCACCGGCAACCTGGCCAGCGCCCTCTTCCTCCCCTACAGAGCTGAGGTACACACACACACGCACACACGCACACACACACACACACACACACACACACACCTGCTCAGCTAACACAACTGCCACTGCTGATAGCCATTAAGCTGGTCAGGTGTTTTCAAGGAAAGCTGATGAGCGAGAGAACGGTTAACATCTCAGCTAGGCCCGGGCAGCCACTGAGCTTAGCTCGGGTACTGGAGGAGCTTTGGATAGGGAGATTACTGGACTGGACATGACCCTGTCTGGAGGGTAATTGATTAGGACTTAACTGCCTCTGCCCTGCCTCCATATCACCTGAAGCTGGAACAGAACCATTACACATGGCTTGAGAAAGCCATAGAGATCCTGTATTCATTGTATGCTCAAAGCATTGGAAGAAATGCCATTGACAAAAACGTATTGCAATTGTGCGACTGACTGAGTTGCTAGGGTTGGCACAGTCAACGAGATGTTCTGACAGCCTGAGAAGAGCCTTGGCTGCAGTAACCAGATGTGGTGTGCCAGGGTCCCCTAGTGGTGAAAAGGAGTATCAATCCACTCCATGTAAACTGTAAAGCTCCATGCATTCAATACATTTTGCATTCCTTTTCCCAACACACACAACTGGGTCTCATGTTCGTGTTTTATCACAAATGAGTGTTGACCCAGTCAGTCGACCCATTCTTTCTGTCTCAGACCATGTCTGAGTCTCTCAAGTGTGGTCGCACACACAAACACACTCTTACACGTTTTGTCATTCACTGTCATTCCCATTGTAGCCCTATCCTCCCTACAGAGGCAATGTCCAGCTCTCTGTGTTCCTCTCCCTGACCGGGACATGCTGGTGCTTGTTGTGTTATCTGGACATGATCTAATCCAACCAAGTCCCTTTCTTCTGCAGTGTGTGATGTGCTAATGGAAAGTTAGTTCAATCCCCTTGAGGTGAGGCAGCTGGCTTAATTGTGCCTGTGTGTTAAGGAGAGAGCGAGAGCGGCAGGGAAGCTCAGTACAGGTTGCGGAGTCAGCAGTAGGGTAAATGTGAAGGGCACAGGAAGTCATCTCCCCTTATAGCTTTACCATTGGGCTGTTGCTGACCATTTAGCATAGGAAGAGTGGACAAGTTACTTAAATGTTATTCCCTTGTTCTATTTCCCTCTGGTGTTCAGCCCACTTTCTGTATGACCGGACTGTAATAGCCCCATCCATGCTCAACTTTATTGATTACAATTTGATTCACTCGCAGGTATGTTAGGTTGTAGAAATGAAGAGTGAAAATGTTACTGGAAAGAAGAGCACGCTCTACAGTTTTGTGCTCGAGGACAAGGCTTAGTATCGTGGACAGGAGGCATTGTTTGTGATGTGGGCGTTGCCAAGTGGGAGAAGAGAGCTGCTGTGGATGACCTAGGTAGGCAGCCGCCTATCTGTGCTAGTGGTGGCTGTTTAACAATCTGATGGCCTTGAGATTGAAAAACAGCTTCTATCTCTCTGTCCCAGCTCTGATGTACCTGTACTGACCTCTCCTAATGGATGGAAGCGGGGTGAACAGGCAGTGGCTCGGGTGGTTGTTGTCCTTGATGATCTTTTTGCCTTCCTGTGACATCAGGTGTTGTAGATGTCCTGGAGGGCAGGTAGTTTCCCCCCCCGGTGATGCTTTGTGCAGACCACACTACCCTCTGGAGAGCCTTGCTGTTGTTGGCGGTGCAGTTGCCGTTCCAGGCAGTGATACAGCCCGACAGGATGCTCTCAAATGGGCACCTGTAAAAGTTTGTGAGGGTTTTCGGTGACATTTTTTTCAGCCTCATGAGGTTGAAGAGGCGTGGACCATTTCAGTCTGTCAGTGATATGTACACCGGGGAACTTAAAACTTTCCACCTTCTCCACTACTGTCCCGTAGATGTGGATCGGGAGGGGATGTTCTTTTTGCCGTTTCCTGAAGTCCACGATCATCTCTTTTGTTTTGCTGACATTGAGCGAGAGGTTATTTTCCTGACACCACACTCCGAGTGCCCTCATCTCCTCCCTGTAGACCGTCTCGTCGTTGTTGGTTATCAAACCTACCACTGTGGTGTCGTCTGCAAACTTGATGATTGAGTTGGAGGCGTGCATGGCACGCAGTCGTGGGTAAACAGAGAGTACAGGAGAGGGCTGAGATCGCACCCTTGTACAAATAACACATTTACTGTTTTAAACATATTAAACATTCTGACACAAACAAAAACATTTGAAATCCTATTCATACTTGGGGGTAAATTGAATGAACTAGACACCTTGCGTTAATTAACTCATCTGAAACCTTGGACTTAAAATATTAGTAACCATTTTGTTTTCTTGGCTTTTGATGAATAAACTACCAAAGACGACCTCTTCAACCCTCTCCCTCATGTTGTTGTTATGAAGTGAGAGTACGACAAAGGTCACACTAGTGCACTGAGCCCAAGTGTCACAACTTGGGCTACTGAAAACCAATCACCTTCTGTGTTAATTTACCAGTGAGTGCAGCTAGAAGTGTAAGTGGTGGAAGATCAGGCACGTGTCACATGCCAAAGTAAGATGAACATAAAGAGGCATCAGTCCAAGAGCCCCATGGGAATGCCTGAGAATATGTGTGTGTGTAGGGTTGCAACATTCCTGGAACTTTAAATAAATTCCCAGGTTTTCCTCGAATTCCTGGTTGGAGATTTCTTGGAATCAGAAGGGAATAAGCAGGAAATCCAGAATCCTCAAGCTCGAATTTTTGGAAAACCAGGGAATTTATTGAAAATGCAGGAATTTTGCAACTCAATGCGTGTGACTTGATGTCATGGTCTATTATTACTGGCTAAAGCATCTGGTGATGTGTGATGATTCCCATGCGGTCTAAACCAGATTACCGCTTGGCATATCATTGTTCTGCTCAGCGAGCAGTATGACCAGCAGTCTTGGGTGGGTCAGGGTTGGATGGCCTATAGGGTTATCTCAATATCTTCATAGAAATAGCAAGATTTCTTGGATTTCTCATTCAACGTTAAAAGTAGTTTATTCAGTTCTGGTGGCGGTTTCAGAAATGCGTAATAATACAAAAGTAACAATCGCTAGTACTTCTTCAAAGGACTTTGAGTCACTCTTCAGTGCAGAAATTCATATGTCAAAATTTGAGACGTTCTACAACTCCGCCTCTCTCTAAAGAAACAACTCGATGTCAGAACAGTAACATTCCCTAGTTCTTCTTCAAAGGACTTTCTGAGTCACTCGTGAGTGCAGAAATTCAGATGTCAGAGAAAGTTCAGACGTTCTGAAACGCAGCCTGTCAAATGAAGTGTTCAATGGCCAATGAAGCTTAGACTGTCTAGCGCTGGCTGGGAAATGATTGGATTCAGAGCACCCATATAGCGTGTCTTGAACGTGTAGGCTGCGTGCCTAGGGCGTGTGAAAAGCCTCACTCTTCCTGTCCTTGTGGGAGGTTAGAATCTCAGATTAGCCATCTGCCCCTGTACGCCTATCACAGCCCTGATGTCAATCTAATCAGGATGCCAGCTTTAGAACCAGTGACCAAAGAACCATTGCTCTGGATTTCAGTCTAGATGTAATTATTGAGTAGTTACATTTCCGTTGTACCTTAACAGTCGTAAGGTTTAGAACGGAGGCAGAATGTAATAGTCTTTTGTTATACTACTCCAACGATGACACATTCCCATTTTTTGGAACATCCACCGTCACTGTAGACATAAAAGTGGTTAAAATGTCAGATGGTGTAATTACATATTGATCGCAGCATTTATTTGGGGACATTATACCAAAAATAAATCCCCTGCTGAGATGAAGTCCATTGCAGGTCTAAGCCTCTCCAAACATGCATTTGGATCAGTAGACTACCGACCAAATTCACTATTACACACAGACACCAACATGTTAATGCTGGTGAACCTGCTTCCCATTTTGCCCGGTTCCTATTGTCCTCTGCTATAAGGGACGATACCAACTCAGCCTCAGTCATCTGCCTATCCATTAGCAAGGAGCACGTATGCTACCACCACTTCCTTCATGTTAATGCACTTTCATTTGATATGAATTTCAACAGATGATATGCCCATCGCAATTATCAACAGTGACATTCATTCACGTACGTGCTGGTCTTGTCACCCATTCATCCAGTGGTGGCATCGTCATTGAGTGAAACATCAACCCCTCCCTCCATGTAGTTTGGTCAGAGCAGGTGGATGTATGACTCTCTTTTCTCTCTCTGTCTTTCTCTGGTTATCATCCAGGTTGGCCCAGCTGGCTCCCAGTTCGGGCTGCTTGCCTGCCTGTTTGTGGAACTCATCCAGGGCTGGCAGATGCTGGAGAAGCCATGGAAGGCCTTCCTCAAGCTGGTGGGCATCGTCTTCTTCCTGTTCCTGTGTGGCTTGCTGCCCTGGATCGACAACATCGCCCACATCTTCGGCTTCCTCAGCGGCCTGCTGCTCTCCTTCGCCTTCCTGCCCTACGTGACGTTCGGCGACTTCGACAAGTACCGAAAGCGTGTCCTCATCCTGCTATCGCTGCTGGTCTACCTGGGCCTGCTCTCCTCGCTGGTCGTCTGGTTCTATATCTACCCCATCAACTGGCACTGGCTGGAGCACCTCACCTGCCTGCCCTTCACCAGCAAGTTCTGCGAGAAGTACGACATCGACCATGTGGTGCACTAGGCTAGCACTCACTAAAGCGCTAGCAGCTAATGCTAGCTGGCTTTAAAGCCTGGACATTCACTAAAATGCTAAAAGCTAATGAGAGGCTTTAGAACCTGGACAGGAAGCGCAGTGGAAAATACTTAAGGGAAACGGAACTTGAAAGGGAGAGCGCACCTGGTTCGAATGCCCGTATCTACGCACATTGACTTCAACACTGTAATGCTATGCTAGTTCCTATGGAGAGAGCGACTCAGTCTGAGCGTGGCGTTAAAGTGGACTTGGAAGACTACAGAGGATATCCGACCCTATCGGTTCATAATCTGTCACGTTAATACTACAGAGGCCTCTTATGTGTTACCTTTTGTACTCATTTTCTACAACACTGGAGGTATCTAACACTACGTGATATAGCATTTCATTATGTTCAAATACTTTGAATTAGCTGTTCATGTGAGCATTTAATTATGGTATTGAATACAAGTCATTCAGTCTGCCACTGGCTGGAGCATTGTTTGAACTTGAACCTAGTTTTGTGTGCTTTTCATTACTTTTCCATGGCACTATTTTGGGGACCAGTTAAGAGTTAAGAATTTCTTCCAATAGCAGTTGCCTTTCACATCGAATTATACTGTACAGACAGTTTCAATAGAATGGTGTTATTGTATCTGTAAATGATGGTGTGACCTTCTAAATCCTGCCTTCCAATCTGCCTAGGTTATTTGTATCAACTGCCACAGGTGCTAGATAAATATACATCTAACTAATTCCAATTTGAACTTTGTCACTGCTCCAAAGACAAGCTGTTAGCCTTACGGAAGGCTTTTCAGTTTAAGGGCACTACTAATTAAACACGTTGACTTGTTCTGGCCATAATTGTGCCATATCACTTTGTGTTTTATAGCTTTGATCCTCAAACATTAATTACACTTAATATTGTAAAATTATAGGATCTGACTGACAGACCAGAAGGCAGTATGTGATCGGATTGTGCAAACTAAAAAGTCCATGTTGTTTCACTTCAAACTACGATGTGCCTGCACTATATCTCTATGGTACTATATATATTAGTAATTATAGCACTTGAGTGATATCAGAGCAAATTACTACTTATCAATGTGTTATGTGTATATATTTCAAAGCCGAACGAGAATCTGTGTACTGCGTGCCTTGATCAATGGCCATTGTTTCACGAAAGGCTGCTAGTCACTCTTGCCATTACTGATATCAAAATGGCCAACAGAGTTTCTGCCATCCTGGCCTGCTCCTGGTCTCTTGGATTATGACCCTCTCCTCTGGCAGGTGTCCACTCTTCACTGCTTAGGACGTTTCCTGAGAGGTGGATTTACTATGCTTTGTTAAGTCACTTTACTCACCAGCACTCAACTGGTGGCGTTAATGGCCGACTATGTCAATAACGTGGAATTCTTCATAGTGGTTTTGGTTGGACGATCGTTGAGTACTGTTTCACGTTGTTTTGTCATGTGGGCATTTAAATGGTTGTGAACTTGTTTCATTTGCTAGGAATCTGTCCCTCCCTTTTCTTGTTATGTGAACACTTTAGCACAGTCTGGTCCTCTTCATAGGAATTCACAGTGCCTTCTGAAATGTGTGTACGCCTTGAATTTGAGTGTCTGTAAATCGGCAAGCATAAATGCATAAATATTTAAATGCATTTGGACCAAATTGATTAGTTATTTATTGAATTAAAAAAAGAATACTTTGGAATTTGCTCTTTTACTGAGATATTGTGATATATTATTGCTGCAGTTTAAGATGTTACACTTACGTGTATGTACAAATTCAGACGATGTTCTTAAAAGTAAATGTACATTTAATCATGTTTTCCCTCGTGTGTCTTGAGCTCAGATTCAACTACCGGTAACCTTTCCTGAAAATGGCTCAAGGAAATACTACTTTGGATCTATGCTTCTGAACTAATTCTCTTGACAATTGCATTCAGCCGGGTCGTGTGGTGGTGCTTGAAAAGCGAGGAATAGAAATAATGTTGTAGATTCACCTTCTTCAAGAGAGATTTACTCCACAACTTTCATCTCCACAACTTTCATCTCTGTGGGTCACGATTTTTTGCGAGCTGAGAAGTTGAAAACAAGTTGCTTTGTCCTCGAAGTCAGGCATTTGTTAATCATAGAAACCCTACAGTGTAATGCATTTCTACATTCCAAGTGAAAGGGAAACAGTCAGAAACAGAAATGCTTGAAAAGGTTTATTTTCTTGTTTTCAAAATGTTATAAAAATCTCTTGATTCACGATTGATGGAGGCATAGGTGGTGGCGTAATATCATTTATCAAGGAATGGAAAATCCCGGGGAGGGATATTGGTAAAAATTACTGTGTTTCAAACATTAAAATGCTATAAAGTCTATTTTCAAATACTGTGCCAGCTACAAGTATATTGTTCACAACTCCATACTATATTGGCACTTGGATTCCCATAAATGTGTCATTACTACTAACGCCCTCCAGACATGGCCTGTACTGGTAATGCTGCTTACTGTAGAACAGTAGGCCTGGCTTTGTTTAAAAGGCTTGGCAGCAGCAAATAGGCGATTCTCGTGAATCCCTAAAAGTTAACGACAATAATGCCTGCTAATGGACAAGTTAGCAGATAAACCCCTATAGCCCCAGGGGGACAGGCGTGCAATAGTGGTCTACTTAGGAGACTGGCGTCGCTGCCGACAGAACAAACACAGCCTGGTTTGCTTATATCCCTCCCTGGTATACTCTATTCTAATTTCAATATTTTCTCACAATCTAGAAAGAAACAGGTGCTAGCTAAAAGGGTAATACTAACATTAATACTACTACCATGGTATATACCATGGTTTATAAAAGTCACCACCCAGCTCTTTTAGCTGCCCAGTGCATTTTAAAGGCATAAATACAGAAGGATAAGCAATTGAAAGTCCCAGGCGATTGCCCAGGTGTTGATGTGCCATAAAGCTGCATATTCAGACAGGAATAATGAGATTGAAAGTGTTCTTCCTGGTTGCTTGGCTCACGAGACAACAGTTAAAAAGAGACATTGAGTCGATGCTGTTTTAATGCTTGCAGTGGCTCGATACACAAGCAGCACAGCCACAAAACGCTAACAGGAAGAGACAGAAGCTAGCTGACCCTTCTTCAATTTAGGCCTACCTGCATTTTCGTTAGATGCTAAAATCTCAGACTTAACATGAGTTTAAACATGTCCAGCATTATATACAAAAATGTGTACTTTGCTGCACTTTTCTAATGTAAACCTAGAGCCTTTTTGTCAGTTAGCAGATTCTATTTGGTCATCACGAATAAGACATTTTGTAAAAAAAAAGTAATACATTTGTAATTACTCAAGTAATTCCATATCTTCCCCAAAGATCATGTCAGCCTTTGAGATGAAAAAAAAAAAAAAAAAAAGCCTTTGGTGAACAAACACTCACCCCTTACTAGCTTTGACTTTGCTGATAGGTACTTTGAGGAAAAATGTACAGTTGAAGTCGGAAGTTTACATACACCTTAGCCAAATACATTTAAACTCAGTTGTTCACAATTCCTGACATTTAATCCTAGTGAAAATTCCCTGTCTTAGGTCAGTTAGGATCACCGCTTTATTTTAAGAATGTGAAATGTCAAAATAATAGTAGAGTGATTTATTTCAGCTTTTATTTTTTTCATCACATGCCCAGTTGGTCAGAAGTTTACATACATTCAATTAGTATTTGTTAGCATTGCTTTTAAATGGTTTAACTTGGGTTAAATGTTTTAGGTAGCCTTCCACAAGCTTCCCCCAATAGGTTGGGTGAATTTTAACCCATTCCTCCTGACAGAGCTGGTGTAACTGAGTCAGGTTTGGAGGCCTCTTTGCTCGGACCCGCTTTTTCAGTTCTGCAAACACATTTTCTATGGGATTGAGGTCAGGGCTTAGTGAAGGCCACTCCAATACTTTGATTTTGTTGTCCTTAAGCCATTTTGCCACAACTTTGGAAGTATGCTTGGGGTCATTGCCCATTTGGAAGACCCATTTGCGACCAAGCCCATTTTCCTCCAAACATAACGATGGTCATTATGGCCAAACAGTTCTATTTTTGTTTCATCAGACCAGAGGACATTTATCCAAAAAGTACAATCTTTGACGCCATGTGCAGTTGCAAACTGTAGTCTGGCTTTTTATGGCGTTTTTTGAGCAGTGGCTTCTTCCTTGCTGAGCGGCCTTTCAGGTTATGTCGATATAGGACTCGTTTTTTACTGTGGATATAGATACTTTTGTACCTGTTTCCTCCAGCATCTTATCAAGGTCCTTTGCTTTTGTTCTGGGATTGATTTGCACTTTTCGCTGCAAAGTACGTTCATCTCTAGGAGACAGAACGCGTCTCCTTCCTGTGCGGTATGATGGCTGTGTGGTCCCATGGTGTTTATTCTTGCATGCTATTGTTTGTACAGATGAACGTGGCACCTTCAGGCATTTGGAAATTGCTCCCAAGAATGAACCAGACTTGTGGATGCCCACATTTTTTTTTCTGAGTTCTTGGCTGATTTCTTTTGATTTCCCCATGATGTCAAGCAAAGAGGCACTAAGTTTGAAGGTAGGCCTTGAAATACATCCACAGGTACACCTCGAATTGACTCAAATGATGTAAATTAATCTATCAGAAGCTTCTAAAGCCATGACATTTCTGGAATTTTCCAAGCTGTTTAAAGTAGAGGTCGACTGATTTTCAAGTTTTCATAACAATCGGTAATTTACATTTTTGGACTCGGATTACTTTGCACTCCACGAAGAGACTGCGTGGCAGGCTGACCACCTGTTACGCGAGTGCAGCAAAGAGCCAAGGTAAGTTGCTAGCTAGCATTAAACTTATCTTACAAAAAACAATAAATCTTAACATAATCACTAGTTAACTTCACATGGTTGATGATATTACTAGTTTATCTAGCTTGTTCTGCGTTGCATACAATCAATGCGGAGCCTGTTAATTTATCATCGAATCACACCTACTTCGCCAAACGGGTGATGATTTAACAAGAGCATTCGTGAAAAAAGCACTGTTGCACCGTTAGATAAAATACGGAACCGTTTCGTACTAAACATTTTGTTTTCAAAATTATAGTTTCCGGATTTGACCATGTTAATGACATAAGGCTCGTAGTTCTGTGTGTTAATTATATTATAAGTAAGTCTATGATTTGATATTTTATAGAGCAGTCTGAGTGGTGGTTTGCAGCAGCAGGCTCGTAAGCATTCATTCAAACATAATTTATCTGCGTTTCCCAGCAGCTCTTCATTGTGCTTCAAGCATTGGGCTGTTTATGACTTCAAGTCTATCAACTCCCGAGATTAGCCTGGCACTACTAAAGTGCCTATAAGAACATCCAATAGTCAAAGGTACATGAAATACAAATGATATAGAGAGAAATAGTCCTATAATTCCTATAATAACTGCAACCTAAAACTTCTTACCTGGGAATATTGAAGACTCATGTTAAAAGGAACCATCAGCTTCCATATGTTCTCATGTTCTGAGCAAGGAACTTAAACGTTAGCTTTTTTACATGGCACATATTGCACTTTTACTTTCTTCTCCAACACTGCGTTTTTGCATTATTTAAACCAAATTGAACATGTTCCATTATTTATTTGAGGCTAAATTGATTTTATTTATGTATTATATTAAGTTAAAATAAAAGTGTTCATTCAGTATTATTGTAATTGTCATTATTACAAATATATATATATATATAAATAAATCGGCCGATTAATCGGTATCTGCCTTTTTTTGCTCCTACAATAAATAAATATCGGCGTTGAAAAATCATATTCGGTCGACCTCTAGTTTAAAGGAATTTTCCTATCTGTTTAAAGGCACAGTCAACATAGTGTATGTAAACGTCTGACCCACTGGAATTGTGATACAATGAATTATAAGTGAAATAATCTGTCTGTAAACAATTGTCATGCACAAAGTAGATGTCCTAACTGACGAGTTTTAATGACTCCAACCTAAGTATGTATGTAAACTTCCGACTTCAACTGTACTTACTATGCCTGTGATATGTGGTTGTCCTACCTAGCTATCTTAAGATAAATGCACTTAACTGTAAGTCGCTCTGGATAAGAGCATTTGCTAAATGTATAAAATGTAAATGTTTGGTCTCTTACGGGTCAACTATCTTCGGTAACACCCACCACATAGGACACACAAACCCTGCCACAACACAAAACAGTGAGCAGAGACAAACACCTACCAACCACTGCACTAGTATCCCACATGTAACTCACAGCAAGTGTAATCTCGTTCCCAGAAACTTTGTGCAATGGACTGGGAACGAGGTTTCACCAAACTGCTTACATACAGTAGTGGCAAAAAAAGTATGTGAACCCTTGGGTTTATCTGGATTTCTCCATAAATTGGTCATAAAATTTGATCTGATCATCATCTAACAGACAAACAGTCTGCTTAAACTAATAACACACAAATTATTGTATTTTTATTGTCTATATTGAATACACCATTTAAACATTCACAGTGTAGGTTGGAAAAAGTATGTGAACCCCTAGGTTAATGACTTCTCCAAAAGCTAATTTGAGTTAGGAGTCAGCTAACCTAGAATTACAATCATTGAGATGAGATTGGAGATTAGAGCTGCCCTGCCCTATAAAAAACACTCCCAAAATTTGAGTTTGCTATTCACAAGAAGCATTGCCTGATGTGAACCATGCCTTGAAGAAAAGAGATCTCAGACGACCCAAGATGAAGATTTGTTGACTTGCATAAAGTTGGAAAGGGTTACAAAAGTATCTAAAAGCCTTGATGTTCATCAGTCCACGGTAAGACAAATTGTCTATAAATGGAGAAAGTTCAGCACTGTTGCTACTCTCCCTAGGAGTGGCCGTCCTGCAAAGATGACTGCAAGAGCAGAGCGCAGAATGCTCAACGAAGTTAAGAAGAATCCTAGAGTGTCAGCTAAAGACTTACAGAAATCTCTAGAACACGCTAACTTCTTTGTTGATGAGTCTACAATACCTAAAACACTAAACAAGAATGGTGTTCATGGGAAGAAGCCACCGCTGTCCAAAAAAAAACATTGCTGCAAGTCTGAAGTTTGCAAAAGAGCATATGGATGTTCCACAACGCTACTGGCAAAATATTTTGAGGACAGATTAAACTAAAGTTGAGTTGTTTGGAAGGAACACACAACACCATATGTGGAGAAAAAAAGGCACAGCACACTAACATCAAAACCTCATCCCAACTGTAAAGTATGGTGAAGGGAGCATCATGGTTTGAAGCTGCTTTGCTGCCTTAGGGCTTGGACAGCTTGCTATTATCGACGGAAGAATGAATTCCCAAGTTTATCAAGACACTTTGCAGTAGAATCTGTCCGCCAATTGTAGAATCTGTCCGCCAATTGAAGCTCAACAGAAGTTGGGTAATGCTACAGGACAACAACCCAAAACACAGAAGTAAATCAACAACAAAATGGCTTCAACAGAAGAAAATACGCCTTCTGGAGTGGCCCAGTCAGAGTCCTGACCTCAACCCGATTGAGATGCTGTAAGAGCGCGTTTCACAACTGAAACAGTTTTGTAAAGAGGAATGGTCCAAAATTCCTCCTGACCGTTGTGCAGGTCTGATCCGCAACTACCCTCTGTTTGGTTGAGGTTATTGCTGCCAATGGAGGTTCAACCAGTTATTATATCCAGAGGTTCACATACTTTTCCACCATGCACTGTGAATGTTTACACGGTGTGTTCAATAAAGACATGAGAACATACAATTGTTTGTGTGTTATTAGTTTAAGCAGACTGTGTTTTTCTATTGTTGTAACTTAGTTGAAGATCAGATCAAATTTGATGACCAATTTATGCAGAAGTACAGGTAATTCCAAAGGGTTCACATACTTTTTCTTGCCACTGTAGCCCTCTTCCCCCCCCCCCCCCCCCCCCCCCGACTAACCATTTATCATTGTCATGGAGTTTTTTTCATGATCAGCTCTATTGAACCCTGAATTGACAGGTTTGTTTATGTGGATATATGGTTGGTTGTGTGGATGTAAGGTTGGTTATGTGGATATAAGGTTGTTGCATTCTCTGATTTTGAGGTGTTTAATATAAAAAACCTTAGAAGTCCCTGTGCTAAATAAATTATTGTACTTATCTATTGATAAAATAACACATTGAAGTACATCCTCAAAGCTTGTCTTTTTATTAATTGGGTAGGCTACCAAAAGTCATTCATTATATTAAAGACAATGTCCCACTTATTTAACAGATTTTGACTTGGGACTTACCATGGCTAGTTTCTCCTGGTCCCACAGTGATCCTATGATGAAGGCAACAAGGTGTCCCTCCTCAAACCAACCCACTGACAGCTCAGGGCACAGCGTCAGGAAGTGACACACCTCATCCAAGTGGAGCGGACACTCCAGACACAGAGATGAAGAATGAGGAAGGCAGACAGACAACACAAGTCCATGACCAAGTACACACATAGTTGCTTAGTCTGAATCTCAGTTTGCTTACTTCCAACTACATACTTGGTGAAATGAATCCAAATCATGACTGACTGACTGTTTGATTGTCATGAATTTGGTTGGTATCCTAAGATTTATTCCCAAAATGTATATTAGCCTCATCTATAAAACTTGTAAAAGTAAACTTTATACGTCAAGTACCTCATCCTTAAATAGTCTACATTTGACAAGTCCAAAAAATGACATAGCATATTTTTTTCCCCAAAACATCAAATACACTTTTTAAAGACTAGGTACAAAGTTGTAAAGAAAAACGACGAGTATTGGGGTAAAAACAAGTTATACATTTGAGTAAGTTAAAAGTTGTTACCCTCTCTCTCGATCACACTGATTGCGTCCTCCGGCGTAGGCAACGGAACTCGCTGGCCGGGAGTGTGTGGCGACGCCAGCGCCTGGGGAGGTGGAACCCATGGGAGGGCACATTTGGAGACTAGATTTCAGGAAAGGCAGGGCACTGACTGTCGACATGGTGTCTGATCGAAGTTCCAAGCTCTTAAATCAAATAAAAATTGTGAACTTTCAATATCATTTCTATTTGGGAATTGAATGACTCTCTTCGATATCTGCTCCACTCAAGTGATCCAAGTGAAGAAGGGTTTGTGCGTAAAGTCTGAGGTTAATGTGGTGCGCGGTGTGTATTTATACATTTGGCTTTTAAGCGTTATTGGGCATAAACTAACAAACTGGATGACCAAATTCTGGGAGAATACCTGTCAACAACAAACATATTTACCCAGATTTATTGGGGATATTCGTCACTTGTGTTTGGAATTAGCCTCCTGTAAAGATACAAACTAATGGATCTAAAAGATTTTACTCTGTTACTCTGATTTTACTCTGTTACAGTTCATATAAGGGAATCAGTCAATTGAAATAAACTAATTAGGCCCTAATCTATGGATTTCACATGACTGGGAATACAGATATGCATATGTTGATCACAGATTTTTTTAAAAATTAAAGGTAGGGGTGTGGATCAGAAAACTAGTCTGTATCTGATGTGACCACCATTTGCCTCATGCAGTGTGACCGTTGATCAGGCTGTTGAATGTAGTCCCAATCCTCTTCAATGGCTGTGCGAAGTTGCTGGATATTAGCAGGAAGTGGAACACGCTGTCCTACTTGCCGATCCAGAGCATACCAAACATGCTCAATGGGTGACATATCTGGTGAGTATAGAGGCCATGGAAGAACTCTGACATTTTCAGCTTCCACATGAGGTGATGGCAGCGGATGAATGGCACGATAATGGGCCTCAGGATCTTGTCACGGTATTTCTGTGCATTCAAATTGCCATCGATAAAATGCAATTGTGTTTTTTTTAAATTTATTTTTATTTCACCTTTATTTAACCAGGTAGGCTAGTTGAGAACAAGTTCTCATTTGCAACTGCGACCTGGCCAAGATAAGGCATAGCAGTGTGAACAGACAACACAGAGTTACACATGGAGTAAACAATTAACAAGTCAATAACACAGTAGAAAAAAGGGGAGTCTATATATACATTGTGTGCAAAAGGCATGAGAAGGTAGGCAAATAATTACAATTATGCAGATTAACACTGGAGTGATAAATGATCAGATGGTTATGTAAAGGTAGAGATAGAGATATTGGTGTGCAAAAGAGCAGAAAAATAAATAAATAAAAACAGTATGGGGATGAGGTAGGTGAAAATGGGTGGGCTATTTACCAATAGACTATGTACAGCTGCAGCGATCGGTTAGCTGCTCAGATAGCAGATGTTTGAAGTTGGTGAGGGAGATAAAAGTCTCCAACTTCAGCGATTTTTGCAATTCGTTCCAATCACAGGCAGCAGAGAACTGGAACGAAAGGCGGCCAAATGAGGTGTTGGCTTTAGGGATGATCAGTGAGATACACCTGCTGGAGCGCGTGCTACGGATGGGTGTTGCCATCGTAACCAGTGAACTGAGATAAGGCGGAGCTTTACCTAGCATGGACTTGTAGATGACCTGGAGCCAGTGGGTCTGGCGACGAATATGTAGCGAGGGCCAGCCGACTAGAGCATACAAGTCGCAGTGGTGGGTGGTATAAGGTGCTTTAGTGACAAAACGGATGGCACTGTGATAAACTGCATCCAGTTTGCTGAGTAGAGTGTTGGAAGCAATTTTGTAGATGACATCGCCGAAGTCGAGGATCGGTAGGATAGTCAGTTTTACTAGGGTAAGTTTGGCGGCGTGAGTGAAGGAGGCTTTGTTGCGGAATAGAAAGCCGACTCTTGATTTGATTTTCGATTGGAGATGTTTGATATGGGTCTGGAAGGAGAGTTTAGAGTCTAGCCAGACACCTAGGTACTTATAGATGTCCACATATTCAAGGTCGGAACCATCCAGGGTGGTGATGCTGGTCAGGCGTGCGGGTGCAGGCAGCGAACGGTTGAAAAGCATGCATTTGGTTTTACTAGCGTTTAAGAGCAGTTGGAGGCCACGGAAGGAGTGCTGTATGGCATTGAAGCTCCTTTGGAGGTTAGATAGCACAGTGTCCAAGGACGGGCCGGAAGTATATAGAATGGTGTCGTCTGCGTAGAGGTGGATCAGGGAATCGCCCGCAGCATGAGAAACATCATTGATATATACAGAGAAAAGAGTCGGCCCGAGAATTGAACCCTGTGGCACCCCCATAGAGACTGCCAGAGGACCGGACAGCATGCCCTCCGATTTGACACACTGAACTCTGTCTGCAAAGTAATTGGTGAACCAGGCAAGGCAGTCATCCGAAAAACCGAGGCTACTGAGTCTGCCGATAAGAATACGGTGATTGACAGAGTCGAAAGCCTTGGCAAGGTCTATGAAGACGGCTGCACAGTACTGTCTTTTATCGATGGCGGTTATGATATCGTTTAGTACCTTGAGCGTGGCTGAGGTACACCCGTGACCGGCTCGGAAACCAGATTGCACAGCGGAGAAGGTATGGTGGGATTCAAGATGGTCAGTGATCTGTTTGTTGACTTGGCTTTCGAAGACCTTAGATAGGCAGGGCAGGATGGATATTGGTCTGTAACAGTTTGGGTCCAGGGTGTCGCCCCCTTTGAAGAGGGGGATGACTGCGGCAGCTTTCCAATCCTTGGGGATCTCAGACGATATGAAAGAGAGGTTGAACAGGCTGGTAATAGGGGTTGCGACAATGGCGGCGGATAGTTTCAGGAATAGAGGGTCCAGATTGTCAAGCCCAGCTGATTTGTACGGGTCCAGGTTTTGCAGCTCTTTCAGAACATCTGCTATCTGGATTTGGGTAAAGGAGAACCTGGAGAGGCTTGGGCGAGTAGCTGCGGGGGGGGGGGGGGGGGGGAGCTGTTGGACGAGGTTGGAGTAGCCAGGCGGAAGGCATGGCCAGCCGTTGAGAAATGCTTGTTGAAGTTTTCGATAATCATGGATTTATCGTGGTGACCGTGTTACCTAGCCTCAGTGCAGTGGGCAGCTGGGAGGAGGTGCTCTTGTTCTCCATGGACTTCACAGTGTCCCAAAACTTTTTGGAGTTGGAGCTACAGGATGCAAACTTCTGCCTGAAGAAGTTGGCTTTAGCTTTCCTGACTGACTGTGTGTATTGGTTCCGTTTGTTGTCTGTAGCTTATGCCTGCACATGCCATAACCCCACCGCCACCATGGTCACTCTGTTCACAACATTGACATCAGCAAATCGCTCGCCCACACAACGCTATACACATGGTCTGCGATCGTGAGGCCGATTGGACATACTGCCAGATTCTCTAAAATGCCGCTAGAGGTGGCTTATGGTAGAGAAACTAACATTCAATGATCAATTATCTGGTGGACATTCCTGCAGTCAGCATGCCAATTGCATGCTCCTTCAAAACCTGAGACATCTGTGGCATTGTGTTATGTGACAAACTGCACATTTCAGAGTGGCCTTTTATTGTCCCCTACAAATCATTGTGTTTAATCAGCTTCTTGATATGCCACACCTGTCAGTTGAATGAATTATCTTGGCAAAGGAGAAATACTCTCTAATAGGGATGTGAACAAATTTGTGAACAACATTTTTGAGAAACAAGCTTTTTGTGCATATGGAAAATGTCTGGGATCTTTTATTTCCGCTCATGACACATGGGACCAACACTTTACATGTTGTATTTATATTTTTGCTCAGTGTATAATTTCAAACATATGTGGAGAATATGCTGTGTGTAATTTTTAAAATGCGCATTTTATTTAAATGTTGATATCAACACCACTCTATCAGAATTTTCTTCATGGAATAGGTCTACTGGTGATTGTATTATAAATCCTATTGTTTGCTCTCATCTATTTACCAAACGTCATGTGACTCAAATAAGGGAACCTTTTCCATTGGGCATCAATTGTCTCGAGATTGTGGTTCATGTTTTTTTCCCCATGTAAGAGTTTGTTGATCATTATTTCAGTTTGCATGTATAGTTTATCCCCTGCTGGCAATACGTTGTTGACCAATGCGAAATTAGTCTTTTTTTTGTTTTTCTACCTGATAAATGCAGGTATTGAACAAGAGTTAGCCTCTGTATTTGTTGGAATCCCTTTTGCACAAAATAGAATAGGCTTCTCGCATTATATACATTTTTATAAATGAATATGCTTTGCCATTGTGCAGAAACGCGTATATTTGCGCTTGACAAATAAGACAAACGTCCTCATATGCCCCCCCCACGTTAGCCTACACAACACAACTACAGTGTCAGGCACGGTATGCACAAAATATGTTATTTTATGCCACAATCCTGTGTTAAAAACCATGGCTGTGTCTGCAATAAACCAATTTCAGCACTCGAACACTGACACCAAGTGGCGAAAATTGCTCCATTCATGCTTTTTGGTGAAGTGCGCGCATAGAATACATATTCAGGCCCGGGCTACAGACTTGTTGATGAAATTGGCGTCTTCTCTTCATTATGTTTGCATTTCTGTAATAAATTCTATAAAAAATACCATTATGATGGCTGTGATATTGAATTAACTTTATTGTCAATAGGCCGTGACTTGTCCTAAGTGGGACCCTAATTATATGAAATTGGCCACATTGCACCATACATTTGTATCATCATATAGCTAGCAGCACCTGACTATAAATACACCTGAATATAAAGAAAGAGGTGTTATAATAACTGTGTGATATAACTGTCTGCTGTCTCAGACTGAGTCAAACCCACGCTGTAATAAAAAAAACACCTTTGTCAATTTGACAGGCCCTAGACTCTTCTATGAGTGCGTTTACGCAGCGCGCGCCCTATCGACGTAAACACGTGCACTTCCATGGTTACAGGTTTCTCTTTTTTCTTCTCCACCATCCGTCTCCCTTTATCGCATTATTCCCTGACAACTGCAGCGATGGCGGAACCCGTGGCATCGGACGCAATAGCAACAGACGCAGCTCTTTCTCCGGCTGTAAGCCCGGGTTCGGAGCCTCCATCCATGGCGCTCTCTCCTTCTGCAGGCGGCTCCCAGCGGCTTCTTTTCTCCCACGATTTGGTGTCAGGTCGTTATCGCGACTTGGTCCGGTTCGGCCTAGTCAGAATGATACAAGGCGAGGAGGAGTTTGATTCAGACTCGGACCTCGACGATGGCGGAGGTAGAGACGGCGGAGGAGGTGGCTGTATCCCCTGTAACTCTGACACCGAGAGCAGTGTTGTGGACAGTCTGGCACCTCTGGGAAGGGGTTTTGTCCGGGTGCAGTGGTACCCAGAAGGAGGGAAGCAAGACATACGGGAAACAAAGGTAATTGTCTGCTAACGTTAGCTAACTAGCCACACAATATGTGTTCAACGCTGGAGGTAACATTAGTTAGCTAGCTTCAAGCACAAGGTGTGTTTTGCCGTTATTGACAGATAACGTTAGCTGGTTAAATTAATTAGTAACGTTACACCGCCACCGGTTTAGCATGCTATAACCGGCATTGCGAACGTTTTGTCCGCGCGCTTGTGTATTTGTTGCAATTACTGTACCTAGCTTCAGCATATTGCCCACATTTCTTGAAATGTCCAGTACAACTGGGTGTGACTTAGCAGGCTTGGCTAGCTAACTTTTTATTACTGATAGCTGGTATAACGATTAGCTAGTTTGTTAGTGTCATTGGCACATTGTTAGTTATACCCAAATAAATGACTTACTCCACAAACCAGTTTAGCTGACTGGCAGGTTTGCTAGGCTAACTTATTAGCTAATTAAACGAACATTGCTGATAAATTAGATAACCTGAGATGCAAACTAGCTTTCAGTAAATTAATCATTGACAACTTTTGTAGAAGAGGGAACACTTGCTAAAACTGCTGCTTAAACAATGAGAGAAAGAACTTTAACTGAATCATGTAAGGTGGTCTCTAGCTGATGCTGTATCTGACACTGACAGCTCAAACTAGCCATGACCCATCATCACATTAGAGGAGATTGCTGAGATTATATCACTGACGGAACAATGACCCAGATGTTTAACCGGATTTATAAACCTGAAGCATCTGGTTGACGTTTCCACTCACCACCAAATGTGATGAGCAGAAGCCCAGTTTCCGGCAGTGGGAGGAGATGGGATGAGACTTAATGCACATTTTGTAATCGATTAAGCATATTTGATCTCAATGCAGGTTTCTGTTCCCAAAAGAGACGGTTGTTTAGGAGTGCCAGGGCGAATTGAGTTATTGCACACGCGTAGGCCTTCTCTAACGGAATCTGTAAATACATGCTAGAATGCGTCAATAGGATCTCGCTAGCTCGTGCTGGGTTCTGCCCACCTCCTTGCTTGTTCTGCCCACTATTATTCATTTGCTACCATTGGAAACAGGCTGTGGTTTATCTTGGGTTAGTTATAAAAATCTTTGATTCTATGCTATCCCTCCACTACACGAGGAGTCAGTTTAATCAAAGATACTGATGGTGTAATGTTAGTTTTCCATTGACCAAAGGCAGTTTTAAAGTGGATAACATCCTGCATGACTGCCATTTTAAAGTGGATAGGTTTTGCTGACGTTTCATTTTTAATTAACAATAATACATCTATACAAAGCTATAAATGGTATTTATCCTTGCCTATGAATGCATTTCACATTAGCTACATAACTTAGTCGGAAGCGAATTGAGGCTATTGCCTAGTATATTCATTATCAAATCAGGTAGCCATAAAACTATGCTCCCAAAAATGTACACTCAATGTCTTATATGTGGTCTTAAGCATATTACATAAGGAAAGATAACCTATGCCATCACGTAAATAGGGTCCAATTGATTCACAACATGAATTCAAATATCCAATCCCACAAAGCCCATGCATAAAAGCTTTGTCGAGCCAGTATCATTACAAACCAAATAGAGAGAGATATTGACATAATGGGATTCAGTACTGCAGTAACAGGGAGCTCACTCCAGGGCCTTATGGAAAAGGGTCACACTGAGGGAGTGGAGCTGGGATGGGCTGGGCCTAGAAGATACTCACGGTGAACAGTGCAGGCAGGCCGTGCTGCTTTGTCCTCTGGGGTAAATGTGTAAAGTTCTAGCAATGGAGTCAGGGTCTGGAAGTCAGGACAAAGGTCTAGTCATGTATCTGTGGGGATAACAATGGGTCAGGGATGTTTACCTACACACACACAAACAAGGGTGACTGGGCTTTCTGTGACTTTGAATGATAGTCATGTTTTAGGCCTTAAACATTGCCTTCCGTGTGTGTTTTTGTCCATCCTTATCAGTTTGTGTGTTTGTCCAGCTTGATTCTTCTTCTCTGTGTGTATTCTTCTTCCCTGTGTGTGTGCGTCTGTTAGGCTGTCCATTAGGGTTGGGACCTCACGATACAATATTGCGACACTCGGGTGCCGATATATGTATATCGATCCTCATGGTTCTATATGTATTGCGATTTGTTGTTCCATATTGCTCAATCTATGTCTACTGCAGAGTGCCATGAGAACTAGTTTTGATCAGTCATAGAAATAAAGGTGCTGAAAACAAATTGGCTCCCTATTTAAAAAGAGATAATGACTGGAGTTTTGGTGCAGATGCAAAAATGATATTGTCTAAACAATATGATCTATCGTCTAATAATATCCCGATGTGTAACTGTATCGATTTGGTTTCCCCCATCACTACTGTCAGTGTGCGTCCTCTGTCCACCTACTGCTCAGATGGTGTTTCTTCAGTCACATGTTCTCTTGAGCAACTTAATTCATGACCAGGCCTCTTCCTGCAGTATGCAAAAATTGCGTATTTCCAAGAAAGTTTATCCTTTGACTGACTGCATTTTTTGCCTACCTTCCTCTGCTTTATACCCATTTTCACACTCTTTTGAGATAGGGGGATGCATCAATGTGTACGAAAAGTCATAACCTCAGCCCTAGTTTTGCATAGCCATGCATCCAAAACACGTTGTCACACCAACCTTTGGATGTCTGAAGAATTGTCTAGAATGGTGTGCAATTATTTTGTTGTTGTGGATTTTACATTTCAAGAACCTCCCCCCACGTGCTTGTGGAAGGGGTGCGGCGTTATGTTCGTCACTGTTTTGCGACTGGGTCGGACACATTTTGCAGAGTTGTTGCGTATGCTAGTTTGTAACATTGAAAACCTGGAGGGAAAAACTGAATTCTGTTTTGCCAGTGGTGTGCTCTATACATACAATCGAGTCATTGAAGGCACTACAACTCCTCTGCTTGATCACTACAAAAAAATATGTTATGACGTGTCTACTTACAGGCTATGGTAAAGGTTTAGTGTATCAAGTGTTGCCGATGGTCTCCGATTTATTGAAATTGAAAGTCACCACAAACACCGCATACATCAACCTATTTTGATGGGATTTTAATCAGCTATTCCCGACCACTGTTGTTCCTACGGCCCAAAACTAATTAAGTGGGCACCTTTTTTGAGCTCCGCCCAAGCAAGGGATTGGTTTGAGGTGTTGTGAGGTGTCACTGGTTTCCACCCCTTTGTAGCTACTTTCTGCCATTGACTTCAAGGCCTTCCTATTAGGGAAGCCTGGCTACCTGAATCCCCGATCCACCAGCCTCGGTCTCCCTCACTGATACTGCAGTTATTATTCCCCAAAGGTTTTTACCAATGGGGAGTTTATTCAGGATTTGAATGGCAGATATTTACTTCAAGACAGAGAAAGCGAACAACAAATAGTCTCGACAAATGGGTAGATAGGCCTATGGCTCAGTCTTGTGACATGTTGTCTCAACTACGGATGCACAATATACAGTGCCTTGCGAAAGTATTCGGCCCCCTTGAACTTTGCGACCTTTTGCCACATTTCAGGCTTCAAACATAAAGATATAAAACTGTATTTTTTTGTGAAGAATCAACAACAAGTGGGACGCAATCATGAAGTGGAACGACATTTATTGGATATTTCAAACTCTTAACAAATCAAAAACTGAAAAATTGGGCGTGCAAAATTATTCAGCCCCCTTAAGTTAATACTTTGTAGCGCCACCTTTTGCTGCGATTACAGCTGTAAGTCGCTTGGGGTATGTCTCTATCAGTTTTGCACATCGAGAGACTGACATTTTTTCCCATTCCTCCTTGCAAAACAGCTCGAGCTCAGTGAGGTTGGATGGAGAGCATTTGTGAACAGCAGTTTTCAGTTCTTTCCACAGATTCTCGATTGGATTCAGGTCTGGACTTTGACTTGGCCATTCTAACACCTGGATATGTTTATTTTTGAACCATTCCATTGTAGATTTTGCTTTATGTTTTGGATCATTGTCTTGTTGGAAGACAAATCTCTGTCCCAGTCTCAGGTCTTTTGCAGACTCCATCAGGTTTTCTTCCAGAATGGTCCTGTATTTGGCTCCATCCATCTTCCCATCAATTTTAACCATCTTCCCTGTCCCTGCTGAAGAAAAGCAGGCCCAAACCATGATGCTGCCACCACCATGTTTGACAGTGGGGATGGTGTGTTCAGGGTGATGAGCTGTGTTGCTTTTACGCCAAACATAACGTTTTGCATTGTTGCCTTTTTTTTGCATTGTTGTTCAATTTTGGTTTCATCTGACCAGAGTACCTTCTTCCACATGTTTGGTGTGTCTCCCAGGTGGCTTGTGGCAAACTTTAAACTACACTTTTTATGGATATCTTTAAGAAATGGCTTTCTTCTTGCCACTCTTCCATAAAGGCCAGATTTGTGCAATATACGACTGATTGTTGTCCTATGGACAGAGTCTCCCACCTCAGCTGTAGATCTCTGCAGTTCATCCAGAGTGATCATGGGCCTCTTGGCTGCATCTCTGATCAGTCTTCTCCTTGTATGAGCTGAAAGTTTAGAGGGACGGCCAGGTCTTGGTAGATTTGCAGTGGTCTGATACTCCTTCCATTTCAATATTATCGCTTGCACAGTGCTCCTTGGGATGTTTAAAGCTTGGGAAATATTTTTGTATCCAAATCCGGCTTTAAACTTCTTCACAACAGTATCTCGGACCTGCCTGGTGTGTTCCTTGTTCTTCATGATGCTCTCTGCGCTTTTAACGGACCTCTGAGACTATCACAGTGCAGGTGCATTTATACGGAGACTTGATTACACACAGGTGGATTGTATTTATCATCATTAGTCATTTAGGTCAACATTGGATCATTCAGAGATCCTCACTGAACTTCTGGAGAGAGTTTGCTGCACTGAAAGTAAAGGGGCTGAATAATTTTGCACGCCCAATTTTTCAGTTTTTGATTTGTTAAAAAAGTTTGAAATATCCAATAAATGTCGTTCCACTTCATGATTGTGTCCATATACAGTTTTATATATTTATGTTTGAAGCCTGAAATGTGGCAAAATGTCGCAAAGTTCAAGGGGGCCGAATACTTTCGCAAGGCACTGTATCGGAATTGGTCGATATTAGCTAAAAATGGCAACATCGGTATCGGCCCGATGTAAAAAAATCGGTCAAAGCTACCGTGCATACCTATATAACGTATGTACAGGACGCAATGAAGGCACGTAAAATTTTGCGCAACACAGCATTCCTAACCTAGCCCACAATGTCTGTTTGGATTGAGCAATCAACAAGTCGTGTAGTCATTTGAAAGAGTAAGACAATTTCAGCGAGACAACTCAAAGGTGAAATCCATTAAAGCCAATATAATGGAATTCATTGCCCTTACCAATCAACCGCTCTCTGTCGTGGGTGATGTTGGCTTTCACCGACTGGTCGAGCACCGGTACACACTATCAAGTGCGCTATTTTTCAGATGTTGCCCTACCGGAGTTGCATAGTAATAGCGTCACTGCTATTTGCTTCATAACATACATACTATGGAAGGCAGTTTGGGTCATTGCGTGTCAAAAAAGATACAGTAGCACTGTTAAAGCTGTACAAAAAAGTCTGCAAATACTGGCCACGAACAATGTGTTTACAATACCGCGTTGGTAATAAAGCTTTAATTTGTTCGACTGCAACTTCTGGGGTAGCTAGCTTTAGCTTGTTACCTAGCTAGCACTGAGACAATCAGCCTGAAAACAATGACCAGTAGAAACTGCAGTCATTTTCATTATTCTTAGCAATGATTTAGGAATACTTGTAAGTATTGTTGTTCACCTATTGAAATTTAACTTCAGTTAATAAAAATAAATAGCTGGCCAGCTACTTAACCCTGTTGCCCAAAGCTAACGTTATAAGCAGCCAGCGAGCTTTATCTGGCTAGTGAGGCTCCACCGGGTTATGTGTTGTGAAGCTAGCCACTATAAGGATTAGTCACAATAGTGGAATTTGCGGTTTGCCTTCAAAATAAAAGTATGTCATTGACAGTGATGCAAATGAATACAAATAGAATTATGCCATACTTTTATTTTGAAGGCTAGCCGCAAAGTCGACTTGTGGCTAATCCTTATTGTGGCTAGCTTCACATAGATGGGTCTGACCACCATAATCAAATAAGAACTGTCTTATAAAGTAGGGTTATTTTGGTTGACACCTAGCGATATAGTTAGCTAGTTAACTATATAGCTACTGAAACAGATGTCGTTTTGCTATGTTTTTGGGGAAGAACATTGTTTGCATCCATTAGCTAGCCAGCTTTTTTTTATGACCAGCACTGTAGGTGTGCGAGACAACTTTACCAGCATCATAGCATACGTATCGATGAATCGTTGTGACTCATGAAATACGAGTGATAGTGTAATAACTACGTAAAACATTTATGAATGCGTTAAATTATTATGTGAGGTGCAGTCATATTCAGGTCCTGATTGGTCAAATAGTGTTGTGTGTCAAAGGTTGTGTGTGTCAAACAACAGCCTGGATTCGAACCAGGGACTGTAGTGACGCCTCTCGCCATGAGATACAGTGCCTTAGACTGCTGCGTCTGTGTGTGTGTGTGTGTGTGTGTGTGAAGCATTCTAGTACAGTTAAATAGTTAAAAGGCTGCTAAAATTGTAATTATTGGTTATCATTATCAGGGTTTTTTTGGCAAGTAAAATATTGTATATCGGTATCGGCCAAAAATGTCATATCTGTGCATCATTAGTCTCAACGTGACATATGCGTCCGTGAGCTAAAGTTGAACTAATTCCCTCTCGTATTCAGTTCCTCGCAGACATACTCGGAGATAGCGTAGTAGAAAAATAAGTGTCCTGTGGGGTGCCAAGCTTGCATTTCCCACTGTTACCTCTGTAGTTTATTTTTCTTCAGATGGAATCATATTACTCTTAATCAAGTTTCCCCGTGGAAACTTATTTAGATGCACGCTGCCGCCTCAACAACGGCAGACTGACACTATTTTATCTGCACTGTAATGAGCTACGCTGCTTTTTTCCTATGAAATCCTAATGACATCTCCAAAAGGAGAGTATTGTATGATTGGTCTCAGTTTCTTCCACTGGTGTGGCACTGTTTCAATTAGAGGTTGACCGATTAATCGCCTTGGGCGATTTTCAAGTAATCAGCCTTTTTGCACGCTGATTATGGCCGATTATATTGCAATCCACGAGGATTGCAGCATCAAAAGGACCTTGTGGCTGCAAGGATCCAAGGTAAGTTGCAAGCTAGCATTAAACTTATCTAATAAAACACAATCAATCTTCACATAATCACTAGGTAACTACTACACAGGGTTGTTGATACTAGGTTAACTAGCTTGTCCTGCGTTGCATATAATCAATGTGGTGCCTGTTAATTTATCATCGAATCACATCCTACTTTAACTTGATGATTTAACAAAAGCGCATTTGCGAAAAAATCACAATCGTTGCACGAATGTACCTAACCATAAACATCAATGCCTTTCTTAAAATCAATGCACCGAAGTATATATTTTTTAAACCTGCATATTTAGTTCAAATAAATGCATGGTACCAGGCAATATTAACTAGGGAAATTGTGTCACTTCTCTTGCGTTCATTGCAAGCAGAGTCCGGGTATGTGCAGCAGTTTGGGCCGCCTGGCTCGTTGCGAACTGTGTGAAGACCATTTCTTCCTAACAAAGACCGTACTAATTTGCCAGAATTTTACATAATTATGACAACATTGAAGGATGTGCAATGTAACAGTAGTATTTAGACTTAGGGTTGCCGCCCGTTGGATAAAATACAGAACGGTTCCGTATTTCACTGAAAGAATAAACGTTTTGTTTTCGAAATTATAGTTTCCCGGATTTGATCATATTAATGATCAACGGCTCGTATTTCTGTGTTTATTATAATTAAGTATATGAAAGAGCAGTGGTAGGCAGCAGCAGGCTGGTAAGCATTCATTCAAACAGCAGCTCTTAGCAGTGCTGGGATGCACAGGGCTGTTTATGGCTTCCAGATTAGGCTGGCAATAAAGTAACTTTAAGAACATGTAATAGTCAAAAATATATGAAATATAAATGGTATAGAGAGAAATAGTCCTATAATTCCTAAAATAACTACAACCTAAAACTTCTTAACTGGGAATATTGAGGAACCAATATATATATATATATATATATATTCCCAGAGGAACCACCAGCTTTCATATGTTCTCATGTTCTGAGCAATAAACTTAAACGTTAGCTTTTTTACATGGCACATATTGCACTTTTACTTCTCCAACACTGTGTTTTTGCATTATTTAAACCAAATTGAACATGTTTCATTATTCATTTGAGACTAAATTGAAAGGGATAACGAATCCCGTTTGTGTCGTCCGTTTAGGGAAAGTACCTGTGTAATTGTGCACCCAGCTCACCTAGGTGCTTCGCTTTATCACATTTGACATTGTCCGTAAGCTTGAGTTAATTTGCACACAACAAAAAGAAAAATCACACAATGATGGAAAGACCTGTGTGTTGTCCTTGTTAATGCTGACAGAAAAGAGCTCCAACTTCATAATCATAGCCTCAATTTTGTCCTGCACATTGAATATAGTTGCGGCGCGTCCCTGTAATCCTGGATTCAGATCATTCAGGCGAGAAAAAATGTCACCCAGATAGGCCAGTCACGTGAGAAACTCATCATGCAAGCGGTCAGACAAGTGAAAATTATGATCAGTAAAGAAAACTTTAAGCTCGTCTCTCAATTTTAAAAAACGTGTCAATACTTTGCCCCTTGATAACCAGCGCACTTCTGTATGTTGTAAAAGCATTACTTGGTCACTGCCCATATCATTGCATAATGCAGAACATACACGAGAGTTCAGGGGCCTTGCTTTAACAAAGTTAAGCATTTTCACTGTAGTGTTCTAAACATTTTTCAAGCTGTCAGGCATTCTCTTGGCTGCAAGAGCCTCTCGGTGGATGCTGCAGTGTACCCAAGTGGCGTCAGGAGCAAATACTTGCACGCGCGTTACCACTCCACTGTCTCTCTGTCATGACTTTTGCACCATCAGTACAGATACCAACACATCTTGACCACCAAAGTCCATTTGATGTCACAAAGCTGTCCAGTACTTTGCAAATATCCTCTCATGTCCTGGTTTCCAGTGGTTTGCAGAAGAGGATGTCTTCCTTAATTGACCCCCCATAAACGTAACGGGCATATCAGGAGCTGTGCCAGGACCGCCACGCCTGTTGACTCATCCAGCTGTAACGCATATAATTTACTGGCTTGTATGCGAAGCAGTAATTGTTTCAAAACATCTCCTGCCATGTCACTGATGCATCGTGAAGCAGTATTGTTTGATGAAGGCATTGTCTGTATAGTTTATTTTTGGCCTTTCCCCCCAGCATTGTCCCAGACAGATCCGCGGCAGCAGGAAGAATAAAGTCCTCCACAGTAGTATGGGGCTTGCCTGTCCTAGCCACTCAGTAGGTCACCATATATGACTCTTCCAGCCCCTTCTTATTAATGGTATATGTTGCTTTTATACATGTCTTACTACTCAAAAGCCGTCTTTATTATTGCTCAAAAAACTCCTGTGGCTTATTTTTCAAATGGTCATGTTTCGTTTCTAAATGTCTGCGCGAGAGTGAAGGTTAATGTGATTGGATGTTAATTATTTGACTAGGCTACCTGTATTTGACATTGTGTTGTTATTTTGCTGAAGACTAGATGGTTTAATGTTATTTTTGGCAGTGAAACGAGGCTACTCAGGCGAGGGGTAAAAAAAAACTCACCCAAATGTATAGCCTCGTTGGAAAATATAAATATACTGTTTGAAAATGTGAAGAATTTGGAGTACCCCCGACGGCATTGCGCGTACCCCAGTTTGAGAATACCTGATCTAGGGCAAGGACACTCTCTGTGATGGTTTTGTTTTCCCCTATAGTGATCTCTCCATCCAACCTGATTGGAAAGGAAGGTGCTTTGCTACTTCTATCAGAGGTGGACTTCTAACCAATGTTTTGACCTTGCTTTCTTCAAGACTTATGAGTGAAATTATTTTAATGAGGCTCAGTTGATTAGAATGTATAGCTACCCCTTTTTAAAATGTTTGGATAGGAAGGGGCTTGGCACTCACAAAGGTGGGCTACAGTCACATTATAAACTGTACGAAGAACCCCATGTTTCAACCTTGCTGTCTTCAAGACTTATGTGTGAAAAGCTGTTTATATCGGGCTCGGTTAAATGGAATAACCACTAACTGGCACTGCCCCCTGAATAGCAATAGTTACATTGCTAGCCTAGCAAGGACTGAAAATAGTGCCTCTTGACTATAAAGGACATTGTCTCGTCCCTCAATGAGGATAAGGGGCCTATTGAAGGACTTTTACAGGGTTCATGCTGTGGAAGCCTGTGGCTGCCTTCAATTCAGTACAGTGAAAGTGAGCGCACAGCGGTATTGCTAGAACACTAGCTAACTCAGCCCCTTTGCTGCAGTACACTGTCTAGTACACTGTCTTCCTATGATAGGCTATCCAAGGCTATCACTGCAGCAGGTAGCTGACAGTGGAACGCAGGGCGTGGTACTGTGGTGGGGCGATGGTTTCCCTCCCACCCTCTTATCCCTTATTCAAGGCTGGGCTTGGAGACCGATCTGTCAGACTGAGGGGGCCTGAGGTGACCGTGACGCCCAGGCCAGGGGCTCCTCCCTGGGGGGATGGCGTTGGCCCTGGGGGTGGAGGAGAAGTGGAGTGTGGCGTAATGCTGGTAATGACGATGGGTTCAGAGAGGGATGACGAGAGAAAGAGAGGGATGGAAAGTGTAAGGGGAGGGAGATGGAAAGAGAACGAGGGGTAATGAGAGGGGGCACGAGGGAGAGATACAGCGAGGGGAGGGAAAGAAGAAGAGATGGGCTTGATCTGGGCAGATGGTTGCTATGCTAATGAAGAGCTTTTTGTCCTTAAGTTTTAAGGGCCCCCCTTCGGGCCCATTGGTTCTTTTTTTCCTTTTCCCTTTTTTATTTTACCAGGCTCTATTTATAGTGTTTTTTCTTGTTGCAGGCAGTTACAGTTATAGGCCTAACCCCTTAGTTTGCTGAATAGGCCAATATCTATATTTTTTTTTTACATACCGACTTGGGAGTATTTGGTCTCTTTTTATTGTCCTGAAGGTAGTGCGGTACTTTCAGGATGCAGTTTAAAGGTATTTCTACGGCTAATCTATGCTAGGCTAAAATGCTGCTTATCAGCATTGACCAGTATTGTTCTTTATTTGTTTGCAAAGCGCTGACTCTGGTTTATCCAGGGTAATGAGTGAGCATTCCGTCACATAACGGCAGGTGTTGGGCACTGGAATGTAAATAATGGTGTGATATACATTAGGTATCACCACACGACTAGCTGAAAAGGCATTAGCGGTATGCTTTTTAGAGGCTCGTAAGCAGCAGCACAGCAATGATAAGTTGAACAAGGCTCATGCTTTGATTTTCTGACCTCGTCTCTCCCGCTCTGTCCCCTCTGGAGAACATGATGTCATACATAAGCCTTGGTCCTATTTGTCACCTTTTTGCCCCGTCACCCACCCCGGTCTCATTTGCTGCTTTATTGGGCTGGCCTGTCTGCTAGTGATCTATGGGAAGTTGGAAGGATCCATCTCAGTGATGGGTTTGGGGAGGGTGCTTTACTCGCTGCCTTGCCTGCACGGTGAATCCCATCCTTCATCCTGGCCTGCCCTATCCCTCTCCGCAAGAGCTCTGGGATCACTTCGCTGGCCAAGACCAGAGTTTTCCCACACTTGGTCCTGGTGGCCCCACCTGGGTGCGCGTTTAGGTTTTTGCCTTCGCACTACACAGCTGATTCATATAACCAACTCATCAAGCTTTGATTATTTGAATCCGCTGTGTAGTGCAAGGGCAAAAACCAAAATGTGAAACCGGGGGAGGCGGGGGACGAACCCTGGCCTATACAGTTGATGCCTTGTAATCCAGCGAGTTGACTGCAGTTAACATGCCCAGTCACTCCATGTGCTGATAACAGTAGCTAGCTAACCTTCTCCAATCATAGAGACATCAACCATCTTGTCATTATTAGGTTATTAATTATCTAGCCAACTTATTAGCATGGTGCTTGAATAATTGCCATTAGCGGTTAGCCATTCCCTACTGAGGAGGCTTAAGATATCACAAATTAGGGTATCTGTATTTAGACATCGGATGATCCTAATTGACTTACAGTTAAGACTAAACGACTGACACCACCGTGATGTTAGGCCATTCTCCTCACATGTTAATTGACATGTCTTCATGATGTTTGTTTTGACACAATTAGCATTAGCATCGCAGTCATTAGCCACATTTAGCGAACTGAGGGTCTTTGCTACTATGTAGCTTTTTCGTTACTAGCCTCATTGCTAATTAGTAATCTGGTTCTAGTCCTGTAGTGCTCAGAGAATAGGCTAAACTGCAGGTCCTGTGGTTGACTATTAATGAAGTAATCTGGGACACATTGCCACTGCCAAGTAGCCTCCGTGTTCGAAGGGAGTGCATGAGCTTGAGTAATGTTGAGCAGGTGCCAGGGCCTTAGCGTAGAGAGTGGAGACACACACACACACACACGTCACACATTCACAAGCAGCCAGAACAAGGGATCATCAGCAGAGGGAGAGAAAGTGACAGGTCTGGAAGGTGAAGAGGCCCTGCAGCAGGTGGATGCGAGGTTAGATTAGAAAAGAAGAGAAGCAGCGAAGTCATCTTGGATCCATCCTTCCCTATAGTCTAGGGGTCGAGAGAATGGCTTCGTTAACTCACTACAAAGATGTGAAATGATAAGCTGTCCTCCCGCCCTTCTCCTATCCCTCTTCCCCTCCTCCCTGTCCCTGTGGAGTACTGTGCTGGAGAATGCAGAGCAGTGATGTAATGTGGAAGGGTTGTTGTCAACCACACCCCTCCTTAGATTATGTATCTGATGCTCACTCTCTCCCGGTCTCGTTCTCTCGACCTCTCTCTTGCGCTCTCTCTCAAAATTCTATTTAAAGGGCTTTATTGGCATAGGAAAAATATTGCCAAAGCAAGTGAAATAGATAATAAACTAAAGTGAAATAAACAATAACAAATGAACAGTAAAAATTACACTCACAACAGATCCAAATGAATAAAGTCATTTGAAATGTCATGATGTCTAAATACAGTGTTGTAATAATGATGTGCAAATAGTTGAAGTACATAAGGGAAAATAAATTTAGGTTGTATTTACAATGGTGTTTGTTCTTCACTGGTTGCCCTTTTCTTGTGGCAACAGGTCACACATCTTGCTGCTGTATTTTAACCAGCTTGCTTAGAGGGTTTTTCTCCAGGTTCATCTCTCTGTAGGTGATGGCTTTGTTATGGAAGGTTTGGGGATCGCTTCCTTTTAGGTGGTTGTAGAATAACGGCTTTTTTCTGGATTTTGAAAATTAGCGGGTATCGGCCTAATTCTGCTCTGCATGCATGATTTGGTGTTTTACGTTGTAAACTTAGAATATTTTTGCAGAATTCTGCATGCAGTCTCAATTTGGTGTTTTGTGAATTCTTTGTTGGTGAGCTCACAACAGCAATGGGTTCTGTAACTGATTCAAGTATTTTTAGCCACATCCTAATTGGAATATCAAATTTTATTTTCCTTTTGATGGCATAGAAGTCCCTTCTTGCCTTGTCTCTCAGTTCATTCACAGCTTTGTGGAAGTTACCTGTGGTGCTGATGTTTAGGCCAAGGTATGTATAGTTTGTGTGCTGTAGGGCAACGGTGTCTAGATGGAATTTGTATTCGTGGTCCTGGCAACTGGACCTTTTTTGGAACACCATTATTTTGGTCTTACTGAGATTTACTGTCAGGGCCCAGTCTGACAATCTGTGCAGAAGATCTAGGTGCTGCTGTAGGTCCTCCTTTGTTGGGGACAGAAGCACCAGATCATCAGCAAATAGACATTTGACTTCAGATTCTATAAACAGCGCTAAGCGCCGTGACGCAAGCGCCGTGACGCAAGCGCTAAGCGCCGTGATGCAAGCGCCGTGACGCAAGCTCTGTGAAGCAAGCGCCGTGAAGCAAGTGCTAAGCGCTGTGAAGCAAGCAAGCGCTAAGCGCCGTGAAGCAAGCGCTAAGCGCCGTGAAGCAAGCGCTAAGCGCCGTGAAGCAAGCGCTAAGCGCTGTGAAGGGCTGCTGGCAAAAGCAGTAAAGTTTGAATGAATGCTTACAAGCCTGCAGCTGCCTACTACCACTGTCAGACTGCTCTATCAAATCATGGACTTAATTATAATATAAGCGCCGTGACGCAAGCGCTAAGCGCTGTGACGCAAGCGCTGTGACGCTAAGCGCTGTGACGCAAGCGCTGTGACGCAAGCGCTGTGACGCAAGCGCTGTGACGCAAGCGCTGTGACGCAAGCGCTGTGACGCAAGCGCTGTGACGCAAGCGCTAAGCGCTGTGACGCAAGCGCTAAGCGCTGTGACGCAAGCGCTAAGCGCTGTGACGCAAGCGCTAAGCGCTGTGACGCAAGCGCTGTGACGCAAGCGCTGTGACGCAAGCGCTGTGACGCAAGCGCTGTGACGCAAGCGCTGTGAAGCAAGCGCTGTGAAGCAAGCGCTGTGAAGCAAGCGCTGTGAAGCAAGCGCTAAGCGCTGTGAAGCAAGCGCTAAGCGCTGTGAAGCAAGCGCTGTGAAGCAAGCGCTGTGAAGCAAGCGCTAAGCGCTGTGAAGCAAGCGCTGTGAAGGGCTGCTGGCAAAAGCAGTAAAGTTTGAATGAATGCTTACAAGCCTGCAGCTGCCTACTACCACTGTCAGACTGCTCTATCAAATCATGGACTTAATTATAATATAAGCGCCGTGACGCAAGCGCTAAGCGCTGTGACGCAAGCGCTGTGACGCAAGCGCTGTGACGCAAGCGCTAAGCGCTGTGACGCAAGCGCTAAGCGCTGTGACGCAAGCGCTGTGACGCAAGCGCTAAGCGCTGTGACGCAAGCGCTAAGCGCTGTGACGCAAGCGCTAAGCGCTGTGACGCAAGCGCTGTGACGCAAGCGCTAAGCGCTGTGACGCAAGCGCTAAGCGCTGTGACGCAAGCGCTGTGACGCAAGCGCTAAGCGCTGTGAAGCAAGCGCTAAGCGCTGTGAAGCAAGCGCTGTGAAGGGCTGCTGGCAAAAGCAGTAAAGTTTGAATGAATGCTTACAGGCCTACAGCTGCCTACTACCACTGTCAGACTGCTCTATCAAATCATGGACTTAATTATAATATAAGCGCCGTGACGCAAGCGCCGTGACGCAAGCTCTGTGAAGCAAGCGCCGTGAAGCAAGTGCTAAGCGCTGTGAAGCAAGCAAGCGCTAAGCGCCGTGAAGCAAGCGCTAAGCGCCGTGAAGCAAGCGCTAAGCGCCGTGAAGCAAGCGCTAAGCGCCGTGAAGCAAGCGCTAAGCGCCGTGAAGCAAGCGCTAAGCGCTGTGAAGGGCTGCTGGCAAAAGCAGTAAAGTTTGAATGAATGCTTACAAGCCTGCAGCTGCCTACTACCACTGTCAGACTGCTCTATCAAATCATGGACTTAATTATAATATAATAAACACAGAAATAAAAGCCGTTGGTCAGTAATATGGTAAAATCCGGAAACTATCATTTTGATACTTTCCGTATTTAATCGAACAGTTGGCAACCATAAGTCTAAATATTGCTGTTACATTGCACAACCTTCAATGTTATGTCATAATTATGTAAAATTCTGACAAATTAGTTCGCAATGAGCCAGGTGGCCCAAACTGCTGCATTTACCCTGACTCTGCATGCAGTGAACGCAAGAGAAGTGACACAATTTCCCTAGTTAATATTGCCTGCTAACATGAATTTCTTAACAAAATATGCAGGTTTAAAAAATTTTACTTCTCTGCATTGATTTTACGAAAGGCATTGCTGTTTATGGTTAGGTACATTCGTGCAACGATTGTGCTTTTTCTCGCGGATATGCTTTTGTTAAATCATCCCCTGTTTGGCAAAGTAGGATGTGATTCGATGATAAATTAACAGGCACCACATTGATTATATGCAACGCAGGACAAGCTAGTTAACCTAGTATCAACAACCATGTGTAGTAGTTATCTAGTGATTATGTGAAGATTGATTGTGTTTTATTAGATACGTTTAATGCTAGCTTGCAACTTACCTTGGATCCTTGCTGCACTCGTGTAACAGGTGGTCAGCCTGCCACGCAGTTTTCTCGTGCAATGCAATGTAATCGGCCATAATCGGCAAAAAATCCCAATTACCGATTGTTAAGAAAAGCTAATCATGCCGATTTAATCGGCCGACCTCTAGATTGTATTTTGTCCTGTAGTTCATTCTCTCTCTGCCTCGCTCGCTCTCTCTGCCTCTGTGTGTGGTAGATGTGTGCACTGGCGACTTGTGAAGAAAGGCCGGCTGTCTACAGCCTCTCCCTCTGCTGTATTGACACCTCGGTCGGGGAGACAGGCTGGTTCTGTGTCTGGCTTTCTTTCTCTGTTGTTTTTTCCCTCCCCCTCTCTTTCCTCTTTCCTCTTTCCTCTCCCCCAGGAGAACGGGTGTAAAGGCCTAGAACATTACCACACAGCCCCTCTAATGGAGCTGTGTGGTTCTCACTGTCTTGATCCATGGACCGCCAGCTCTGTCAGACATGGCTGGTCTGCTGGAGATGGAGGAGGGAAATGTAGGGAGGTGTGTGTAGGATGGTTTTGTGTGTATGTGTCGTACATGGCCCTGGTGTGTGTGTGTGTGTGAGTGAGACAGAGGGAGAGTGAATCTAGTATGAGATAAATATTTGATCTTTATCATTTTAGGTATGAACATGCTGTATGTGAATGGAGAGCAGGCGTGGCCCAAGGCTGCTCTCTCGCTCTGTCTCTCTCTGTCTCATTTTTCCCCCTCCATCCTTCCTCCTGCACCCCACCTGGAGAGTGTGACTCGTGTAAATGAGCCCAGGAAGACAAAACCAGTACTGTTGTACTAGTGATCTGCATCTTTCCCTTTCAAGACGATTTGATATGCATCTATACATGGGCTCCGATATGATACTGGAACAAAAAACATTTTGGTTTGAAAGGATTTGGTTTGATTAGAGGAACGTTCAATGCGATACGATTCGATGCACTAACAGTTGTTGCATAAATTACATTTAATTTTCCATTCTAAATTCAAATATGCTGCTGATGGAGCTCGTGAGCTGGATCTGTCTGAGCGGACTTCTCTCTCTCTCTTTAAGTTAATCTGAAATTACCATCACCCACAAAGGAATGTCATTTTTGCAGGTTCCGTGTTTGAGCTAGTAATAATAAACTCAGCAAAAAAAGAAATGTCCTCTCACTGTCAACTGTTTATTTTCAGCAAACTTAACGTGTAAATAGTTGTATGAACATAAGATTCAACAACTGAGACAAACTGAACAAGTTCCACAGACATGTAACTAACATAAATGGAGTAATGTGTCCCTAAACAAAGTGGGGGGGAGGAGGGGGGGGGGGGTCAAAATCTAAAGTAACAGTCAGTATCTGGTGTGGCCACCAGCTGCATTAAGTACTGCAGTGCATCTCCTCCTCATGGACTGCACCAGATTTGCCAGTTCTTGCTGTGAGATGTTACCCCACTTTTCCACCAAGGCACCTGCAAGTTCCCGGACATTTCTGGGGGAAATGGCCCTAGCCCTCACCCTCCGATCCAACAGGTCCCAGACGTGGTCAATGGGATTGGGATCTGGGCTCTTCGCTGGCCATGGTAGAACACTGACATTCCTGTCTTGCAGGAAATCACGCACAGAACGAGAAGTATGGCTGGTGGCATTGTCATGCTGGAGGGTCATGTCAGGATGAGCCTGCAGGAAGGGTACCACGTGAGAGAGAAGGATGTCTTCCCTGTAACGCACAGTGTTGAGATTGCCTGCAATGACAACAAGCTCAGTCCGATGATGCTGTGACACACCGCCCCAGACCATGACGGACCCTCCACCTCCAAATCGATCCCGCTCCAGAGTACAGGCCTCAGTGTAGTGCTCATTCCTTCGACGATAAACTCAAATCTGACCTTCACCCCCGGTGAGACACAACTGCGACTCGTTAGTGAAGAGCACTTTTTGCCAGTCTTGTCTGGTCCAGTGACGGTGGGTTTGTGCCCATAGGCAACGTTGTTGCCAGTGATGTCTGGTGAGGACCAGCCTTACAACAGGCCTACAAGCCCTCAGTCCAGCCTCTCTCAGCCTATTGCGGACAGTCTGAGCACTGATGTAGGGATTGTGTTCCTTGTGTAACTCAAGCAGTTGTTGTTGCCATCCTGTACCTGTCCCGCAGGTGTGATGTTCGGATGTACCGATCCTGTGCAGGTGTTGTTACACATGGTCTGCCACTGCTAGGACGATCAGCTGTCCGTCCTGTCTCCCTGTAGCGCTATCTTAGTCGTCTCACAGTACAGACATTGCAATTTATTGCCCGGGCCACATCTGCAGTTCTCATGTCTCCTTGTAGCATGCCTAAGGCATGTTCAAGCAGATGAGCAGGGCTTCTTTCCTTTGGTGTTTTTCAGAGTCAGTAGAAAGGCCTCTTTAGTGTCCAAAGTTTTCAGAACTGTGACCTTAATTGCCTACCGTCTGTCTGTAAGCTGTTAGTGTCTTAATGACCGTTCCACAGGTGCATGTTCTTTAATTGTTTATGGGTCAATAAACAAGCATGGAAAACGGTGTTTAAACCCTTTACAATAAAGATCTGAAGTTATTTGGATTTTCACAAATTATCTTTGAAAGACAGTGTCATGAAAAATGGCCGTTTCTTTTTTTGCTGAGTTCAGTAGAACAATACCCACCAAGAACTTTGAGAGACTTGCGAGAGACTCGATATTTTTATATCAACATTTTATTTATAAAACAAAAATGCAAAATCAAATGGTTTCGACCAGGTTTTCCCAAACTGGGGTACGCAAAATAAAAACGTGATTCACCAAAAAAAAGAAAGGATAGTTGGACTAATTCCCTATCGTATTCAGTTCCTCGCAAACGTACTCGGAGATGGCTTGGTAGAAAAAGATGAAATCATATTTCTCTTAATCAAGTTTTCCTGTGGAAACTTATTTAGATACATGCTGTCGCCTCAACAACGGCAGACTGACACTTATCTGCACTGTAATGAGCTACTCCGCAGTTTCCCAATGAAATCTCCAGTTTCCCAATGAATGATCTCCAAAATCAACTCAAAGTGTTTTTGTCACGTGCGCCGAATACAACCTTAGTGAAATGCTTACTTACAAGCTCTAACCAATGGTGCGGGGGAAAAAAGGTGTGTGTGTGTGTGGGGGGGGGGGTAAGTAAAGAAGTAGAAAGACATTTGAAAAAAGAGTAGCAGGGCTATATACAGACACCTGTTAGTCAGGCTTATTGAGGTAGTATGTACATGTAAGTATTTTTAAAGTGACTATGCATATATGATGAACAGAGTAGCAGAAGCGTAAAAAGAGGGGTTGGCGGGTGGTGGGACACAATGCGGTTAGCCAATGTGCAGGAGCGCTGGTTGGTCGGGCCAATTTAGGTAGTATGTACATGAATGTATAGTTCGAGGTCGACCGATTAATCAGAATGGCCGATTTTAATTAGGGCCGATTTCAAGTTTTCATAACAATCGTAAATCGGTATTTTCTTGCGCCGATTTGCCAATTTTTAAAATTAATTTAATTTATTTTTATTTTATTATTATTATTTTATTTTTTTTAAATTAAAAATTATTTATTTTATTTATTTATTTAAAAAAAAATAGATAGTGACTGCATATAAGATAAACAGAGTAGCAGCAGCGTGAAAGAGGGGTTGGAGAGTATCGTATGATTGGTCTCAGATCTTCCACTGGTGTGGCAAAAAAAAAAAAAAAAGTGATTATTATTATTATTTTAAAAAAATTGTTGTGTGCAAATTAACTCAAGCTTACGGACAATGTCAAATTTGATATAGTACCTGAGTGAGTTGGAAGCGCAATTATGCAGGTACTTTCCCAAAACGGATGACACAAACAACTGGATTCGTTATCCCTTTCATGCCCCGCCTGCAGTCCACTTACCGATATCTGAACAAGAGAGCCTCATTGAAATTGCAACAAGCGGTCCTGTGAAAATTTAATCAGAAGTCACTGCCAGATTTCTGGATAGGGCTGCGCTGTTAAGACACTGATGCCCTTTTCAACCACGTACCTATGTGAGAGTGGATTCTCTGCCCTCACTGGCATGAAAGCTAAATACAAGCACAGACTGTGTGTAAAATGATTTAAGACAGACTCTCTCCAATACAACCCAACATTGCAAATTTGTGTGTACATCCTTTCAAGCACACCCTTCTCATTAACCTGTGGTGCGTTATTCACAATTTTTGATGAACAAATAAGGTTTTATATGTAATGGTTAAATAAACAGCAAAATGATTGATTATATTATTTGTGCCCTGGTCCTTTAAGAGCTCTTTGTTGCTTCCCACGAGCCGGGTTGTGACAAACACACTAATTCTTATGGTTAATACATTTATTGTAGTGTGTATGTGGCAGGCTTACAATGATGGTAGAAAACAACATTTGAGAGTGCGCTGACCCTGGTGTTAGAGGGGGTACGCAGCTGGAGGTTGAATGTTTGAAGGGGTATGAGACAACTTTGGGAACCACTGGTTTAGACTATTTTGGAAGATTTTACATTTTTTAAACCTAAGCCCTAGTCAGCAGGAAGGCTATGTAGCCAGATGAGTCGTGTCTCAGGTGGTTGTTTAGGCTACTTTATTCTGGTTAAACACAATTTCCAATAGCGTCTTTGATAACAATAACCCAGCAAATTACATTGGTTGTCACTTGACTAATAAAGCCTAAAAAACACTCAACGACATTTAGTGTATGTTGGAGGTTCTATGAACCAAGCGGTGAATTATAGTTATTTTTCTGAGTTTCTCACGCCACGCCATGGTCTCAACCCCTAGTTTAGGAAACGCTGATCTATCACAAGACAAAAACTCTCCGTCCTTGAGATAAGACAAAGGAACAGATATGCTTTGTTAGCCTTTAGCCTGACAGCTTAGCTCGCCCTTTCAGAGCGATGTCCGCTTTGTTAGTGTGTTCTAGTAGACTGTTTGCGTGTTGGCACTATAGTGTGTATGAGAAAGACCCCCCCCCCTTTAGCGGCACCTTTTACAGAACAGCCTGCTGGTTTCCAGGCTGCCGCTTGACGCCGTGATGCTGAGTAACCATTGTTATTAGACGGTTACTGGTGCCTGAACAAAAGACGCCAATAGCGGGGTTTCTTTCCAATACAGACAGGTGTTTCCACTGAATTCCTGAACATCTATATTGTGTCGACAGGCAATCTCCAACACACACAGACTAAGGATGTTTTCAGCGTTTTCCCTCTGGATATTTCTAGCTTTAGGGGGGGAGGGGGGAACCTGTGTATGTTCTCTTTGTGTTAGTAGTTTTACATAGCCTATTGCAACACATAGGCTATGTAATATGTGAGAGTTTTATGTATGCAAATGAGCAACTGGGATGTGTACCATTTGTATGCATAATCAGATTACATACTGTGTGAGTGTGTGTGTGTGTTCCACTCCCACGGGAGGAGCGGTGATTTGTGCAGGATGCAGCGAGGCACAGATCAGCTCATTGAGCAGTGAACAGGGAGGCAACAGATGAGACAGTCAGTGGTGACATCTCTAGGAAATAGCTTCCTTTGGAGAGGAAAAAAGAAAAGACTAGAAAAGGGAGAGAGGATATTCATGCCTTTCTTTCTCTGAGGTTCTCTATCACCAGCACTTCTAGATGAGATCAGTGACCGTATACCCTTCCTCTGCTCTCTCCCTCTGCTCTCTCCCTCATCCTGTTTTCTTCTCCCTCTGACTATTTCTGGGAGTGGAACCGGGACTGCGTTACAAACATATCATGAATAATGAAAGCCAAATTGGATTGTTTTGATAGCTATAAAATAGTCACGGTCCAATATGCTTTCTGGAAGGTGTGGCCTGCCCTGCTGTATTCTATTGTAATGTCATATCTTAGTACTTCACATGGTTGCTTCCATCATATTTGGTTGAGTATGTATTGATTTTAGCCTCATGGTTCCTATGCAGTGAGACAGTTGGTTCATCCGCAGGCTGCCTGACCCCTCTTCTCCATGGCAGAATTAGAATCACTGAACACACACAAGGGACTGTGTGCGCATGCTTCAGTGTAGGCCTATCTGTGTTTGTGTAAGTGTGCATGCATTAGTGTGTCCAGCCTCTACACTGGAAGTGGTGTGACGGTTAAGACAGCGTTATGTGTAAATGGAGCATCGATCCCATTTTGCCCACCTCCTCCTCGCCCCACAATTTACAAGAGTAAGGTTAGTCTAGACCTGAAAACATGTGGGGATAGCTGCAGCTGGCCTAGTCCAATCAGATTGTGGTGTGTGTACACGAGATACAGGATTACTAGAGTAATAGCTTTTATATCTCCGTAATGTCCAATTTAGGCTCTCTCTCTCACACGCACGCGCACACCCTTCCCTTCCACTTCATAACCACACTTCCTCCCTCCTAGTTTTCACTCCTCTTTTCTTCCTCCTAATCATCGCTCGTCCTGCCTCCCTCCTCTCTCCTCCATGATTCTATTGTAGGTGATGGCATCCGGCTGGCAGCTGCCACCCATTCAAACTCCAGCCAGAGGAGCAGCTTGCCACTACTAGCGCTAGCCACATTACACTGATTAGTATTATGGAGCATGTTGGCGCCCCACCACTAGCCTATCCCTGGCTTACTGAATAACTCTTGCCTTTGAAGCGTGATCGGTCTGTCTCCCCACATTTTGAGAACAGTACGTGTCATCACTTGGAAAATGGAATAGACAGCAACGAGCTGATTTGACTCGCGAGGGAGTCCGGTGTTGAGTGGTCTGTGTGTAATTCCCATTCCCCAGTCATGTTCGTCTACTGCATCAACATGGTGGGTGATTAAAGATACGACTAAATTTAGAGCTAAGACTGAGAAATACAGACTGAAAAGGCTAGTTTGAGTTACTGTATCTTATTGGGAATCTGTTTTCAAAGGTATCGTCTGTTTCGAATAGAAATGTATGGAGTAAAACAGATATGATGGTCTTTCAAGTAGTATGTTTGTTCTTCATTGCATTTCTCCCTGCAACATTCTGAACATTTCACCTCACCAAGTATGTTAACAGGAGAACGGTGCTTGGAGGCACAGGGTTTCCCAGTCATCCCCTGATAAGGCATCTGTTCCCCCCCTCAGTTATTGGGTTTTGTCTAGAAGGGATGCAGCTTTTGTCGATTGACTTTTCGTAGCATGTTTAGGATAACTTGCGCAGCAGGCTAGGAGAATAAGGTTAGGGAAAATGCTCTTTTTTTTTTTTAAAGCAACTTTTGATGTTAAATTTGACAAAAGATGTATCATCTAGACATGACCCAATCACAGCTTTACCCAGTGAGTTCCAACCCTATGTATCATCCTTTCTACATTCACTCATTGATTACTTCCACCCAGGAAATTCTGCTTTCATTTAGTAATTTCCCTGTATGCCAATTCCTTCATTAATCTGTCTATCCACCCACCAACCTATTAGGCTATTGCTGTACATAGGACTGCCAGTGTATATAGATCATTTGTAATTAGTAGTGCCTCTTTTAAACTGCCACTTATCTGCTGCATTGGTGGTATTTTGATATTTTATTCACTGTGATATTTTGTAGACTAACAAGGGCATCATTCCAACAGGATTTTCCCAGTTCTGTGTGGCAAGAGTGAGACTGAACTGTACCCTCTGACATCCAAATGTTGATCTTCTACTCGAATGCTCTTATTCGCGCTTCCCCAGAGATCCCTGAATAAACTCAGTGCATCGTCTATAGACCGCATCATTGCTGTACGACCTTGTCTTTCGGATGAGAGAGACCGGCAGGGGGAAGTTGCGGTTAAAGTTGAGACTTTCATATCTTATACTATATACAGTGCCTTTGGAAAGTATTCAAACTCCTGGACTTTTTCACTGTTTTGTTACGTTACAGCCTTATTCTAAAATGGATTAAATTAAAACAAATCCTCAACAATCTACACACAATACCCCATAATGACAAAGTTAAAACAGGTTTTAGAAATTTTAGTCAATGTTATTAAAAATAAAAAACAGATACCTTATTTACATAAGTATTCAGCCCAGACCCTTTGCGATGAGACTCGAAACTGAGCTCAGGTGTATCCTGTTTCCATTGATCATCCTTGATGTTCCTACAACTTGATTTGGAAAGGCAATCAACTGTCTAAGGTGACAAAGAGCCCAATGGTCACTCTGACAGAGCTCTCTGTGGATATGGGAAAACCTTCCAGAAGGACAACCTTCTCTGCAGCACTCCACAGATCAGGCCTTTATGGTAAAGTGGCCAGACAGAAGCCACTGCTCAGTAAAAGGCATATGACAGCCCACTTGGAGTTTGCAACAGGCAAAAAGAGACTGACTGTAAGAAACAAGATACTCTGGTCTGATGAAACCTAGATTGAACTTTTTGGCCTGAATGCCAAGTATCACATCTGGAGGAAACCTGGCACCATCCCTACGGTGAAGCATGGTGGCAGCATCATGCTGTGGGGATGTTTTTCAGAGGCAGGGACTGGGAGACTAGTCAGGATCGAGGGAAAGATGAACGGCGCAAAGTACAGAGATCCTTGATGAAAACCTGCTCCAGAGCACTCAGGACCTCAGACTGGGGTGAAGGTTCACCTTCCAACAGGAAAACAACCCTAAGCATACAGCCAAGACAACACAGGAGTGGCTTCGGGACAAGTCTCTGAATGTCCTAGAGTGGCCCAGCCAGAGCCTGGACTTGAACCTGATCAAACGTCTCTGGAGAGACCTTAAAATAGCTGTGCAGCAATGCTCCCCATCCAACCTGACGGAGCTTGAGAGGATATGCAGTGAAGAATGGGAGAATCTCCCCAAATACAGATGTGTCAAGATTTTAGGGTCATACTCAAGAAGACCCAAAGCTGTAATCCCTGCCAGAGGTGCTTTCACAAAGTACTGAGTAAAGGGTCTCTATACTTATGTAAATGTGATTATTATTGTATTTTTTCCCTTTTTTTTTTATAAAAAAAAAAAATGTATAATCTATTTTTGCATTGTCATTATGGGGTATTGTGTGTAGATTGATGAGGGGAAAAAATTAAATGAATCAATTTTAGAATAAGGCTGTAACGTAACAAAATGTGGAAAAAGTCAAGACGCCTGAATACTTTCCGAAGGCACTCTCATCAAAGGTGTTGTATGTACATGATTTGGAAGAGGCTGACTTCTATTTAGCACAGCCTACCTCACTGCTGCGTCATCACTACTGGTATCAGATAGCAGTCATAAGACTTGGGTCAGATGAGATGATTGGGTCGGTAACCGGGACCAAATGGCTTTCCAGTTGCCAAGATGCTAAAATGACAGTTGAAATTAGACCAGTTCACTTGTCGGTCTTGTCTATGTATTCTATGATGTCCTCATCTCACCCTCTCTCTTTTCTCCACCCTCTGTTGCAGCTGAAACTTGTAGATCGATCCATCGTTATCCGAGACATTGTGCGGCGGATGAATTCTAACGTAAGTGGAGCTCCCTCTCCTGTCGTATCACTACACTGTGTTAGCTGATGACACCCTACATGACCGGCGTACCAACACAGGATGACTGTACAGGCTGCAGTGTTTTTATGTAGAATCTGCTTACCTGCTTTTATCAGAAAGGGCTTACATGCATGCCCTCTTTGTTAAGATGGGGATTGATGAAGGCACACTAATTTATTGAGTAAACATTTTAGCGTATGTGTAGCTTATTCTAATATTCAACACCTGTCCCCAGGTGGTATTTATTGAGTTGAGTTGACTAGTGATAGAAAACAAAAATTAAAACGCACTGACACACATTGGAGCGTTGTTTTTGGCTAGAGTGTCAGGGTGATGGTGATATGGTAAACCTTGTCTTGTTTGTGGTTTCCAGGACAACCAGTGTGGCATCGTGACCGACATCGACATAGAGTGTGCTGTAAAACTAGTGGGGACCAACTGTGTCCTGTACCCCGTCAACAGTAAAGACCTACATCACATCTGGGTAAGAAAAAACAGATGGACACAGTATTCACTTGACCACACTGTCCACAGAGGAGTTGCAAGATGGAAACATTTCCACATGTGATTTATCAAATAAATGTATTATTTTTGTCCTTCTCGAGTATCTCCCGTAGTAGCCTATGCCTTGGAAGGTTGTCCATAATTTACTTCTTTATTCTATATACACTACTGGTCAAAAGTTTTAGAACACCTTTACTATTTTCTGTATTGTAGAATAATAATGAAGGAATCAAAACTATGAAATAACACATATGGAATCATGTAGTAACCAAAAAAGTGTTAAACAAATCAAAATATATTTTATATTTAAGATTCTTCAAATAGCCACCCTTTGCCTTGATGACAGCTTTGCACACTCTTGGCACTCTCTCAACCAGCTTCACCTGGAATGCTTTTCCAACAGTCTTTAAGGAGTTCCCACATATGCTGAGCAGTTGTTGGCTGCTTTTCCTTCACTCTGCGGTTCAACTCATCTCAAACCATCTCAATTTGGTTGAGGTCAGGGGATTGTGGAGGCCAGGTCATCTGATGCAGCACTCCATCACTCTCCTTCTTGGTCAAATAGCCCTTATACTGCTTGGAGGTGTGTTGGGTCATTTGTCCTGTTGAAAAACAAATGATAGTCCCACTCTATGCAAACCAGATGGGATGGTGTATTGCTGCAGAATGCTGTGTTAGCCATGGTGGTAAAGTGTGCCATGAATTCTAAATAAATCACTGACAGTGTCACCAGCAAAGCACCATCACACCACCTCCTCCATGCTTCACGGTGGGAACCACACATGCTGAGATCATCCGTTCACCTACTCTGCGTCTCACAAAGACACGGCGGTTGGAGCCACAAATTTCACATTTGGACTCATCAGACCAAAGGACAGATTTCTACTGGTCTAATGTCCATTTCTTGTGTTTCTTGGCCCAAGCAAGTCTCTTATTATTGGTGTCCTTTAGTAGTGGTTTCTTTGCAGAAATTCAACCATAAAGGCCTAATTCACACAGTCTCTGAACAGATGTTGGGATGTGTCTGTTACTTGAACAGGGGGGGGGGGGGGGGGGGGGCTGGTAACTCTAATGAACTTATCTTCTGCAGAAGAGGTAACTCTGGGTCTTCCTTTCCTGTGGCGGTCCTCATGAGAGCCAGTTACATCATAGCGCTTGATGGTTTTTGTGACTGCACTTGAAGAAACTTTCAGAAAATAATTCCAGATTGACTGACCTTCATGTCTTTAAGTAATGATAGGCTGTCGTTTCCCTTTGCTTATTTGAGCTGTTCTTGCCTTAATATTTATTTATTTCTTGTTTCATCTTTATTTAACTGGGCAATATGTACTTGGTATTTTACCAAATCGGGCTATCTTCTGTATACCACCCCTACCATGTCACAACACAACTGATTGGCCCAAATGTGTTAAGAAGGAGAGAAATTCCACAAATGTACTTTTAACAAGGCACACCTGTTAATTGAAATGCATTCCAGGTGACTACCTCATGAAGCTGGTTGAGAGAATGCCAAGTGTGCAAAGCTGTCAAGGCTTTGTAGGTGGCTACTTTGAAGAATCTCAAATATAAAATATATTTTGACTGATACTGTATATGTACCATGTCGATGTCTCTGTTACAATCATTTGTTTCATGCGTGTTTCCTGCTAGTCTTTCATGTATGGGGACTACATAGCCTACGACTTCTGGCTGGGGAAGGTGTACGACCTGACCAACCACATCATCCTCAAGCTGTCCAATGGAGCCAGGTACAGAATCTGTCCCAGAATGAGTGTAATTTCAGAACTGTTTAATTTACATCGATGTGTCTGCTTCATGCTTAGCTCAACTCCTCCCTCTACTACTGCAGGTGTTCCATGAATGTGGAGGACGGCGCCAAGCTGTACGACGTCTGTCCTCACGTTAGTGACTCGGTAGGTGAAATGCCATGAGCTGCGTTTTTGTGTGAAAACGTATCCGTCTGCCCTCGTCCACTGCACTTCACTGACCGGATAAGGCTGGCTAGGTGGAAGCAATATGAAATGAACTTACTCCTCACAGCCTTGAGCTTCCAACTCCTCCTTATTGACCAGAGATAGATGTGTGATACTTTGTAACAGGGCTGGGGGTCAATTCCATTTGAGCTGGGTCAATTTAGGAAACCGATTTTAGATAATTGAGTTTAAATGGTATTGACCCTAATCTTGTTTAAGGTAGCAGGTTGCGTGCGTCCAATATTAATCGGAAACTGTTGTGCTTTGACTGGGAGTGCTTAGGTGTTACTCATGTTCACTTCGGCTGTTATTTCAGAAACAATACAACCGTGTATATGTAGTCAACTATTGAAAGAAAAAAAAAAAAAAAATACACTGAAGGTTAAGTACTAGCTATGTTCTCCTGTCATTTGTTGACATGACCAATGAGCAGCAGGATATCTTCCAGCTCTTTTTAGATTCTCAATGGACTGGGTTAGGGAAATTGCCTCTGTCTGTTAGTAATATGCATCTCCTCCCTGGTTGGTAGGGTCTGTTCTTCGAAGAGGCCTATGGTTTCTACCCAGGCCAGGTGCTGATCGGGCCAGCCAAAGTCTTCTCCAATGTCCAGTGGCTCTCCGGGGTCAAGCCCGTACTCCGTAAGAAGAGCAAGTTCAGGGTGGTGGTCGAAGAGGTATGATGATGGCAATTTACGTATTTTATAGTCGTGCATTATTATTATTTCTCCTGTTTTTTACTGACCAGATAACCTTACCACCTAATAATAGGCTTAGCTACTTCAGTATGTGTGATGTCACTGCTCTAAATGGTTCTGTGTCATGTGACCCCCCCCCATAGGTCCAGGTGGCGGAGCTGAAGGTGACGTGGATCACCAAGAGTTACTCCCCCAAGGGCACGGACAGCGTCTACCCCCCTCCTTCTACCATCTCCCAGGAGAACCTCTGCAGGTACTATACTGTCTGTTCATTCCAAGGCTCTACGCTGACCTTTTTAAAATATTTTTTTACAAAGAGCACATGAGCGCCTAAGTTGAAAAATGTTAGCGCACACAAAGAAATTTAGGAGCATAATGAAAAATATTTGAATCTTTAATTTTTGTAGGTGCACTGGTACTCCTAAATTAAAAAATTCTAGGTCGCACAGCAAAATACTTTTCCCTCCACGTATGTGAGTAACATGGTCGCACTAGAGCCCTGCATTCGTTGACTCACTCATCCATCCAGCCAGCCATCTACACTCGGGGAGCATAGAGGCTGCAGTTTTCCGTCACAGATATGCAGTGTATGGACAGTCCTATTTCCAGTGATCTGGTCCACTCACATTATATACACACCTCACAATCACATCTCTCTCTCACACCTGCATGTCTTAATTGGATGCTTACATGAACATGGTGATGTTGTAACTTTATAAAAAATGACCCCAATCATTTTTGCAAGCTGCACTGTAAGCCTATGGGCGTAGCTGGAGAAAGAGCAGTTCTCCTTAAAGTTCCAAACGGTCAGAACCATTAGCTTTTGAGACAGGTGAAATCCAAAGCTGTTCTATATTAACCCCCTAAAGTCAATGTCCGACGCCCCTGAGGAAAATTGAATTAGCATAATTAAAGCATCCCCATTTTTAAAAAATCTGTCAATTTAATCTAGAGTTGTATGCATTGGATGCGACTCAATCCACTGCATCTACAGTTGAAGTCGTAAGTTTACATACATACACCTTAGCCAAATACATTTAAACTCAGTTTTTCACAATTCCTGACATTTAATCCTAGTAAAAATTTCCTGTCTTAGGTCAGTTAGGATCAGCACTTTATTTTGAAATGTCAGAATAATAGAATGATTTATTTCAGCTTTTATTTCTTTCATCAGATAAGTTTACATACACTCAATTAGTATTTAGTAGCATTGCCTTTAAATTGTTTAACTTTAGTCAAACGTTTCAGGTAGCATTCCACAAGCTTCCCACAAAAAGTTGGGTGAATTTTGGCCATTCCTGACAGAGCTGGTGTAACTGAGTCAGGTTTATAGGCCGCCTTGCTCACACACGCTTTTTCAGTTCTGAACACAACTTTTCTATGGGATTGAGGTCAGTGCTTTGTGATGGCCACGTCAATACCTTGACTTTGTTGTCCTTAAGCCATTTTTCCAGAACTGTGGAAGTATGCTTGGGGTCATTGTCCATTTGGAAGACCCACATGCAACCAAGCATTAACTTCCTGACTGATGTCTTGAGATGTTGCTTCAATATATCCACATCATTTTCCTTCCACATGATGCCATCTATTTTGTGAAGTTCACCAGGCCTTCCTGCAGCAAAGCACCCCCACAACATGTTGCCACCCCCGTGCTTCACGGTTGGGATGGTGTTCTTCGGCTTGCAAGCCTCCCCCTTTTTCCTCCAAACATAACGATGGTCATTATGGCCAAACAGTTCTATTTTTGTTTCATCAGACCAGAGGATATTTCTCCAAACAGTATATTATTTGTCCCCATGTGCATTTGCAAACCTTAGTCTGGCTTATTTTATGGCGGTTTTTGAGCAGTGACTTCTTCCTTGCTGAGCGGCCTTTCAGGTTATGTCGATATAGGACTCGTTTTACTGTGGATTTTTTTTCACCTTTATTTAACCAGGTAGGCTAGTTGAGAACAAGTGTGACTGCGACCTGGCCAAGATAAAGCAAAGCAGTTCGACACATACGACGACAGTTACACATGGAATAAACAAACATACAGTAGAAAAAGTCTATATACAGTATGTGCAAACGAGGGAGGTAAGGCAATAAATATGCCATGGTTGCGAAGTAATATAGCAATTAAACATAGGAATGGTAGATGTGCAGAATATGTATATATGAATGTGCAAGTAGAGATATTGGGGTGCAAAGGAGCACGATAAATACGTACAGTATGGGGATGAGGTAGTTGGATGGGATATTTACAGATGTGCTATGTAAAGGTGCCAGAATCTGTGAGCTGCTCTGACAGCTGGTGCTTAAAGCTAGTGAGGAAGATATGAGTCTCCATCTTCAGTGATCTTTGCTGTTCGTTCCAGTCATTAGCAGCAGAGAACTGGAAGGAAAGGCGGCCAAAGGAAGAATTGGCTTTGGGGGTGACCAGTGAGATATACCTGCTGGAGCGCGTGCTACGGGTGGGTGCTGCTATGGTGACCAGTGAGCTGAGATGAGGTGGGGCTTTACCTAGCAGAGACTTGTAGATGACCTGGAGCCAGTGGGTTTGGTGACGAATATGAAGCGAGGGCCAGCCAACGACAGCATACAGGTCTTAGTGGTGGGTAGTATATGGGGCTTTGGTGACAAAACGGATGGCAATGTGATAGACTGCATCCAATTTGTTGAGTAGAGTGTTGGAGGCTATTTTGTAAATGGCATCGCTGAAGTCTAGGATCGGTAGGATGGTCAGTTTTACGAGGGTATGTTTGGCAGCATTAGTGAAGGATGCTTTGTTGCGAAATAGGAAGCCGATTCTAGATTTCATTTTGGATTGGAGATGCTTAATGTGAGTCTGGAGGGAGAGTTTACAGTCTAACCAGACACCAAGGTATTTATAGTTGTCCACATATTCTAAGTCAGAACCGTCCAGAGTAGAGATGCTGGACGGGCGGGCAGGTGCGGGCAGTGATCAGTTGAAGAGCATGCATTTAGTTTTACTAGCATTTAAGGGCAGTTGGAATCCACGGAAGGAGTGTTGTATGGCATTGAAGCTCGTTTGGAGGTTAGTTAACAGTGTCCAAAGAAGGGCCAGAGGTATACAGGATGATGTCGTCTGTGTAGAGGTGGATCAGAGAGTCACCAGCAGCAAGAGCGACGACATTGATGTATACAGAGAAGAGAGTCGGACCGAGAATTGAACCCTGTGGCACCCCCATAGAGACTGCCAGAGGTCCAAACGACAGGCCCTCCGATTTGACACACTGAACTCTATCAGAGAAGTAGTTGGTGAACCAGACGAGGCAATCATTTGAGAAACCAAGGCTTTTGAGTCTGCCAGTAAGAATGTGGTGATTGACAGAGTTGAAAACCTTGGCCAGGTCGATGAATTCGGCTGCACAGTAATGTCTCTTATCGATTGCGGTTATGATATTGTTTAGGACCTTGAGCGGGGCTGAGGTGCACCCATGATCAGCTCTGAAACCAGATTGCATAGCGGATATAGAGACTTTTCTACCTGTTTCTTCCAGCATCTTAACAAGGGCCTTTGCTTCTGTTCTGGGATTGATTTGCACATTTCCTACCAAAGTACGTTCATTTCTAGGAGACAGAACGCGTCTCCGTCCTCAGCGGTAGGATGGCTGCGTGGTCCCATTGTGTTTATACTTGCGTACTATTGTTTGTACAGATGAACGTGGTACCTTCAGGCGTTTGGAAATTGCTCCCAATGATGAACCAGACTTGTGGAGGTCTACAAATCTTTTTCTGAGGTCTTGGCTGATTTCTTTTGATTTTCCCATGATGTCAAGCAAGAGGCACTGAGTTTGAAGGTAGGCCTTGAAATACATCCACAGGTACACCTCCAATTGACTCAAATCAATTTTCTAAGCTGTTTAAAGGCACAGTCAACTTAGTGTATAATACACTCCTGACCCACTGGAATTGTGATACAGTGAATCATAAGTTAAATAATCTGTCTGTAAACAATTGTTGGAAAAATGACTTGTGTCATGCACAAAGTAGACGTCCTAACCGACTTGCCAAAACTATCATTTGTTAACAAGAAATTTGTGCAGTGGTTGAAAAACAACAAGTTTTAATGACTCCAACCTAAGTGTATGTAAACTTCCGACTTCAACTGCATCTATGTCGCACTTCCGCATCTGCGGTGAATGTTGAGAGTTAGAGCGGTGTTTGTCAAACCCTGAGACATCTGAAAATAGGTGTTCTCACAACATCATCTGTAGTGTCTGAACGGTTTGCTCGACGACTCCCACAAGCGTCTTGGGACACATCTCAAGTCAATTCAGCCCATCTGCCGAGTTGTTTCTGTTGCTTCAGAAAAGTTTGGGCTCCAATTATATATGGAGAATGTTTAGTGCCAAAAATGTGTTTGTATGGTCTAATAGCAGTAAGGCCAAGTACAATTTGTAAAAAATAAGATTGTTGCCAAAAATAAGGGGTTAAATACATGTACAAAAAATAACACATATTACCTCATCTTTCTTCCATTTCCAATGTAGGACAGACATTTCAGTAAGGCCCAAAATATTTTTTCAGAATATTTTTTTGATACTTTAAGGGTTGATTGGTCATTTCTGCAGATAAGTATTGACATATTACGAGCAAAAATGTAAATATCTGCTGAAATGATCAGTGGGTGTTGGGGAATCTGATAGTGGCTCAAGTGCCTACACACACATACACAAAGGGCCACTCGGCTACAAGAAGTCAGCTTTGAAGGATCCAGCTCGGTATACAATTTTAATTTAGAATAGAAAATGAATGTGTTCATGCAACAAATGTTAGTGCATCGTGTCAAAGCCCATGTATCTAGATGGAGAGATGCTCATCCCTAACACACCCATTATTTTACTTCTATGATCCTTCTAATAACATGCTCCCCCTACATGTGTTTGTTCTGATCCAGAGTGAAGCGTCTGGGCTACTATGACCACACCCAGAGGCAGCTGGGGGAGAGGGCCCTGTACGTGTTCCCAGCCAAGGGAGACACCACACACATCACCTGTGAGTGGCCCGACGGAGCCCCTGGACTCCCAGAGGACCCCGTAGCCAGGAAGGTGTGTGTGTGAGAGAGGGAGAGGAAATGTTTCTATATTTAATACTTTTTGTCCGTGCCTGTCCCCGTTTTTAAATGTGTGTGTGTGTGTGTAACAATTGATCACAACGTTGCCTCTGATTGTACAGATACTCCATGTTTTCAATTTTCTTCCCTCAAAGCATGCGCTAACTGTGTATTTTTGCCATGTTTCGTATTATATCAGTGTCCTATGAAAATGTCCTTCCTGCAGTTGAAAAGAATGTTCAAGAAGGAGTTGTTAGGGAAGAAGCCCAGTGAAAATACAGACACACAAGGTGCCAACCAGCACTCCACGGACAACACGGACAGCCTTGACGGTAAATGCTGCTTTTATTTATACCTATGTTGGTCATCAGACATTTTTTCCTTGTCATTTTTTGGCAGATATCCTCACTTTAAACAGCTGACGAGCTCAATTTTTATTTTATTTTAGAATCATTTCTGTCTCAATACAGTCTACTCCTGAGTGCCCATCTGATAACAGCACACCTTGTGCAGGGTAGTTCGCCCCACAATTAAAATCTATTCTTCATGCTTAGGTCAGTCCCAAGTCACTGCATATACTGTACCACTAGTCAATTTAGCATGTAAAAACAACTCAACGACAATCAACCGTGTCGTCCCACACCCAGGTGACCTCAAGCCTGACAACACCCACCCAGACTCCACCAACCACACCGCGCTCCCCCGTCCTCACCACCCCAACAACGGCCCCAACCACACCCTCCAGCCCTCGCCCCTGTGCCCTCCCCCCTCTGACCCATGGCCCGAGCCCGCGGAGCAGGATGCAGACGATGAGGCAGGGGCGGAGGACACGGACGACACGTTGTCGCTGACGTCGTCGGCGAGTAGCACCGCGTCGTCGCAGAGCGGCGGTCTGGGGGGCTTGAACAGGAAGAAGAGCATCCCGCTGTCCATCCGCAACTTGAAGAGGAAGCACAAGAAAAAGAGGACCAAGTTCTCCCGCGAGTTTAAGCCCGGCGACAGGTGAGCCAGTTGTCAATCAAAACAACTTGTATTCATAATATGCCATGTGACTACAAATGTAGCGGACGACAAATGTATATAAATGACTACAAATGTAGCAGACAAGGTCAGAGCCTATGCCACACTTTAGTCCTCTCCCCTCCTTCTTTCTGCCTTCTCTCCCTCACGCCCTCCCTTTCAGAACTTCAGCTATTCCTCCCTCTCTTGCGCCCTCCCTCCATTTTTCTCTCTCCATTCAGGACATGTCCCTTCCCTGGCCATTCTCTTCTCTCCTTGGCACGTGTAAAGGATGATCAATAGCTTGCTGGCAAGAATTCAGCTACCCGCTGGCAAAAATGCTGCACCCCAGTGTCCCCAGTGACCCCAGTGTCACTTTTATTTATTTTTTGCCACATGCGTAGTAGTACAGCGCCCCTGAAGAAAATAAGGGTGAAGTGCCTTGCTCAAGGACACATTGTGCCTCTCCCAGCTTCTCATGCCTCCCAGCCTTGTACAGATAGACAATCACATAATTTTCCGTCTTAGGCCAGAGACAGAGGCTGTATCCGAAATGGCACCCTATTCCTTATAGTAGTGCACTACTTTTGTCAAAAAGGGAATAGGGTGCCAATTCCATTTGGGATGCATACACACAGAGCGGGGACACCTTACACCCACTCCTCAGCCAAACAGACCAATGTTCATCGATCCAACATCTTGTCTCCTAGAAAATGTCCTCTCCTCCTTACGAACCTTCTGATGGTTTGTTACTAACTACGAGGATCGATTTCAGGCATATTTCCCGGAGCAGATGTACATTAATGACCCTGGGTGTTATTACGCTGTGTGGATGCTGCCAGTGACAGTGTGACCTGGCCTTGTCTTCACATCTTGAACCTAGCACCCATCCAGTACTAGTACCACTCTATGGTACTACTAGGCATTGTACTAATCTAGTGCCAATCCAGTACTAGTATCAATCTGAATATAGTACCAATTCAATATTAGTACCAATAACAATTCACAGATTATACTAGCATAAATCTAGTGGTATTGGTGCATTGTGGAAATGAATACGCTCACTACCGCACTCGCTCTCCTTGTGGTTCTCTGACTAAAAACTCTATAGTTAAGTTCCTTTTGTTATAAAAATCACGCCGGTACCAACAATTAGCTATGCACCATTAGGTTGACGTTTCCAAATAGGTTGCCGTTTGGGTTGATGTAACCTTTTCTCAAGACATTGCAGAATTCAAGTACTTCAATTTCTACCAGGCACCATTCAAAAAAAGTATCAGGTTTTCCAAGGCTGCATATCTGATACTTCCTATATAGTCCACTACTTTTGACCACAGCCTTGGTTAAAAGTAGTGCGTTTATATATAGGCAATAGGATGCCATTTCAGACGCTACCCAAGGCTGTCATTTCCCCCCTTTTTAAACTGCCCTGTATATCAGATCTGGTGGTTAAATATAGCTGGCAGCTGATAAATCATGTAGCATGTGCTTAGGTGTGCCCAGATAACAGCCAGGTCCTCTGATTGAAAGAGACAGAGAGAAAAAAATTAGATTGAGTTGCAGGGGGAGAGAGCGAGAGGAAGACTGATGGGGGGGGGGGGGTACAACAGCAAGGAGGAGGTAGTGAGGCAGAGCAAGGGGAAAGTGGCTGAATTTCAGTGGGAGGGGATTGAATTGAGTTAGAGGAGAGAGTGATTTAAAGAAAAGACACGACATGAGATGGATATTATGGCTGGAGGGAGACAGTGACAGAGGATGCAAGCCGGAGGAGATTAGATTCGGCACCGCGGGATATCTTTGATTCACACTGCTGCTGCGCATATGGCTGAGTCAGTTTAACTTTCCGTTGTGTAACCTTCCACTCTTAACCAAAACAACTTAGTGAAATTGTTAGGCCTTGTCAGTGAATTCTAGTAAGTTAGTCACTAGTTCTAATATCTGCCATCTCCCTGTTTTTTAACCGTCAGGGTAGCAGTAGAGGTTGTGTCCACCAAGACCTCGGCCGACGTCCTTTGGAAGGACGGCCGCATGGAGACACTCATCCGCTCCAATGACCTCATCCCCATCCAGCACCTGGACAACCACGAGTTCTGCCCCGGAGACTTTGTTGTCGACAAACGACGTAAGTAGCTAGCGCACTTCCCGCTCGTATTTAGACCCCTTGACTTTTTCCACATTTTGTTACGTTATAGCATTATTCTAAAATTGATTTTAAAATTCCCTCATCAATCTACACACAATACCCCACAATGACAAAGCAAAAACAGGTTTTTAGACATTTTTGCAAATGTATTTAAAATAATAAACAGAAATCAAATCAACGTTTTTTTTGTCATGTGTATAGACAGGTGTGTGCCTTTCCAAATCACAGTTGACGGTGCATGTTAGAGCAAAAACCAAGCCGTTAGGTCGATCGAATTGTCCGTATAGCTCAGAGACCGGATTGTAGAGGCACAGATCTGTGGAAGGGTACCAAAAAATGTCTGCAGCATTGAAGGTCTCCAAGAACACAGTGGCCTTCATCATCCTTAAATGGAAGAAGTTTGGAACCACCAAGACTCTTCCTAGAGCGGACCTCTCGGCCAAACAATCGGGGGAGAGGAGCTTTGGTCAGGGAGTTGACCAAGAACATGATGGTCACTCTGACAGAGCTCCTCTGTGGAGATAGGCGAACCTTCCAGAAGGACAACCATCTCTGCAGCACTCCACCAATCAGGCCTTTGTGGTAGAGTGGCCTGATGGAAGCCACTCCTCAGTAAACGGCAAGAAAGCCCACTTGGAGTTTGCCAAAAGGCACCTAAAGGACTTTGACCATGAGAAACAAGATTCACTGGAATGATTGAACTCTTTGGCCTGAATGCCAAGCGTCACATATGTAGGAAACCTGGCACCATCCCTACGGTGAAGCATGGTGGTGGCAGAATCATGTTGTGGGAATGTTTTTCAGCGGTAGGAACTGGGAGACTAGTCAGGATCGAGGGAAAGATGAACGGAGTACAGGGAGATCCTTGATGAAATCCTGCTCCAGAGTGCCCAGGACCTCAGACTGGGGCGAAGGTTCACCTTCCAACAGGACAACGACACTAAGACACAGCCAAGACAACGCAGGAGTGACTTCGGGACAAGTCTCTGAATGTCCTTGAGTGGCCCAACCAGAGCCCAGACTTTAACCCTATCGAACATCTCTGGAGAGACCTGAAAATAGCTGTGAGGTGACACTCCCCGTCCAACCTGACAGAGCTTGAGCGGATCTGCGGAGAAGAATGGGAGAAATTCCTCAAATACAGGTGTGCCAAGCTTGTAGTGTCACACCCAAGAAGAGTCCAGGCTGTAATCGCTGCCAAAGGTGCCTCAGCAAAGTACTGAGTAAAGGGTCTCAATACCTATCTAAATGTGATGTTTCATAATTGAAAAAAACTTTTTTTTTGTTTAAATTTCTCAACATATTTTTCCTTTGTCGTTATGGAGTATTGTGTGTAGATCGATGAGGGGAAAAAATATTTCATCAATTTCAGAAAAAGGTTGTAAGGTAATAAAATATTGAAAAGTATGTGTATGTATATAGCACCAGTATCCTTTCTACATACTTTGTATGTGGTTTTAGTCGTTTACGTGTAAGCAGGGGAAAAATCGACTATTTCCAAACATGAATATAGGGGAAACACTGTCTATAATTGCTGGAGTAGAAAATAAAATATCAGAGCCAGCACAGTACGGCTCAGGTCAGCCCTGTAATGTAAATCAGCTATTAGATTAGCTCATATTTAGGCCATTGTTTGACTGTACCACTATGTTTACTCTATCGTCTATATTTAACATGGTTTAAATATAGAGTTTATTTTGGTTCTGTAACTGTGGAGGAAGTAACCTGATAAATGGCTCCCTCGTTTGACTTTCATTTTCATACATGGTGTCCTTGGTGATACTTTCTGACCTGAGGCACAAAATGTAACTTCAGCTCTCTCTCTCTCTGTGTGTGTGTGTGTGTGGTCTCACAGCCCAAGCCCCTACGGACCCAGGTGTGTACGGGGTCATCCAGTCGGGCGACCACAAGGGCAGGACGTGTGCCGTGAAGTGGATCAAACTCAACGCCTCTAGCGACAACGTGGAGGTCAGTCTGCTGGGCATTGTGTGTCGGCTCGGGTCCTATTGCTCTGGTCAAAAATAGTGCACTACATATGGTGGCTTATAGTGTCATTTGAGTTGCTTTATATCAGTCTAATGGCTGATAGTTTTGTTTGTTTAGGTCATAGGAGAAGAGGAGGATGTTAGTGTGTACGACATCGCCGACCACCCAGACTTCCACTTCCGTACCACTGATATCGTCATCAGGATAGGGAACTCTGAGAACGAGCGGAATACAGAGTGTGAGAACGATGTAAGTTTGAAAATGTCATTCATTTTGTCTGTTGACATGTTAGTAGTTTTCCCCGTGGCTCTTGGAGTGTTCTTTGCCGGTCCACGTTGTACAGGTGCTTTGGCCTGGTTACAGATCCACCATAGTTACTAAAAGCGTGCTCTGAAAGGAAATATCATCCAGTACAGTACTATAGTGTAGAAAGCGTATTTTCACATACCGGTCTTTTATCTTTTATCATCTGCCCAGACGTCAGTAGGCCAGGTCTTCAGAGTGGACGTGAGCAGCAAGGTGGAGGTGGTGTGGGCTGACAACTCCATGACCATCGTCCTGCCACAGGTACTCATGGTAATTGTAGTCTTTCTGTCCGCATGCGAGGCTGTAGTGGTCACTAATCGGTGGCTCTGTTGGTTTCTGTTAAGTTTTTGTTGGCTTGTGTTCACTATACCAATGACGTGTCCTACTACTGTACCTTCTGCTCAGGTAATTGTGTGTTCATGCTAATTGTGTGTAATCTGAATTTGTGTTGCAGATAGCATGCTGCTCTGTGACTTGCTTGCTGCCCTTTTGAAAAATGTATTATTCTATAACGACATTTGATATTGACACAAAAAGCATTTAATGAAAGTTAGTCATTATTAATGACTGCCTATAAACGCGGCGATGATTTAGTTTGTTTTCTAACCCCCCTTCCATCTAGCACCTGTACAACGTGGAGTCTGAGATCGAGGAGACTGACTATGACTCTGTGGAGGAGAGCAGCAGTGGCCTGTCCACGGAGGAGTGGGAGGACGAGAGCGACAGCTGGGAGACTGATAACGGCCTGACTACCAACGAGGACGACCAGCACCCCGCCAACGAGGACACCGCCACCCCGGCCCCCACCGGCCCCAGCCCCTTCATCATCCCCCCCGAGGAGGGCGGCAAAGCAGGGGCCGCCACCCCCACCAAGCCCCCTAACGCCATAGAGGACCAGGAGGGAGCTGGGGCTATAGCCAGCCCAGGCGCCGGTGCCGGTGCTGGAGGAACCACCCCTGGAGCAGGAGGGGGTGATGCTGCAGAGAAGCTCCCCGGGAAAGACTGCACGCCGCGGGGCTTCCGCGAGCTCAAGGAGGCCCTGAAGATCCTGGAGAGCCTGAAGAACATGACCGTGGAGCAGCTATGGACGGGCGGCTCGCCTACCTCGCCCACGTCCGGTGCCACGCCCCCCGCCAACGGGACTAACGCCAACACCGCCACTGCCGTCACGCCAGAGAAACCCACCAAGGAGAAGCGCTTCCTGGATGACATCAAGAAGCTTCAGGAGAACCTGAGAAAGACCCTGGACAATGTGGCCATCGTGGAGGAGGAGCGGATGGAGGCGGTGGTGGAGGCCGGAGGAGGCGGCGCAGGAGGAGGTGGGAGTACGGAAGGAGGAGAAAGAGGGGGTGAAGAAAGGCCCCAGGAGGAGGTGGCGAAGACGCCAGGCGCGGCACCAGAGTGGCCCAGCGATACGCCTGTCCTGTGCCAACAGAGTGGTGGCAAGCCCGGCGTCACCTTCACCAGTGCCAAGGGAGAGGTGTTCTCTGTGCTGGAGTGGTCACCAGGTGAGGACGCAATACTGTGCTTTTAGCTTGTCATTGTTTGAGTCTTTGTTACTGAGACATCTACTAAACTAGTAGTACTGGGAGAAGAATACACCCCATGACTTAAATAGCTCCAAAAATGCCCTGTTCAAACATTTAAATGCACTGGTCCATTACTTCAGATGGCCTTTTCAAATACTCACTAAATGCCTTGTTGGAATGCCACAACATTTATCTGACTCCTGCCAGACACCCACACCTTTAAGAAGATGGAGTTCCAGCCGGCCGAGGCCAAGAAGTTTTTCAGCACCGTGAGGAAGGAGATGGCTCTGCTGGCCACCTCGCTGCCCGACGGCATCATGGTGAAAACCTTCGAGGACCGCATGGTACGCTAACAGACACCGGAGAAGAGCGCCGTTTGGAAGTGATCCGAATGTAGTCGATTACAGCCAAGTATTAAATTGCATCAGACCACTCTTCAGTGGCTAAAGTGACTCCGGTTTTGAGCTGCCAGTTTCTCTGCACTCATTAAACACTTGATTTAAAAACCTCTTCGTGCTGTTATTTCTGAAGATAAGTGATAATTCCGATGATGATGGTGAACATGTGCTACTCTCGTTGACATTTGAAGTGGCTCTCCATTCGTCTCCTCTGTTTCTTCACCTCGTCCCCCTCTCTTCACAGGACCTGTTCTCAGCTCTGATCAAGGGGCCCACGCGCACCCCTTACGAGGACGGCCTGTTCCTCTTCGACATCCAGCTGCCAAACATTTACCCGTCTGTGCCGCCCCTCTTCCGCTACCTGTCACAGTGCAGCGGGCGCCTCAACCCCAACCTCTACGACAACGGCAAGGTCTGCGTCAGCCTGTTGGGCACCTGGATCGGCAAGGTGAAAGTAGACCTTTATCCCGTCCTTAAAGAAGTGTGATACTCGGTATTTTGGGTATTTTATTAGGATTCCTGGGGCCCACACAAAACATGAAACATGACATAATACAGAACATTAATAGACAAGGACAATACCAATACACAAATTACAGTATCTAGGTCAAATACTTAGACCACCCATTACCTTCCCTTTGACTGTTCTTCGACCACCCATTACTGTCCCTTTGACTGTTCTTCGACCACCCATTACCGTCCCTTTGACTGTTCTTCGACCACCCATTACCGTCCCTTTTGACTGTTCTTCGACCACCCATTACTGTCCCTTTGACTGTTCTTCGACCACCCATTACTGTCCCTTTGACTGTTCTTCGACCACCCATTACCGTCCCTTTGACTGTTCTTCGACCACCCATTACCGTCCCTTTGACTGTTCTTCGACCACCCATTACCGTCCCTTTGACTGTTCTTTGACCACCCATTACCGTCCCTTTGACTGTTCTTCGACCACCCATTACTGTCCCTTTGACTGTTCTTTGACCACCCATTACTGTCCCTTTGACTGTTCTTCGACCACCCATTACCGTCCCTTTGACTGTTCTTCGACCACCCATTACTGTCCCTTTGACTGTTCTTCGACCACCCATTACTGTCCCTTTGACTGTTCTTCGACCACCCATTACCGTCCCTTTGACTGTTCTTCGACCACCCATTACTGTCCCTTTGACTGTTCTTCGACCACCCATTACTGTCCCTTTGACTGTTCTTCGACCACCCATTACTGTCCCTTTTTGACTTTTTAAAAAATGTTATTTTGACCATTATAATCTGTTTGTATAAAATGTACCTTACACAGTCTTCTCTGTTTATCAATCCTCAGGGTACAGAGAGGTGGACCAGCAAGTCTAGCCTGCTGCAAGTGCTCATCTCCATCCAAGGTGAGTCTAAACTGACCTCACTAGACTTACTCTTAAAGTCACACGCACAGATTTGATTTGATCCTTCACCAGGTCAGGTTCAGGTCCTTTAGGGACCCCCCCCCCCCCCCCAATTGTCTTCCCTGCAGCAGAAGTCAATGTTTTATTCATGCCGTCCATTTACACGTCGGCTCCAGCTGCAGTGAGTGTCACACACCATCCCCCTCTGACAAGGCTGTCGTGGTTAAACTGCCTCAACTTCCCATCAGCAATAGTCACCTCAGGATGTTGGAGACAATTATAGGATTTGTTGCTATCGGAAACTAGGCTAGGCTAATAGGCTTATACAGGTTCATCCACAAAAGGCTGAATACATTTCAATTGTCATGAAGGTGTTTGTGGTTAACAAAAGTGTTTGAATCTTTCCGTACACTAGAATAAAGGGTTAATGTGGGAATATCTTTGATTTCTAAGGTATTTGGGTCCTTAGTAACTTAATGGTCCAATTTAGCTCAATATCAAATCATTTCTGGGTAACAATTAAGTACCTTACTGTGATTGTGTTCAATTAAAATTGTCAAAAAGAAACAAATGGCTTCTCAGCAAAGAGCAATTTCTCAAGCAAGAATTTGGCTAGGGCTGTCTGGAAGTGGTCTGAGTGGGGAGGGGGAAACTAGCTGTTATTGGCAGAGAGGTTTGGAATTGTCTTAATGGTCTATTAACTCATTTACCGGTACGCCTGGCACCTACTACCATACCCTGTTCAAAGGCACATCAATCGTTTGTCTTGCCCAGTCACCCTCTGAATGGCACACATACACAATCCATGTGTCAAGGCTTAAAGTTCCTTCTTTAACCCGTCTCCTCCCCTTCATCTACAGTGCATTGCGAAAGTATTCGGCCCCCTTGAACTTTGCGACCTTTTGCCACATTTCAGGCTTCAAACATAAAGATATAAAACTGTATTTTTTTGTGAAGAATCAACAACAAGTGGGACACAATCATGAAGTGGAACGACATTTATTGGATATTTAAAACTCTTTTAACAAATCAAAAACTGAAAAATTGGGCGTGCAAAATTATTCAGCCCCTTTACTTTCAGTGCAGCAAACTCTCTCCAGAAGTTCAGTGAGGATCTCTGAATGATCCAATGTTGACCTAAATGACTAATGATGATAAATACAATCCACCTGTGTGTAATCAAGTCTCTGTATAAATGCACCTGCACTGTGATAGTCTCAGAGGTCCGTTAAAAGCGCAGAGAGCATCATGAAGAACAAGGAACACACCAGGCAGGTCCGAGATACTGTTGTGAAGAAGTTTAAAGCCGGATTTGGATACAAAAAGATTTCCCAAGCTTTAAACATCCCAAGGAGCACTGTGCAAGCGATAATATTGAAATGGAAGGAGTATCAGACCACTGCAAATCTACCAAGACCTGGCCGTCCCTCTAAACTTTCAGCTCATACAAGGAGAAGACTGATCAGAGATGCAGCCAAGAGGCCCATGATCACTCTGGATGAACTGCAGAGATCTACAGCTGAGGTGGGAGACTCTGTCCATAGGACAATCACTCGTATATTGCACAAATCTGGCCTTTATGGAAGAGTGGCAAGAAGAGAGCCATTTCTTAAAGATATCCATAAAAAGTGTTGTTTAAAGTTTGCCACAAGCCACCTGGGAGACACACCAAACATGTGGAAGAAGGTGCTCTGGTCAGATGAAACCAAAATTGAACTTTTTGGCAACAATGCAAAACGTTATGTTTGGCGTAAAAGCAACACAGCTCATCACCCTGAACACACCATCCCCACTGTCAAACATGGTGGTGGCAGCATCATGGTTTGGGCCTGCTTTTCTTCAGCAGGGACAGGGAAGATGGTTAAAATTGATGGGAAGATGGATGGAGCCAAATACAGGACCATTCTGGAAGAAAACCTGATGGAGTCTGCAAAAGACCTGAGACTGGGACAGAGATTTGTCTTCCAACAAGACAATGATCCAAAACATAAAGCAAAATCTACAATGGAATGGTTCAAAAATAAACATATCCAGGTGTTAGAATGGCCAAGTCAAAGTCCAGACCTGAATCCAATCGAGAATCTGTGGAAAGAACTGAAAACTGCTGTTCAGAAATGCTGTTCATCCAACCTCACTCAGCTCGAGCTGTTTTGCAAGGAGGAATGGGGAAAAAATGTCAGTCTCTCGATGTGCAAAACTGATAGACATACCCCAAGCGACTTACAGCTGTAATCGCAGCAAAAGGTGGCCTACAAAGTATTAACTTAAGGGGGCTGAATAATTTTGCACGCCCAATTTTTTCAGTTTTTGATTTGTTAAAAAAGTTTGAAATATCCAATAAATGTCGTTCCACTTCATGATTGTGTCCCACTTGTTGTTGATTCTTCACAAAAAAATACAGTTTTATATCTTTATGTTTGAAGCCTGAAATGTGGCAAAAGGTCGCAAAGTTCAAGGGGGCCGAATACTTTCGCAATGCACTGTACACTGATTTGAAGTGGATTTAACAACTGACATCATTAAGTGATCATCGTTTTCACCTGGTCAGTCTGTCATGGAAATTTGTATAGTCTGTGTATATAAAATGCAGGACAATAATTTTTTTTGACTGCACTGCGCCTTCAATGCTTAATTGTGGGTCCTGTAGAATCTAGAGTGTGCTCTGTGTGCGTCTCTCCCAGGCCTGATCCTGGTCAACGAGCCCTACTACAATGAGGCAGGTTTCGACAGTGACCGGGGCCTGCAGGAAGGCTATGAGAACAGTCGCTGCTACAACGAGATGGCCCTCATCAAGATGGTGCAGTCCATGACCCAGCTGCTGCAGACTCCCATAGAGGTCGGGATCCAATTACATCAGATTTTATTTGTCTAGAGTCAAATCTGTTTTGTTTAGATTTTATATTTGTGTGAATACGAACAGTTAAAAATCCCCCCCAAAATTGACAGTTGTTATATACTGGTAGTTGCTCTACAAATTTGACCTGTAAATCAGTGCCAAAGACACATTTCAATTTTCTGAAAATGTTTGTTCATTTATCTTATTACTGGATAAGTCGGGGACAAATGGCAGGTGGTGATGGATAGTTATAGTTGGGTGGTAGAGGTCTGTAAATATTGTACATATTTTTATTTTATTTTTACTAATGTTTTTGATAACTATGAGTTTTTATTGCATATCTTGTGTTTTTGAGCCACGGATTTGCAGATTGACTGACAGGTCAACTCTTTTTGGCTTGCTAGCTGGCGAAATGTTTTTGTTTTGAAATGCACCTGGACACAGTAGGATACCAGCTTTTTTGTTTCACCTGGCTGCCAGTTCATAATCTTTTGAACATAGTTTGAGGAGTTGCCTGACACTCAATAGGAATGGAAGATGGAGTCAGACAGCACTGCTGAAGCAGAGGGCTGGTGGTGAGGCGACTGGCTACTATTCTGAACTCGGTGTGGTGAGCTTTTGGCATCCAGAGCTGCTGAGGCATCATCCTAGTGGGTGTTACACTGAGTGGAAGAGGAGAGGTCCAGTGGCTAAAAGACCCTCTCATCACCATCTACCCTCTTCTGACCAGCTCCCTCCGCTCAAGCCATGAACTGACCCTCTCCATCTTCGGAGGAAAGACTTGGCCTCTATCGGTTGACCTGTCATGATGTTTAGCTTGTTTGTTTTTTTCTCTTGAAGCGCTTTGAGATTCAGATCACTGTGAGATTGAACTGTAATTAACTGTTTCCAAACAGGTGTTCCAGCAGGAGATCCGGCAGCACTTCACCTCCAACGGCTGGCGCCTGGTGCACCGCCTGGATGCCTGGCTGGAGCTCCACGAGCTAGCCGAGAGGGGCCCTCCGCCAAGACCATCCCGGGACAGGCCTCCCTCAGTGGGTCCTCTAGACGAGACGCTCCCCTTGGATCTTCTGGCCCACAGCACCCCCAACAAGCACCAGGGCACCGGGGATGAAGAGCTGGAGGACTCTGGCCTAAGCTTTTCCACCACCGCCGCCTCCCAGCAGGAGCTCAGCCAGAACTTGGACTGCGACGGCACCGTCTCGGCCAGTGAGGTGGCCGGGGCGAGCGTGGTGGTCTCCGGGTCGGTTAGGGGGGCCGCCTCAGACTCCGCGGGCGGTAGCCAGCCGGCGGTGCGACCAAAGAAGCGCAGGAAGAGCTACCGGAGCTTCCTGCCCGAGCGGAGCGGGTATCCCGACATTGGCTTCCCCCTCTTTCCTCTCTCCAAGGGCTTTGTGAAGAGTGTGCGCTGCGTGCTGCTGCAGTACCGGGCCGCCCTGGCCGCCACCTCCATCCCCGACCACGTAGAGGACAAGTAAGTGACTAGTGACTCCCCCAACGCCCACCACCACCTCAATCCTCAGCCCACCCTCCAAGAGCTGCACTGTGCCCTCAATGATCTCCCAAATAGCCCCTGTACCCTCTGATCCCCCTTGCCCAGCTGCTGCCCAGTGCCCCTGCCCCTCGGCCATCTATCTAGTGCACTCTTGCCCCCCCCCTCCCCTCCCTCAGACCACTAGAGGCTAACTTGGTGTATGCGCTTTCCTTCAGTGTCCAGAGTCCAGACAGAGGCCAGATGTGAAGGGAGAGGAGTGGGAGTGTCTTATGGAGATCTAAGCCACGGAGCATAAGCACCCCTCCCCACCTTCTGAGCTCTCATGGACACACAGACAAGGAGCGAGAGCCTCGACTGGAAGGCAGCGCCACACGTCTGCCCCTCGTGGGCCCTGACGGACGAGGGATGAGGAAGGAGAGGAGGAGAGATGCAGAGAAGCTGGTTTGTTTTAAAAAAAAAAGGTGCCATTGACTTGGATCGTCTATAGCTGCTGTAAGGGGAAGTGGAATTACCTGAAGAGAGACATTCTTTGTCGAATTGGCGCCACAAACTAAAATGTTACTCCGCTGTGTCAATTGGATCTAAAAAACGAAATGGAGACAGTAGCCATGGCGTCCTGGAATCTGCAGGGTCAAAAAGTGCAACCCGGATTTATTCTCTAAGCTGGGTTTTCCCTGAACTACGTTTCCCAGTATGCCTGGCTCCTTTGACACTAGCGGGCACCCTTAGTACTGCTCCTGTGCCCCGTTACCACCCTGCACTCTCCAATCAACAGACAATCTCGGCAGGGCTGGGCACCTTATGACATGCTGACATATTGAGTTTATTTTTAAAGTAGATGTTACTGGGTGTTTTGCTTTTTGCCCTGCTCCTGTTCTTTCTCGCTTTAGAGACACACACTATCTGAATGTTATTAACTGCCCACCTACAACCGCTTCACTCTGCTATGCCCTTGCTGGTTTCCTCGTCAATCGCTCGCACCAAAACACGCCGTTGCAGAAACACTTGAGTGACAAGTTTACATACTAATCACCACTTCTGGATGTTATCTACACTACTAGGCCCTACGGTACATTGCTGGCTCTAGAGGAGTGCAGTTACACGTAACTATATGAAGGACAGTCTGTTTCCTCTAGGTAAGGTCAAATGAGCTCTTTAATATCTTTGACTGTAGAACGTTTCCATTTCGAAGAATTGATAACTTTCTGACACTGTACAGACTTTTTTTTTTTTTTTTTAAGTTGTCACCCATTTCGGTCTTAAGACTCAACAAGTCTTTTTTCTTTTCTTCAAGGGATCAAGGCTAGGTTGAAATTATACAGTGTAAGGCAGTGTTCGAAAAACACATTCATTGGACCAGCACAGTTGCTGATTCTACAGGATTAGCATTGAAAACGTGACCAGTGGCTGTAGATAATTTGAGGGGGAAAAAAAACGTTTAAATGAATAGAATGACAGAAACATGAGTTTATTGAGTAGTTAGCTGAAATTCACTACGATTGTGTTTATTTTCCACTATGATGCCCGAAATTTCTGTACTGCTAACATTAACTTCCATTCATTTTCGCTCTGGCGCTGGTTCAATTTAATGTTTATTTTCTAATTCTTCTCCATAGAATTATTACGTTGTCTTAACCTTCTCCATCTTCAAGGTAGTGAGTGACCTTTTTCCTTTCTTGCAGCTTTCATTGACCTTTGAGCCACTTAAAGGCTGGTCGTTCAGAATCGTCCTCCAGAGCTATCCCCCAAATCCGCTCTTCTGCTCACTCATTAGGCTACTACTAGAGGCGGAGCCACAACAGTGCACATGACACGAGTAAAAACACAATCTATTCCATCACTAAATGAGTCTTATCCCAACATGTTGCCTTACTTGAATTGTTCTTCTTATTAATATATTATCAGACCCTATGTACAGAGCTGCTTGTTACCCCGGCCTGATACCCACGACATTCACCCCCATTCCAGTGTTGAGGTTGGTTGTCTAACATCAGATCTGGGGTCAGTTTTCCCTGGACTTGTGCTTAATTTAACAATTCGGAGGTAGGAAAAATGAATAATAAATATAACAAAATAACTGATCACAGATCTGTTTTGACAATGGCAACAGCCCACAAGTTGAATGATAAAGTTACAGTTTCAGCCACTGTATTCCAGTGTTACTCTCAACTGCTGTTTGTTCGGTGATGGAGATTGATAGAAGTTTGTAGACAGATTGAGTGTGGATGCAGAAGGTTTTGATAAGCTTATACTTGATTTGGTTTTGTTCTTGCCATGAGCACGATGGAGTGTCACTGTCCCCAAGATCGGAGTGCTGTCCTGTTCTCTTTAATTTTCCCAGTTTAAAGGGTGAATGATGCACTTTTGACAATATGGCCTCTGGCATAGTCATGCTTGTACTTTGTGATATTACTTTTATATTTCTTTAAATTATTATTGCTGGTTTGTTTATACTTGCTTGAATTGGGTAAAAATGGTCAGTGTTCTAAACTCAGCAAAAAAAGAAACCTCTCACTGTCAACGGCATTTTATTTTCAGCAACCTTAACGTGTAAATATTTGTATGAACATAAGATTCAACAACTGAGACATAAACTGAACAAGTTCCACAGACGTGACTAACATAAATAGAATAATGTGTCCGTTAACAAAGAGGGGGGGAGTCAAAATCAAAAGTAACAGTCGGTATCTGGTGTGGCCACCAGCTGCATTAAGTACTGCAGTGCATCTCCGCCTCATTCCCCCCACTCTTCCACCAAGGCACCTGCAAGTTCCTGGACATTTCTGGGGGAAATGGCCCTAGCCCTCACCCTCCGATCCAACAGGTCCCAGACGTGCTCAATGGAATTGAGATCCGGGCTCTTTGCTGGCCATGGCATTCCTGTCTTGCATTAAATCACGCACAGAATGAGCAGTATGGCTGGTGGCATTATCATGCTGGAGGGTCATGTCAGGATGTCTTCCCTGTAACGCACAGTGTTGAGAATACTTGCAATGACAACAAGCTCAGTCCGATGATGCTGTGACACACCGCCCCAGACCATGAAGGACCCTCCACCTCCAAATCGATCCCGCCCCAGAGTACAGGCCTCGGTGTAACGCTCATTCCTTCGACGATAAACGCGAATCCGACCATCACCCCTGGTGAGACAAAACCGTGACTCATCAGTGAAGAGCACTTTTTGCCAGTCTTGTCTGGTCCAGCGATGGTGGGTTTGTGCCCATAGGCGACGTTGTTGCCAGTGATGTCTGGTGAGGACCTGCCTTACAACAGGCCTAGAAGCCCTCAGTCCAGCCTCTCTCAGCCTATTGCGGACAGTCTGAGCACTGATGGAGGGATTGTGCTCCTGGTGTAACTCGGGCAGTTGTTGCCATCCTGTCCCGCAGGTGTGATGTTCGGATGTACTGATCCTGTGCAGATGTTGTTCATCCTGTCTCCCCGTAGCGCTGTCTTAGGCGTCTCACAGTACGAACCTTGCAATTTATTGCCCTGGCCACATCAGTCCTGCAGTCCTCATCCCTCTTTGCAGCATGCCTAAGGCACGTTAACGCAGATGAGCAGGGACCCTGGGCATCTTTCTTTTGGTGTTTTTCAGAGTCAGTAGAAAGTCCTCTTTAGTGTCCTAAGTTTTCAGAACTGTGACCTTAATTGCCTACCGACTGTAAGCTGTTAGTGTCTTAACGACCGTTCCACAGGTGCATGTTCATTTAATTGTTTATGGTTCATTGAACAAGCATGGGACACAGTGTTTAAACCCTTTACAATGAAGATCTGTGAAGTTACTTGGATTTTTGTGAATTATCTTTGGGGACCTTTTTTTTTTTTTTTTTGCTGAGTTTATTTATTAACACATGGAGGTTCTCTGTGGCCACCGGGGGTCAGTGTTTCCATTCATTGTGTGCGCCGAAGAATGAAAGTAGCCTGGTCCCAGACCTGTATATGCTTTGACCAACTCCTTTAACTAGCAGTTGATTTAAAGCATAATCAGATCTAGGATCAAGTGTTAAAAGGAGTACTGTGCAGAGATTAACGCCATCTGGTTCTTCAATAGCCTAGTCCCAAATCTGTTTGTGTCGTCTGTGCCAAGAATGCACAAACAGATCTGGAACTGGGCTAGTTCTGATAGTGCTTCCTGGTTTATTGAAACAGTCGTTGTTTACATCCATCTGAAATATATTATTATGCTCTTGCTTTTGGCCAGAAATATTCTGTGGGTCCATTACCCTTGTGTTTACCGGTGTGCTGAAAACGAGGGCGTTGACTAATCTTTTTGCTTGAACAAAGATGCTTAGTGTTCATGAGTGTGAGACAGTACAATGTGCCATTGTCAATGAGTGAGACAAACTGATTTTTGTAAAGAAGAAAAGGACACGTGAATGGGCTGTTGATTTCATTTTTTTCTCCTCCCACCTTTTTAAAAGTAATTCCTGTACCAAGCATAGCAATCAGGCTTCCATTACTTCTCTTCCTGACTTTCTTCCTCTTTTCCTGCCTGTACAGTACGCCCTTAAGAACGTTCCTTTGCTTTCCCAATTTAGGCTGCAGTACTTGTAGCGTTGCAGCCTTAGTTCGTTCCTGCCAAAATTCTCCTGTGTTTGAAGGTTGCAATCTCTCTCGCTCTCTCTCTCTCTCATGCCCATGTTTCGCCACTATTGCAAAAACACTGAAAATAATGTGAAGCCAGGTCTCAAGAAAACATGGAGGATTTCAAGCACATGAAGTTATGTACTAGTTTCTGTGTACGTTTATATTCAGACTTATTCATTACTGCGAGAGATTTCCAGCCAAAGCATGTAACATGTTGCTTTAAGCCTTGAACACAAGACTTGACTGTACGATGTGAACATTTCCACAGTGGCCTGTTTTGGTAAACTAATAAACGTATGATTTTTAGCCTGATCCCTCTGTACAGAAGTCATGACTATACTATAAATACATAATATATTTAACAAACTTCAGCTCTGTAAGTGGTCATGTGAACGCTTGGGACATATGTATACATTTGCAGTCTCTTTCTTTTTTTTTACAGTTCCTTTCATTATGTTAAGATCTGTTTTAAAGTGATGCATTAAACTTTGCAAGCAGTACCATGGTTACAAGTTGTCGCTTGTGGTGGATTGAAGTTGGTTCTACAACAGAGTAGTGTTTTTAGTTGACCTCACTTAAAAGAACAAAACGGCAACTTTAATCGTGTAATTCAAAAGAAACAAGAAAGGTTTTGGTTTTCACTTTATTTGATTCAACATTTTGCCAAGTGGAAAAATAGAACTCTGTATTCAACTCAAGTAAAGAACATCAATCAAGATTTATAAAAAGAACAGTTACTATCCCTTCACCAAATACACCTGAAAAACACTGTCAATTTAGACAACAGTCAAGCAGCAGCAGTAAGACGGTTACATCTAACAAATCCAAGAGTTTTGGGTTCGTACCGGACTGAAGTTCTTTAGCTAGACACCTTCAAGTGTCAACAATGGAGTATATTAGGGCCTGTGCCTGAGTTTTCAAACGAGGACATCTAAGCTTCATCAATCCTCTTTTTTTTTTTGTTCTTAAGCAAGCACTCAATTCAACTGGAAATGGGTTACAGGAGTTGGTCTGTCCCCTTAGAAATCCAATGAGGAAATGAAATATTGAAGATTAATAGGACCGGTATCAAGTCTAAGCATCAGTACAGTACACACCCCTCTTCCCACCACTAAGGGGCAACATGTTCAAGGCACACCAAACAGTTTCAGGGGCTCTTTCTCAATCGTTTAAAATCTGTCCTCGCTTCCTTTCCTGCATTGCTCTGATCTGAAAGAACTGGCCAGGTGAAAGCCTACTGATGAGGAAGGGAAGGGTAAGAATTGTTACAACTGAGAAAGCGCCAGGGGCTGCATAGGCTGAGTAGGGCACAGAGTTTTCTAGTCAAGTGAAGTGGTCAGGAAAAATCATGGCCCAAGCTAGCTACAAGGAATGGATTTGCGCATATGTCAAGCAGAACACTCCTGTGAAAATCAGAATTCTGAACAACAATTTCTCATGGAGGAACTGAAATAAGCGACTCGTGTGCATCTTGATATTTTCACCTCCATTTCCCCATCATAATAACTCATTGATTTCCAGCATGCTAAGGGGCGCGTTCCTCTTCCCAGGTGTTGCCGACGACTGCCAGAGCTTACAACTCCTAGATAGGTATTTTTATGTATCAGCTAACCATGTAATACTGTTGCGATCTGTCAGTCGGACGTGGCACACAACGTCTGAGCAGGAGAACGCAACCAAGGTAAGGATTGGAAAGTCATGTGCTGCTGCTCTAAAATAGCAATCAGTAGGGGGAGGAACGCCAGATGAGCTCAATCAATTCAGCAGTAGGGGGAGGAATGAGATGAGCTCATGTCCCTGAAAGGGTTAAAAGCAGAGTTAATAATTTTGTACTTTAAACAATGCAAGGGTGCTTTCTTTTGCATGCGGCACAGCTAAAATCACATTTGTCATTTCTTTAAGTATGTCATTTTGGTCTTCCCCATTTATAGTTATTTAGACTGGACTGATGACAGGTTTGCAACATCAAAAACCCAGTCATTGCACAATATCACAACATGAAACTGACATTTTTGCATTTTGGGAAGATTTTGTGGCCCAAATGTGCACTCAGTCATATCAAGGGCATTTTTGGCTCCAAAAATATAAACCGAGGCCCAACAACATTCTCTCAGGGTATCCCCCAGTTCCATGACCTCTTATCCCCTAAGGCGAACAAGATGAACATAAACATCTTTCTTTCCCAGTGTCAGTCAGAACCTTATGTTAAACATGATGCTCAGTCTCCACAGCAGTGTATCTGTGGAGAAGGGCTGTGTGCCAAGACCACGTCTGCATCCCTATGGGCCCTGTTCAAAAGTAGTGCACTTTATAGAGAATAGGGTGCCATTTGGGATGCATACCACACAATGCTGGTCCCTCATGCAGCATTTAACAAGTCAATACTCTCCCTCATCCCTCCCTCTTTTCCATCCCCTGACCAATGTGCTGTTTAATCAAGCGCCACCTCTCTTCCTTTTGTGTTTTAAGGCAAAAGAATCACCCGAGAGTTCAGAATCAGTACAGAAGAAGGCTAAGACGAGTGTAAACTCAGGCTAGCTACTGTATTAGCATCACATTAGCCTTAGGTTGCTCTTGTCATCATTTCATAGTTTATCTTCTCTGTTTTAAAGCTTTATGATAAGGTGATGATTGCTGAGAAGGGGTTTGTACAGTGTGTGTGTGTTGTGTACTGTTGGTGTCAGCTGCAGGCAGACAAAAGAAACTGGGACTGCTCTGTGGTGCACTGCAGTGTCGAGAAAGGGAGGAGGAGGGGATGGATGGATTGGATGGAGAAGGAGGATGGATGGGGGAGGGGTATGGGGCAAGACTGCAGTTGGAGACCTGATACAGGCACTACAAGTCATCAATCACGTAACCTGGACCTGTGCTACATGCCTTCCTCTGCAGGACAGGCCACAGAACAATAAATAAAGGCAGTGTCTATCACTCTAGGCCGTTTTAAAGCTAGTGGTTCATGGAAATATGAGGTATAAAACAAGCACATATCAAATTACTTGAAGATACGTTTTCTTTAGTATATTTGTTTGCATGTCAATGTAAGTTGGCTGGTTGATTGAAGAAGTCATGGAAGTATGGTGCGTTTTCAGCTCATCACAACAATGACTAATCCAAAATAAACTCCAATCTTTTCAAATCCAAAACCGGTCATCAAGTAGTCCAGAGTCAGGGTCCTAGGCCTTAGGATAAACTACTGACCCTCAAGATTCAAGGTAATCAAAAACAACCCTATTTTAATTGAGCATCAATGGTTGAGGGATGATTTCGGCATCGGCGCAACTGTCCCCTAATTACTTGAGTTCAAATGAATTGGTTTCTAATAATGTCAATGCTGGCTCCCAGAGATTGTATGTATCTTCCATATGTCCACGTCACAGCGGATGAGAGCAGTCAAGGCATCTATCCAAACCCCATTCGTTGCATAAGAAGGAAAATTAAAGTTGAGATGCCCTCCCATTAGACAAAGCTTGCCCGGGGTCTGTGAGTGGCAGGTGGGTGACTGACACTACATCAAGCCCTACATCATAGGGTACGGAGAATGTATGTGTGGGTGGGCATGGTGGTGGGGCGAAAATATTCATATTTCATGAGTTACTCCATAAGTATAAGGCAGCAGAGCTCTTGATCGATCTCTCACCTTGGTTCTAGTAATGTATTTATGTCATAGCTTGGAACAGCCAATTAAAGGCCAGTTGCTTTGTGCTAGTGGGAAGCCATCTTAGAACAGCCTAAATGCTGTAGAAATTGTAGAAATTAAACGTACCCACCCATTGTGAACTTTTTGTGTTCTAGCCTTGCTCCTCCTTCATGGCACATCCAATCCAAACCTTCAATTCAAAGAATAAATTCAGAGAGAAGACTAAAAAGTACATTTAATCCCACCTCCCTTTAAGATGTGAGCAGAAAATGCTAACGCTAATTGTTAGCATTTTCTGGACGATGCTATGCTAACTAATGTTAGCTTTTAGTGTAGCATACCATTAGCATAACATGCTAACGCTAGCCATCTATCCAGTGGATCTTGTTAATCATCTAGTGATGAGCCTGGCTATCCCGCCATGTACCTGGGCCTGGACCGGCCCATACTCCACCACCTCCCCATCCACTGTGATCACCCCTTTTGGCGAGTAGGGCTCCAGCCGCAGCGCCCGCACCCGGGTGTACACCAGGTGGGGGCAGTTGTTGGCCAGGTGGGTTCCCTTCTCCATGGCCAAGAAGAGACGGAGCAGGGCCGTGCGTGATATGCCTGCTCGGACATATATCAGGTGGATGAGGCCGTCATCAAGTGTAGAGTCGGGTGCGGCATACAGGTCCTTTGCCAGGTGAGACTGGTACATGGCCAGCATGAGGACAAAGTCCTCCTCGGGCACCACCACCCAGTCACTGGGCACCGGCTGGTCCAGGGGCACCAGGAGAGAGTCTGGCGGGCCTGTTAGGGTGGCATTAGCGGACATGGGTTCCCAATTCTTCGCCTTGAAGGCGTTGTTTGAGTTACGGGAGTTGTGAGCTGCGTTCTGGCACGGCGAGTCCTTCGAAGGCCGGCAGAGGAGGGTAGAGGAGCAGAATGCAGACGATGGCGGTTGGCATTGAGGTGACACGCTCGTCATCTCCTCCAACGAGACTGACGATTGCCTATCCTCCTCCTCTCCATCCACCTCGTCAACCGGCAGGTATGCCAGGCGGCCCTTATACACCCTCAAAGATGCCAACCTGACCAACGTCCCCATGGTGAAGCGGGCGGCGCCCACGTGGCGGTACTTCTCGCTCTCCACGTCCACGTCAGCCACAAAGCCCCAGGCCAGCGAGAGGAAGGAGAAGAGGCGGGTGGGGTTGGAGGGGCTGGAGCCCAGGTGGATGGAAGCCAGGTCCATGCGAGACACCAGGCCCTTACACAGCAGGAAGCCACAGCTGACCAGCAGCTCCTCGCTTGACACCGGCTGGGCCCTGTCAGGGGGGAGGAGAGAGAGAGAAAGAAGAGGAGGGGGGAGTTAGCGGTAGACACGACAGACAAAAGACAAGCCCGGGGGGGGGGGGGGGGGGGGGGGGGGGTAGAGAGGTCATGGGACCCCCAGCCCCACATCAACCACTCAGCCTGCTGTCTTTTCTCCTCTACACCTCAGCCTATTAGATAATGACGTCTCAATAGAGTTCCATACGATTGGGGTCACGTCCATATGGCAGCATATCCATATTCAGCGTGTATTCATGATTCATCCTAGGAATTAGGCTCACCATTCAATAACAGCCATTGATTGGGGTCTCTGTTCGGCTTTCTTTTATCACGTTTTTATAGACAATAACATCGTACCATTTTGAGCTATTTTCTTAGTCACTGAAAAGAGAACTGGGGTGTAGTATCTCTTAACAACCAGTAGAGGGAGTTCTAACTATAAACTATTAGAGTCATCCGATCCCACTGCTCAAGGCAAAACTGACCCGTTTTACCGTTGTGTCTGTCCTATAGCCTACAGCCCAAACAGATCTGGGACCAGCATATATACATAGAACAACCGGTGATACAGTAAGCCACTGTTGATCAAAAACAGAGCAGCAGATAATATTCTGGATCCCCTGCAGGGCAGAGAGAACAAAACAGACTCTGGGTCCTTCCTCTCATTGTGTGGCAGGTTGACTGGGGCTTCTGGTGGGGGGGTGGCAGAGATGGACAGACAGGAGGGCATGCTGGTAGTGTAATTGTGATTCATTGTGTTGATGTTCTGTACTGTGGTGGTTAAAGAATGAGCCAGCAGCAGTATGTTTGTTCTCCACTACTGATTCTGGGGATTTACTCAATACAGTTTGTCAAACATATGGGCAGTAGTAGGCCCTGTGCTGGTGTAGATTGTTGTCTATAGTGTATCCTTCTTTACGGTCTTCCTGGAAGTATATTTCTCACACAACTGGATAAATTGGTTTTCAACTCATTATTCCCTTCTTTGAGGTGATCACTGATCCAACATGGGAAACAGCAACGCAATGCATTACTTGTCACAAATAATCATGCCTGATTGAGTACCTCAATGGAAGATGAGGGGGGAAGCACGCATTTTCAAAGTACATTATTGGGACTAACTGCTGCTAACTAACTGCTACATGGTGGTCTTGGTGTGTCACCCACCCAGAGTAGTGGTGTCTAACTGCTACATTGGGGTCTTGGTGTGTCACCCACCCAGAGTAGTGGTGTCTAACTGCTACATGGTGGTCTTGGTGTGTCACCCACCCAGAGTAGTGGTGTCTAACTGCTACATTGGGGTCTTGGTGTGTCATCCACCCAGAGTAGTGGTGTCTAACTGCTACATTGGGGTCTTGGTGTGTCAGCCACCCAGAGTAGTGGTGTCTAACTGCTACATTGGGTTCTTGGTGTGTCATCCACCCAGAGTAGTGGTGTCTAACTGCTACATTGGGGTCTTGGTGTGTCAGCCACCCAGAGTAGTGGTGTCTAACTGCTACATTGGGGTCTTGGTGTGTCACCCACCCAGAGTAGTGGTGTCTAACTGCTACATTGGGGTCTTGGTGTGTCAGCCACCCAGAGTAGTGGTGTCTAACTGCTACATTGGGGTCTTGGTGTGTCACCCACCCAGAGTAGTGGTGTCTAACTGCTACATTGGGGTCTTGGTGTGTCAGCCACCCAGAGTAGTGGTGTCTAACTGCTACATTGGGGTCTTGGTGTGTCACCCACCCAGAGTAGTGGTGTCTAACTGCTACATTGGGGTCTTGGTGTGTCACCCACCCAGAGTAGTGGTGTATAGAGGCAGCCAGGGCGTTACCAGAGCCCCCAGGTAGAATTCCCAGTGGGGTCTGGATGGCCTCCTCCCAGTCCTCTCTCTCCATCAGGCCATTCACAACCTGGGGGGAACAGATAGAGCAAGGGTCACCCAACAGCCAGAGAGCCACCAGATCTAGGGCCACTTTCATAGACCAAAATAAGGCCTGGTCTAAACTAAAGTGCACTTTCAGTGGAAACTCTCCAAAAATAGGCTTAAAAATCAGTGCCTATGCAACAATATGCAAGGTCAGGCAGAACCACGGATCTCAGCAAACTGGGGGTTTGAGGTTTAGAAGTGAAAAGAATGCCATGTTGGCACCAGAAGTTCCAAGACAGTTACTAGGTCAAGTAAGAATGCAAATTTGAATTCTTGTCGGGAATGGATGATTGTATTTGTACCTCACCTCAAACAGCAGTCCGTCTCCGGACATGATGACTAGAGCACCCCACTGTGACAGGTCAGCCTCTCTCACCAACTCCCTGGCATGGTTCTGCCGCTCTGAAAACAGACAAGGAAGACGAGTACATTTACATGTGTTTAGGTGTGTGCGTGGCTGTAAAACCACTGTTTGTGTGTTATTGTAGTGTCAAAATCCCTCTCTTTTGTAGTTGTGAGACCTTCCAATCACTTTGGGAATGAAGTGGGTGTGTGGTTCGACAAAGTGCAGAAATTTGAGATGGAGAGGACAAGGGCAGGTATGACCCTTCCGGGGACAAACTGTTGTGAATACAATAGCTGAACAACAAAACACAGGGAACATGGAATGTAGACTACACTGGAGGTTGGTGGTAGAGGACAACTGATAGGCCCCCTACAGTACCAGGCTCAGTGGAGGCTGGTGAGGGGAGGATGGCTCATAAATGTTGAACGGAGTAAATGGAATGGCAAACCCATAGAAACTATATATTAGATACCTGTGACCAGGCGAGCAGCACATGTCTTTAGGGCAGAGAGGACAGTTGATATGCCACCTTAATGAAATGCAGTATCACATTGCAAATTAGATTAAAAGGCCAAACTACGTTATAGGGCCCTCCATCAAATTAGACTGGGGCAATCAGCAGATTGTACATTGCGACAGGAGTAGGATTACGTTTCATTTATGATGCTGATCAAAGGTCAGATTTCGTCTTTCTCCCCCAATGGTTAAGGTTGGGCTTAGAGGAGGGTAAGCTGATCCTAGAACTGTATCCATCATTCCACTAGGAGAAGGATTACGTTTCTCCTAGCACTGACCTAAGGTCAGTTTTGTGTTATTTCCCTGTATGGTTAAGGTTATGCTTAGGTGAGGGTAAACTGCTCGTAGAGCTGTAATACATTTTCTTTAGGGGGCAGTAAGTCTATCAGTGGAGGCTGCTGACGGGAGGACGGCTCATGATAATGGCCGGAAGAGAGGAAACCACATGGAAACCATGTGTTTGATACCATTCCACCAATTCTGCTCCAGCCATTACCATAAGCCCATCCTCCCCAATTAAGGTGCCACAAACCTCCTGTGTAGTCTATATATAGTGAGTGACTGGTACTGCTTCCTGTACCATCACTGTTACTTTCCAATCGCACCTTTTATTACCCTACATTTCCCTAACACTCTGCCGGGTTAATATTAGTAGCACACTCTCAGAGAGAAGCGCGTACACACACACACACACACATAATTCCTCTCTCCTCAAAACACATTCTTTATAAAAGGCCAGACTGTCTAAGAGCTCTTTGGCTGTAGCCACTCAAGCTTAACAGCTTAAGCCAAGTCTTTCTTTCTTCCCCAAGGAATCTGATCTTTACCTCTCAAAGGCTGTGTTTACACAGGCAGCCCAGTTCTGGTCTTTTGACCAATCAGAGATTTTTCATAGCTGATCTAATTGGTCAAAAATATCAGAATTGGGCTGCTTGTGTGATCGCAGTGTCTGTTTGCACAGAGATACTGTATAGTAGTGTTTCCCAACTCCGGTCCTCCAGTACCCCCAGCAGTACATATGGTTGTTGTGGGCCCCTGACAAGCACACCTGATTCTACTTGTCAACTAAACATAAAGCCCTTGACAAGTTGAATTAGGTGTGCTTGTCAGGGGCCCACAACAACAATATGTACTGCTGGGGGTACTGGAGGACCGGATTTGGGAAACACTCGTGGATCTCTATGCTCCCTTGTTTGTCCTTGCGTCTGAAACCCACTGACAGCAATACCCTCTCTCTATGTTTCCTTTCCGTGTATGTAGTCTACAAGACAGTAGTGTGATTGTTCGCTGCGTCGTTTTATGCTGGTCTTGACACAACAGTAGAGCGCATTCCCCTCTGCAACAGCCTCAGTAATCGGATGCCTCCCCCGAGGCCTAGGTCCCAAATGGCACCCTATTCCCTACATAGGCCATGTGGTCAAAAGCAGTGCACTATGTAGAGAATAGGGTGCCATTTGAGACGCAGACCCTTTCTTACCTTTCATTCATTACCCTCCTGCTGGGCCTGAGAACAGTATACAGGCAAATCAATTTCCCTTCATCAGTCTCCTCACGTGACATTTGCATGTGCAGAGGCTATAAACACAGTGTGTGTAGATAGCCAGTCAGTGTCAAGACGGAGGGCAGCGCAGCTGGAAAATATTAGGAGGCTGGTTGCTGCGTAGGAGATGTTGATGTTGTTTACATCCTCCCTTTACTGTTAATGGGGATAGCTGATCGTAGCCGATAGCACTTTAACACACACATGCTCACACTCATACACACAGACAGCTCGGGGGGGGGGGGGAGTTGGTGCTTTTAGTCATTTTTATGAGTGTTTGTTGTGGTGATGGGTTGGATGGTCAAATATGAGGTCTGGGACTGGGCGCAGTGCAGTACTGTAGTGTAGCTTGACTGACCGGCTCAGTCTCTGGGCTGCAAGCAATTGTTCTTCCTTTTCCCAGTTCTGTGGCTCTGTGGAATGAGACAATCATTACACTGCTCCTTTTTCTCCATACTGGCCCTGCGGTGGAGGGGAGGTGTGTGTGAGTTTGGACAACTATCCTTTTCTCTACAGTGTGTGTGTGTGGACAACTATCCTGTTCTCTACAGTGTGTGTGTGTGTGTGTGTGTGTGTGTGTGTGTTTGGGCAACTATTCTGCTCTCTACAGTGTGTGTGTGGACAACTATCCTGTTCTCTACTGTGTGTGTGTGTGGACAACTATTCTGTTCTCTGCAGTGGGTGTGTGGGTGTGCATGTGTCTCTCAGGGTTGGTCTCAGGGCAACCATTGTTGTCCCTCTAAAGAAGCTACAATTCGGAGAAAGAGAGCGAGGCTTAACCTCCAATGCCACCATGCAGTTTCATGTCCCCAGACTCCCCTCGTCCCTACTCACTTTGCTTCACTCTCCTTTCCCTGTCCCTCTCCTCCCAGCCACACTCTCACTGACCCTGCCTCACACAAAAGGAGGTTCCAAACCCATCTCACACTAGGGTATATACAGTATGCTGCTGGGCTGAGTAAGGACACAGACATGACATTTAAAAAAGGGCCATTTAATGTTCTAGGTACGATGAGGACTGCGCCAGGGATCCATAATGCACACTGACAGTAATAGCAGGGATCCTTTTCTTTGCAGGTGACTGACTCCCTGTTCACAAAGGCTACGCTGTGTGTGTGTCTATCTGGAGACTTTGGGTCAACAGAGGTGGAGCAGAAGAGGCAGTGGTGTGTGTGTGTGTGTAGATAAGTCAACCAGGTTGGGAGCTTGAGGACACGCTGTGGCAGCTTAGTCAGCACCCAGGGACAGGGACAGGGATGTAGAACCAGTAGAATCACCTCACCACACGCTCTCCCGCCTTGAGACCAGGCCACAGGGCCACAGGCTATAGAACTCACTGTACTGTTTTGAAAACCAACCACAGCTAGGTTACAATGGCACTGGAAAGATAACATCCTGCAACAGATTCGCCTAGGTCTCAAACTGACAATAGTAAACAGTGGCTTTTTCTACTATCATGTTTTCTGGGCCACAGGCTATATTAATGACATTTACTGTTCTATTCCAAAACCACCACAGCTGGCACTGATATAGATGGGTCACACCTGCACTAATCTCACTGGAAAGACTGTGTCACTGGGAGAATAAGAATAAGAAGATTAACATCCTGCCACTTTCCATCTGTTAGGGTGTCTCTCAATAAGGTGGCTTCCTTTCCTTAACTAGGCAAGTCAGTTAAGAACAAATTCTTATTTACAATGACGGCCTGCCCCGGCCAAACCCGGACAACGCTGGACCAATTGTGTGCCGCTCTATGGGACTCCCAATCACGGACGGTTGTGATACAGCCTGGAATTGAACCAGGGTCTGTAGTGACGCCTCTGGCACTGAGATGCAGTGCCTTAGACCGCTGGGATACTTTTCTTCTTCGTCTGAACTGACAGAGAGAAGGCGTCCTCATACAATTTATCCTTTTCAGAGAGAGAAACAGAGATCCATTGAGACCCTTGCGCCAAGCCTCCTCCATGCCCAGTTGCCCAGTCTCCCTCTGGGCAGTGGACTCATCCTTCCCCTCCCTCTGGCACCGCCACACAGCCAGGGCTCCAATAATGGGCCTGTCCTCGCTCATTAGCGTCCCCATGCTAACCGTCCGCTAGGCTAGCACAGCTCTGGCCCTGCCTCAGTCTCACTGGATTAGCACTGAGAGCCACTGATATTTTCCTTTCGCATGGTTCCAGTAAACGGATTACCAGGCCAGCCAGTACAGCTTGGCTCGGCTGGACTCTTTAGTGTTAAAAGGGGTAGCAATGGTGATGCAGAATCTTTGTTTGCAAACTAACACCTGCACAACCTTCTATCTTACTCTGAAAAGTGTTGGCATCTACCTGTATGGTGACTACCTGTCTATTCTTTTTGTCTCTCCAATTTTAACATATTCAGCATTTCAGAATGCGTTCAGAGGATTGCTCTCTCAGTTTTTGGGAAAGGGATTCATTATCTTGCCTGCTCTCTGACACTGCAGTGATTTAAGAACAGAGGGAGAGGAACTCAATAGCCTGAAATGTAGGGCTTCAAAAGCTACATCTGGGTCATATTCAAATGTACTAAAACATAGTAGAGACTGCCTAAACGTGTCCAACAAGAAACTTTTCATTTTCAGTTGTAAAGCGTTTTGCTAAGGTGTGCCCTAATGGATGTGACCCATTTGATGAGCTTTGAACCAGAAGCCTAATACAAAACTAGTACATTATCATTACAATGTCCCCAGACTGTGGCAGCACACATGACAATGATTACCCGATCAATGTGGCTAATAAGTTACATCAAATCTCCCCCCCCCCCCCACACACTATTATTATCCAGGCTGCATCACATCCGGCCCGTGATTAGGAGTCCTGTAGGGCGGCACACAATTGGCCCAGCGTCATCCGGGTTAGGGGAGGGTTTGGCTGGGGTAGGCCGTCATTGTAAATAAGAATTTGTTCTTAACTGACTTGCATAGTTAAATAAAACATTTGATTTGAATTATTAGCCCATCAATAGGGCCCATAACATCATGGTGAACCAGATTTGACAGAGGTTTGTGTATTAACATAACATGTTACATAATGGATCTACATGCATACACATATGTGCCGGCAGCACTTGATCGGAATTCTGCCAGCTAGCGATGAAAACAGCCAGAGGATTTATAAATGGGGGGGGTCAACTTGAGAGAGAGACGGCCATTAGCTCCTTTGCTTGACATTGCCAATTGGAGTGGAGGGATACAGAATGATGGTTTCTGCTTTGTTTTGTCCAGTCTGCCAAGCAGCTGAGCGTTAGTGTGTGTGTGTGTGTAGTGCTTTGACAGTTGGATTATTCATTGACCTGTCATTGCAGGTGTTAGTGTAGGATATTGACCTGTGATCACCTGTGTGCCAGTGTATGCACATGCATTAACTCAGCAGAGATGACGCGTGTGTGCGTGCCTGCGCAATTTACCTGCGAGTGTGTGCATGCACTTACAGTACACTATACTCACCAGTGATGACCAGAGTGTGTGGGACACCGGCCTCGTTAAGCATGTGTTGGACGTGTCCGGTGAAGAGGCTGAGGGCCTGGCCCTTCCCACTGTGGGGGTTCACCAGTAGCATGACGCTGCAGGGACGGTGCACCTCACTGTAAAGCACGCCTAGAACAGAGAGATGCACGGACAGGGATTATGACAGATGTTAGACCTGCTATTTTTGGTGACCTTTGCAGAAAATCTCACAAACACAGAAACCCATACAAAGACAATTATAGTGGGAAAATGTTAAATCGCTAAAGTTCATATTCAGATTAGAGTGTTTAACACAATGTTTAGCTTGATTATATATATATTTTTCCCCTTTCCAATGTTCTACTCAAGGTGAGGGTTGATGGTCACTAGACTTGATGCTTAACGTTATGGATTATTCTCATGTCTGTTGATAGTGATTGACGCCAGACTGGATGTACAAGGATCGAGGACACACTGATTCTGTTGCAGCAGACAGTCATTGCATTTTGGGTTTTACTTCCTAAAAGCCTCTCGGGCTGCTGTTATCAGAACATTTGGTCCTGTCTGATTAGGACATAAAAGGGCCCGTCTCCAAGAGGCCAGTTAGACATTTTCTTTGTTTCCGAGCTGTGTGTTGTGTCCCTGTTGCAACTTGTAATAAACCAGGTAGATTTCTGATTGACTCAATCTGTGACTTCTCTTCTCTTTCATTACAACAATAGACAATGGAGGGAGAAGCTTGATGTTAATATTATTAAGGCCAGGAGTTTTTCCTGACCATGTTCCATGACCAGGCACTAAAACTAGGGCCCTGAGTTTTTCCTGTTCAGGTCACATTGGTGGTCAGCAAAAACTCCCATCCCTTATTTCTAACATTCATCCTCAGACTATACTGATTAGACAAACACTCAGAACTATGACTCAGGGCTTCTTTGCCAATTATTAACTTTCTGCGTCAGTCCGCTCTAGCTAAACCATTCTGGGAAATTCAAGTATTTTAGTCACGGAGGATGGGGAAGCCAGGTAAACAAGTTTGTAAACATGATGAACGACTTGAATGACTTGCTATGGGTGGAGAACAAGGACAGTGCTTTGGATGCTTCCTGGATGAGGTCATCCACCAACATCCAACCTAATTGGCAGGGCGTGTTTTTCTAGACGACCCCACGTCTACTGGAGCTACTGTCAACATATATCGCAGACTACACCATTACAAGTTAGGAAACACCACCTATCAGAGTTCTAGTATCTGTACTACTGCAAACAGTGTGTTGCAGTCTATGGTTGTGTCCCAAATGGCACCCTATTCCCTTTATAGTAGTGCGCTACAAAGGGAATAGGGTGCCGTTAGGGACACAGCCTCTGACAACACAGGTTAGATTATGAAACACCACCTATCAGTACTGTAGATATGTGGTATCTGTGGAGTTTGGTCACAGGGCTTTGACTTAGCGTAACAGGGCGTAAGATGGAATGGGGTGTGTCTACTGTAGGTGCCTTGTCACAAGGCAGTTAAAGTGACAACGTGTTTGATAACACATGGCCTCAGTTAACAGCCCCATGTACCTAGATAGCCTTCCTACTTTGCTTGACGTATACTGAACAAAAATATCAACTCAACATGTAAAGCGTTTGTCCCGTGTTTCTTGAGCTGAAATAAAAGATCCCAGGAATGATCCTTAAGCACAAAAAGTGTATTTCTCTCAATTTTTGTGCAAACATTAGTTTACGTCCCTGTTAGTGTGCATTTCTCCTTTGCCAAGATTATCCATCCACCTGACACGAGTGGCATATCACAAAGCTGATTAAACAACATGATCATTACAGAAGATGGCACCGACAGATATGTTCGCCTCGCTTCGAGCCCTTAGGAAACTATGTAGTATTTTGTTTTTTAAACATGTTAACCCTCTCAAGGCTGCTGGCCTAGACCGGTATCCCTAGCCACGTCCTCAGAGCATGCGCAGACCAGCTGGCTGGTGTGTTTACGGACATATTCAATCGCTCCCTAGCCCAGTCTGCTGTCCCCATATGCTTCAAGATGGCCACCATTGTTCCTGTGCCCAAGAAGGCAAAGAACTGAACTAAATGAATACTGCCCCGTAGCACTCACTTCTGTCATCATGAAGTGCTTTGAGACACTAGTCAAGGATCATATCACCTCCACAACGGGTCCACAGATGATGCAATCGCAATCACACTGCACAATCACATCTGGACAAGAGGAATACCTATGTAAGAATGCTGTTCATTGACTACAGCTCAGCTTTCAATACCATAGTACCCTCCAAGCTCATCATCAAGCTGGAGGCCATGGGTCTCAACCCCTCCCTGCGCAATTGGGTCCTGGAATTTCTGACGGGCCGCCCCCATGTGATGAAGGTAGGAAACAACATCTCCATCTCTTCGCTGACCCTCAACACTGGGGCTCCATAAGGGTGCGTGCCCCCTCCTGTACTCCCTGTTCACTGCGTGGCCATGCACCCCTCCAACTCAATCATCAAGTTTGCAGACGACAACAGTAGTGGGCTTGATTACCAACAATGATGAGACAGCCAACAGGGAGGAGGTGAGGGCACTCGGAGTGTGGTGTCAGGGAAACAACCTCTCACTCACCGTCAACAAAACAAAGGAGATGACCATTGACTTCAGGAAACAGCAGAGGGAGCACCCCTCTATCCACATTGAAAGGACAGCAGTGGAAAAGGTGGAAAGTTTTAAGTTCCTCGGCTTACACATCACAGACAAACTGAAATTGTCCACCCACACAGACAGTGTGGTCAGCATAGATAAAAGCTTTTAACGGCCCCAAATACACTTCCATCTAAAATACATTTTTTTTAAAACATCCTCACACAAAATGTAGGTTGAAGCAACATCATGAATTTGCTAAAAAAGCCACACTGTTTTTCATGTCTCATTCTAACCACATACCAACAATAGCGTTTACCACGTTAATATCAACCAAATCGGGTATTTATCTGATGTCTTTGCCTAATGGGACGTTTCTATGAAATGTGGACCCTTTCATAACAAGTAATGAAGTCCTGGGAGGATGGAGATGGCAGGGCCCTCATTTATAACTGTTGTGTACATTTCACACAATTTCTACATGCTCCATTTATGAAAAGTCTGTGCACGTACAAAAATATTGAGATGTATCGATATTTTGCAGTGACTTTTTCAAGCTAAACATGTATGTATGCTGCCTGTCCGCACACTGACACATTCTACAAGATTGATTGTATATTGATTGTATATTCAAACAATTTAAAAGTAGGCTAAATGCTACAGCCCACACCCCCAGACGAATTGTTGTTCACTATTTTGTTTATCAATAGACTATTGGGGTTCTATGTCCTGCTTTGGTGGGCTCGGAGTTTAAACATATTACGCTCCCATCACACAGCAACAGCTTACCCATACTGTCAAATTACAGTACCAGTCAAAAGTTTGGACACACCTACTCATTACTCACTTCAACCAAACAAAACTACTCTGGTACATTATATTGTCAGTTATATGATACTGTCAGTTCAGGGATTATTGAAAGAATCTCTACTTTTCTTCAAATATTTTTCTAAATATTAACATATTTAATACACAGTACCAGTTAAAGGTTTGGACACACCTACTTTTTCTTTATTTGGACTATTCTCTACATTGTAAAATAATAGTGAAGACATGAAAACTGTGAAATAACACATATGGAATCATGTAGTAACCAAAAAAAGTGTTCAAACAAAGATTGTTCAAAGCCACCCTTTGCCTTGACAGCTTTGCAGACTCTTGGCATTCTGTTTTTTTTATTAACACAATTTTCATCATATCCCCCATTTGTACATAATACATGTCAGCTTGCAATACAATATTTAAACCACTCGCAGATGTGTGTACGCATGGTCTAGAATTTGTGGAGAGGTGAGCACATTCTCACATCAGGTAAAATGTATTATAAATTTCAACTTTTGCGTGAAAAATGGCACACGGACATTTTGGGGTTATATTTTGTACTTAAGCGCGGTTTATAAATGAGGCCCCAGGGCAGTGCCCTCATAAATAATTTGGCATGGACCTGTGCCAACCCAGCTGGCAAGGGCCCCAACCATGCTGTGTTTTTGCTTCATCATTACCCACGAGGCCCGTCTTGTCTGGACCCATTGACACTTCCTCTTAGCCACCCTACCCATTCCCAAACATTCCTTCATTATAAACTGGCTGTGGTTGAGAGTACCACCTCCACCTACGGTCTTGGTTGTCAGCAAGATGTTATGGTTAGGGTCAGTTTTTCCAGGTGAAACCGGTCTCTAGCTCACCTGACCACGAAAGCACTTGGCCCTAGTTATATTATGGCCCTAGTATCCTACAGCCTATAACTAGGGTTTGGACGTTTTCCTGGTCCAATCAGGGAACATCCAGTATAACCCATCATCAGCTAAACAACATGGCTCATTGCCACATGACACATCTAGAAGAAACCAACAAAGCACACACGCAAACAGAGAGAAATAAATTAACAATCTGGGTTTCTCTAGAAATAAACTGACATTGCTCATTGTGTTCACCTCCCCACAATGGCTCTTTTGTACACGGGGGGGAAGCATTTCTATAGTCATTATTGTGACTAATGAAATCATGATACTAGATGTTGCTCTCTGTTTGTTTTGGCCTGGTGTGGTCAGAGGTCTGAACAGATCTGTGTCCCCTTAACAATCACATCTGAGCATGCCCAGTGGGCACTGAGGTAACACAGTAGTGTGGGGGCGGATAAAGTTGTAACACCACTTGCCATGCCCTTAAAAGGTCATAAACGTGTCATCCTTATCAAAGGTCAAATCTCTTAATCTTCACATTGTGTGGTTGCGACATGTACTGGTAGCAGACTACTATAAAACTATAGTCCGATTGTTATCGGTTTTAGTCTGTTGCCCTTGGTTAAGTACATAAACACTGATAGTATTTATTATGACACAAAAAAAAGACAATAAAAAAGGCAGTAGACTTACTGTAGAAAGACGAAGGCAAATGGGCCATAAGCAATTATTTGGGATGGTTAAAGATGCCACTAAAAGGCACTTTCCAAACCGATTACTGTAGAACCATATTGACAGTGGTAAACCAAACTACTCCGAAGGAACGCTTGCTGTCTGACCGACATTTCAGCTGAATTCACTAGTGCAGTGATTAAGAAATGTCTCATCTGTAGACTTCAAAACCTAGAGGAAAAACCCCATGAAGAGTATTTTTCTAGTCTAGGCCTAGGATGGCATCTTAGAATAGCAAACTTGCACAGTATTGCGTGACAGATCTCGCTTGCGACTCAGTGAAGTGTCTGTTCTCGTTAGACATGGAAGACGGAGCATTTGTTTATTTATTAGCTAACGCTCTCCACTTTTCCTCGAAACTGAACTGGGTGGCTTACAGCTTCAATTGACTATAGAAGATGTTGGTGTAGGGTGAAGTTTCCCCTAGACACACTGATCTTGGGTCAGTTTTCCCTCTACTGTTTAAGGTTAGGATCGGGGGAGAGGAAGCTGATCCTAGATCTGTACCTAGGGGAAAGTTCACCCCTGAGCAATGATGTTCATATCAGGGACAGGCAGTGAAAGACTGACGACTCACAGTTGAACTTCCTTGACTTTCAGTTGAACTTCCAACAAAAACGTTCTTTGAATTATGCATTAGCTACTTATTCTAATGTCGCTACTTTGAGTGTAGCTCAAATTCTCTATTTGTGGAGAATGGGGAGGTATGACACAGCGTTAATTGCGGCTGAATGAGCCTGAGATGGCCTAACTATCTTTATAGGAAGGAGGGGGAGGCAGGGTGCCAGGTGTTTTATACACTTGGCTGGGCCCAATATGTATTTCTGTCTGCAGTCTATGTGGTTATGAATACCTGATGTGGCCATTCTCCCCCCTCTGTCTCTCTCATTGTGTCGCTCTCTCTGTTCTTTGGGAGTTCTGTCATGGGGGAGAGGATGGGGGGGGGGGCAGGGTGTTCTGCTACCACTTCACTTACTCAGGCTCAGTGGTTTGAACATGCATCTTTCCTCCCTCCCTTCCTTGGAGTAATCCCTGATCTAACATGATCAGTGGTGTAAGCAATGCAGGGGCGTGCTTGCTTACACCTATCTGACTGTTAGATCAGCGATTACTTTAAAGTAGGGAGGAAGAAAAGATGCATTTTAAGTCTAAGACTCTTTAGGTCTTCCTTAAGAGGACCTCATCTGCCACCTATTAGCCTTTCAACACTTTGGCTCGGCCACTTTATGGTCTCGGGCCAGACGTCACAGTTTCATAGCATCTACCATAATATGTTTTACTATTTTCTACATTGTAAAAATAATAGTGAAGACATCCAAACTATGAAATAACACATATGGAATCATGTAGTAACCAAAAAGTGTTAAACAAATCAAAATGTATTTCATATTTTTCAAAGTAGCCATCCTTTGCCTTGATGACAGCTTTGTACACTCTTGGCATTCTCTCAACCAGCTTCACCTGGAATGCTTTTCCAACATATGCTGAGCACTTGTTGGCTGCTTTTCCTTCACTCTACTGTCCAACTCATCCCAAACGATCTCAACTGGGTTAAGGTCTGGGAATTGTGGAGGCCAGGTCATCTGATGCAGCACTCCATCACTCTCCTTCTTGGTCAAATAGCCCTTACACAGCCTGGAGGTGTGTTGGGTCATTGTCCTGTTTAAAAAAAAATGATGGTCCCACTAAGCGCAACCCAGATGGGATGGCGTATCGCTGCAGAATGCTGTGGTAGCCATGCTGGTTTGGTGTGCCTTGAATTCTAAATAAATCACTGACCGTGTCACCAGCAAAGCACCATCACACCACCTCCTCTATGCTTCACGTTGGGAACCACACATGCAGAGATCATCTGTTCACCTACTCTGCGTCTCACAAAGACACGGCGGTTGGAGCCAAAAATCTCAAATTTGGACAGATTTTGAGATTCTCAAAATCTCAAAAAGGAAAGATTTCCACCGGTCTAATGTCCATTGCTTGTGTTTCTTGGCCCAAGCAAGTCTCTTCTTATTATTTGTGTCCTTTAGTAGTGGTTTCTTTGCAGCAATTCAACCATGAAGGCCTGATTCACGCAGTCTCCTTTAAACAGTTGATGTTGAGATGTGCCTTTTACTTGAACTCTGAAGCATTTATTTGGGCCGCAATTCCTGAGGCTCATAACTCGAATGAACTTATCCTCTGCAGCAGAGGTAACTCTAAGTCATTCTTTCCTGTGCAGGTCATCATGAGCCAGTTTCATCATAGTGCTTAATGGTTTTTGCGACATCACTTGGAAGAAACTTTGAAAGTTCTTGACATTTTCCAGATTGCCTGAACTTTATGTCTTAAGGTAATGATGTCGTTTTTCTCTTTGCTCATTTGAGCTGTTCTTGCCATAATATGGACATGGTCTTTTATCAAATAGGGCTATCTTCTGTATACACCCCCCTACCTTGTCACAACACAACTGATAGGCTCAAATGCATTAAGAAGGAAAGAAATTCCACAAATGAACTTAACAAGGCACGCCTGTTAATTGAAATTGCATTCCAGGTGACTACCTCATGAAGCTGGTTGAGAGAATGCCAAGAGTGGCTACTTTGAAGAATCTCAATTATAAAATATATTTAGATTTTTTTTCAAACATGATTCCATGTGTTATTTCATAGTTTTGATGTCTTCATTATCATTCTACAATGTAGAAAATAGTAAAAACAATTAAAAACCCTGGAATTAATAGATGTGTCCAAACTTTTGACTGGTACTGTATATTTTGATTGACCAAAGTATCAGCTATCACACAATGTAAAGGAACAACCTCCTAATTCTTATTTTCTTTTTCATAAAATGCAACTAACCGGATTTGTCAATTCTGTCAGACACAATAAAAGGCTTTTCACTTTTACATTTATTGTCCAAGGCCTTGATATGTTTAAGTTTAACATTAGATTATTCAAATATGTAATACAAATCTCCAAACTTCTGTATGTTTTATAGCACTATATCATGCTCCAGGGCTAATTTTGGTAGCATTTTGGCCTTTTCTTAGCACAGCAAATACGTTAATAATTTAAGCATATGTTGTAGAACAGTGAATAAAATATATATATATTTTTATATTGACAAAAAGATAGATCTTAAAGGGGTTATCCATTAATGACGGAGTTGACAAGCCAATGATGGAGATAACAACAAATTCTCAAAATACATATTTTTGCAGATAAAAATAAAACCTCTATACAAATATTTGTAAAATATAGAAAATGATTCATTTGAAAACCCCCAATAAAAATATAACCATTTTATCAGATATTTCAGCACTCGTTATATATTTTTTTAATTTAGTTTTTTTTCCCTCTGGAGTTGACAAATTGCATTAAAATTCATATCCTATCCTAATCCATCAGTAAGATGGAGTTGACAGTTTATGGTTGTGACAATGGTGATTTCAATATTGTTTGTTTAAATCTATCAAAAGTAGAAAGCTTTACAGACCATGATTTGTGTTGTTGCACTACATGTAATGAGGACATGAAGAAGGGGTCCTTTAAGTGTCGCTGACCCTGTTCATTCATGGTTCATTGAATTGACCAAATCTCCAGACACATTTTTTAGGAATCGCAGTTTTAAAATACATTTTGTTTAAAGAGTGCTATTGCAAGAGACTACACAAGATCCTTTTCAGTCAATATTCATTATTGCCCGTTTTAGAATATTAAACACTTTGAGAGTTTTCAATTGGGAGACTTTGCTCTGGACAAGGGCATTTCCGTGCATTTTGCCTAAATGAAATTGAATAATATTTCAAATATTTAGAAAATTCCAAATGCAAAATCTATCCCCTTATAAAATAAAAAATAAATACATCCAACTATAAGAATTCCTGAGTTATGTGATACTGTAAGTATATAACCTACCATGATAAGCTCAACGCCAACATACTCTTAAATAGTACAATAGTAGCAAGCCAAGTTATGCTTAATTATTGCATGTACCCATCAATGCATTCTTATACGTCAGATGTTGGTAGTACTAAATCTGGACAAACCCCCATTAGGAGAAAAGCCAGCTCCCACATTAAAGGACTTATGGATTCTAGATTATTATCACCCATTTGGCCACTAGCAGCCATAACACATATCTTAAGTATAATATGGAGAAGGACTGGGCGATATATCGTGAATGCCAGTACACAGTTATGAAGAATACACATACCGGTAAAGATTTTTACAATACCGTCCATAATTACATTTTGATAAAGTGCTAAATAAACGAAAAGTTCTACAAAAAGTTTTGTCCATGTTTTGTTGATCATTAAACCATCAGAATGGAGAAAAACTATTCAAACCACTTAAAATGAATGTGTTGCCATCCTAGGGCCATGCACTGCCCATAAAACATATTTAGAACTTTTGTTATTCAGCAACATCAAATACCGTGAAATACCGCCATTCTGTCAAAAATATTGTGATATGATATTAATGCCTAGCCTTAATATTGAATGGATTTGTCATAGGCTAGCACATCCACTAAATGTAGTTAGCTTAACTGTCTGCATTTGTGCTGGTAAGATACAAATCAGATGTGTCTTGTGTAGGCTGTTTTAGTCCCCCCCCCCCATTCCCCCGCAATTTTTTTTTAAGCAATCCTGAAATCGTCTTTGGACACCTACATAAACAGTCCCTCATTAACCCAAATGCATCTTATCTATGTCTGATGGTACCTCACCAAGACAAACACAAATAGAATAGCCTTGTACACAACATCGTGGCAGTGTGTTTGAGCGAGTAAACAGATTCTGGCTGAGTTGAGACTCAAACCAGACCGACCACAAAGGGTGTGGAGGGAGGAGATGCCTGGTGTGGTGATTTGTTCTCAGAGAGAGAGAGAGAGAGAGAGAGAGACAGGGGGAGAAAGAGAGGAGAGCGAAAGAGATGCAGAGATTGAGAGAAAGATGGGGGAGAGAAAAAGTGGAAAGAGGGAGAGAGAGAGAGAGATGAGGGAAAGATAAAGAAGGATAGAGAGAACGGCAAAGATGTAGATGGAGAGAGAAAGAGGGGTGTTAAAGAAACAGAGCGTAAGTCAGTGAGAGACACAGTGAGTGAGAGGAGCGGAGAGGATCTAACCACCGGCTGTCACTCTCCTCTTGAGTGGTGTCTCCTGGGTATTTTCGGCAGTGGGGTGAGATGGGCGAGACAGCTGAATAAAAAAACGACTCCGAAGTAAAAACTCTACGGATTTTTATAACCTATAACTGACAAGACTTTCGCAATTGATAGAATTAAACTATCACTCAGATTTAACTAAAGATGTGCACCTTACATGCTTACAGTACATTGTCTGTAAACATACAACGGTAACGTAACAGCAGATTATAGCCATGATACTTTACAAATAAAGCTGTGTAGAGGAAGCTGGCTACCCACCATGAAAACCCACAACCACACAGTGAGAGACTGCCCTACTCATGGACTATAATAGACCATGTTGGTCTTTGTTGAAATGTGGTTCAAGCGTTGTGTCATTAGCTGAATAGGGAACGCGCAAAGAACACAGCAAGCCATAAACAGACAAGGACATTCACTTTCTTTTCATTGCTATACAGATGTAATTCAAATCTCATTCAATGTGCTGTACATTGTTCTGTGAAGCCATGAGGGAAAAACACAGATACAGATTCTTATCAACATTATTTAGTGACAATGACATTTAGCTGATTTTCTGACCAGCTTGTGTGTTGTAATTCCTCTTTCTATCATCTTCACTGAGTGGCCTGAAACACTAAGCTGCTGTGAGCCCAAGGGTCTAAACAGGGAAGGCCCCAGAGAGAGGTGTGTGTGTGTGTGTGTGTGTGTGTGTGTGTGTGTGTGTGTGTGTGTGTGTGTGTGTGTGTGTGTGTGTGTGTGAGAGATGGGCTTAGTCAGAGGTCTTGACAGCACGTCAAGGCTCATCTTGGAGAACGTCCGACAAGAGTCCTCAGGGAAAAGGACTGCTGTCTCACTGCTGGGGCCTCCGAGTGAAAAAAAACACACAACTTTCCATCTTCCTCTTTTTCTCTCACGTTCTCTTCTGCTTTTGAAGCAGAGGAACAGAGGTACCTATGAATACAGAGAACTCAATGCTACCTATATACTTAGAAAAAACAATAACTACAAGCTGAACCGTGGCCCCTGGGGAATAAAAGATAACTCGGTAAACAGTGGACATCTGTGGTATATTGATCCGTTTCATCCAGGATCTATAATATCCAATAACGTACACTAGTATATTATTACACCTCATTCATTTCAATGTGTGCAAGGATGTCTATATGAATACAATATGCTGTCATCCTAGGATTAAATTAGATATGCTATGTTGTATGATTACAGCCGGGTTCATTACTATACCCAAATGTGTATTGTAATGCATGCTGTTGTCCATGCAGTGCATCTGGTTTGTCGAAGGGGCCAGTGGTTAATATATTAGTAATGGTATTGAGTGTGCTGGAAGCGACCTGCTTTGTTGCTGAAAGTAGAGGCCCTTGAGATGTGTGACAATGATGCCCGTCTTATTAAATTCTCCTCCCTTGTCCCAAATGGTACCCTATTCCCTACTACAGTGCACTACTTTTGACCGGATCCCATGTAAATGGGGTGCCATTTGGGACGCAGGTTCATTTCACACTACAGATGTACTGTAATGACATGGGTGCCGCGGGATAGAAGACCATGTTGATTTACAGGCAGATGAACAGACAGTAAAGCTTCCTAAAATGGTATGTTTTTTTATGGTAATCAAATGGTTGTGTAAGCATTGAGAAGATATCAATGTCAAGTTTCAAAGGCAACTATAATATCCATAGTACAGTATCTTGCAAAGTTGACTTCTATCTCATCTCTCCACTATCTTGGCTATTGGACAGTTTGATCATTGGACTGTTTGATCAGTTGTAGTTAGATTGTGCAGCAGCCCACTTCTCCCCCACCATTAGAATTGACGGCACACAGGCATGAATTCATGTATCGCGTCAATAGAAATACCTCACTTTGCTGAGGAATTTCTATAGCTCACATCCCTTGATAAAGCCTCTATAGAATTCCCAGCCTCTCGGTTTATAGGCTACCTTCGTCTTTTAAATTAGTGTGATTGGATGACCAAGCTATAGACTTACATAGCACTTCACTTCTGGAAGGAACAACATTTTATTGGTTCCCTGATTTGTTAGCATGGCTTGACCCTTGTTTCTGAACCTTACAATTAAAGTGCATTATTCCCACTAGAGTAATTATAGATTTATATCCCTTAGCACTCATACCTTTAATAGGCCTATTGTCTAGATCAGATTTTAACCCTAAACACCTAATTCAATTAGTCAACTAATCATCAAGCCTTTGACTAATTGAATCAGGTGTACCAGTTTAGGGTCGAAACAAGGAGAGAAGCATGTTGGGAAATCCTGATCTGGATGTTGTTTCTTCTCTGTTAGTATTTCTCTATTAGTTGGCTTAGGCCAGGGGTATTCAACTCTTACCCTACGAAGTCCGGGGCCTGCTGGTTCTGTTGTATCTGATAATTAATTGCACACAATTTGCGCCACAGCAGTAGATTAGATTATGCAAAGACAACCGTTCTTCCTATGTCAATGACTAAATCATGTATGCAAGACAGGCATACCAACTTGATAAATAACATGAATGTGATAAGCACACACAGCACTTTCCTCAACCACAAAATTATACGAAACTATATGACTTGCTCACGATTTCTCAAATGTTGTTGGCGAACAGAGCTCTCCCGGATGGTGCCAGCCCATTTCTCTGCCTCCTCCAGGTTGGCGCGTGGGTCCTGGAACTGGGATACCCGAAAGCACTGCTCGACCCGCTGCCTGGCCACTCCAGAGCTCATCCATCGTCTTTTAAAGGGGTAGAAATAGACAGAGAAGTACGCGTCCGCGTTGTCATCTGCGCTGAAAGCCCGGCAGCCGACACAGTCCCTCAAGTTGAAAACCACCTTGCTCCGTCCCGCAGGTGTTGACGTGATCTTCTGAATGGTGAGATCTCTCTCGGTTAAACTCACCGCGTACCTCACCTTTCGGTTGCCGGTGGCTGTGAATTCCCCGTACTGCAGAACCTGGGTGATTCCGTTGCGATATGGTGGAGGGTCCGATTCGGTTATCTTCGGGTCCATCCTGCGCGCAGAGGGAGGAAGGGACGCGATCCGCAGACCTGCTTGCGCGTGATAAGGGAATGCACACAGTCAAATACCCGCTGAAGAAGCAAGCGGTCTGCTGGGCAAGAGACTGCGAGTGATTTCAACGCTATTAAGATGTTTTCCCTTTGAAAAATAAGTGTCAGGTCGCTCTCTAGTGATAGAATTGAGGAACGACAATTAAAGCGTTGTGCACGGCGCCTGTACCTGTCACCAAAAGTGCTCGACTAGATTTGCCCACGAAATAAGATATACATTTTTTTTTTTACAGTACATTTCACATGGGACCTGTCCATTAGTTATCACGTTAAGACTTTTTCATCAGGCCCTGTTTACAAAGTGCATGATCATTGTGTCATTTCGAAAGAATGTAGCCTACGTGGGCTTCTCTTCGCTGACCAGCGCACCAAGGGCGCAGAAAGTGGAGGGCAAAGCACACTTGTCATATCAGTAGAATCTCAGGGGAAATTCCAAATTGGTCTAGTCTGAAGAAGTGTCCATTTTTAGAAGACTGTATTAGGCTACTTTGAACCCATGCGTAAAACTGGGCAGCCTTGCCATCTATATGGGGCGGCAGGGTAGCCTAGTGGTTAGAGCGTTGGACTAGTTCAAATCCCTGAGCTGACTAGGTACAAATTTGTCGTTCTGCCCCTGAACAGGCAGTTAACCCACTGTTCCTAGGCCGTCATTGAAAATAAGAATTTGTTCTTAACTGACTTGCCTAGTTAAATAAAGGTAAAATAAATATAAATATACAGACTAAACGGAACATGTTCCCAGTCCTGAAGTTATTTCTGGGAATAGAAAGCAGCAGTCTAACGTTCATCTCAACTCTTCATCCCAAAATGTCTTATCGGCGGTCTGTGTCTACAGCGCGCTCTCTGGAAGAAGTTGAGCTTGTGTTGTCACCATTGTGGTCCACCACTAGAACCAGAAAGAGGGAGTGGAGGATGCTGCCACTTAGTGCGGCATGCCAGTGCGTATCATAGGTTATTTTAATGTTTTGGTCAGTAAACGCCTCCGTGGCCAATGTTGCTTTCTCTAGAAATAAATTCCAAAGCGCTAAATATCAATTTTCAGAAATGTTGGTATTTGTATTTCACATATGCCTCACTCTCAGAACTCTCAGAAATAAGTAGACTAACAGGTTTTACAATCAATTAACTACATTTTAAATAAATACATGTGCAAATGATACCTTTTGATATCAATTTTTTTTAAACATTTCTCAATCAAGTAATTTGAAATCTGTATGTAAAACATTTAGATTTGATCTTTTATGCATTTAGCAGATGGCCTAATTCAGAGAAACTTACATTAAGTGCATTCATGTTAAGATACTGTCGCTCAGTAAAACAACCACATATCACAGTCAAACATACAGGACTGGAACATTCCATTCCAGCTAAACAATGGACATGTAGCGTTTTGCAACAAAACACAATTTTATACACATCTAAAGTCTATGAATAAAAAATATGACAATATTTTACACACACATGAAGGGAAGCAATAATAATTTCTGTTGAAAAAACATCCACTACCGTTCAAAAGATTGGGGTCACTTAGAAATGTCTTAATTTTCCATGATAACATACATGAAATGAGATGCAAAATGAATAGGAAATATAGTCGAGATGTTTTTAATTGAAATAATAATTGGGTCCTTCAAACTTTGGTTTCTTCAAAGAATCCTCAATTTGCAGCAATTACAGCCTTGCAGACTTTTGCCATACTTGTTGTCAATTTGTTGAGGTAATCTGAAGACATTTCACCCCATGCTTCCTGAAGCACCTCCCACAGGTTGGATTGGCTTGATGGGCACTTCTTACTTACCATATGGTCAAGCTGCTCCCACAACAGCTTGATAGAGTTGAGATCAGGTGACTGTGCTGGCCACTCCATTATAAACAGAATACCAGCTGACTGCTTCTTCTCTAAATAGTTCTTGGATACTGTAGTTTGGAGCTGTGCTTTGGGTCATTGTCCTGTTGTAGGAGGAAATTGGCTCCAATTAAGCGCCGTCCACAGGGTATGGCATGGCGTTGCAAAATGGGGTGATAGCCTTCCTTCTTCAAGATCCCTTTTACCCTGTACAAATCTCCCACTTTACCACCACCAAATCACCCCCAGACCTTCACATTGCCTCCACCATGCTTGACAAATGGCGTCAAGCACTCCTCCAGCATCTTTTCATTTTTTCTGCGTCTCACGAATGTTCTTCTCTGTGATCTGAACACCTCAAACTTAGATTTTTCTGTCCACAACACTTTTTTCCAGTCTTCCTCTGTCCAGTGTCTGTGTCTTTTGCCCATCTTAATCTTTTATTTTTATTGGCCAGTCTGAGATATGGCTTTTTCTTTGCAACTCTGCCTAGAAGACCCGATTCTGGAGTCGCCTCTTCACTGTTGACGTTGAGACTGGTGTTTTGCGGGTACTATTTAATGAAGCTGCCAGTTGACGAGTTTCAGAAGAAATGTATTTGTTTCTGTCCATTTTGAGCCTGTAATTGAACCCACAAATGCTGATGCTCCAGATACTCAACTAGTCTAAAGAAGGTCAGTTTTATTGCTTCTTTAATCAGAACAGCAGTTTTCGGCTGTGCTAGAATAATTGCAAATGGGTTTTCTAATGATCAATTAGCCTTTTAAAAATGATAAACTTGGATTAGCTAACACAACGTGTCAATGGAACACAGGAGTGATGGTTGCTGATAATGGGCCTCTGTACTCCTATGTAGATATTCCATAAAGAAATCTGCCGTTTCCAGCTACAATAGTCATTTACAACATTGACAATGTCTACACTGTATTTCTGATCAATCTGATGTTATTTTAATGGACTTTTTTTTTTGCTTTTCTTTCAAAAACAAGGACATTTCTAAGTGACCCCAAACTTTTGAACGGTACTGTACATGTGAAATATTGGTGGATATAATGTTTAGGAAATAAACCATTTTTATCCCCAAGATGGCGTAGCAGTCGGACGTGTGTGTTTGTCTTCGACGTGTTTGTCTTATCCCGTGTAAATAGCCAAACTTTTTCGTATACATCTTAATCTCTATCTATTTACAAACTAAATATACTTTCCTGCAACCCGCCTCACCCAATTTGGTATGGATCTGCTATTTTTATTCCTTATAACGGGAACTTCCATCAGCAGCTAGCCAGCTAATTAGCTACTAGTCTTTGTTAGCCACGGTTAGCGGTCTTCACCTTTTTTCTCAGTCACCAGCCAGCCTTAGCTCGGAAAATACCTGCCAGTCGGCACAGCGCGATATCAACCCAGAGCATATCGGACTGCTTTTCTCTACCACATCACCAGATTCCTGCCACTCTGCATCATTACACCATATCATCGCAGCTAGCTAGCTGCAAAAAAGTGGCTACTGTTAGCTAACGCTTCTGTCCCAAAGCAAGCACCAGTTTGCCTTGAGCTAGCCTCGAGCTAGGCCCATATACCAGCTAATTCTAGGGCTACAATACCTCTTTTGCCAATTGCCCTGGACCCTTTACTGTTGACATGGAGCCCCACCGATCCATCACGCCTGGACTGCCGACGTGATCACCCGATGTGGTCTCAACAGGCTATTCTGTTACGATGTTGCCGAAGAACCATCTACTAGCCCCGGCCCGCTAGCTTTTCTGAACACTGTGTCCCATGCTCGCCGAGCGTAGTAGTGACTACCGAACGGCACCCTGACTCACCTATTGCTGCTCTTTTGACCCTATGATCACTTGGCTACACAGCTGATGCCCACTGGACTGTTTCAATAACACGGTACCTCACTTTGTTTACCTGTCGGCCCCAGCCTCGAACTCAGGTCCTGTATGTACCTTTATTTCACTGTAGAGCCCTCAGTCCCACTCAACATGCCTTAAATAGCTTGTTTGTCCCACCCCACACACATGCAGAGACCTAACATGGGTTAACTAGTGCCTCCAGAGACACAATTTCTCTCATCGTCACTCAACACCTAGGTTTACCTCCACTGTACACAGATCCTACCATAACATTGTCTGTACATAATGCCCTGAATCTATTCTACCATGCCCAGAAATGTGCTCCTATTATTCTCTGTTCCCAAAGCACTAGACGACCAGTTCTCGTAGCCTTTAGCCGTACCCTTATCCTACTCCTCCTCTGTTCCTCTGGTGATGTAGAGGTTAACCCAGGCCGTGTAGCCCCCAGCACTACACCTATTCCCTAGGCGCTCCCATTTGTTGATTTCTGTAACCGTAAAAGCCTTGGTTTCATGCATGTTTCATGCATGTTAACATCAGACACCTCCTCCCTAAGTTTGTTTTATTCACTGCTTTAGCACACTCCGCCAACCCTGATGTCCTAGCTGTATCTGAATCCTGGCTTAGGAAAGCCACCAAAAATTCTGAAATTTCCATCCCCAACTACAACATTTTCCGCCAAGATAGAACTGCCAAAGTGGGTGGAGTTGCAATCTACTGCAGAGATAGCCTGCAGAGTTCTGTCATACTATACTGTCTGTGACCAAACAGTTTGAGCTTCTACTTTAAAAAAATCCACCTTTCTAGAAATAAGTCTCACTGTTGCCGCTTGTTATAGACCCCCTTCAGCCCCCTGCTGTGCCCTGGACACCATATGTGAATTTATTGCCCCCCATTTATCTTCAGAGTTCATACTGTTAGGTGACCTAAACTGGGATATGCTTAACACCACGGCCATCCTACAATCTAAACTAGATGCCCTCAATCTCACACAAATTATCAAGTTACCTACCATGTACAACCTTAAATATGTTATCGTGGGTACCCTGATAGATATCATCCTGACCAACCTGCCCTCTAAATCCACCTCTGCTGCCTTCAACCAGGATCTCAGCTATTACTGCCTCATTGCATGTGTCCGTAATCGGTCTGCGGTCAAATGACCCCCCCTCATCACTGTCAAACGCTCCCTAAAACACTTCAGCAAGCAGGCCTTTCTAATCGACCTGGCCTGGGTATCCTGGAAGGATATTGACCTCATTCTGTCAGTAGAGGATTCCTGGTTATTCTTTAAAAGTGCTTTCCTCACCATCTTAAATAAACATGCCCCATTCAAAAAATGTAGAACTAAGAACAGATAAAGCCCTTGGTTCACTCCAGACTTGACTGCCCTCGACCAGCACAAAAACATACTGTGGCGTATTGCATTTGCATCGAATAGCCCCCGCGATATGCAACTTTTCAGGGAAGTTAGGAACCAATATACACAGGCAGTTAGGAAAGCAAAGGCTAACTTTTTCAAACAGAAATTTGCCTCCTGTAGCACAAACTCAAAAAAGTTCTGGGACACTGTAAAGTCCATGGAGAATAAGAGCACCTCCTCCCAGCTGCCCACTGCACTGAGGCTAGGAAACACTGTCACCACGATTAATCTATGATATTCGAGAATTTCAATAAGCATTTTACTATGGCTGGCTATGCTTTCGACCTGGCTGCCCCTACCCCGGTCAACAGCCCCCCACCCCCCACATCAACTTGCCCAAGCCTCCCCCATTTCTCATTCACCCAAATCCAGATAGCTGATGTTCTGAAAGAGCTGCAAAATCTGGACCCCTACAAATCAGCTGGGCCAGACAATCTGGACCCTCTCTTTCTAAAATGATCCGCCGCAATTGTTGCAACACCTATTATTAGCCTGTTCAACTTTTCTTTTGTATCGTCTGGAAAGCTGCCACGATTATCCCCCTCTTCAAAGGGGGAAACACTCTAGACCCAAACTGTTACAGACCTATATCTATCCTACCCTGCCTTTCTAAAGTCTTCGAAAGCCAAGTGAACAAACAGATCACTGACGATTTCGAATCCCACCAAACCTTCTCCGCTATGCAATCTGGTTTCCGAGCTGGTCATGGGTGCAACTCAGCCACGCTCAAGGTGCTAAACAATATCATAACTGCCGTCGATAAAAGACAATACTGTGCAGTCGTATTCATCGACCTGGCTAAGGCTTTTGAATCTGTCAATCACCGCATTCTTAATAGCAGACTGGGTTACCCAAATGACTGCCTCGCCTGGTTCACCAACTACTTCTCCGATAGAGTTCAGTGTGTCAAATCGGAGGGCCTGTTGTCCGGACCTCTGGCAGTCTCTATGGTGGTGCCACAGGGTTCAATTCTCAGGCCGACTCTTTTTTCTGTATATGTCAATGATGTCGCTCTTGCTTCTGGTGATTCTCTGATCCACCTCTACACAGATGACACCATTCTGTACATATCTGTCCCTTCTTTGGACGCTGTGTTAACAAACCTGCAGATGAGCTTCAATGCCATACAACACTTTTTCCGTGGCCTCCAACTGCTCTTAAATGCTAGTAAAACTAAATGCATGCTCTTCAACCGATCGTGCCACTACTTCCTCCGAAGTCGGTCCCTCTCCTTGTTCGGGCGACATTCGGCGGTCGACGTCACCGGTCTTCTTGCCATCGCCGATCCACCTTTCATTTTCCATTTGTTTTGTTTTGTCTTGTCTTCCCACACACCTGGTTTTAATCCCATCAATTACATGTTGTGTATTTAACCCTCTGTTCCCCACATGTCCTTGTCCGGTATTGTTTTTTGTAAGTGCTTGTGCACGTTATGTCTGGGGGTTTTGTCCCATTATGATTGTATTTTGTTCACAGTGATTTTTATAATTTAACTGCACCGTTGGAACACAGTCTTTGCTCTCCTGCGCCTGATTTCTCTACCGCCAGTACGCAGCCTCACGCTGCCCGCACCCACCCGCCCGTCTAGCATCACTACTCTGGACGGTTCTGACTTAGAATATGTGGACAACTACAAATACCTTGGTGTCTGGTTAGACTAAACTCTCCTTCCAGACTCACATTAAGCATCTCCAATCCAAAATTCAATCTATATTAGGCTTCCTATTTCGCAAAAAAGCATCCTTCACACATGCTGCCAAACATACCCTCGTAAAACTGATGTAGTCTATCACAGTGCCATCCGTTTTGTCACCAAAGCCCCATATATTACCCACCACTGCGACCTGTACGCTCTCGTTGGCTGCCCCTCGCTTCATATTCATCACCAAACCCACTGGCTCCAGGTCATCTACAAGTATTTGCTAGATAAAGCCCCGCCTTATCTCAGCTCACTGGTCACCATAGCAGCACCCATCCGTAGCACAAACTCCAGCAGGTATATTTCACTGGTCACCCCCAAAGCCAACTCCTCATTTGGCCGCCTTTCCTTCCAGTTCTCTGCTGCCAGTGACTGGAACAAATTGCAAGAATCACTGAAGCTGGAGTCTAATATCTCCCTCACTAACTACTATGGCCTATTTATTGCCTTGCCTCCCTAATCTTACTACATTTTCACACTCTGTATATTGATTTTTCCATTGTGTTACTGACTGTACGTTTGTTTATCCCATGTGTAACTCTGTTGTTTGTGTCACACTGCTTTGCTTTATCTTGGCCAGGTCGCAGTTGTAGTTGAGAACTTGAGATAGACTTGTCAGGCAAACCTATTGGCTATGGATTGATCTGCTGCAACTTGGTCTGGATCTGTTATAGCCATGGTTGTAGTGGCAGAGGAGAGTGTCAGGGCAGTTACATGCAGTAGGCCTCTGGTTTCATTTTATAATGAACTCTCTCTCTTTCTCTCGCTCTCTCAGCTGTAGATAAAGAGGGTGTGATTTAATTGGTTTTGGCATCAAGACACTCATTCTACCACTAGCCCGTCGCTGGGGTGTTAGAATGGGGGAGAACATCTATCTCAGTGTAATTACCCCTTATCAAATTAGTCATCGAAACAGTGTGTGGATAAAAAACAACAAAGACAATATGGGCTCTACTGATGTTGAAGAACCTAATAACTCCGTAGAACCCATAAACTGAAGGATGGAAGTCCACTACTCAAAGTGTATTGTACACTGAGTACAAAGCATTTTTACTGTGTACGTTTTAAGTTAGGGTACTCTTATGTCCACCCCCCGTATCAGCACAGGGTCAAAGCTGTCTAGGACAGTGAACTCTTGCTGTGTTAGTTCTTCATAGGATCTAAACCCCATTCCTGTTGACCCCCACTAATAAACAAGGTCGTCATCATCATCATCATCATCATCATCCTGTTTGACATGTTTCAATGAAGTTCTAATGTGTAAGTCAATCTACTGAAGAGTAGTAACTGTCTGTACCTTTTCATCCAGAGCTTCCTGCAGCTGGACCATCCTTCTCCTGTTTAACCATTTTTATTTTATTGAATCTTTATTTTGACTGGGGGTCATGCTGAGACCAAGGTGTCTTTTACAGATGAGCCCTGTATACACATCAATACGCTCTACTCATCAATATTCACACCAATACAGATCATTATATGACAAGAAAAACAATCATAGAAACACGTTCTTCAGTAAAAGGTCCTCAAATCAGCCTTTTGAATGGCCCTAGAGGCACCAATTCATCACATTTTAGAGACCCATGGAGATCATTCCACAAGTAAGGAGAGCAAAGGGATCTCCATAGTTAGCCATCTCCGTTAATAACGGAGTAAGGTAAGGCAGAGGTTTATGCAGGAAGGCTTTATAAAAAAAAATACAATAAGAGTACTATGAATCGATCTACGGGACTTCAGAGAGGGGGCCAATCTACTTTCTGATACAGAATGTGTAATGAACACGAGGGACATGGAGCTGGTTTCAAGCGCAGGGCGCAGCAGGTGTTGATTGCAACGGACCACAGGAGGAGGCAGGTAGCTGGGTCCAGGGGCAGGCAGAAGGTCACACACAGGGGGTTCAAAAGGCAACAGTACAGGCAGGGAAAAGGCTAGTAATGTAGTCTGGGAGATCAGGAAATAGGTTGATAACAGGAAATCCGATAGGCTAAAGTACAGGATGGGAATAGGCAAAAGGCGTCATTAGTGAGGCAGGCAAAACGATGATACACAGGAGGAGTAATTCATGGGAAACCCAGTACTCTGAAAGACGTGTCACAAAACAAACAACACACATTGATGGGGTGCAAAGAACTGAACTAAATAGTGTGTGATAATGACATAGAGTTGAAGTCTGAAGTTTACATATACTTAGGTTGGAGTCATTAAAACTTGTTTTTCAACCACTACAAACCAGTTGATTGTGCCTTTAAACAGCTTGGAAAAGTCCAGAAAATAGTGTCATGGCTTTAGAAGCTTTTGATAGGCTAATTTACTTATTTTGAGTCAATTGGAGGTGTACCTGTGGATGTATTTCAAGGCCTACCTTCAAACTCAGTGCCTCCTTGCTTGACATCATGGAAAATCAAAAGATATCAGCCAAGACCTCAGAAAAAAAAAATTGTAGACCTCCACAAGTCTGATTCATCCTTGGGAGCATTTCCAAACGCCTGAAGGTACCACGTTCATCTGTACAAACAATAGTACGCAAGTATAAACACCATGGGACCACGCAGCTGTCATACCGCTTAGGAAGGAGACGCATTCTGTCTCCTAGAGATTAATGTACTTTGGTGCGAAAAGTGCAAATCAATCCCAGAACAACAGCAACGGCCCTTGTTAAGATGCTGGAGGAAATAGGTACAAAAGTATCTATATCCACAGTAAAACAAGTCCTATATAGACATAATCTGAAAGGCCGCTCAGCAAGGACGAAGCCACTGCTCCAAAACCGCCATAAAAAAGCTAGACTACGGTTTGCAACTGCACATGGGGACAAAGATCATACTTTTTGATGAAACAAAAATAAACCTCTGACCATAATAAACATCGTTATGTTTGGAGGGAAAAGGGGGAGGCTTGCAAGCCGAAGAATACCATTCCAACCGTGAAGCATGGGGCTAGCAGCATCATGTTGTGGGGGTGCTTTGCTGCAGGAGGGACTGGTGCACTTCACAAAATAGATGGCATCATAAGGGAGGAAAATTATGTGGATATATTGAAGCAACATCAGTCAGGAAGTTAAAGCTTGGTCGCAAATGGGTCTTCCAAATGGACAATGACACCAAGCATACTTCCAAAGTTGTGTCAAAATGGCTTAAGTACAACAAAGTCAAGGAATTGGAGTGGCCATCACAAAGCCCTGACCTCAAACCTATAGAACATTTGTGGGCAGAACTGAAAAAGCGGGTGCAAGCAAGGAGGCCTACAAACCTGACTCAGTCACACCAGCTCTGTCAGGAGGAATGGGCCAAAATTCACCCAACTGATTGTGGGAAGCTTGTGGAAGGCTGCCCGAAACATGACCCAAGTTAAACAATTTAAAGGCAATGCTACCAAATACTAATTGAGTGTATGTAAACTTCTGGCCCGCTGGGAATGTGATGAAAGAAATAAAAGCTGAAATAAATAATTCTCTGTACTATTATTCTGAGATTTCACATTCTTAAAATAAAGTGGTTATCCTAACTGACCTAAGACAGGGAATTGTTTACTAGGATTAAATGTCAGGAAATGTGAAGAACTAAGTTTAAATATATTTGGCTATGGTGTATGTAAATTCAAACTTCAACTGTACAGGTGTGTGAACAGGTGATTAGAATTAAGGTAATCGGGATCTGGAGAGTGAGCTGTGTTCAGGGAATCTAGGGTGTTTGAGAGTGTGAGCTGGAAGCAGATGTTACAGAATGCAGTGATGTGTACTGAACCTATCGCCCGTTATAAAGCCTAGTGCGCTATGATAAACTGCACCCAATGGCTTCAATACAGTGGCAGCTGCCTTCATATAGAAAACAGCGCCATAGTCTATAACTGGTATGAATGTCAACTGAATGATTTTGTTTTCTGCTATTTAATGAAAGCCAGGACCTATTCTTACAAAATAAGCCCATTTTAATTCTTCATTTCTTAACGAATGAATCAATATGCTTTTTGAAATCCAGATATTCATAAGCGGGGACAGCACAAGGGACTTGATATCTCAGCCTCCTCTTTCTCTCTCTCCTTCTTCATCCATCCCTTCTCTGCCTCTCTCAACCTCTCCAGCTCTTCTCTCTCTAACTTCTCCTCCTGATTGGCGGACTGGGCCTCGAGGTCGGCCATGGCTCGTATTGTTTTGGATTCTTTCTTTTTCCAGTCAACCATGGTTTGACATAGAGCTCTGAGCTTCTGTTTAAAGTCTATTTTCAGCCAGCTGTAGCTTTATGGCCGTTTGTGTGTTCAAGTCCCTTCTCTCGCTCTCTTGCTGCTTGAGCTTAGCGATCATTTTGTCTGTTTTGGCCTGTATGGCTCTTATGACCTGATGGAGAGTGTTTCTCGTTCCGCTCGTCTCTGACTGGCCAGCCACTTCTCCTCCATGGCCATGGCAGCATGGAGATTCTCGTTTTCTAAGGCCTCCTGGAGAGTGTTCAGCTTGAGTTCTGGCTCTTTCTTCATGTCCTCCAGGAGAACATCGAAGAATTTATAGCCAGCCGTCTCTCTCTCGATCTCTCTGATCCGCCTCTCAAGATCTTCCTTCTCCTTTCTCCAGCTCCCCTGAGAGGCAGAGAGAGTCTGATAGGGTGTGTGTGTGTGTGTGTGTGTGTGTGTGTGTGTGTGTGTGTGTGTGTGTGTGTGTGTGTGTGTGTGTGTGTGTGTGTGTGTGTTTAGCTCAGTGATTCAACGTATAACCTTGGCCCATAGAATTAGGAATTAGAACCTTGGCCGTTGTGACGTAAATCTGTCACCACTTTCATGACGACTGTAGGCCCATTCTCGTTTGTGAACAGGCCTAATAAGGTTTCTGTTCAATTCAAATAGGAAAACAATTGCCACATTTTTACCTGAAAACGTTATACAAGTTTATTATAGCTTGTTCTAAATGTAAGGGAGGCTAGTCTACTGAATCTGTGGAGCCGTCTTGGAAAGTTGCGTCACATTCCTATTCCATTTGGATCTTCATATTCCATTTCAAAGCATTGATTATAGCCATGTACTGTACTGTATTATATTGTACTGTGCTTGTTACCATATTTGACACTTAATTATTCTAATCTCTTCTCTGTTTGTTAAGAACTCTATGGACATCTGAAACAGACAGTTAACTACACCCTTTCACTCACACACACACATAACACCAAATACTTTGTTCACACTCACTGAGATATTGAACACCAAGTCCCATATTATACTGAACATAAAGCACTTTACTGAGGGAAGTGAAAGTTTGCCCTCTAAAGTCCGTAACTGATGTTATCAGTATCACATGGCTCTACATTCAATAGTGTAATGGTGCTTTGAGGTACAGTATAGTCTAATATTCACCAACAGATGGCAGTGTTGGATTGGATCAGAGAATAGACCAACGCTAATGTTGCCATAATGCTTTGCCAATTGAAAGACTGTCATTTTTGTTTTCTGAATTGCCACAACACAATTTTAGACGCTACAACACAACTTTGCACCCAGGGAGCAGACTGAACTCAAGGTGAGTGTTCCCTCAATCTGACCACCTCCTCGTTTGAAAATCAGAGTCCATGTTATTATGCTTTGGGCATCCATGATGGGAGGCAGTAGTTGGCTGGGCTGGTGCTCCAGGCATTGGCACATTTCTCTAGCTAGCCTGCTGTGGGAGGGAGGTTTGAATGAGTTTATGCAGATGGAAATGATGGGTCTCGGTTAATACCTGGGCCCGGAGGAGAGACGAGATGATCTCATTCTCATGCAAGTCTTGTACCACATGATGTGCGACTAAAAGCTACTGTGTTTTTCCCCCCTAATTCACGCGGAAAAGAAGGATAGATGCCAATGTAATGCATTCCCACTCGGATAGTGAGTGTTTCTTTGTTGATGTATTTATGCTTTCAAGGTTTATAGGGAAGGGAATATTAAAATGTTTATGTTATGTAATGTGTTCTATGGTGTGTCTGCACGCGTGTCTGTAGTTGCATGCGCTTGTGTGTGTACATTTCTGGAAACATGCCGGTTCCCCCAGCTTGCGACCATATAGATCCCAGAATCCGAGCGGTTTCTCCACAAAGACGCTTTTGATATCAAATTGGGGGGGAAGACGTGAAGATGTGAATTCCTCATTGACACAAAATGAGTTCTCCGAGTGGGCTGTAAATGACAACTCTTGAGTCCTTTTTACCTCAACACCCCAGCTGTGAGCTTTCTAGCCTATGCGCTTCCGCAATGTGGTTTCAGGGAAATTCGTATAATTCTATACGTAAATCCGTGACACTCTATTTAGTATGATATGCTACGCTACATTAGGTTACATTATGAATGGAATAGCGGCCTTACAATAGCATACCTCTTGGAGGACTTATAGTATTGCACTTCTTTATCTAAGACCAGGTTGCTTGTTGCGCATAACAACAAAAGAGAATTACGGGGAGAATTTACGTTGGCGGTTAGGGGAACTAACGACAAAGGTTAGCAGAACTAAAAGGTGAGGCGAATTTACATAGGTGAATTGGGTTAAGTTGAGTATTTAGGTTTTTTTTGTATTTCATTAGGATTCCCAATTTGCTGGATCCAAACAGGAAACTAAACATGTAGCTGATGTGTAAACGGTTAGGCCACCAGTGTACATAGACACACAGACTTTATTCAAGGTCAGTTGTAAGGTCATTAGTAAATACAGAAAACAAAAATATCCCTGCTGTACACCACACTCAATCAAATTTGCATTAGAGAGGCTTCCTTTAAAGAAAACCCTCTATTCTTTTAGATAGGTAACTCTCAATCCCAGGGTTAACTAAAATTCTACTGTTGTTCCCGATTTGAACATGCAACCTTTGGATTGTCTCAGATTACGCCCAGCCATCCTCCCCAACCAACCTCCCTACTTTCGTTTCTGTCTGAAGTAAAATAGTAGGTATCATAATGTCTTGGAGGTGCTCATAAATATCTAAAGTATATTTTGTATTGCTCTGATACCAGGCTGCCATCCAACGGGGACGCAGCCTCCCATATAGTCCTTTTCAGGAGGTCCAAAACCCTTTTACTTTATCGCAAAGTCTTATGAGAGGACCATTCTAATGACCTGCTCTATTTTCTCTGTCAGTCACAAACTCTGCAGATGCATTCTCCTCAGATAACCTTGGCCTTAATCACCAATCAACTCCTGAGATGCAGCTACAGCAGCCATAGCACAATAGTCACTCCCCGAAGACTTGCGCTCCATGCTCAACCACAACAGACCACATTGGTCTGAAGCAATTTCATTGATTTGGATTTTGGATAAATAACTCAGAAGTATTATCTGGTTGCCAAGGTGCAGAGATGTCAAGTGCTCATTATATTTTACCTGGCTAAGCCTCTTCATTTTACTTCAACCCTCAGGGGCTGGGACCTATTTATGTATAAAAAAATATACACAAATATTTGATAAAATATTGAATTTGGCCTTTACGACTACAGCCCATAGAAAAGCATTGAATAAAACATGGCAAATACAATAAAAAATACACTTCTAAACCATCTTCCCCATTATCCCCTGTGTATTTATACCTGTGTTTTCTGTTCGTCTGTTGCCCGTTCGTCTTGTTTGTCAAGTCAACCAGTGTTTTTGTTTCTCAGCTCCTGCTTTTTACTTCTCAGCTCCTGCTTTTTCCCCAGTCTCTCTTTTCTCGCCCTGCCTGACCACTCTGCCTGCCTACTGACCTGTACCTTTGACCTCTGCCTTTACCCTGAGCCTTCCTGCCGTCCGGTACCGTTGCCTCACCTCTGGTCACTGACCCCTGCCTGACCTGTCTATTGCCTGCCCATATTGGATCATTAAACTATTGTTTATTCAACATGGTCTGCATCTGGGCCTTACCTTCATACCTGATAATTATGATGTATGTCCTATATCAAGGATATATAAGAAAGCTCAGGAAATATTTTTGTTTTTTTGTACACATTTAACCCCTTATTTTTGTTGGGACAAAACTACTTCCATTCGTTACCTTCAGACGAGAGGTCGTAGAGCACAACAGCGAACACCATGTTTGTGAGAGCCTTTAGATGCTACAGACTCTTAAGGATTACATTTAGGCAGGTAATTGTATCAGCCATAGGAAACAAACGCACACCCGTGCGCACACACACAAAGTGGGAGGCAGGGAGAGACTGTCATGTCTCTACAGTTATGAAATCAACCAAGACAAAGTCCCCCATCTGGGCCTCTTATTTCTGAGGACTTACAGAGGGTTTGCCGCCTGTCGGTCTGGCTTTCCCTCTGACGCCCCCGCCCCTTAATTCTGCTCTGTTTCTTCAGACACTCACCCTTCTCTCCCCCTACTCCTCAACTCTTCCATCCATCCCATCCAGGGCTGCCTGCCTGAGGGGTGAGTCAGACCAGAAGGGTGACTCATGTCCTCGATGTGGAGGGGGAGACAGGCAAGCAGGGGAAGCCCAGGCTCTCCCCTCCAAGGTGGGGGATCACTAGTCATGGCGTGTGGTGGCTGCACTGAGTCATTCTAGTCCCTCTCATTCCCATGACCTGGTTTGGTTGTTGGGAGTTGTTCCGACTTTGTTTTGTGGGGGTTAGCCTAAAATTATGATATGCACATCGATATGTGTCATGTGGACTCATGCTGTATGAGTGGGAGGCAGTCTTGTGAAATGACGGCACCGAATTGCCCGTTTCAATTAAAGTGACTCCATTTAACTCTTTGAACGTCAGCCGGTTTATGCAACGATGTGAGACCCGGGGCCAGTGGGTATCGCTGAAGTGTGGCATCTCTTCAGCCAGACCCAGTGTGATGTGCGGATCTGACGCTGGAATCCATCAGCACACTTATGTACCTCTCAGTGGAAAAGCACTCCTTTTTTTTCAGCATCAATGCAGTCAATCCAAGTCAGCACTTTCATACGTTTACTGTTTTCTTGGTCTAAAATGAGTTAGCCTAGTGCACTGATCAAGTCATATTTTAGTCTTTCCTCTCAGTCACTTACTTGGGCAGCTCCCAGGCAGGGTCCTCCCGCCTAACAATTCTAGGTAGAGAGAACATTTTTGTAATGTTACCCAAAATGTTCCCCTGATGTTTGAGTGTCCAGTTTCCCATTGGTTATGGGAACATTCTATCCATGTCAGCAAAAACCTTCTGCTAACCTATATATGTTTGGGTGTTTTTGAACTTACCCAGAATGTGGTTACTATGTTCTCAGAATATCCAATATTAATGTTCTCGACACGTTTCATGGGATGTTGCAAGAACATTAATGTGTCCAGTTTTCTGAGGGTTAGGAGAATATCCCATCAACATCATATTCAACATACACAGAACATGGTTGCCATGTTCTCCAAATATAAGATGGTAAAGTTCTAGACACGTTTCATTGTTAATTCACCTGTTAATTGAAATGCATTCCAGGTGACTACATCATGAAGCTGGTTGAGAGAATGCCAAGAGTGTGCAAAGTTGTCATTAAGGCAAAGTGTGGCTACTTTGAAAAATCTCAAATCTCAAATATTATTTTGGTTACTATACATGAATCCATGTGTGTTATTTCATAGTTTTAATGTCTTCACTATTATTCTACAATATAGTACAAATAAAGAAAAACCCTTGAATGAGTTGGTGTGTCCAAACTTTTGACTAGTACTGTATATATAAAACGTCTGTAATAAGTGAATTAAATGAATGATAAGAAAATAGTCAGATGAACTGATAGCTGACACAGACAATGCAATGTAATCATGTACGTCAAAGTTTGTCAAATGTGTAAGTTGAAAACAACAAACATGTCAAGAACATTATTATCTTATATTCCGAGAACATTACAACCATGTTCTGTGTATGTTTGGTGTGACGTTGATGGAATATTCTCCTAACCCTCCGAAAACTGGACACCTGAATGTTCCTGCAATGTTCCCATGAAATGTGTCTGGAAAACCCTCAGAAAACGAGACACTGGAATATTCTTGCAATGTTCAGTGGTGTTAAGTAATTAAGTAAAAATTATTTGAAGTACTACTTAAGTGTTTTAGGGGTATCTGTACTTTACTGTTTATATTTTTGACAACATTGACCCTTTTCCCACTACGTTCCTAAAAATATGTACTTTCTACACCCATACATGTTTCCAGACACCCAAAAATACTCATTACATTTCAAGTGCTTTGCAGGACAGGAAAATGGTCCTATTCACGCAGTTATCAAATGAACATGTTGTCATCCCTACTGCCTCTGATCTGGCGGATTCACGAAACTGCTTAGTTTGTAAATATGTCTGAGTGTTGGAGTGTGCCTCTAGCTATCCGTAAATAAATAAAAAACAAGACAATCTGTCTGGTTTGCTTAATATAAGGAATTTGAAATATTTTATAGCATTTACTTATGTATATTTTAGCCATTACATTTACCTTTGATACTTATATAGTATATTTAAAACCAAGTACTTGTAGACTTTTACTCAATGTTTGTTGTTTCACTATGCTTCTTCAACCCCTCCACCGCCAAACACAGAGGGTAATTTCTCTATGCTAATGCCAGGCCAATTAGATGCAGCTCCTCAGCGCCCCTGAGTGTTGCCTCGTGCCTGAAGTGGCGACTACGACTGAGAGAATGAAGAAAAGCCATCTCGAAAGGATACCTAGCTATGGTGGATAGGAGGAGGATGAGTCCCTGACCCTGTGACCCCTGCGGAGTGGAGGGAGGCTGAGTGTTTTGAGTGCCCTCAAGCCTGATGTAATTGACTGGCGGACCCTCTTGTCAGTTGTTTGAGGGACGCTGCGGGAGGCTGCTGCTGCTGTATCAGCCCAGTGTTCATTATGCTGCTCACCTCTGTGAGGATTACCTCAGGAGATGGGTTATCCACAGGCCTTAATCCCTCTGGAGGGAGGGAGGGTAGGGGAGAAAAACATGTGGGTTACAAGGACAGGGGTAATGGGTGATACATGGGTGGAGAAGGGAGTCAAGGAGAGGAACCTGTGGGTCGGAAGAATAGGGAATGGAGTAGGAGTTAAAGGAATAGAGGAATGGAAAAGGGGGAAGAGGTGAGGAATCTGGGGGCCGGGAGGACCGGAGGAAAGGGGGATGAGTAGGAGGCTGAGGGATGTGTGTCAGTGCCTCCATGTGCTCTGCACTTGCCTTATTAATGTTAAAAAGCAACTAGATATTGTGCATGGTGAGACAGTTCTCTCGAGAACTTAAAACTTCTACCGGTCAATCAGTTCATCCCTATCTCTCTCTTTCCCCCAGTCTCTACCTAACGCTCTGTCTCCATCACTGTTTGTGTTTATCCATGTTTGGGCTTGGACCTGCGCGAATATTCGTCTAATGAGACATGTGACCAGCAATGGGTTCCAGTACCTGGGCATACATTGATTTGAGCATTGCTGTGCAGATTCTATTTAAGCAATGAGGCATGAGGGGGTTTGGTATATGGCCAATATACCATGGCTAAGGGCTGTTCTTATGCACGACTCAATGCGGAGTGCCTGGACACAGCCCTTAGCCGTGATATATTGGCCATATATCACAAACCCCAGAGGTGCCTTATTGTTATTATAAACTGGTTACCAATATAATTAGAGAAATAAAAATAAATGTTTTGTCATACCCATGGTATTCGGTCTGATATACCAATCAGCATTCAGGCCTCGAATAACCCAGTTTACAGTATAATAGGCCCTAACTATCTCTCTGTCCCCTGGCCCCTCTCTATCAGGTTCCATTAGAGCAGCATGGCCCTGTCCTCAGTTCTGGCCATTAAATTATCTCTCCAGGTCTGCCAACCAGAGAGAGAAGAGCAGGAAGGCTATGCTCATTACCCACAGGAGCCTCCGCTCTGCTCTGAGCTGCTCCACTCACTGCACAAAAGCTCCTCGCTTTCACCTCCTAATTTGAGACACTAGGGAGCATCGGGCCAGCAGATAGATATAGAGATACGCGCCATCCAGTGCTATCGCCACTCTCCGCCTGATAGGCTTGTCCTGCATCCTTTTGATTACAGAGGCGGATTCAGAGTGCGCGCTTGGCAGGCGGGCGGGAGATGCACAGTGTACATATTATCCCCATTATTTTCTGCTGGATGCGGCTGACATTGTGCCATGTACGGTTGGGAGTTGGTAGTTGGTCCAGTCAGTACTACGTGATACTCTAATTTCCCCTGTACCCATCATGAGGTTGCTACAACAAGTTTAAATAGAGAATTTTGAGTAATCAAGGTGACAGACAGTGACACATTCAATACTGCCTTGCACACTCTTGCCTGTATCTAGCTGATATAGGGTGTAATCATTAGTCCAACAGTTGCAAATGAGAGTTTCCATTGGACAAATTCAGTTATGTTTATCCCCGTTTCGTTCCGTTTGCTTCTGTTTAAGAAACGTTTATCAACAGAATCGGCGGAATGAATACACCCCAGATCACATTCTAACACATTTCACTTTCATAGCAGCCACATAAAAACAGCATGATCACTTTGCTCGTTGTATGTATAATTCCTTTTTGCAGCTATCTATGCGCTCTCCTTCTCTCATATTTTCCCTTCTCGTGTGGACTTCAGTGCACAACACATCAACTGTCTGTGACCAGGCAAAAGAAGAAGAAAAAGGACCCTAACTGCTACACATAGCCTACATCGTTGTCATGTCATAGTCAACTAGAACTACTAAATCTAACGGGTTAGTAAACCTGCTACAATCATGCAGTGCAGTGTACAATCAGAAAGCAGTTTAGCAGTAATAAATTAATAAAACAAAAAGTTTCCTTGACTTGGAAGAGTTCCAGTGTTGGATAGCCACAGCCAGCTAGCTAACATAGCATCCCTCTCTCTTTTACCCGGGTGTTTGAGTAGGCTACACTAGCTAGCTGCATTTGATAGCTCAGTGAAAGTGAAAATAAAATAAATACAACCAAATATAGCTCTCTCTCTCTCTCTCTCTCTAGCTTCTCCTTAATTTAGAAAGTCATTTGTTAAACTATTGTCTTTCTCTCTCGTTGAGTCAACTACTCACCACATTTTATGCACTGCAGTGCTAGCTAGCTCAGCTTATGCTTTCAGTACTAGAGTCATTCCCTGATCCGTTGATTGGGTGGACATCATCACTTCATGCTGCAAGAGCTCTGATAAGCTTTGGGACGTACTCCGGACGTTGTCATAATTACTGTGTAAGTCTATGGAAGGGTGTGAGAACCATGAGCCTCCTAGGTTTTGTATTGAAGTCAATGTACCCAGAGGAGGACAGGAGCTAGTGTGAGTTTAACCAATTATGAGTAGGCATTACCTAATAATTGCCTAGTAATTGTCTACTAATTGGTTGATGATGTCATTGGAAACACTTACTTTCCGCAATTTTTTTTACTACAAAACATAGAAGCCAGTCAGTTTCACATATGTTAAGGTTGGGGTGGTGCTTGGATTAAAAAAAAATTAGAATCCCCATTAGCCGACGCCATTGGGGACAGCCAGTCTTACTGGGGTCCGACTTACTGGAGATGATTGTGAAAATGTCCCTTTAATAGAGTGGATCCAATGCCGCCCAATTCCCTTTATGGCAATGCATTTTTTTACTTTTTCGTTAAAAAAAAACTTTGTGCCCCTGACGTACGAAAACAAACAAGCCAACGAAATCCCCAGGACAACAGGGGAAAAATCAACAGCAACAACAAGGATTCAATCATTTATTTAATCAGCCAGGAAGCATGGCGTCTTCGATCTCATTTGGGGGCTGAGGAGACTAGGGACCAGGAAGTCAGCTGACACAGTACAGGTCGCACTGCTCCGTCTGTTGAGACCCTATATATAGACACCAAATCATATCTGCTTCCAAGAAATCATTCAACTACCAACCACACAGTCCCATTTCCCTCCTAAGCCACAGAACCTCCAATAGAATCAACAACTTCTCAAAAGGATACTTAGTCATGTGGTCTGTAGGTGCACATACTGATATGTTGTGTGTTCCTGTTTCCACTGGCAGACTTCGAACTCTACCAACATTTTCAGACAAAGATACAACAGAGAGTAGCTCAGACAAATATATTGTTTATTTAATTGAGGGGAGGGTGGTGTGAGGGAAGAATTGGTCTCTAGCCTCTTGGACCACAGAAGGCCAGACTGTAAACTCTGGTCTCTGTTTGACTTTCCATCATCCTTTATTAGAGTGAGACTCTTGGAGGACATCTGTGTCTTCAGAAGATTACACCTCTCCAGAATGTCAAACAGCAACTTATCATAGAGGAGTAGACATCATGCTTTAGAACGGTTGCATCCCCTCTGTTCCTCTTAGCTTTCAATGCAGAGTCGGACAAGGTTAGAAATGTATTTTCATGAGCTTTGGTGTCTCTGGTATATAACTGAAGATCTTTGACTCCTTCTCTGTGGCAGCGCTACCTGTGATGGTTTCTAGATGATTCACACCAGTAAGCATTTCAAAACAATCAACGAGGAAGGCTTCATGCTGCTATTGTCCATTTTAGCTGCTGAGCAGTGTGGTCCATGGCTTAGCTCTTCTGTCTGTGGGTGCAAAGGACCTACAGCTGTCTGTAAGTAAGGGCTGGATGACGGGAGGGAAACCAGTCTTGGAAGGAAGGGGAGAAGTGGTTTGAGCCATCCCCAGGCTCGTGGTGAGGATATTTATCCTGGGAAGCACACTGGGAGGGGGAAGAGAGAGGCAGTTAGTTTGTAAGTTAGCTGCTGACTAGCGAACCTACTAATGCTACTGCAACAATGGTGTGACACAGGTTAAAAGCAACGAGACCATCCTCCAAAACACATTTTCGGACACTATTACAAACTGTAACCATTTTGTTTATCGAGCATGGAGTTTTCAGGCTGTAGATGTATCTCCTTTAGCACATGGTTCAAAGCCTTTATCAGCTGACGGGATAAATCACTGTGTAAATATTCCTGTACAGGGAATCGCCAAAGACGAAGTTGTCCTTCGAAACACGTTCCCAGAATTCAACTTCAAACAACACAGATGTCCGCTAGAGTGGTGGTAATCACAAAATCACACAGAGACTTGGATCGACTCACCAGTTGCCTAGCCGTTGAACCGAGGACATGTTCTACATCCTGGACCCACATCTGTGAAAGAGAGAGAGGTAGAGATAGAGAGGGGGGGAAAAAAGAGATCAGACAGACAAGGGGATGATAAGCAGTTGACACGCAAGGACATGAATCATTCAAAGAGAGTGAGACGTTGTTGCAAAGCAGAATGTCTTTATGCCACATTTTCTCAGGCTAAGGGAGCAGTTTTCCGCCTCGCATTGCCATAAAACATTTAGCAGCATGCTGGATTTCTCCCCAGGAACTGTGTGTTCCCTTGGTTTTCTTGTGACCCAGAAGTCTCAAGTCTTGATGGATTGACATTTCCAAGTTGCCTCATCACACAGTCACATACACACACTCCATCCAATCCATCTATATACATTCAAAAACGACATAGAAGTGCATGCAGTACGGGGGCTGATCAACGGCATCAGGAAAGGTGGCATGAGAGTAAAACCCTTCCAAGCTATAGTCATAACCCTTAGAGAGTTCACCTTTGTGGATCCCCCCAGGTCGTAGCAGACACACACAACAATTTAGTGTTGGTAGTTTGCCTGATATGACAAAACACAGAGAGAGTGTGCAGGTGAGAGATGGATGAAGGGAGTTTCAGGTGAGATATTTCTTACTCTGTGGCTCGGTCTCTTCTCTATGCTCCACTCCCTCACATCTCTCCAGTGCCCTGGCAGGCGAGCACTATCCTCTGCTCCAGGCATGCTGAAGAAGCGTCCTCTCTCTCCTTTCTGACTCCCAGACAGTCCCACTCCACTGGTGTTTGGAATTGGCCCAAACAGAGCTGGGTGTTTCTGGCCAGACCACCCCCTCTTATCTGTCTCAGGTGACTGACACTGTTTCTGTATTTGCAACTTGAGTCGAGACATTGATACTCTGCCCTGTGTGCTAGAGTTCCTCTGGTTAGGGCAAGGCTCTTTCCTTGCCATTCAGTACATCCTGCCCCTAGTCACGATCCTGTAAGGCTAAACCATCTCAGACTTAGTCAACCTCAAATATCTGAAAAGCTACTTCAACCTCAATTAGCTGTGTAATTGGACCGGCCATATAAGAGAGAGGGCTTTGATCAATGGGAAAGATTATCTATGCATTTCTCTCTGCATTATAAACGATCTGACAAAAGAAAGAGCCATTATTGATGTGAAGACAGATTTAATGATTTACTGTCCTAGCACTGCTGCTGAATCATAATTATTACAAACTGTAGCCATTAGTGGGGTTATATGGATGAATAATATCGAGAAATCAGAAAAGACTAGAATAGAATAATTGGTCTCTCACCTGTTCCTTTTCTTTCCATACAGCCTGGTCACCACTGGTTGCTGCTGCCTGAGGATCTGAAAAGAGGAATTTCCACCAGAAAGTTTAAACCAGTAGACTGTCTTGTATAGGTAGACTCTGTACTATAAAACACATGTTAGCCATGGGAGTTTAGCTTGCCTAGCTAGCCTGATGCACTGCCACCTGGGACTAAAATGCTTTTGGCTCGACTCCTGGACACTTGTTTAAAGTATCCACTACTATAGTCATACCAAGTCTCTGTGTAGTAATCCAGGGCCTGTATTTAAAAAGTGTTTCAGAGTAGGGTCTCTCCTGCCCGTATAATCATATGCATTATGATTTAAAAGGCAAAACGGATCCTTTAGCAGCACTCCTACTCAGACTCTTTGTGAATGCGGGCCCCGGAGCCTACGGCACCTCACTAGCACTAAGCCTATACTCTGATTGGGTGGTTATTGATGCTTACCATCCAGGAAGCTTCACTGGTATTGCCATGGAAACACAAAGACTAGCCAGCCAGATGCATTTGGGGAAGAGCGGCTCCAGATTCCAATTTGACTAATTTACTGGAATGAAACCAGAGGGAGCAGGTCTTATACTTTTCCCTGAACCCGTTCCCATAACAAGCCTGTGTCTCTCTCACGCTCTTTCTCCACATGTTGGAGCAACTAATGATATGTAGATATGGTTAAACGTGTCAGTTTATCTATAGAGCTTGACCTCTTATTTACAGTACCAGTCAAAAGTTTGGACACACCCACTCAATAGTGAAGACATCAATTATATTTATATTTGAGTTTCTTCAAAGTAGCCACCCTGTCTTGATGACAGCTTTGCACACTCTTGGCACTCTCTCAACCAGCTTCACGAGGTAGTCACCTGGAATGCATTTCATTTAACAGGTGTGCCTTGTAAAAAGTTCATTTGTGGAATTTCTTTCCATCTTAGTGCGTTTGAGACAATCAGTTGTGTTGTGACAAAGTAGGGGTGGTATACAGAAGAGAGCTCTATTTGGTAAAAGACCAAGTCCATATTATGGTAAGAACAGCTCAAATGAGCAAAGAGAAATTACCTTCCATCATTACTTTAAGACATGAAGGTCAGTCAATGCAGAAAAATGGAAGAACTTAAAAGTTTTTTCAAGTGCAGTCGCAAAAACCATCAAGCGCTATGAGGAAACTGGCTCTCATGAGGACCGCCACAGGAAAGGAAGACCCAGAGTTACCTCTGCTGCAGAGGATAAGTTCAGTAGAGTTACTAACCTCAGAAATTGCAGCCCAAATAACAGACACATCCCAACATAAACTGTTTTAATTGGAGACTGTGTGAATCAGGTTTTCATGGTTGAATTGCTGCAAAGAAACCACTACTAAAGGACACCAATAAGAAGAAGAGACTTGCTTGGGCCAAGAAATACGTCCAAATTTGAGATCTTTGTCAGACGCAGAGTAGCTGAACGGATGATCTCCGCATGTGTAGTTCCCACCGTGAAGCATGGAGGAGGAGGTGTGATGTTGTGGGGGTGCGTTGCTGGTGACACGTTCTGTGATTTATTTGCAAATTCAAGGCACACTTAACCAGCATGGCTACCACAGTCCAGGCTGTGTAAGGGCTATTTGACCAAGAAGGAGAGTGATGGTGTGCTGCATTAGATGACCTGGTCTCCACAATCACCCGAGCTCAACCCAATTGAGATGGTTTGGGATGAGTTGGACTGCAGAGTGAAGAAAAAGTAGCCTACAAGTGCTCAGCATATGTGGGAACTCCTCCAAGACTGTTAGAAAAGCATTCCAGGTGATGCTGGTTGAGAGAATGCCAAGAATTTGCAAACTGTCATAATGGCAAAGGGTGGCTACTTTGAAAAATCTAAAATCATAAATCTATTTTGATTTGTTGATTTTTCTTTTTAGTTACTACATTATTCAATGTGTGTTATTTCATAGTTTGGATGTCTTCACTATTATTATACAATGTAGAAAATAGTACAAATAAAGAAAAACACTGGAATGAGTAGGTGTGTCCAAACTTTTGACTGGTGCTGTACAGTATGTCTACTATGCTGCATGGTCTTTGGTGTAGGTATGCTTTCCCACAGCACCAGTTGAACTACAACTTTACTACCGACACAACAAACTGTATTCTTTACTCACAAATTGCAAGTAAACTCCATTAGAAGCCCATGAGGATGACAGGCGTGTGTTTTTGAAGGCTATTTCGATCTGCAGTACATCCAAATTTACTGTAGTAATGTACCTGCAACTGATGCCTGACAGCGCGGTGAGCCTCACTTCTCCATGGACTGCAGTTCTCTCTGCACGTATGCCATCTCTTTCTCCCCCAGCTCGTCCGGATGGCTGAAAGGATGGATGGAAGGAGGAGAGAAGAGGAAAGCAGGGGTGGAGAGGTGGATGGACAGCAGGTGAAAGATCGTATTAGCACTGGAGAGGAGGGTGTGACAGATAAACTCCCACAGCTGAATAACTCTGGGATTTCTAAGTGTAAGTATGGTGACTGCTCGCCTTTTTGGCATGGGCTGTCACCAATCCCTTAGTGATTCAGTGACTTCCTGCCAGAAAGAGAGAGACAGATTACTCTGAGGACATGATTTTTGGTTGCTTTGTTGGTTTTTGAGGGGGATTCTCCTTTTAGCTGGTCAAGCACAAAGCCTGCACAGTCAGTTTGGTTCAATGCAAAGCAATGTGTCACTGTTTCCAGGTTGGTGGGTAGCAGTGTTCCACAATCTGCATAGAACATGTTTGGCGCTTGTAATGTAGTCAGTGTTCAATATACAGAGGAGAGAATTACTACCCGAGCATATCTGTCAAGCAGTCTGTTTGTGCTTGTAATGCCTGTGTATGTGTGTGCGCGTGTGTGTTTTACATTATTTAAAACAAGCCTCCAGAGATTGTACGGCAGCTCAGAGGTTCATAGAGAGAGTGTTAATCAGCTCAAGGGGTAAACAGAAGATCTGTGTTGTTGGGTCTCAGTCCCACGGAAGATGTTTGAATATACTCAAACCACTCCTGCCACCCCAAGCCCTGTGGCATCTCCATGTGCTGAGCTGATAGGGAATGCTCTTACATAGTAAACTGGGTGGCAGGTCGGAAGGTTGCCTAGTGGTTAGAGTGTTGGGCCTGTAACACATCTGTTGATGTGCCCTTGAGCAAGACACTTAACCCTCATTTGCTCCAGGGGTGTCATACTACTACAGCTGACCCTATAAAACAACACATTTCACTACATTTTTATTTAATTCTACATTTCTTTTGAATCCCAGCCCCCGTCCCCACAGGAGGCCTTTTGCCTTTTGGTAGATCGTCATATAATTTAAAAAATCCAGTGTATCTGGTAGGGGAGCCTAGTGGTTAGAGCATTGGACTAGTAACCGGAAGGTTGCAAGTTCAAACCCCCGAGCTGACAAGGTACAAATCTGTCGTTCTGCCCCTGAACAAGGCAGTTAACCCACTGTTCCCAGGCCGTCATTGAAAATAAGAATTTGTTCTTAACTGACTTGCCTAGTTAAATAAAGGTAAAAAAAAAAGTATATTGCTGAAGAGGTACTGTTACTTAAAGTGTGTTATTTCTTTGGACTGGCTGTGTGAGAGTGATACTGTGGGTGGCTGAGGAGTGTCTGTAATGTTGTCTGTGTAAGTATGTGCTTGTGGGAAGGACGGTCAGGGGAATGTCCTCAGTGGCCTCTCTCTCTACTCAACTCTCCAAGGACAGTAGTGTGTCACTCTTTATTTGGATAGTCTGGATAGTGCATCTGTAGATGCTCTACAGATGATCATACTACCAACAAACTATCTGTTGATAAGCAACTGCTTGCTAAGGTTACAGTTACGGTAAGGGTTAGGGCTAGGGTCAGGGTAAAGGTTCAGTTTAGGGTTAGAATAATTATTATTTAATTAATTAATTAATTATTTTAATTTTTTAAAATGTATTTAACCTTTATTTAACTCAGCAAGTCAGTTAAGAACAAATTCTTATTTACATTGACGGCCTACACGATGGCCAAACCCGGACAACGCTGGGCCAATTGTGTGCTGCCCTATGGGACTCTCAATCACGGCCAGATGTGATACAGCCTGGATAAGGGTTAAGGTTAGGGGTACGTCTAGGGCTAGGGTTAGTAGATAGTTATTTCAAATGTTACTGATAGTCTGTAGATCATCTACAGATGGCCTATTCAAATAAAGTGTTACCCAATAGTGTATCAGACCAATCTAAGACTGACTGTCAGAGCTGATGGTGAAACACTACAGTAGCACTGTCTCACCCAGTCAAATTGATCACACAATAGAATGCTCACATTGGTTGTAAATCTCATGGCGAAAGAACAGGCTGTCCCATCTCCTCCCTGGCAAACTGGCCTTAACTCCAATAACGCCATAATGTCTACCCTCAACCTTTGAACTCAAACTTTTCAACCCGATCACAGCCTGTTCTCTTGTTGCGCAGAGTTAGACAAATGTGAGCAGAGAAAGATTATCTCAAAGATTATCCTGACAAGCATTTTAAGGATGGATTTAAATGGCTTGACAGTAATCCATGAGTCATAATGGTACAAAACAACACGTGAGGCGATGGAAGCTTGGGTCGTTTTTTTGTTGTAAACAATCTTATAGCCCAACTTGAGTTCAGAGTTGACTGGGAGGCTGGCACACCGGGTACAGGCTGGTATTTGGCATCAGCTTGACATCCAAACCACCACACCCAAGCCTCCATCCATCATAGTGGTGTTTTTACATTCCTCAAAACAAAATAACCTCACATACTGAACTTTACTTCCTCTCTCACCTTGGCATGAAGAGATCGTCTGTTATTTAGGTATCATGCTGTAGTACCGCAATTGATGTCCTCCCCATGATCTTGAGTTTTATGGCCACCATGGCGTTAACAATTCATATTTACTAGAAACGTCTGGTTTCTCCCAGAATGGTTGTTCCAAGATCTGTCCTTCAACATAACATTCAGCAGGGAACTAACTGAGCACACTTCACACTAACGATGCCAGCTTCGCAGCACAAAATCACCTTGAATCAATTCAACCCTCGACCCCTGGTGTTTTTCACACCACATAATTGCCTCTTTTCCCAGACAGTCACAGTGAGATGACATTCAAGGACAGGGAGAGCCTTAAGGCTGGGGGGAACTAGAACAAATACATCTGGTGTACTCCGTACTGGCATTATACTCATCACACATAATAGAGATAGAGAGTGGAGACGACAAATGATTGGGAGATGACAAATTATTCTAACACATGATTCGAACTGAAGAGCCCAAGTGCTGGCAAAACGGAATCTTTCTCATTGCAAATCCCACACAAGAATAAATCCATCAAACAAGACTAGAGCCCTCAGACATCAAACTTAGAGCCCCCAACCAGAGCATGATAGGGATCGGAGCTCTCCGTCTAGACCAGTTAACTTTCTCTATGCCAGACACGGGCAAGCAGGGACTGTAAAAGGGATGAATGGTTTATCGGTGGTTAGGCTTGGATGTACTCACGGTTTGACTCGGTTGTTGAATCGTCTGCGCAGAATGACTGACAGGGTCGAGATGATCAGGATCGTGGTGCACATGATCAACCTGGCCCACGCACCCAGCAAGCAGGCCGGGTCAGCATGAACAGCTCATGGGGGCTCCCTGTCCCACAATCCGGAGGGGCCAAGTTAGCGTAGCGTTAGCCTGTTAGCCTGTTCCAGTCCGCTGCCCGTATGTCTTTCCTAGACCCCTGCTAAAACCTGGCTGGATTAGCAGATGGGGATTAGACCAGATGAGATCACTGATACTGCACTAGCGTAAGCCACTATGTGATGTGTACGCACTTTCTCATTAATCTCTAATTAGACACGTATACCAGTTACATATGGAACTTCTGCTTCAGGTTCTGGACTAGAAAAAGTCTCAAGATGAATCATCTTCCTGTTTATCAACCAGCATTATCACTGGCTATCAATGCTACTACCATGATGTGCCCCACAGAAGCCTATATTGACGACTTCCCTTATGGAATACTTTTCATAGGCCCCTGAATGCCAGACCCGTGGCAAACTAATGAACTATTACAGGGAAAGGCACAAAGAAGGAATGGGTGCTTTCTGTCTCTTCATGATTCCAGATGTCAATGAATGCCATCCTCCCCTGTCTTGTTAGAGTGAGGAGATTGTGAATGTGACCCTGGCATCTCGACATGGCCATTCTCATGGAATTCTGTCAGCAACGGAGACATGAAACTCCTCGCGCCTGTCACGAATGTTCTGAAGCATGGGTATCGGATGGTTTTGGATCCACAGGAGCAGCGCCAGGAATGTGAATTGTACAAGTTATGTGCGCATCTCATCTCTGGCTTGGGGAAGTGTTCCTAATTGTGGATTCCTCAGGTTTCTCCTCCATAGCCCTGTCATGATGGAGAGCCTCTTGGATCCATAAATCACCAAGAGATATGTATCTAAGAACCACTGCCACGAGTCTGTGGATTTTCCCTCCACCCTTGTACTTGATTGATTAATTAAGTTCACTAATTAGTAAGGAACTCCCCTCATCTCGTTGTCTAGGTCTTAAACCCAAAACCCGCCGCCTTCTGTGGAATGAGTTTCACACTCCTGTTCTATGACATGGTAAAAATATATTGTAACGGGTGTTGGAAGGAGATGCAGCATGGTAAGTGTCCATGTTAGATTTATTCAATAAGCTGAACATTGAAACACAACGTAAACAAAAGCACAACCAAAACAGCCCTGTCTGGTAGAGACACAGAAAACAACTACCCACAACTCAAGTGGGAAAAACAGGCTGCCTAAGTATGGTTCTCAATCAGAGACAACGATTGTCTGCTGCCTCTGATTGGGAACCATACCATGCCAAACACATAGAAATGGAAAACATAGAACACAAAACATAGAATGCCCACCCCAACTCACGCCCTGACCAAACTAAAACAGAGACATAAAAAAGGAACTAAGGTCAGGACGTGACATATATCATAACCTGGTACATTTAACCCTTATTTTACCAAGTTGCAGCAACGACCTGGTCATGAGTTACGGTGGAGAAGAGAGTGTTTCTATGAATCAATTGGAGGCTGTGGATGATTAGGTAGCCATGGTAGTAAGAACAATGCTTATTAAGTCCTCTCCTCTCATGACTAGAGAGGACCTGTATGCTGCTAGGAGTTCAAGTAAGTACCAACAGGGTCTCTGGATGAGTTATGTGTTGACATTACCTGTTGTACCATGAGGAGGTTACATAGCCACATAGGTGATGCATTATTGATCTGCTGCCAAATGCTGTTCTCTTGTCCCTGACACTGCTGAGTCAGATAGGTAGGCAGGTGTGTGTGTGTGTGTGTGTGTGTGTGTGTGTGTTCACATGTGTGTGTGTGTGTGTGTGTGTGTGTGTTCACATGCGTGTGTGTGTGTTCCCTTTTCATTCACCGGTACTTCTCACCTTACTGTACAGCTTGAAATGTTGATGTAGGTGCACATGTGTGTTTGTGTCTTTGTTATCACCATGGGAACCTGGCCAAATGAGTCCCTGACTGTCACCAGCGCTGGCTAGAATGTCAAGCTGGGTGACAAGAGACTGGTCGCCATGGTGAAACGTCACCATCCTGTCAACACAGCACACAGGGGAGCACACACACTGCTAAATACCACTGGAGTTATTCCTCTGCAGATACAGTAGGAGGTGGGAGATGTAGAATATACTACAGGGCTTAATCATTCAATTAAAACCAACATCTGGAAGTTTCCATGATATTAAGAATTCTTCCCGCCAACACTGTAAGACTCCGAGCAGTCATTGGATTTGCATAAATGTACAATAAAACAAAGTTATAACCACATCTGATGATACAGTACAGGATGATATATCGGCAAGAGACCCGAAATACATTACCATGTGGAATTTAAAAAAGGATGCCTTCTTTTTGAAGCTCCCACTGGTGCCCTTTTGATAAAGAACATTGCTCTGAGCATCAACCAGCGAACAGGCACGTCCGTTAATCATTGATAAATGACATTTACATCTCATTATTGAATTAGCAGAGTGAAACAGAGGGACTCGCAAACCCAGTACCTCTGGGCACCTGTAGGCAAGAGGTCCTGTGTGCTATTTCAGTCTTCTGCACCATAGGAGAGAAGGGGAGGGAAGAGAAATAGCCTAGCCTGGTCCCAGATCTGTTTTTGCTCTTGCGAATTAAATTGCTCATTGTCAATGGGTGACAAGGAGTTGACATGATAGCACAAACAGATCTGGGACCAGGCTACTTCTCTTAGACTGGCGCTCTAAGAGAAGAGAATAGAGAACTGAGTAGAATTGACAAACTCATAGGAAATGCTGCACAATCTTGGAAGATGGCGCCGAAGAACATTGTTGACGTTTTACATTCTCCCAACCAAATGGGCTATTTTGTTCATTTTTATTGTGTATATAATGTTACTGCTACCGTCTCTTATGACCGAAAACAACTTCTGGATATCAGAACAGTGATTACTCACCGCGGACTGGAATAAACTTTTTGCTTTAAAGAGTCAGATGAGAAGGATATCCTGCTTTCACTGGAACAGGGCCGCAGATCGGGCAGCCTTCTGAGAATCCGTAGGCAAGCGAGTAAACTGCCACTGACAGCGTTCTTTTTGCTAACGTGCAATCATTGGAAAATAAAATTGATGACCTACAATTAAGATTATCCTACCAACGAGACATCAAAAACTAACATCTTATGTTTCACCGAGACTTGGCTGAACAACGATATGAACGATATAGAGCTAGTGGGATTTTCCATGCATTGTCAGAACAGAGACGCTACCTCTGGTAAGACGAGGGGTGGGTGGTGTGTCTATTTGTCAATAACAGCTGGTGCGCGATGTCTAATATTAAAGAAGTCTCGAGGTATTGCTCGCCTGAGGTAGAGTACCTTATGATAAGCTGTAGACCACACTATCTAACAAGAGAGTTCTCATCTATATTATTCGTAGCCATCTATTTACCACCACAGAACGAAGCTGGCACTAAGACCGCTCTCAACCAACTCTATAAGGCCATTAGCAAAGAAGAAAATGCTCACCCAGAAGCGGCACTCCTAGTGGCCGGGGACTTTAATGCAGGCAAACTTAAATTAGTTTACCAAATTTTTACCAGCATGTCACATGTGCAACCAGAGAAAAATAAATTCTAGACCACCTTTACTCCACACACAGAGATGCATACAAAGCTCTCCCCCGCCCTCCATTTGGCAAATCTAACCATAGTTCTATCCTCCTGATTTCTGCTTACAAGCAACAACTAAAACAGGAAGTACCAGTGACTTGGAAGTGGTCAGATGGCGCGGCTGCTACACTACAGGAGTGTTTTGCTAGCACAGACTGGAATATTTTCCGGGATTCATCCAATGGCAGTTGAGGAGTATACCACCTCAGTCATCGGCTTCATCAATAAGTGCATCGACGACGTCGTCCCTAAATGTCAGGAATTGTGAAAAACTGAGTTTAAATGTATTTGGCAAAGGTGTATGTAAACTTCCGACTTCAACTGTACACTCTTGGTAGATATATTCCAGACACATTCAAATACATAAAACCTACAGTATATGGTCACACATTAAAAGACAGGTCACCCCCCTGAAACAAGTGTAGGTAATTATCACTTTATTGACAGTCATTGATAGTTCATTTCCACAGGTCTGCAAAGGTACACGTCTGTAGTAGGCTGTGCAAACATGCTAAAACAGCACAAAACCACTCCCACTCCCCCAGTCAACAAATGTATATAATCTCAGTCATACACAGTATTCCAAATACATATACAGATAATCATTTTGTTTTCTATATTTAGAAAAATATAAAGTCCAAGCTTTAAAACTGAATGACAAAAAAAGAAAATCACAAACGTCACAAAGTCCCAGATGTCGTATATGATGTCTACAAATGCTTAAGTGTGTGTGTGTGTGTATGTGTGTGTGTGTGTTCACGAGAGACTGTCAGGGAGGAAAACTCTGCAGATGGAGGGTACGAGCTTATAGCTGAAGGGAGAAAAAAGATTATGTAGCCATTTTGTGAATTATGGGTGACAAGGGTTTAATAAACAACCTGTCGGGGTGACTCAGGCCTAACACAAATACTCCTCCATCCCGAGCTACTCGGAGGAACAGAGGAGCCTGACCTCTAACGGGGTTGTACTCAAGATCTGACGTCAAATGTTTTGCTAACAGTGTGAGACTGGTGCGTGTATCGTACTGTAGGTGTAATGGGAGAGAGACTTTATTATATACAACAACTTCTACAGTAATCCACCTCATTTCCTCTCATCTACAGCCACTTGTCTCTTGCTGAATGAGTTTGTCATGTTGTGTTAGCTCGACTTCCTGTGGCGGTTATTTATCAGCCATGTAAGCCTACTGTATATCCTTCATCTCGTAACATTACTGCTGGCCTCCAAAGGAACAACAAAGGAGAAGGCAGTAGAATTATATTATATTATTACCCAAGTAGCCATGGTAGCAAAGCAGATAGAGGGATGATTTCTCTCAGAATTTGGCCAGGGGAAAGAAAGGATGAGAGAGTAGGGGAGATATTTGATGAATGACCAGAAGAGGAAGAGCGGAGCCCCATTACTTCCTCATTAATGGTAAATGACAAAGCCGAGAGGGACCAGAGCGCAGGAGTTACCATCAGAGACACAGAGGAGATTGGATCTAAAGTGACATTCAAAATCCATTTGTAGTGTATTCAGGGAAAAGTCGGGAGCAGGGCTCCAACTTGTGTCATCGTATTGTACATGCCAACCCAACATGGTTTAAACTGTACCAAAGTGTCTAGACCTCTTGGTAGGGTTGTAGAGTGCTTAGTATATTAGATTTGGTCGATATGAATATTTTTTCTTACCCCAGTGGTTCAGAGGTAAAAGATATACTGATGCTACGTTGTATTTCCAGAGACCTCCGGAGTCAGTTTCTTAATGAGGAAATGTAAACCAAGTAAATGCTCTGTAAATATTAGCATACGGGGGGTCAAAGTTGGCAGAGCAGTGTATGTGTGTGATTGTATGTGTGTGCTCGTGCGTGCATGCATGCTTATAAAGAGGAGATGATACTCTAACAGTGGTCTGTCAGCCAGTGGCTCTATCCCATCACTTTGAAACTGTTTAAAATAGCCAATTGCCGTATGGACAGGGTGTTAGCAGATGTTAGCAGATGGTTGTGTTTGTATAGTGCATGAGATGGGCATGGAAAGAGACGTGTATTTGGGAATCCAAGGTGGCATACTTTCAGTGAGCAACAAAACTCCCTAAAATGGAGCCCTTAGTTCCCTTGAAAACATTGAAGATTTACAATACTACAATGAGTGTTGAATGAGGGCATAAGAGAATACACACACTCACTTACTGTACGCTATACAGACAACATCCCAGGAGCTATACAGACAACACCTCAGGGGCTATACAGTAAAGTACACACAACGAGTCAGTAGGGAGAGGGGAACGACTCCCCCAAAAGTTGAACACAACAAGATATTCTATGAACAGTCTCAGCCCTAAAAATCACCTTCCTCCATCCCTGTTCCTTTCATTTTTTCTTGGACAGGGGCATTACAGAGACCAAACTTCCCCTTCAGGATCCATACAGACCGTCACAGCCCTGCACTCCCCTGCTATCGCCCCTCACACTGCCGAGCTGGAGAGCTGCACCCAGCCAACCTCTGTGTAGGCACCCGTCACATGCCAGTACACCGTCCCCATCAGTTTGGTCCACACCATTTGCACTTCTGCTGTGAAGAACTCTGGGAAGTCCTCCGAGAACACCTCCAGCATTACACCACACAGGATCTGAGAGATGGAGAAAGGGAGGAAGTGAGATCGACAATGAGGAAAAAAGTAAGAGGAAGAGGATGGTAAGATGTAAGTAAAAATAAAAATTGGTAGATGAAGAAAGAGAGAGGAGTTAAAATGGAGGAGAGCAATCTCATCTAAAAAAACACCCTCAAAGCCTTTCCAGTTGGCCTCAACTTGAAACAGAGAGCAACGCAACTTCCGTCCTCTCCACTCGAAACCTTTCAGAGGGTCATTGGGGACCATTAACACAAACAAGCCAGGCCCTCACCTTAAAGTACATAGGCTCCACCTTGTGTTTGACAGCATGCGCCTTGCCCACCAGAGCCAGAACAGAGGACACTTTCTCTGGGTCGTGGAGGTTCTCCACCACCGTGTTGATGGCGCTCATCACCCGGCGGGCGTGGTGCCTCAGCTGGACACTGCGCTCCATCTCCTCTGGGTCATCCATGTCCTGAAACTGGCTGAAGTACTGCTTGGCCGATGGGAAGTTCACAAAGAACCTGGAGGACAGAAGAGCAATAACATTCATACTCTGTGACTTTCCTGGAACTTCTAGTGACAAGGTGTATCTATGGCTCTGGGTAAAAGTTAGTGTACTCATAATACCCACAGAACGACCGTGCAATCAAACAATATCAGGGGAAGTCCAAGAAACTGGGGGACAAAAGAGACCGGGTTAGAGTTTGTACAGAGCCATGGTGGTACGAAGCAAGCACAGCTTACGTGGATATCATCCATGCTGGTTTCAGTTGTTCCAGGACAATGATATTCTAGTAAGACAATAACACTCTTATTTGAATGTCCTCATCATCCACACAGAGCAAAGCAGAAGACATCAACATGCCTACAGGCAATCGAATGATGTCAGTGCACAAATGAAGGATGAATAATATGTCAGTTAATACCCTCGGCAAAAGTCACTGAAATGGCTGGAATCGGCACTAGTGGGGAATATGTACGCTTCATAACATTTGATCGAAGCGTTCAAGCGTGAAGATTTCTGAATCTGGTCATTGAATGGGACGCCCTGCGGCCATAAAGTCACGCGAGTTAATAAAACATTTCCAGAGACATTATCGCTCATTGTAATGTGTGACCTAGAGCTAATGAAAACTACCCAAAGTTTTCAAAGTGCACAATGTGCCTCAAGTTGTAATCAGCCTCGTTAACATAGCCTCATCTGCACCTAGGTGATTGGGTTTACTTATCACGTGTCACGACTTGGGCTTACGACTCAGGTCTCTTTGACGTCCTGCGAGTGGAGTGTTTACGTCCTGCGAGTGGAGTGTTAACGTCCTGCGAGTGGAGTGTTAACGTCCTGCGAGTGGAGTGTTTACGTCCTGCGAGTGGAGTGTTTACGTCCTGCGAGTGGAGTGTTTACGTCCTGCGAGTGGAGTGTTTACGTCCTGCGAGTGGAGTGTTAACGTCCTGCGAGTGGAGTGTTTACGTCCTGCGAGTGGAGTGTTTACGTCCTGCGAGTGGAGTGTTTACGTCCTGCGAGTGGAGTGTTTACGTCCTGCGAGTGGAGTGTTTACGTCCTGCGAGTGGAGTGTTTACGTCCTGCGAGTGGAGTGTTTACGTCCTGCCAGTGGAGTGTTTACGTCCTGCCAGTGGAGTGTTAACGTCCTGCCAGTGGAGTGTTAACGTCCTGCCAGTGGAGTGTTTACGTCCTGCCAGTGGAGTGTGCTTCTCATGACTTCTCCCAACTACTTGGAGCCTTGGAGAATCTGCTCCGGGCGCCAACAACACGCAACGCGGGATGATTGACAGGCGGGAGCGGTACAGTGGTGCTGATGAGGCGAGGAGCATTAAGATATTTACGTTTCTTTGAGTACAATTAGAGGCAGGTCCTGCTGGGGACCGGAGGAGCGAGACGGGTGGCAGTCGATGTTCCTCTCGGAGCAATTCACCCGCGGTGACTGTGCGTAGGAGGTTTCCTCTGCCTGAATGCTTTGGCATTGATTATGAGCCACATAACAATACCTGCCATACACAGCGATGAAAGATGATTTTTTTTTTTTTAACTCAATGTCCTGTGACTGCTTTGTCATCTACAAAAGTGACAGTAGATACCAGCCTTGCATGTCCTAAAGTGCTTTTGTCAAGTCCTTCCCTCCCTAGTCACTGATACTCTATATCCTGCAGAACTACACACTTGTCCTGAATGGAAAATAATGGAACTTCAAAAGGAAGAGCACCTCTCTGAGGATTACTTGACTTCACACAGGGTACTATGACTGATGTGTGTGCCGTCTATGGACTCATTTGAACTGCACGTTATTATTTAGGGCCCATTTCTCCAACCACCCTAAAATGTAAGCTGAGAGAATGGGAATCGCCCAGCTCTGTTATGATTGAGGTCTACAGTTTTTACGTCCCCACCGCTGAGACTGACCACGTCAGGGCACCTCAATTAGCGGCTGTGTATTTTTGCCGACAAGACTATAATGAAGTTTCCACAAGCTTACAAAGCGGTGCACTGCTCGTACAGGGAGATATGTGGGGGATATTTTTAGATTTTTGACTCTGCTCTCACCCTTTCTGGCGAAAGCACAGCATGCTGTATATGTAAACAAATGAATAATTGAAACACACACACACACACACATACACTCTCATCTTGTTTCACCCCTGACCCAATTTGACTCGTGTAGTTGCTTTACACCAGTGCGGCTGACTGGGTACGAGGGTTTAGTTATTCAGCGTTGGTTAGGTTTGGCCCCTGGCAGCAGCGCTACACTACACTACACTGCATCCCCGCAGATCCTGTGACATGCTATGCTATGCTATGCTACGCTAAAGAGGCGCCTGCTTGCCCATAGCTGTCCCCAAGCCAAGCTCTCCCAGCTGTCGCTGCTTCACTTTGTCTTTGAAACAACAAGGGACACTAGCGTGTTGTTCCTTGCAGATAAACATGAAAGTCCCTTAGAGCTGTGTGAGGAAAGGACTTTTTTTCTTAGAAGTCAGAAATTAAGGACTTTTTTTCGTATACCTTGCCAATCCTCTTCAGGGACCACTTTATAGGTACAAGAGTACTGTGCAATATACTGTTAAATATACAAACGGTGTATATCCACTTTTATATCTGCATGTATATTTCTACATCTCTATAATGCAAGACTGTTAAAACATTTGCCCTGAACGCCTAACACAACCAGAACCAGAGAGTGAGAGTGGAGTGTCTGGAGTGTCAAAGATGCTCTCACACTGAATTCCCCCAACCTGTCGCTGCATTTCAATGAAGTCATCAAAGCAGCACCATTAGTGGTTTGTTAGTCACGTTCTAATTAGTCTTGAAGGGTTCTTTTCAGGAAGGCAACACGCTTGGAGTACTGAGAAAAACGACCTTGACAAACCTGTGCGAGCATTAGACACAGAGAGGTGGTTTTTCTTTATGGTCATTCAAAGCACCTCCGTGAAATCAAATCAAGTCACATCTCCTCGGTCATTAAGATGGACCACTTTGGAGATGTATCCATCATGCTAGTATCAGAAGCATCCAGTCACAGCCCAATACTTTTGCTCGATGTTTGGCGATTTCATTGAGCTGCCATTTGTACAGTACTCGAAATGGCCGGAGGTGGCCTCCTCATTGGTGAAATTGCATTTGTGCGCATTGATGATGACATTAGCCCAGGCTATTGTCACTGTCTATTCTTTCCGACCATCCAAGCAAAAGGATAGAAATGCAAATAGCGCCGCGTTCACATGGCGAACCATGGAAGTCAACCGAAAAGTGGAAGGCTTTGACGCAGTATCCATCCACTCTTCAACGTGTTTTCAGGATAGCTATTAGACCATTATCCATTCCACACAGATGACCTGCTTACTCGGGCCATCTGCTTGTTAATAGGAGCAGGCCAATTAGTGGTTACAGAGGGATGTTAGGGAGTGTGACATACAGTACCAGTCAAAAGTCTGGACACTCCTACTCATTCAAGGGTTTTTCTTTATTTGTACTATTTTCTACGTTGTAGAATAGTAGTGAAGACATCCAAACTATGAAATAACACATATGGAATCATGTACTAACCAAAAAAAGTGTTCAATAAATCAAAATGTATACATGATTTGAGATTCTTCAAGGTAGGCACCCTTTGCCTTGATGACAACTTTGCACATGCTTGGCATTCTCTCAACCAGCTTCACCTGGAATGCTTTTCCAAAAGTCTTGAAGGAGTTCCCACATACTCTGCGGTCCAACTCATTCCAAACCATCTCAATTGGTTGAGGTTGGGTGATTGTGGAGACCAGGTCATCTGATGCAGCACTCCATCACACTCCTACTTGGTCAAATAGCCCTTACACAGCCTGGAGGTGTGTTGGGTCATTGTCCAGTTGAAAAACAAGTGATAGTCCCACTAAGCGCAAACCAGATGGGATGGCATATTGCTGCAGAATGCTGTGGTATCTTAAGTGTGCCTTGAATTCTAAATAAATCACAGAAAGTGTCACCATGAAGGCCTGATTCACGCAGTCTCCTCTGAACAGTTGATGTTGAGATGTGTCTGTCACTTGAACTCTGTGAAGCATTTATTTGGGCTACAATTTCTGAGGCTGGTAACCCTAATTAACTTATCCTCTGCAGCAGAGGTAACTCTGTGTTTTTCTTTCCTGTAGTGGTCCTCATGAGAGCCAGTTTCATCATAGCGCTTGATGGTTTTTGCGATTGCACTTGAAGAAACTTTAAAAGTTCTTGACATTTTACACATTGACTGACCTTCATGTCTTAAAGTAATGATTGACTGTTGTTTCTCTTTGCTCATTTGTGCTGTTCTTGCCATAATATGGACTTGATCTTTTATCAAATAGGGCTATCTTCTGTATACCACCACTACATAGTCACAACACAGCTGATTGGCTCAAATGCATTAAGAAGGAAAGAAATTCCACAAATGAACTTTTATCAAGGCACACCTGTTATTTGAAATGCATTCCAGGTGACTACCTCATGAAGCTGGTTGAGAGAATGCCAAGAGTGTGCAAAGTTGTCATCAAGGCAAAGGGTGGCTACCTTGAAGTGGCTACCTTCAAATAAAGCATATTTTTTTGGTTACTACATGATTCCATGTGTGTTATTTCCATGTGTTATTATTTTTGATGTCTTCACTATTATTCTACAATGTAGAAAATAATACAAATAAAGAAAAACCCTTTAATGAGTAGGTGTGTCCAAACTTTGACTGGTACTGTAGGTGCAGATGAGAAGCTTTGCACTCAGGAGGATCATCAGACCCAGCAGAGCATTCAAGCCTGGGCATGTCAAGAGAGCCTGTGATCTTGATGTCAAGGGACAGAGAGAAATGAAAGATAGAAAGAAAGAGACATAGGGAATAGGGAATGGGAGGGAGACTGAGGAAAGCAAGAGAAAGAAAGTGAGGGAGATAGAGGAACAGATATGGAGAATGAGAGAGAGACAGTGAAGTGCCAAAGCTTGTTGCTGTTAACCACAGATAAGAATGCCACACACATGCACGTATGTACTCACTCACTCACTCACTCACTCACACACTCACACACTCACACACTCACACACTCACACACTCACACACACACACACACACACACACACACACACACACACACGGGGAGAGAGAGAGAGAAAGAGACAACTCTACACACTCTCTGCCCTCAGAGCTTTCCCTAAGGGACTATCTTGTCGCTCCCACCCAAAATCAGAGCACATCCCTGCCTTAGCGACGCCACGCTGTCCGTTTTAACGAGCCCTCTCGGTATTCCATGTGGAACACGGAGACAACACTGGGACAACACTGAGACAACACTGAGACGAAAGTCAAACGCATCCCAGCTCAGTCACACAGCGACTCTTTGTTCAGACGCAGAGCCTCAGCATTAAGACCAACACAGACATACAAACAAAGTGACAGACAACTTGTAATATTAGAATTCAATAAATAAAGAATAATAAGCAGTCATCCAGGTGCCACAGAAGGGTACCTGCTAAACTGGTGCTTCAAGTCTAGAGTGAAGATGTGACAGGTAAAAGATGTGAAATAGGTGTAAAGCATCAACTGAATAGCTAGAACAGGAATGTCTGCCTCAGACAGAATGACATTTAAGCAGAAACGTGTGCTCTCCCTCAATTATAGTGTCTTACAATAATAGCCCGTTGAATGAAGAGTGCTTCTGAGAAATTGCTTTTTAATGAGGACAGAGGTGAGTGAATGAGAGCAGAATTGTCTCTGTGTGTATGTGGTCTGTGCAGTGTGGACTCAATCTCCCTGCCTTTTCCAGAGCCTGCTGTGGGATTTCATAGAAATGTATGAGCCCCCTCCAATCTGCACAAATCTATGGAAACCACACATCCAGCCGTGCTCAGGTGCAGTAAACATCAATGGAAATCTGTGTCTCTTTGTTGGTCAAGTCTAGTCCCAATTAACCCCAATCACCCTCCACTCACAACTTTTTTTGCCCAAACTTTTCTATGACTGATAAGATGCTGTACATGAGAACGTACTTTTTTAAAATTGTAGACCCCATCTCTGAGGACCCCCCCCCCCCTCCCATCTGGTCCCACCAGCTACACAAACCTTAAGAGGACTCCACGTACCTTATGAGGACCACCAGCCACAACACTATGAGGACTCTAAGCCCCACGTACTTAATGAGGACCATCAACCCTTAATGTGCCTGAGGAGGACCTCCAGCCCCACCACAATGGCGACCAACAGCCCCATCACTGTGGAGACCAACAACCCCACCACTATGAGGACCCCCCCCCCCCACCTGACCACATACCTTATGAGGACCGACACGCCCACGTCCTCGCAGTTCTCGTATACGTGTACCCAGGTGTTCTGGATGATCTCCCGCTCGGGATCGGTCAGTGGCTCGGCCCGCTCCCCGCGCTCCATCGTCTCTCCTCCTACGTCTCTTGGCGACTCCATCCGAGACGACCTCCGCCGCAGCAGCTCGGAGGCTCCCGGCAGCAGCGAGCGGGGGAGGTAGGGAGCAAGGGAGGGGGGGAGGGAGAGGGAGAGCTGTGAACCCACGGCGACGGAGACGGAGGGATGGAGGAGAGAGAGAGACGGAGCAGCCGTGAACGCTACCCACCCACCCCCCACCAAAACCACCACTCTCTCCCTTCGCTCTCCTCTCCTCCAAAACTCCTCCACTGTTAATACCAATTCTTCTTTTTATGCCCCTCACTGGTTCTCTCTTTCTTTGTTTCTTTGTATCTTTCCTTCTCTAGTAGGGGAGCTGTCTTCCCTCTGAACTTCTGTGTTTGTGAGGACCTGATGGAATGACGGAGGGAGTGGGAGAGAGGGGTGGAGAGAAAAGAGAGGGGGTGGGGAGAGACAGAGAGAGGGGGTAGAATAGAGAGCATCTAGGATCTCTGTATTGTCCTCCCGCCTTCCTCTCACACACTTTCCTCTCTCTCCCTCCTTCCCCCCCCCCTTTCTCTCTCTCTTTCTCGCTTTCATTTTGTCTACCTAATGTGCACGCACACGCAAACACATGCACGCACACACACACACATGTATGCACACACATGCACGTGCATGCATGCACATACACACGCACACAGGTCCTAGATGATCTCTATTCTACCTCCTCTCTTTTCTCTCCACCCCTGTCTCCCACTCTCTCCATCATTCCATCAGGTCCTCACAAACACAGAGGTTCAGAGAGAAGACAGTTCCAGTACCAGAGAAGGAAAGAAACAAAGAAACGAAGAGTGTGTGTGTGCGTGTGCGCTCGTGGTGGGGTTCTGTGTCGTCTCCTGAGAGAGCCTGTATAAACTGTGACAGAAAAAGCTATAGGAAGCATCTGTCTCTCCACAGACTCTCACAGGACATTGTGCCTGACCATTTGACAGGTAAAGCAGATAGAAGAGAGAGAGAGAGAGAGAGTAAAAAAGAGAAGTTACCATTTGCATTCAGGCTATTGAGAAAGATATGAAATAAATAATGGAGGTCAAGAAATCTCCACTCACAACTTTTTTGCCCAAACTTTTCTATGCCTGATAAGATGCTGCACATGAGAACGTCATTTTTTAAATTGTACTCCACTAAAATTGTAGACCCCCATTCCCATCTCTGAGGACCCCCCCCGCCCTCCGGTCCCACCAGCTACACAAACCTATGAGGACTCCCTGATAAGGGAGGTTAAACATGAATTAAAATGATATGTCATAGAGTATTTACTTCTCGCTGATTCAATTGTATTGGATGTAATGATTCATAAAAAAACTTGATGAAACCATTCAAAAGTAAATTCAACAAAAGCCTTGGATCGCCTGGTTTGAAATTACACTTTGATTTGTGCAATGCAGACAGACCAACACAAGACGATTGAAGAAACCTGCTACTGAAGGGGTCAATCTGCGTTGAAGATATTGAGAATTCCACATTTGACATTCTCTCAGTGGCTCGCCATAGCCAGAGACGGTTGATAAACTGCTGGCTAGACAAAAGGGGGGGGGGGGGGGGGGCTACGGTGACAGTTTTATTGTGCCATGGAGTCTATAGAAAAAGCCTGCCTGCCGTTGAGATAGAGCTGTCACAGCATTTGAAAGGTGACAGATGTATGCACAAAGCCAAGTGTGGCATCCATCAACACTACACTGAATTGCACACTAATGTCTGTCAGACTTTCCACGTGCCACTTTGGCTGCTTTTACACAGGCAGCCCAATTCTGATCTTTTGCCCAATTATTAGCTTATATATTATTATATTATATTACCTTATATCCTTCCTGTTTGGCCCTGTCCGGGGGTGTCCTCGGAGTGGGCCACAGTGTCTCCTGACCCCTCCTGTCTCAGCCTCCAGTATTTATGCTGCAGTAGTTTATGTGTCGGGGGGCTAGGGTCAGTTTGTTATATCTGGAGTACTTCTCCTGTCCTATTCGGTGTCCTGTGTGAATCTAAGTGTGCGTTCTCTAATTCTCTCCTTCTCTCTTTCTCTCTCTCGGAGGACCTGAGCCCTAGGACCATGCCCCAGGACTACCTGACATGATGACTCCTTGCTGTCCCCAGTCCACCTGGCTGTGCTGCTGCTCCAGTTTCAACTGTTCTGCCTTATTATTATTCGACCATGCTGATCATTTATGAACATTTGAACATCTTGGCCATGTTCTGTTATAATCTCCACCCGGCACAGCCAGAAGAGGACTGGCCATCCCACATATGCTCTCTCTAATTCTCTCTTTCTTTCTCTCTCTCGGAGGACCTGAGCCCTAGGACCATGCCCCAGGAATACCTGACATGATGACTCCTTGCTGTCCCCAGTCCACCTGACTGTGCTGCTGCTCCAGTTTAAACTATTCTGCCTTATTATTATTCGACCATGCTGGTCATTTATGAACATTTGAACATCTTGACCATGTTTTGTTATAATCTCCACCCGGCACAGCCAGAAGAGGACTGGCCACCCCACATAGCCTGGTTCCTCTCTAGGTTTCTTCCTAGGTTTTGGCCTTTCTAGGGAGTTTTTCCTAGCCACCGTGCTTCTTCACCTGCATTGCTTGCTGTTTGGGGTTTTAGGCTGGGTTTCTGTACAGCACTTTGAGATATCAGCTGATGTACGAAGGGCTATATAAAATAAATTTGATTGATTGATTAGCAAAAGCTCTGATCTGATTGGTCATAAAGATCCGAAGTAGGATGCCTGTGTAAATGCAGCCTTAGGGTGAGCAAATATAAGTCTGTGATATAGGGCTTTGTCAAAACCTATATGGACATAATTAAATAACCACCGTCTCATATACATACAGAATACACTGTTCATAGCATAGTATGCGTATAAAGAATTTTCTACTGTGGGAATATAAAGTTATTGGACACTAACATCTACTGTAACACAAAGCATATTGCCAATTGGCAAAGGTTTGTTCAAAATCTCACTAGATTATGAAGACCAAGTCACAGACTACTCATACATGTACTGTATAAAGCATTTGTACTGTGCAAATGTAGCTTTTGCCAAGTTAGCGTCTATGATGATGGTGTATGATAGTATTCATATTATCGCCTCTCCATCTCAGACCTTGCAGGAAGTAAGCAACATGTACACTGACGCTTCGAACACACCGACAGGCGTCATTGGGAAAAATAGTACGCAGCATCTGGATATGTGTCGCAACAAAAGTTCAACATTCACCTTCTGCTACCATTTCTGTCAATCCGTCTACGCATACAGTTTGACGCATACGTTCGATAAATCCAACGTATGCACAACACAGAACGCTCATCAACGCAAGGCAAACGCAGCGTTTCATTGGAAATTGGGGTGTACCAAAATGCAATGATGCTGTCGGTGTGATCGAAGCGTGAGTGTAAAAAAACATTAGGAAGGCATGCTCTTCCCATGACATAGACTGACCAGGTGAAAGCTCTGATCCCTTATTGATGTCACCTGTTAAATCCACTTCAATTAGTGTAGATCAGGGGTCCCCAACCTTTTCTAGCATGAGAGCTCATTTTAAAATGTTTAACATATCGCGAGCGACACATTTTTTTGTTGTTGTTGCTTGCTGCTCATTCTTCTCTACTCCTCCATGCAACTCTTCCCTGGGTCCTTTTTACGCTAATGCTACTCTCTGTTCATAATATATGCATAGTCACTTTAACCATACCTACATGTACATACTACCTCAATAAGCCTGACTAACCGGTGTCTGTATATAGCCTTGCTACTCTTATTTTCAAATGTATTTTTTACTGTTGTTTTATTATTATTAGATTTTGTTTTTTTTCACTCTTAAAATGACAATTGTTGATAGAGAAACAACTAAATTGGATGTTCTGAGTCCATGTCAATGCTTAAATCACATCAGAAGGAAAACAAATGGGTCTGGAAGAACACTAACACATTTTGTGATGAATGTGCCATCTAATGTGCTTGTGTAGCAGTGGTTCTCTACTGCTGCTGCACATTTCATGGCAAAGTTTGCAACTAACGAATAATAGATACAAATTATATACTTTTGCCAGGTAAGCCTACTTTGCAGTTAACATTTAACCTCTACAGGATCAGTCCCCCCGCATAACGGTTGAGCTAATGTAGGCTAATGTGATTAGCATGAGGTTGTAAGTAACAATAACATTTCCCAGGACATAGACATACCTGATATGGGCAGAAAGCTTGGCCTTTCTCTTGCATTTCAAAGAAGATGGAACAAAAAACAAAAAAACTAATGCATGTTTTTTTCTTTGTATTATCTTTTACCAGATCTAATGTGTTATATTCTCCTACATTAATTTCACATTTCCACAAATTTCAAAGTGTTTCCTTTCAAATGGAATCAAGGAATCAGTACATCACTGGGGCCAAGCTTCCTGCCATCCATGACCTATACAATAGGCAGTGACAGATGAAAGCCCAGAAAATAGTCAGAGACTCCAGTCCCCCAAGTTATAGAATGTTTTCTCTGCTACCCGGTACCGGAGCGCCAAGTCTAGGACCAAAAGGCTCCTCAACAGCTTCTACCCCCAAGCCATAAGACTGCTGAAGAATTAATACAATCGCCACCGGACTATTTACATTGACCCCCCTCCCTTTTGTACACTTCTGCTACTCGCTGTTTATTATCTATGCATAGTCACTTCACCCCCACCTACATGTACAGATTACCTTTACTAGCCTGTACCCCCGCACACTGACTCGGTACCGGTGCACCCTGTATATAACCTCAGTATTGTTATTCTCATTGTGTGACTTTATTATTACTTCTTATTTGAGTCTACTTGAACCGCACTGTCGGTTAAGGGCTTGTAAGTAAGCATTTCACGGTAAAGTTTCCACTTGTTGTATTCGGGACATGTGACAAATAAAGTTTGATTTGATGAATATGCATATCCTTGCTTCAGGTCCTGAGCTACAGGCAGTCAGATTTGGGTATGTCATTATAGGCGTACATTTTTAAAAAAGGGTCAGATTCTTAATTCATTGAAAAGGTTTTGGGAGAAAGTATTTCTGTCAACCTACAAGATGGTTATCACAGAGTGATAGACACATGAGCGCACCACACAGACAGACAGGGGCAATATTGCTGGAGAAATTAATTGGAAGATATTGTGTTAGGTTTGGCTTTTTAAGCCAATAGTGGCTATCCAGGGGTGGGATAATGTCAAGTTGTGTTGATTAAATAGTAGCGGGGAGCTTAAGGGGTCTGATACTTGTGAGATTTGTTTATGACAGTTTGCGGTGGAACACGTAAAAATTGCATGTACTTTCAGAATTGTTTGGCGAGCTACTCATAGGTGGGCTACGAGCTACTGGTAGCTTATGATCGACCTGTTGGAAATCGCTGGTTTAAATGAAGAGGAGACGGGTTAAAGAATAATTTTTAAGCCTTGAGACAACTGAGACATGGATTGTGTACGTATTCCATTCTGAGGGTAAATGGGTAAAACAAAAGATTTAACTGCCTTTGAATGGGTATTGCAGTAGTACTCGACACCTTGTAGTCCATGCCCTGACGAATTGAGGCTATTCTGACGGCAAAAGGGATGCAACTCAATATTAGGTGTTCCTAATGTTTTGTACACTCAGTGTAGATGTACGTTTGTCTTCTTCAATGAGACACTGGTCAAGTAGGTCATCTCTAAGTGTCCTGAATGGCACCCTAATTCCTTACTTTTGCACTACTTTTGACCAGGGAGCACTTCTTTTGACCAGAGCCCGATGGGCACTGGTCAAAAGTAGTGCACTATATGTAGGGAGCCTATCCTAGATGTGTGTTTTTAGGAGTGTGCCTACTCTGGTCTGATGGGGAAGAGACCATTATAATGACTATTGCATAACTATTATGGTGATGTGTTATACACAGCACATTAAGCCTGTCCAATACCTCAGTAGATTTCATTAGCTCCAAGTCACTGTGACAAGACAAGTGCCTTGCGTTGGGCCAGTAACTGAAAGGTCGCTTGTTCGAATCTCCAGGCAAACTAGGTGACAAATCGGTCAATGTGCCCTTGAGCAAGGCACTTCCCCCTAATTGCTCCTGTAAGTCGCTCTGGTTAAGAGCGCCTGTCACATGACTAAAATGTGAGAGAGTTGCAGGGGGCAGAGTGACGTGTGTGTGTGTGTAAGTAAGCGAGGTGGATGGGGTCAAAAGGTGGGAGGTAAGAGACCACCTGAATAATGATGATATTCAAATGTAATTATTCAACACATAATTTCAGTAGCTCTTGACCTGGAGGGTGAATTATGACATTTGAAGTGACACTCACTCTGACTGTTTAAGGTCAATAAAAATGTATCAGATGCAGAATAGAACAATCTTATGTAGGTCAACCATGTATTCCAGATTGCCTGTTACCATGCCACAAGTGAATATGTTTTGTATCATGGATTGCACAGAGCATCCAGACCCTTTTCTCTGATGGAATTGACTTCACTTGTCAGAACATACCAGAAACTTTACGCGCGGTACTTTGACCCCATCTTGTGGACACTCCGCGGTCCTGCACAAATTTCGACTCGCCAGTTTTGCCAGATTTCCAGAGAAGTTGAGTTACACGTCAGAATGGAACCGGTACTGGTGAGTGGACGTGTACTGTGACCTCAACATTTTGTGTGTATCAGCTGATCCCGGATATATGCAGATATGGAACGTGTGGTGGAGATGGCAAATAACGGTGGTGAGCCCGACATAAACTGCTACGTCTGACATTACATATTTTATTGTTCATAAATCCATAACCAGCATTTGTCATTTTTTTATGCGGCTCGTGTGATTTTCCTGTGCGCGCGCTGGCCCATAATAAACAATGCAACATGTATACTTTAATATTCTAACTGTGTTGCCTCTGCATGGGTACCCGTGCTGCTTGCACTTGTGCCTGGAATGGCAAAGCATTTTAGCAACTATCCTACATCACCAGGCAAATAGGGGGCTTCGGCTTTTGCTTTGACTGTGAAAGTGATAATATCGGCTTTGCTTTGTATGACAGCTGATCCCCAATCGTCAACAAATAGCCTACAGGCCGTTCACAGTTAAATTACGTTTATGATTAAATACTTTGCCAGGGTTGTAATCATTATAGCCTATTCTGTTACACATCGTTTCGCCCTGTTGCAAAACCGTTTACTCCAAACGGAACCGCAAACGAGAGCTTCTCTTGGACAAATTCAAATAGAGCCCCACCCGTTTTCTTTACGCTTCCTTCTTAAACGGAATCGGTTTCCAAAATGTATACAACCCAGGTATGTTTCCCTAACATTCACCAATGTGAACCCCTTATATTCAGCCCAGTAGTTTATCTTGCAGCTCCCTATGAAACATCATGTTGAACTTCCTAGCCTATGCATCAAGATTGTATAAACTAGGCGGCCTACCAGTGGAGTTATTTCCTTACCATCTGGATTGTCTATCTAATTTCTGATGTAGCAATTGAGGAGGAACAGTCAGTGAAGCTTGAACGAGTGTTACAGGATAAGTATACTAAGGCCCAAACCTCTTGGCAAAGGTCATATGAGGATTCTATACCAATAGTCTACGACTTAGATATCGCCTCTCACTTTTTCCGTCCCCCTTCCTCTCCCCAGGTTTCTCCCTCGCCGGTCCTTCCACCACTCCCCGCAAGCGACAGGTGCGATTCTCCGCCCGCCACGACATCCTGCTGCTCCGTGAGGTCATTGCTCAGAACCCGTTCTGTTCCAAGGAGTCGGGTCGTATCTGGGCCCGTGTCGGGGAGATCATCACTGCTGCCCTGCAGGACGAGAGCTTTGAGGTGGACGCCCGGCGTTGCAGGGAGAGGACCATGCTGTTGCTGGACTACTACAAGAAGCAGGACTTCCCCAGCCTACGCAGGTTGGTCAAGACTGGCCAGAAGTTGACATTAGACATGCATACACAAGAGTCTACACAAGGCTTAATAGGAGGTATGTATTAGAAGCTGATACCCAACCCTGTGTGTCTGTGTCTGTTCATGCTTATGTGCCTGTATGTGTTCAGGTTTGGGACAGAGAGGCTGTATGCCCAGAAAGAAGACCTACTCCATGAGGTGTTGGAGCTGGAGGCAGAGAAGGGTCTTCTGGCCAGCGGGGAGAGTAAGTACCAGGATGAGGAACTCAGGAAACGAGCCCTGGAAGAGCTGGCTAGTCTACCAGAGCAGGACAAACCCATCATTATCTCCACACAAACAGGACAACCCAAAGGTAAGAACCCCATCCAAGTCTGTTAAGATCTGTGAGGTGAGAGAATAACTTAGATCTGTGATCATATCCAAAGGGGGGAAGGAAATAGGACACACACCTGAAGAGAATACTGTTATTATAGCCCTACTGTGACCAAACCAGTGGTTCTCCTGCAATTGCTTAGAATGCTCTGCCCTTGCCCCACCTAAAACAGTATTCTGCTGTTTTAGAATGCTCTGCCCTTGCCCCACCTAAAACAGTATTCTCCTGTTTTAGAATGCCCTTGCCCCACCTAAAACAGTATTCCCCTGTTTTAGGTGGCCTGCCCTTGCCCCACCTCTGTCTGTACTCAAGAGACTCTCACAGTGACATGTTTGCTCCTCCAAAAATGTTAAGAATGACTACAGACCAAAGTAATGATCACCAAAAAACGTTGACCTTTTTAGACTTTATCCTCCCCATCTCAACTATGTCCCTCTCTATTCTCTCCCCTCCCTGCCCCCTTCAGTCCCCATGACCCCAGAGCCCGAGGAGGAGCAGGAGGACCTGGCGGAGCTCTCGCTAGTCTCGGCGGCGCCCATGGCCAAGCAGCCTTGCCAATGCTGCTGCCAGACCTACTCAGAGATCCTCAGCTTCCTGGAGAAGCGCTCGGAGGCGGAACAACGACTGCGGGAGGAGGAGCTATCGCTGAGGAGGGAGGAGCTAGAGATCCAGAGGAGTAAGATCATGCTGGAGAGAGAGAGGCTGGGGGCGGAGAGGAAGGAGAGGGAGAGGAGGTTTGAGCTGGAGAGCCAGGAAAGACAGGTCATATTGGACCTGCTAAAGGAGAAGGTGCTCAAAGGATGAGAGGATTGGTGGGCTGGTGGCGGGGGGCAGGTGAGGGGCTGATATAACCCTAGGTGTATGGTGTGGACATAACATTAAGACATTGGGAGGGTGGTACCTACCTCTGGATTGCACCCTCGGTCCTTTGTTCTACGCCAATGGCCTTAGTGAAGGAATCTGCTGTGACACCCATATCCAAGTGTGGAGATCCATGCCTAGCATTGAGCTAAGCTGGATGACCGTGTTCCACAAGGACACTGTGACTAAAAAATAGGTAGCACATCCTCACACTGTACATACCCATACATTATCTTATTAAACAAACCCTTTGGTGATAGAATAACAAGCTGTTCATCAAAAGTATTTTTTTAAAGTGAAAAGACAAATTGCCAACAATTCTCCCAATGTCAATTAACTCTTCAGTCAATTCTGACTTTATGGTCATTATTATGAAGCTGTTCCTGCTGAAAATTCCAAGAAAGTACTTACATAACCTACTAATGATATGGATTGCTGCAAGCAATTTAGAAACTGTATTTGTCAATTGAGGAAAGAGTGAAGAAAAGTTTAAATACTGTATGTCGGCTAATTAGATTTCTAGGAAATATGACAAAGTTGTGTAACAATGTTTTACTTATTTGTATTGTATTGAATTACATATGACCTACCGTTTCCCTTGAAATACCACTTTTTAAGCATTTAAAACAGAATATGTTACCTACATGTTTCTTCTTCATAATAACTTATTACTTTAGCGACTCTTTACGCCTTTTGACGCCTGCTACGTAAGATTACTCTTTGACCTCGCGCCTGATTGAAGTGCTCTGAGTGGTTGAAAATTCGCACAAACCACCCTCCTCTGTTCTAAAGCAGCACTCGCATTGGATTATTCTACTGCCAATAGGTTAATCCTGGGCTACCCAATGAAATTACTCGTTTTCTTCTCTTTGATGCAACCTCATTGCTACAAAGTTTACATTAGCTACGCTAGAAGCAACATTGTATACACTTTTTGAAATTATACGAGTCTGCTATAGTGTACTTCTATTGCAAAATATTTTTCGAATTGAAGAATTAGGTGGAGCGCGTTTTTCATAGAGTAGCCTACAGATCTATGTGCGAATGTGGAACAACTCAGTTTATCCGTTTCTAGTTTGTTAGACCAGTCATATTGCGATCGATAAATAGACTTGTTTACTTACGCCAGTTATGTAGGTTAGCTACATGTAGGCCGGTGTTTTTGCTTTGAGATTTTGTAACATTCCGCACTCATTCGACGTTTCCGTGTTCTTAAATCCTGAATTTATAGTCGATATTGTCAATGTGAGTAGGCAAAATACGTGGTCATTGACTTTTATTGAGCCTCAAGTCTCGTCTGTCATTCTCACACTTCAACGTTTTCCTATAGTCACTCAACAATGAATATCTCAAAAAGTGGGTACCGTGTCTTTTCTGCCAACTCGACCACCGCATGCACAGAGCTCGCCAAGAAGATCACAGAGTAAGTATATGCTACGCATTCACATGAATCTCTTGCAACTCACTCAAATTACATTTTTTTTTCTCTTCAACTGAAATTTGAACGTAGTTAAAATACAAATTAGTGATGTCCTAGCGCAGTGGTTCCCAAACCATTTCAGTTACTGTACCACCAACTGAGTTTTGCTCTGCCGGAGTACCCCCTCGTGCATTTTACCAGTAGGCCTATGGTCTCATGAGTCTTCTCAAGTACCCCCTGTGGATAGGCCAAGTACCCCTGGGAACAACTGGTCTAGCGTTTAGGCCGCTGCTTCTAGAGAACACGTACCGCTGCCAGTGTGGGTTTGAATCCGTCCCAGTGCTCTTTCAGCAAAAATGTTCCTCTCTCATATCCAATAAACAATAAAATTGGGACAGGACTGCCCCACTCCTTAAAAAAAATAAAAAAGTAGTTTGAAAATATCCGAATTGGGCTGTCTGTGTAAAAGTAGCCTATTAAGTCTACTTTTAGGTCGCTAGTCTCCAGAGAATCTGCCACTCAAAATGGCAAGGGTGAGAGAGGATGATGTCTCACATAACTTTAAGAGACTTCAAGCAAACTTGGCTAACAAACAGATCCCATTCTCGGCAAACAGTATTTCAAACATAGGAGCAGTTAGAGCTGCTGCCCTGGCCCCAGACTGCCCCGTGTTTCCGATTCACATGTTTTAAGTTACAAGTGCATCGGTCCGCAGACCCCAAACCGATACAAATGTAACATGCATTGGTCAGAAAATTCATTCAATTACATTCTTTCTGGCTTCCCGAGTGGCACAGTGGTCTAAGGCACTGCATCGCAGTACCAGCTGTGCCACTAGATGTCCTTGTCCCATCGCGTTCTAGCGACTCCTGTGGCAGGCTGGGCACATGCATGCTGAAAAGGTCGCTAGGTGTACGGTGTTTCCTCTGACACATTGGTGTGGCTGTGTCTTTCATCACATTCCCAGTGGGTCAGAAGTTTACATGCACTCAATTAGTATTTGGTAGCATGGCCTTGAAATTGTTTAAGCTTCCCCACAATAAATTGGGTGAATTTTGGCCCATTCCTCCTGGCAGAGCTGGTGTAACTGAATCAGGTTTGTAGGCCTCCATGCTCGCACATGCTTTTTCAGTTCTGCCCACAGATTTTCTATGGGATTGAGGACAGGGCTTGTGATGGCCACTCCAATACCTTGATTTTGTTGTCCTTAAGCCATGTTGCCACAACTTTGGAAGTATGCTTGGGGTCATTGTCCATTTGGAAGACCCATTTGCGACCAAGCTTTAACTTCCTGACTGATGTCTTGAGATCTTGCTTCAATATATCCACACAATTTTCCTTGCTAATGATGCCATCTATTTTGTGAAGTGCACCAGTCCCTCCTGCAGCAACGCACCCCTACAACATGTTGCTGCCACCCCCGTGCTTCACAGTTGGGATGGTGTTCTTTGGCTTGCAAGCCTCCCCCTTTTCTTCCAAACATAACGATGGTCATTTTGGCCAAACAGTTTTTGTTTCATCAGACCAGAGGACATTTCTCCAAAAAGTACGATCTTTGTCCCCATGTGCAGTTGCAAACCGTAGTCTGGCTTTTTTTATGGCGGTTTTGGAGCAGTGGCTTCTTCCTTGCTGAGCAGCCTCTCAGGTTATGTCGATATAGGACTCCTTTTTCTGTGGATATAGATACTTTTGTACCAGTTTTCTCCAGTGTCTTCACAAGGTCCTTTGTTGTTCTGGGATTGATTTGCACTTTTCACACCAAAGTACATTCATCTGTAGGAGACAGAATGCGTCTCCTTCCTAAGCGGTATGATGGCTGCTTGGTCCCATGGTGTTTATACTTGCGTACTATTGTTTGTACAGATGAACGTGGTGCCTTCAAGCATTTGGAAATTGCTTCCAAGGATGAACCAGACTTGTGGAGTCCTACAATTTTATTTCTGAGGTTTTGGCTGATTTCTTTTGATATTACCATGATGTCAAGCAAAGAGGCACTGAGTTTGAAGGTAGGCCTTGAAATACATCCGCAGGTACACTGCCAATTGACTCAAATTATGTCAATTAGCCTATCTGAGGCTTCTAAAGCCATGACATTATTTTCTGGACTTTTCCAAGCTGTTTAAAGGCACAGTCAACTTTGTGTATGTAAACTTCTGACCCACTGGAATTGTGATAATCTGTCTGTAAACAATTGTTAAAAAATGACTTGTCTTGCACAAAGTAGATGTCCTAACCGACTTGCCAAAACTATAGTTTGTTAACAAGAAATTTGTGGAACGTTTAACTTAAAATGTTGATGAACTATTCGTCCATTATAAGCGCAGCAATGCACACAAGCTATAAGCATAAACGTTCCAAAAATGCAATTAGCGGTAAAACCCCACTCTCCAAAGCACACCACATGGGTTGTTACTGTGACTAGAATTGTGTCTTTGGCTACTTGACAGCAAAAGTATGTTGAGAAGATGAAAGAAATACTGGTTTCAATGGCATATGAGGAAGTGTTTATGAAAGGATCCCCTTAACATTCTTATGGTCGGGAACGCGGTAAGACATGCCTCATAAAATGTCAAAAAGTACAGGTTTTAAACAATTACGTTTATAGTTAAATGTACACTTCCATGGCCTCCTGAGTGGCGCAGTGTTCAAAGACACTGCGTCAAAGTGCTTGAGCCGTCACTACAGACCTGTGTTCGATCCCAGGCTGTGTCACAACCGGACGTTACCTAAGGTCCCATAAGGCTGCGTCCAGCGTCGTCCGGGTTAGGGGAGGGTTTAGCCGGCGGGAGGGCTTTACTTGGCTCATTGCGCTCTAGTGACTCCTTGTTGCGGGCCGGGCGCCTGCAGGCTGTCTTCAGTTGTGCTGTGTTTCCTCCTACACATTGCTGCAGCTGGCTTCTGGGTTAAGCGGGCGGGTGTTAAGAAGCGCAGTTTGGCGGGTCATGTTTTGGAGGATGCATGACTCAACCGTCATCTCTATCGAGCATGTTGGGGAGTTGCAGCGATGAGACTAGATTGATAGGATACAATTTGAGTGAACTAGTTTGTGCCAAGTGGTTATAGCTTTGACAGTATGTTGACAATGAATTCAGAGCCATTCAGTGGCTAGCCACACTACAAATATATTTTACAAGGTTCCCAATAAGCAATTATAACAGTCCACCAAAACATACCCAAGAGTTTCTCGATTAGGAAGGGGCGGTGTGTGTTTAATTTAATTGTGTATTAAAAACACAGTGAGATAATTGTGAGATTTTGCCAGTGGCTAGAAGGGGGAAATTGGGCTTCCTGGGAAAATGTTGTCCACAACAGTAACCAAGGGGGTCTGGGATTAGCGATGGGTCAATAGTCAGCAAGCATAGCAAGGAAGAATGGGCAGTGAAGGCAGACGCCGCTGGCTCACAAAGACTGCATCTTATCTTTGAGGGCTTCTGATGTCAAAATGTAAGTTAAAAGGAAGGGCGTTCTCTTGGGAAAATTGTGTAGTTAAGTGTAACTATCTATATCAGCTGACTGTGTGTGTAAATAATGTATGTCTATGGTGTATGTACTATGTAGGCACCTGAGCTGACCCATAAGGGAGACAAGGCATCTATCTACATTACCTATCAGATTAGGGGGGACATTGTAGCCTATTATTTGTCGTCGTCCCCCCCCCCCCCCACACACACACACACACACACACTTTGGTTCTGAAATCACCATCACCCACTAATCAAACTTGTCATTTTTTAAGATTAAGTGTCCGAGCTAGGAATATTTAAATATTTATTGTTTACAAATTATGAGTCAATGAATATATATATACTGAATGTACAAAAAATTTAGAGCAATGGTTTGTTAATATTTGTCTTTCCCATTCACCCTCTAAATGGCACACACACAATCCATGTCTCAATAGTCTCAAGGCTTAAAAATCATTCTTTAACCAGTCTCCTCCACTTTATCTACACTCATTAAAGTATATTTAACAAGTGACATCAATAAGATTCACCTGGTCAGTCTGTCATGGAAAGAGCAGGTGTTCATAATGTTTTGTACACTTAGTGTATCGCACAGCTGGAATTCCACCCATCTCAAAATCGAATGGTTTGTTCCAGAGTTCTCTTCTCGCTTTGGCCATGCAGTGCACCTCAAGTGATTGCTGTCCTTATTATGAATTTATCAACTTTACCCTGTATATCTAAAAATGAGCATATACACTGATTGTTTAATGCAAAATGACCAAAACTATTGCTGATCGTGAACCTAAACAATCTAAATAAAATCTATTGTAAGGCCTGTTCAGCAGTTATAGCCAGATGAGTCCGTTTGGGATCCTGAGTGGCGCAGCCGTCTAAGGCACTGCATTGCAGTGCTAGAGGCATCACTTCAGACTCAGGTTCGATCCCAGGGTGTATCACAACCAGCCGTGATCGGGAGTCCCAATAATGGCGCACAGTTGGCCCAGAGTCATACGGGTTAGGCCGGGTTAGGCCGGGGTAGTCATACGGGTTTGGCCGGGGTAGGAAGTCATTGTAAATAAGAATTTCATCTTATCTGACTTGCCTAAGTTAGATCAAATGAGTTCTCTCCGGTAATTTACTTTTATTCCGGTAAAAACATTTTCAACAGCACATAGATGGGTCTCCCGAGTGGCGCAGCGGTCTAAGGCACTGCATCTCAGTGCTAGAGGCGTCACTACAGATACCCTGGTTTGGCCCAGCGTCGTCCGGGTTTGGCCGGTTAACTGACTTGCCTCGTTAAATAACCAAGCAAATGACATAGATTGTCACTCATCTAATTAAGCCTAATATCATGCAAGCTATTTTAGAATTTGAATGCTGAAAGTGCCATGCTAATGAGCAAAATCCGGAACAGGCAGCCGACCTCGCGTTGGTCAGCGTGCGAAGCTGGGCAGAGTATGAATTTGACTAGGCTAAATAAAATAAGGGTTAAATAAAAAAAATATTGCCTGAGATTTCTCGGCATGCAAAATGACAGCTCAATGACGGTCAACACACGTCACTGCAGTTCGTCACTGAAGGAGAGGACTCATCAGTTGCAGAGTATGTAAGCGGACCGGGGTTGGAGCAAGATTCTCAAAGGCTGGAGCGTTTGGCCTTCTCGCCTGCTCCAGTAGTGCTCACTTCACGAGCTCAGGGCATGCCCGGCCCAGCATGCATTTGTAGCCTACTTGTGTGCTGCTACAGCCCTTTACTCATGACAGTAGCGAAAGTTCGCTAAATATTTTCATAAAGAAACTGATAAAACACAGGTGCGAAATCAAGATGACTTACTTATGAGGAGTAAGAGAAGAAGTCTGGTGATGTAGTGTCAACAACTAAAGAATCATTGTGGAATCTGAAAAGATAATTATCCCGAAAGCATGATGTGTACTTACTACAGTTGAAGTCGGAAGTTTACATACACTTAGGTTGATGAAACATAAATAGTACTGTTTGGCCATGATGACCATTGTTATGTTAGAATGAAAAAGGGGGAGGCTTGCAAGTTGAAGACACCATCCCAACTGTGAAGCACAGGGGTGGCAGCATCATGTTGTGAGGGTGCTTTGCTGCAGAAGGGACAGGTGCACTTCACAAAATAGATGGCATCATGAGGTGGAACACTTTGTCGATATCTTGAAGCAACATCTCAAGACATCAGTCAGGCAGGAAGTTAAAGCTTGGTTGCAAATGGGTGTTCCAAATGGACAATGACCCCAAGCATATTTCCAAATTTGTGGAAAAATGGCTTAAGGATAACAAAGTCAAATTATTGGAGTGGCCATCACAAAGCCCTGACCTCAATCCCATAGAACATTTGTTGGCAGAACTGAAAAGGCGGGTGAAATTCACAACTTATTGTGGGAAGCTTATGGAAGGCTACCCAAAACATTTGACCCAAGTTAAACAATTTAAAGGCAATGCTACAAAATACTAATTGAGAGTATGTAAACTTCTGACCCAATGGGAATGTGATGAAAGAAATAAAAGCTGAAATAAATAATTCTCTCTACTATTATTCTGACATTTCACATTCTTAAAATAAAGTGGTTATCCTAACTGACCTAAAACAGGGAATTTTTACTTGGATTAAATGTCAGGAATTGTGAAACTGAGTTTAAATGTATTTGGCTAAGATCTATGTAAACTTCCGACTTCAACTGCATATAGTGTGTGTACACCCCTTCAAATTAGTGGATTTTGGTTATTTCAGACATACCAATTGCTGACAGGTGTATAAAATCAAGCACACGGCCATGCAATCACCATAGACAAACATTGGCAGTAGAATGGCCTTACTGAAGACCTCAGTGACTTTCAACGTGGCACCGTCATAGGATGCCACCTTTTCAACAAGTCAGTTCATCAAATTTCAGCCCTGCAAGAGCTGCCCCAGTCAACTGTAAGTGCTGTTATTGTGAAGTGGAAACATCTAAAACACAACTACTCAGCCGCGACGTGGTAGGCCACCCAAACTCGCAGAATAGGAACGCCGTGTGTTGAAGCGCGTAGCGTGTAAAAATCGTCTGTCCTTGGTTGCAACACTCACTACCGAGTTCCAAACTGCCTCTGGAAGCAACGTCAGCACAAGAACCGTTCACCACACACAAGGGAAAGGGGGATACCTAGTCAGTTGGACAACTGAAATGTGTCTTCTGCATTTAACCCAACCCCTCACAAGCCTAAGATCACCATGCACAATGCCAAGTGTCGACTGGGGGTGGTGTGAAACTCTCCGCCATTGGACTCTGGAGCAGTGGAATCTGGGTATCTGCAGTGATGAAGCATGCTTCACCATCTGTCAGTCCGACAGACGAATCTGGGTTTGGCCGATGCCCGGAGAACACTACCTACCTACCAACTGTAATGTTTGGTGGATGAATAATGGTCTCGGGCTGTTTGTCATGGTTCTGGCTCTGCCTTTCCTGTTTCAGCATGACAATGCCCCCATGCACAAATCAAGTTCCATACAGAAATAGTTTGAGATCGGTGTGGAAGAATTTGACTGGCCTGCATAGAACCCTTTACCTCAACCCAATTGAACACCTTCGGGATTAATTGGATCGCCTACTGCGAGCCAGGCCTAGTCGCCCAACATCAGTGCTTTCACTTCAGCGGATGGCGAGTAGCCATGTCATAAACCACTTCGTTTGCCATTCTCACTGTTCTCACTCAATGTTTATGTACGGTCAGGGCATTTGAGAAATGAGAGTGGACTAGTTAAGTAGCCTAGCAGTTACTGTTGGGCCATTAACAGATGTTGCTAGTTCAAATCGCCAAGCTGACAAAGTGAAAAATCTGCCGATGTCCCCATGAGCAAGGCACTTAACCCTAAATGCTCCAGGGTCACTGTTGCTAATGGCAGACCCTGGGTGTGACCCCACTCTCTGATTGTCTCTCGTTGAGTTTGAATATGCAAAAAAACACATTTCCAATTCACACGTGCATAATACACTTGTATTATGAAATAGGACAAATATAAGCCTCCACAATAATAATTATTATTCTTATTAATAATAATGATGAATGACAGTTGGGCATGTTACTTACAAGGCGGGCATTCCTCCTGTGTGTGGATAATGTAGTTGTGTGTTTATTTACTGTCTAACATATTCCTTCTCTCCTTGCAGACGGCTTGGCGTAGACTTGGGAAAGTCAGTTGTTTACCAAGAGTCCAACAGAGGTGAGATGCCAAGTTATCCGTTTCAGATTCATACAGTATACACAGTGTACAAAACATTAAGGACATATTCTTAACGACCAGCTCGATGGGATAAAAGCAGACTTGGAGCTAGAAAAAAAAAAATGTATATATATATATGTATGTGTGTGTATATATATATATATATATATATATATATATATATATATATATATATATATATATATATATATATATATATATATATATATATATATATATATATATATATATATATATATATATATATATATATATATATATATAAAAAAAATTAGCTAATTTGTATTCTTTATTATAGGAAAATAAACTCACAACAAGATCATTATTTACAAGTTAATGGCAAGCTAATTACATAAAATATCTTAAGGTTGTGATTGTGACTAAATAAAATCATTTTAGAACTTGGACACTGTCTCGTTGGCCTAACGCAGGTCATGTTGTTCTTAACATTACTGGTATACACAGATCATACACGTAATGTTAGCTACCGAGACAGCCAGCTAACGTTAGCTAGCAGTACGCTTTAACTTGCAATGAAAATTATTTTCATGGCTAGCGGAAAGGTCTTTTTCCATGGCTAAACCAACTAGGCTCGTAATTTAACTATTTTATTTGTATTTACAGATGGCATACAATTTTGTTATTAAGGCACTTGAGAGTTCACATTCCAAAAATAAGCATTTTGATTTTAAAAATATGTTTACGTTCAAATACCTCATGTGAAATTAGTGACACGCGACAGGAGTTTTCCTGAAACGAGTCACATTGAGTTGCACCCACCCCCACACTTTTGCCCTCAGAACAGCCTCAATTCGTGGGGCATGGACTCTACAAGGGGTCAAAAGCATTCCACAGGGATGCTGGCCCATGTTGATTTCAATGTCTAGTTGACTGGATGTTCTTTGGGTGGTGGACCATTCTTGACACACAGGGAAGCTCTTTAGTGTGAAAAACCCAGCAACGTTGTAGTTCTTGACAAACCGGTGCACCTGCTACCATACACTGTTCAAAGGCACTTAAATATTTTCTTGCTCATTCACCCTCTGAATGGCGCACATACACAATCCATCTCTCAATTGTCTTAGGTAAAGAAGGGTTTTAACCCTTGTCTCCTCCCCTTTATCTACACTGATTTTGAAGTGGATTTAACAACTGACAACAATAAGGGATCATAGATTTCATCTGGTCAGTCTGTCATGGAAAGAGCAGATGTCCTTTAATGTTTTGTACACACAGTGTATATAAAATCTACAGGCCTAATATATTACTATAGTATAGATCCCTCAAACTCAAATCGGGATCTTGAAGCCAGCTCCACTGCATCTTTTCATTGTTCCCCTTTAATCAGGGACTGATTTAGAACTGGGACACTAGGTGTGCAAGTAATTATCAGGTAGAACAGAAAACCAGCAGGCTCTGGACCTCATAGTGTAAGAGTTAAATGTCCCTGGTATACAGTGCATTCGGAAAGTATTCACACCCCTGACCTTTTCCACAGCCCTATTCTAAAATTGATTAAATGGTTTTCTTTCATCAATCCATACACAATACCACAATGACAAAAATGGCAAAAATATCACGTATTTATGTCCCTTTACTCAGTAGTTTGTTGAAGCAGCTTTGGCAGCGATTACAGCCTCAAGTCTTCTTGGGTATGATGCTACAAGCTTGGTAAACCTGTATTTGGAGTTCCTTTCATATTTCTCTGCAGATCGGCTCAAGCTCTGTCAGATTGGATGGGGAGCGTCGCTGCACAGTTATTTCCAGGTCTCTCCAGGGATGTTCGATCGGGTTTAAGTCCGGGCTCTGGCTCAATGACTTTCAGAGGCTTGTCCCAAAGCCACTCTTGCGTTGTTGGCTGTGTTTAAACATTTTTTTTACCTTTATTTAACTAGGCAAGTCAGTTAAGAACAAATTCTTATGTTCAATGACGGCCTAGGAACAGGGGCAGAACGACAGGAGTTTTACCTTGTCAGCTCAGGGGTTTGTACTTGCAACCTTCCGGTTACTAGTCCAACACTCTAACCCCTAGGCTACACTGCCGCCCCCACCATGATGCTTGGCATTCTGGCCAAAGATCAATCTTGGTTTCATCATACCAAAGAATTTTGTTTCTCATAGTCTGAAAGTCTAGGTGCCTTTTGGCAAACTCCAAGCAGGCTGTCAACGTGCATTTTACTGAGGAGTCGCTTCCGTCTGGCCACTCTACCATAAAGGCTCTTCCAGAAGGAGGACAATCTCTACAGAGGAACTCTGGAGCTCTGTCGGAGAGACCATCAGGTTCCTGGTCACCTCCCTGACCAAGGGCGGCCAGCTCTAGGAAGTCTTGGTGGTTCCCAAACTTCTTCCATTTAAGAATGAAGGAGGCCATTGTGTTCTTGGGGACCTTCAATGCTGCCAACATTTTTTTGGTACCTTTCCCCAGATCTGTGCCTTGACACAATCCTGTCTCGGGGCTCTACGGACAATTCCTTCGACCTCATGACTTGGTTTTCGCTCTGACATGAACTCTCAACTGTGGGTCCTTATCTAGACAGGTGTGTTTATTTCCAAATCATGTCCAATCAATTGAATTGAACACAGGTGGACTTCAACCATGTTGTAGAAACATCTCAAGGATGATCATTGGGAACAGGATGCACCTGAGCTCAATTTTGAGTCTCATAGCAAAGGGTCTGAATACTTATGTTAGTAATAATAATAATATTTTTATATAACTGTGCAATTAAAAAAAAAAAACAGTTTTTACTTTTATCATTATGGGGTGTAGTGTGTAGATTGAAGAAACCTTTTTATTTAATCCATTTCAGAATAAGGCTGTAACATGAAAAAATCAAGGGGTCTGAATACCTTCCGAATGCACCGTAGATGATGGTCGGCATACTGTAGGTTGGGTTACTTGCTCCTGAAACTGATTTGCTTTGTTTTTTTTATTTCCAGAAACTAGGGTGGATGTGAAAGAGTCTGTTCGTGGTCAAGACATCTTTATCATTCAGACCATTCCAAGGTGAGAGGATCCAGGTGTCATTTTCATTTACACCATCTGAAATGAGTGTGTATATTCTCGTTGGTGGGATAGGCAGTATCGCCACAGAACCAAATGGATCATTAGAAACTAGATGAGAGGAAAGTAAATGTATTCCCGTGTGAAATTAGGCAGACATTGCTGATCAGTCAGAAGTACCCCCGTGGGTCTCTTGTCTCCACCAACATCTTTTCATCCAGTGGTTATGTCATTCATTGGTTGGCAGGAGCTGCCTGGTGAAGTGAGAGAGCAATATTAACAGCCAGCTAGGGGGCACTGACCTGTAAAGAGTAACTTTCCTGAACTTTTTATTTATTTTAATCGAAAACCAGATGTTTTTGGCTTATTTATAGTGAAACACATCAATTCTGGTCTTCATTTTGACAGTTCATTGCAGAAGGGATATGTTTAGGTATTTTAGTAGTAAATCTAACTCTTTTTGTCCCTAGCTGTTAAATTCAACCATTTGAAATCATAATGTAAAGAAGGCACCTTGAGAGGGTGGGAGGCTCCGGTGCACAACTTGAGAGGGTGCCTCTTCAGCTTCTCAAGGGTGGTGTTTGGTATGAAATCCACTCCCTTCTAGATGTGCTGGGTGGTACCACCTCAAGGCTCACTATTAAAGCAGGTGACAGCACTCCTTATTTACATTGGTCTTGGTAAGTGGAGTGTGCCAATATATTTTGCATGAGGCTTCCTTGACTAAACTACTGACGTTACACAAAATTCAAAAGGCAGTAAGGCACATTTCCACATATGACCAAATTCAATGTTTTTGATTACTGTTTCATACACTTATGTGCTTTTACGAAGAATAAAAACGGGGGCTATGAGGATTCTACATTTTAATATTCGTAGGTATATCCATCATACGAGAAATGGGTGACAATGGTGGCCATGTCAACTCATATTTTCTCCCAACTGCTATGACTAATTTGTGGCTCATCGTTCAATGGTTTGGAGTTCTAATCCCACATGAGCAAGATATAAATTTTTATTTCAAACCTTTAATTTACAATATTTATCCCTGGTAGTAGTTGTAGGATTTTACTCGCCGGTTCTGCACCCCTAGGCAAGACATAAAAATTGCCGCCCCTTCAAGAATAGTCCCAGTAAGCAAAAATATGTTGGAAAGACGTTCAATTTAGGTTCTGAATGAAAGGTAAAAATACATCTATTCCGGACGTTGAAATGATGTTCGTTTTCGGTTCTGAATGAAAGTTGACTAGATGTAATTCATAGAGGTCTGTTTGTTCCAAATAAAGGCTGGTCCAGACCGATGCTGACGCCTTTTGGACTTATTTTTTTGTCCGGTCTGTGCTTACTGAGGTATAGCCTACTGCAGGGATGGGGAACTCCAGTCCTTGGGGGTGGGAGGGGAGTCAAACTTTTTCTACATCCCTAGTCAACACAGCTGATGAAACAAATTTGCAGTTGCATTGGCTTTATTAGTCCAGATTCCTGTGACAAATCAATTTGGCTATTTAAGCTGTATCGCCTATCCAATTTTATCAGTAGGAGTTATCCTGAGCCTATTTGCAATGTGTTTACACAGCGAGAAATAGAGGATTTTCTTTTTCACTAATATCAGCTTGTAAAAAATGTACGTATACAAACTTGAAACCACTGATCATGAAATGTATCCCACGGGATGAATGTCCTGGACAGCAATTCTGAGGAGCCTGACTGTCTATTTTAATTTGACCTGTCCTGTCGTTAGGATATGTTTGATAATGTCAGTACATTCTTTATTTGATTGGAACACCGTTTAGGTTAGGCTATTTGATTGGAACACTGTTTAGGTTAGGCTATTTGATTGGAACACCGTTTAGGTTAGGCTATTTGATTGGAACACCGTTTAGGTTAGGCTATTTGATTGGAACACCGTTTAGGTTAGGCTATTTGATTGGAACACTGTTTAGGTTAGGCTATTTGATTGGAACACAGTTTAGGTTAGGCTATTTGATTGGAACACCGTTTAGGTTAGGCTATTTGATTGGAACACCGTTTAGGTTAGGCTATTTGATTGGAGCACCGTTTAGGTTAGGCTATTTGATTGGAACACCGTTTAGGTTAGGCTATTTGATTGGAACACCGTTTAGGTTAGGCTATTTGATTGGAGAAACCTGTATGATGTAAAAAATAAAAAGCCTGTAGGCTACAGAAAATGCCACATACTCTTTCTACCATATGCTACATGATTTATGTCATTTCTTTTGATGGTATGTTGGTGGAACTCCACAGCGCTGTCTCTCTCCAACAGCGCCCTGGAGAGGTGCACTTGGAATGGACAAGATAAATATTTTGTGTCCCTGCTTTTGACAAAGTTTGCACTGCTTATCATAGGGCAGCATCAGCGCTCACTTTAAAAGCCCAAATGCCACAGGTTGAGAGAAATTGTCATTGTTTTTGGGTAGAATTACTGATGTTGTTGGAGGTGAATCTTGGTCAATTTAGCTCCGAAAATAGCGCTCTAGTCAATCTGCCAACATAGGCGGCCACCTAATCCTACCTAATGAGCGGGCCGGCCCTGGTACCCAAGAACAATCTGTGAGTTAATTTGACCATTGGAAAAAGAGCTACTGCGTAAATAATGCAATACAGGTTGGATTGAATTGAGCCCCTAATCTTAATTTTCAAGGTGACGATTGCATTTTCCCCCAACACAATACTGCAATAAATGTGAGTCCACATTTTAAAATCTATATTTTTTGCATCCCAAGGGGGATTTGATCTTAAACCACAAGTGGCAATAGATGTCAGGAACTTGGTGACTACTGTTTACCCACCCCCAAAATGAATATATGCGTAATCTCGCCCCAGTAATATCTACAATAACTACTCTTGACTCTATCTTACTTATCTTACCTCTATCCATCTGTCTCCTTTGCCTTTTTTGAATGGTTATTTTGTCCTACCCAGAGACGTGAACACGGCCATCATGGAGCTGCTGGTCATGGCCTATGCTCTCAAGACTAACTGTGCCAAGAACATCATTGGGGTCATCCCCTACTTCCCTTACAGCAAGCAGTGCAAGATGAGGAAGAGGGGCTCCATTGTCTGCAAGCTGCTGGCCTCCATGCTCGCTAAAGCTGGTATGTTACTATATGGCTACTGTATTTTCTCGTTGTTGTGATACCAATCATTTTTGTTATTGTGTAAATGATTACAATGTTGTAGGAAGATGGTTGAAACTCTGCTAAGATAAGTTGTACACAAATGGATAATTTGGTAGGAGTTATACACAGTTATTATGAGAGAAAAAAATGCTTTACCACATACTGTGAGGTAACGCAGCCTGGTCTCAAATCAAATTGGATTGGTCACATACACATATTTAGCAGATGTTATTGTGGGTGTAGCAAAATGCTTGTGTTTCTAGTTCCAACAATGCAATAATATCTAACAAGTAAATCTTAACAATATCACAACAATACACACAAATAAGTAAAGGAATGGAATTACGAATATATAAATATATGGACGAACAATGTCAGAGCGGCTTAGACTAAGATACAGTATAATAAAATACAGTATAATAAAATACAGTATATACATATGAGAAGAGTAATGCAAAATATGGAAACATTATTAAAGTGACTAGTGTTCCAATTATTGGTGGCCAATGATTTCAAGTATATGTATTTAGGCAGCAGCCTCTAATGTGATGGCTATTTAAGTCTGATGGCCTTGAGATAGAAGCTGTTTTTCAGTCTCTTGGTCCCTGCTTTGATGCAGCTGTACTGACCTCTCCTTCTGGATGATAGCTGGGTGAACAGGCAGTGGCTCGGGTGGTTGTTGTCCTTGATGATCTATTAGACGTAGCAGGAAATGTAAATCCTGGACACGGAAATTGAATGATATGTTACGTATGCTTACATAAGACAGATGGTCTCAGGCTAAAATTTGAAGTCGGGTGGGTGGGCTTATAAGGCGACCGTCTAGCAACCCAAAGGTTGCGAGTTTGAATTTCATCACGGATAACTTCAGCATTTAAGCTACTTTTCGACTACTTAGCATGTTAGCTAACCTTAACCCTTTTAGCTATCCTTAACCGCATCATACGTTTTGCAAATTTGTAACTTATTTTTTATTCAACCTTTAATTTAACTAGGCAAGTCTCTTAAGAACAAATTCTTATTTACTATGACGGCCTACAAAAAGGCCTCCTACGGGGGCTGGGATTAAAAAATAAAATATAGGACACACATCATGGTGCTGCCACAACATGACAACAACATTGCAGCAGAGCAACATGGTAGCAGCACAAAACATGGTACAAACATTATTGGGCACAGCAAGAAGGTAGAGACAACAATACATCATGCGAAGCAGCCACAACTGTCAGTAAGTGTCCATGATTGACTCTTTGAATGAAGAGATGGAGAGAAAACGGTCCAGTTTGAGGGTTTTTTGCAGCTCGTTACAGTCGCTAGCTGCAGCAAACTGAAAAGAGGAGCGACTCAGGGATGTGTTTGCATGGGGGCCTTTAGCAGAATGTGACTGACAGAACGGGTGTTGTATGTGGAGGATGAGGGTTGCAGGAGGTATCTCAGTAGGGAGTGAGGCCTAAGAGTGTTTTTATAAATAGGGCTGGGGTGGGTTTTGCGATGGGTATACAGAGATGACCAGGTTATAGAGGAGTGTAGAGTGCAGTGATGTGTCCTATAAGGGACATTGGTGGCAAATCTGATGGCCGAATGGTAAAGAACATCTAGCCGCTCGAGAGCACCCTTACCTGCCGATCTATAAATTACATCTCCGTAGTCTAGCATGGGTAGCATGGTCATCTGAATCAGAGTTAGTTTGGCAGCTGGGGTGAAAGAGGAGCGACTACGATAGCCTCCAGCTTTGTGTACCATCTACCTATACTCCTAAGTACTTGTACCTCAAGCTCTAAATCCTCAGAGGTAGCAATCACACCGCGTGGGGAGCGGGGCATTCTTATTACCAAACCACATGACCTTTTGTTTTGGAGGTGTTCAGAACAAGGTTAAGGGCAGTGAAAGCTTGTTGGACACTAAGGTAGCTTTGTTGTAGAGCGTTTAACACACAATCCGGGGAGGGGCCAGCTGAGATTAAGACTATCGTCTGCATATAAATGGATGAGAGCGCTTCCTATTGCTTGAGCTATGCTGACATATAAACTCAGCAAAAAAAAAGTCCTCTCAAATGTACACGCATGTTATTCAATAATTTCATCCACATTGCACTTGTGCGTCAACGAGCGACTGGGTTGCCGAACGCCAAAATAGAACTTGGGTTGGTCCTCACAAGTTTACAAACCCACGTGGGTGCTTGAAAGACTAACGAGGAGAGAATAATAGAAGGGAAACAGTTGGTTATCTTTGATCTGTGGATTAATCGTCAGAGTAGAGAAACACAATTTTGCATAACCCGGAGTCTAACATCTAAAAAGAGGACCATATGCATGTCCGGTTAAATAACAATCCAATGTTCATCTCCCAGGTAAACTATCTGGCAACAGCTGGCTAGATACATGTCTGAATGTTCATCTCCCAGGTAAACTAGCTGTAAACAGCTGGCTAGATACATGTATGAATGTTCATCTCCCAGGTAAACTAGCTGTAAACAGCTGGCTAGATAAATGTCTGAATGTTCATCTCCCAGGTAAACTAGCTGTAAACAGCTGGCTAGATACATGTCTGAATGTTCATCTCCCAGGTAAACTAGCTGTAAACAGCTGGCTAGATAAATGTCTGAATGTTCATCTCCCAGGTAAACTAGCTGTAAACAGCTGGCTAGATACATGTCTGAATGTTCATCTCCCAGGTAAACTAGCTGTAAACAGCTGGCTAGATACATGTCTGAATGTTCATCTCCCAGGTAAACTAGCTGGCAACAGCTGGCTAGATACATGTCTGAATGTTCATCTCCCAGGTAAACTAGCTGGCAACAGCTGGCCAGATACATGTCTGAATGTTCATCTCCCAGGTAAACTAGCTGTAAACAGCTGGCTAGATACATGTCTGAATGTTCATCTCCCAGGTAAACTAGCTGTAAACAGCTGGCTAGATACATGTCTGAATGTTCATATCCCAGGTAAACTAGCTGTAAACAGCTGGCTAGATACATGTCTGAATGTTCATCTCCCAGGTAAACTAGCTGTAAACAGCTGGCTAGATACATGTCTGAATGTTCATCTCCCAGGTAAACTAGCTGTAAACAGCTGGCTAGATAATTGTCTGAATGTTCATCTCCCAGGTAAACTAGCTGGCAACAGCTGGCTAGATACATGTCTGAATGTTCATCTCCCAGGTAAACTAGCTGGCAACAGCTGGCCAGATACATGTCTGAATGTTCATCTCCCAGGTAAACTAGCTGGCAACAGCTGGCTAGATACATGTCTGAATGTTCATCTCCCAGGTAAACTAGCTGTAAACAGCTGGCTAGATAAATGTCTGAATGTTCATCTCCCAGGTAAACTAGCTGTAAACAGCTGGCTAGATACATGTCTGAATGTTCATCTCCCAGGTAAACTAGCTGTAAACAGCTGGCTAGATAAATGTCTGAATGTTCATCTCCCAGGTAAACTAGCTGGCAACAGCTGGCTAGATACATGTCTGAATGTTCATATCCCAGGTAAACTAGCTGGAAACAGCTGGCTAGATACATGTCTGAATGTTCATCTCCCAGGTAAACTAGCTGTAAACAGCTGGCTAGATAAATGTCTGAATGTTTTTGTTTTGATCTGCCCCGACATCATTAATATAATTGATTCACACTTGGTTTTCACACACGTCGGGTGGGGATGGACAAAATTATAGTTCGCACACAGAACCTACGCAAGCCAGTCTAGCCGGGGTGTTGCTTGACCCAGTGGTGGATGAAGTACTCAATTGTCATACTTGAGTAAAAGTAAAGATACCTTTTAATAGGAAACTACTCAAGTGGAAGTCACCCAGTAAAATACTACTTGAGTAAGTCTAAAAGTATTTGGTTATAATTATACTTAGCTATCAAAAGTAAATGGAATTGCAAAAGTATAAATCATTTCAAATGGCTTATTAAGCAAACCAGACGGCACAATTGAGTTGTTTATTATTATGTAAGGATAACCAGGGTCACAAGACAACATGCATCATTTACAAGCAAAGCATTTATGTTCAGTGAGTCTGCCAGATCACAGGCAGTAGGGATGAATAGGGATGTTCTCTTGATATTTGCGTGAATTGGACCATTTTCCTGTCCTGTTAAGCGTTCAAAATGTAACGAGTACTTTTGGGTGTCAGGGAAAATGTAAGGAGTAAAATGTACAGAATTTTATTTAGGAATGTAGTGAAATAAAAGTTGTCAAATATAAATAGTAAAGTACACCCCCCCCCCCAAGTATTTTTACTTAAGTATTTTAGACCACTGGCTTGACCCACTGGTGTTATCACAGGGCTGACTCATATCATCACCATGGACCTACACCAGAAGGAGATCCAGGGCTTCTTCAGTTTCCCTGTTGATAACCTGCGTGCCTCGCCCTTCCTGCTACAGTACATCCAGGAGGAAGTAAGACTACATTACCCAGAACCCTCCAGTCACTTGTATCATTTCAATCATTATATCATGCATTTGTTGACTAAAGTTTAGTTTTAATGTGGTGTTGAACTGTGAAATCATGTTGGATAATGTTTATTTGTTTCTAGATTCCAGACTACAGAAATGCCATTATCGTTGCAAAGTCTCCTTCGGCGGCCAAGAGGTAACATAAAGGTTGGGAGTTTTCCAGCAAGATGGATAGCGAATGATGTGAAGTGTGTTTGTGGCTGCAGATTTGTGGGTAACTGTTTGCTCTGTATGTATTTAAATCCTTTTTTGTGTGTGCGTTCATTCCAGAGCTCAATCCTATGCTGAGCGGCTGCGGCTGGGCCTGGCGGTGATGCACGGGGAGGCCCAGTGTTCAGAGTCTGACATGGCCGACGGAAGACACTCTCCCCCTCCAATGTCTTCAGGACGCACCACCTCTGGCCACCCTGGTCTGGAGCTGCCATGTAAGATACACCCCCCCCCCCCCCCCAGACACACACTCACCCCCTCCAATGTCTTCAGGACGCACCACCTCTGGCCACCCTGGTCTGGAGCTGCCATGTAAGATACCCTCCCCCAGACACACACACATGTGCACACACACACACACTAGAAAATACCCCTGCCTTTGACCCTAACACACAAAAATCACTGTTGCGTTGCTCTCGTATATAATCTGCCTAATCAGCATACAGTGGTATGTAACCACTAGTGTCACAGGACAGGATGAGTTGAGCCCTGACTGCTGTCTATCTGAGGAATCCATAGAGACGTAATGAGTCTGAACAGCAGGGCTAAATCCTCACTGCTTATGGGAGTAGACGGCACTGGGATGGGCCTCCCATGTAGCATGCATACACTTGTGAACTGACATACACCCAGACTCTGATCCTATCCATTGTAGAGCCACTGTAAAACATGGCATTGGGTCAAACGGCTTTACAGAGATCTAATGGAACAGTATTTACAGAAAAGAGAACAAACTATATTTTGCATTTATGGACTGGAAAAGTGGGAATCTCTCCAAATAACAACCCATAGCAAGTACATTTTTTACAAATCCAATTGTCACAGAAATGCTGTAAAAATATCCAGCCCTGAATGCCCTAAGGCACCAGTAGCAAAGAGGACCTCCACACATTGTCCTCATGCTGACAGTGGACAACTGGAGTGTTCAGCCAGTCAGGGCTGTAGTATGTGTTGGTTCAGCAACAAAGCACTCCTTCTCAGCAGCCTGACACTACTGCAGATGCCTGTGAAATACTGCAGGCAATAACAGGCATCCATTCCCCTCTAACCTCCTCCTCGTTCCTCTCCTCCACAGAGCCTCTGGATTTCTCTTCTCACCCTCTTTTCCTTTCTTCATCCTCCTTTCATACAGCGGCTGTATTTATTTCTCTCATACTCCTCTCCATTTCTCCCCTCCTTTATACAGGAACATGGTACGGACATTATCAAAACAGCAGCTAAATTCAGATACGGAGCAAAGTGACACGTTTAATCTTTGCTTTTTTTCCCTGTGTTATTCTTTATATTAAACTTTTATTTTATTGCGTTCCTTGGATAAATAGGACCAGAAGGCCTGTCTTCAGTTCTGGAATTGTCTGTATGCTGCCTTGGTCTGTCTGTCTATTATATACTCTCTGTATATGAGTGTTGACGTATACCATGTATCTTTTGAAGACACAGGGAGGCACCAGGCTTCATTCCCAGGCATAGAGCTCCCAAGTACGACCGTAACGCTCTAACCTCCTATCCTGCAATACTATCTGATCTTTTATACCTGCCGGCATGTAATGTTGATGTCTACTGAGGGAGTTTCCATTTCTAGCAGCACTGACCTTCTAAATTCCCCTTTGTGAAGATCTCAGTTAAGTGTTTAGACCGAGGGCGAACATATGTGGGGGTTTGAGTTAAAACAAAAACAAACAAACAGTCAGGGGAAAAGCTCAGTCGACATTGGAATGACTAAAACCACATCTGAACTGTGTAGAGATGATAATGGTCCTACAATTATAGTTTCTTCACTTTTTAGTCCGCCTGCTAGCAGTCATCGAAACGAAAGCCAGACAGTCGTGGGAGCATCGGAAATTCCAAAAGCAATGGATAGAGGACTATTTATTTTATTTTTAAAATTTGGACGGTGAGGAAATGTAGTCAATTTTAAGTGCGGCCTTCCGGACCTCAGTGAAGCCTGAAGACCCCTCCTGTAAAACAGAAGATTTCTTCACCTCCAAATTGGTGTCAAGGTCTTTGAGAGAATCCCAAGTTTACATTGTACGGTATTCCTCACTTGATACATTTGTGACATTTACATGCCTTTAGGTCTAATACACAATTTAACTGTGAACTTCCAAAATTCTAATAATAAAATCATTGCATTCAACCCTACCGATAGCAATAAGAATCTGCTGGATGCATTCATGCAAGCATCATGGAAAAATACATGCCTCTTCCCATGTATACTTTGGAGTTGCACAACAATTTATACCCGTTTGAAACCGTGTGGCTTGTCAACATTCCCTTCAACATGCCTCTCATCCTCAAATGTAGCATTTATCTGACCTTTGACCTCTTCAAAGCAACCAACAAAAGGGCTGCTACTGCAAATGTCTTATCAGAGGGCACCTACTGTATTCCACTGCCAGGCTGGTGATTGGCATACATTTTATGGAGCCAATCCTTTCCCCATAAACGTTATGCCATTTGGGCAATTTAACTATGTCTCTATAACTCCAAATGGAGATGAAGGAAACATTGCAAGCACCTCCGAGGCCCAGTGAGGCATGATGAAAAGCTTGGTTGTGTTCCCCTGCATCCTTTTTCTTGATCAATTCCTAGTTTCAAATGTTTTGAGCTAACTTGCTGTTTCAGCAACGGTATGATTCTTGTTTATTTAAAAACTCATCCCTCTCCCTGAAGCCTTTAAAAAATATATATTTTAACAAAATTATTTTGTTGTTAATGTCAACACCTCAGAGTTCCAAGTGTAGAGCCTCACGATTCAACCCTGGGAGTTTTTAAATACACAGACATCTGGTTTGGACGCCTCTGGACTGACGATGAGGACGCTGGTTTGAAGTTGGTTGTGATTTGGCATGGCATGGGGTTGCTGTGTGGATCCCTAAATCCCAAACCGGATGTTTGATTTGTGGAATGGAAGACAGCTCTATACTCGTGAGCCATGTGTTGCTACCATCCCAATATGCCTGAAGCGGCTCCATACTTACAGTGGCCAAAATCATTTCACCTTGTTGTCCCTTCTGTCAAAATGAGAGTTTTCAGGATTATTCTGTAGCGCTTGTAGCAGTCTGTGGACATTGAGGTAGAGCTGTCTTGCATGGTCTTTGCAGGTGTTGAACTTGATCCCTTCTTACTCGTTCTCCTCAACCCAATAATTTGAATCTCATTTTTTCCCCCTAATTTCCTCTGCACCACTGGTTTGAAAGTAATGATCAACCTCTCTCCTTTTCTCTTTCAGTAATGATGGCCAAGGAGAAACCGCCTATCACTGTAGTGGGAGATGTGGGAGGTCGCATCGCTATCATTGTTGTAAGGATTCTATCGTCTCTCTTATCAATGTTTAACTTTGACCCCTATGGGACAAAAAAAGTGCATTGTTCAAGCTATTTTAATAAGCAATAATTACATTTGAAGTCGGAAGTTTACATAAACCTTCGCCGAATACATTTAAACTCAGTTTTTCACAATTCCTGACATTTAATCCCTGTCTTAGGTCAGTTAGGATCACCACTTTATTTTAAGAATGAAAAATGTCAGAATAATAGTAGTGATTTATTTATTTCATCACATTCCCAATGGGTCAGAAGTTTACATGCATTCAATTAGTATGTTTAACTTGGGCCAAATGTTTTGGGTAGCCTTCCACAAGCTTCCCACAATAAGTTAGGTGAATTTTGGCCCATTCCTCCTGACAGAGCTGGTGTAACTGAGTCAGGTTTGTAGGCCTCCTTGCTTGCACATGCTTTTTCAGTTCTGCCAACAGATTTTCTATGGGATTGAGGTCAGTGTTTTGTATGGCCACTCCAATACCATGACTTTGTTGTCCTTAAGCCATTTTGCCACAACTTTGGAAGTATGCTTGGGGTCATTGTCCATTTGGAAGACCCATTTGTGACCAAGCTTTATCTTCCTGACTGATGTCTTGAGATCTTGCTTCAATATATCCACATAATTTTCCTTTCGCATCATGCTATCTATTTTGTGAAGTGCACCAGTTCCTCCTGCAGCAAAGCACCCCCACAACATGATGCTGCCACCCCCGTGCTTCACGGTTGGGATGGTGTTCTTCGGCTTGCAAGCCTCCCTCTTTTTCCTCCAAATGTAACGATGGTCATTATGGCCAAACAGTTCTATTTTTGTTCCATCAGACCAGAGGACATTTCACCAAAAAGTACAATCTTTGTCCCCATGTGCAGTTTTAAACCGTAGTCTGGCTTTTATGGCGGTTTTGGAGCAGTGGCTTCTTCCTTGCGGAGCGGCCTTTCAGGTTATGTCGATATAGGTCTTGTTTTACTGTGGATATAGATACTTTTGTACCGGTTTCCTCCAGCATCTTCAAGGTTTTTTGCTGCTGTTCTGGGATTGATTTGCACTTTTCGCACAAGTCCGTTCATCTCTAGGAGACAGAACGCGTCTCCTTCCTGAGCGATATAACGGCTGTGTGGTCCCATGGTGTTTATACTTGTGTACTATTGTTTATACATATGAACGTGGTACCTTCAGGTGTTTGGAAATTGCTCCCAAGGATGAACCAGACTTGTGGAGGTCTTCCATTTTTTTCTGAGGTCTTGGCTGATTTATTTAGATTTTCCCATGATGTCAAGCAAGGAGGCACTGAGTTTGAAGGTAGGCCTTGAAATACATCCACAGGTACACCTCCAATTGACTCAGGCTAATTGACATCATTTATCAGAAGCTTCTAAAGCCATGACTACATTTTCTGGAATTTCCAAGCTGTTTACATACACTAAGTTGCCTGTGCCTTTAAACTTCTGATCCACTGGAATTGTGATACAGTGAAATAATCTATCTAAACAATTGTTGAAAAAATTACTTGTGTCATGCACAAAGTAGATGTCCTAACCGACTTGCCAAAACTATAGTTTGTTAATTAACAAGAAATTTGTGGAGTTAATGACTCCCAATTAGTTTTAATGACTCCAACCTAAATGCATGCAAACTTCTGCCTTCAACTGTATATAAACTATTTAAGTTTCACACTCACTGTTCTGAGGAAGTTCTCATGTAAGATGCATTTGGACATACTGTATGATACAGATCTCGTGTGTTATTTAGATGCTAATAACTGTTATTTTGTTCTAAGTCCTTCCTTGTCGTTTCCCTCTCTCAGGATGACATCATAGATGACGTGGAGGACTTTGTCGCGGCGGCTGAGATTCTGAAAGAGAGGGGGGCCTATAAGATCTATATCATGGCGACACACGGCCTGCTCTCAGCAGAGGCCCCGCGACTCATAGAGGAATCCGCCATCGATGAGGTAAGAGGAAGGACACAGGCTGTACTCGCACAGGCTTTTATTAAGCCTGAAATTGCTGTTTTTTCAAACATCGACACAGGTGACAATTTTTGTAGGTAGTCTGTGCTGCTCCGATACTTGAAGCTGCACAAGGGTCGGAATTATGTCTATTTGCTGGATAAATCAAACAAATCTATGCTTTCACACACCGATACCCAAATACAGTAATATGCAATGCATATGCAACAAAAAAAAACTTTGCGTTCTTAAGCATAGTGCCTGCTGTAACCTAGCTCTCTATTTTGTGTCCTTGTGCCCCCCCCCAGGTAGTGGTGACCAATACAGTCCCTCATGAGGTCCAGAAGCTCCAGTGTCCCAAGATCAAGACAGTGGACGTCAGTATGATCCTGGCCGAGGCCATCCGACGCATCCACAATGGAGAGTCCATGGCTTACCTGTTCCGTAACATCACAGTAGATGACTGAGCTACATGCACAAACACCTTGCGTTCACACCGTGAGACCAAGGATGTTCACTTCCGTTACATAGGAACTTGTTTCTTTTCATTCTAATTGACTTCCTATGTAAAACAAAATATCTTGCATTCTCAATAAATGTCTACTGTTCATGCATACCACTAGTCCTTTACTGTACTCTGCTATACTATGTGGATGGTAAATACATCACCCATGCAGACTCTCATGAAGCACAAACTGCACATATATCTTGGATTCATTTCATTTAATCCCATATTGTGTGTATTGTATGCAACTTTTACAGCATAGCATTTGGTTAATTAAGCCTTTTTGATTTAATATGTATTTGCGATCAATTGAACTTCAATATTGAAGCAAGACTGGTACATGGTTAGTCTTTTCGAAGGGTTACTGAATTGGCTTGAAGTTACATGCCCATGGCCCAAAGCCCTTTGCAGCCATTGAACTAGAGCACAGTATTGTAACAAGTGGCAATGCCTATTTTAGTCACAGAGACTGATACCTCTAACTGATATCGGACAAGAATAGACACTTGCAACACAGTCTGTTTTCTGCACACAAAAAAACATGAATAGGTTATTTAATCTGCCACTTTGCAAATGATGATTGGACAAATCACGAGGACCTCAGTCTGTCAGCTTTCATGGGGATTTGATCTCCATTTGCTCATAGATTTAAACAGGGAATATGCACATCAAGGAATTTACTGAACCCATTAACCACACGGAAGTAGACGAGGCTAAGCCTTTGAAGAGAACAAACGCTTAAATCTGCTCTTACATGCTTTCACGTGTAGCGATAATCTCTTCTCTCTCGTTCCCCTGAAGCTTTGTGTTCTGCTGAAGTCTGTCATGAGCAAACAATAGTCTGAATTGTGAAGTACTGGCTCTATGTTCTGCAGAGGTGCATTGAGTTGGCCTGTTCGGTTTCTAGATATTGCGTGCCTCTCCTTTTGTCTCCCTCACACAGCGAAGTGTTTACCATCCGTGGAATGAAATCCAATGTTCATAAGCCTGTCGAGCTGATGTTGAAGGGTCAAGCTGAATAGCTCTGTCAGTTGTCTCTTTCTGCCAGCTTATTCAATAGGCCTACTTCTCTCATCTTTTATGATCTACCACACACTCAATGACTCAATGGAAACATTGTCTCTCTCAAAGTTGACGCTGGTTTTGGTTGCGTGTGTAACATCTGGGTTCCTCTATAAATTCAAATGAAGCCTGTCTGTTTTCCATGTGAACCGTGTCATGAAAGCAAGTGGTACTGGCTTAAATGTATGGCAATGAGGCAAGTGCATGGATCAACTAGGCAACTAGTCTGTTAAAGAAGTGAGGACATGTATATTTTGTGTAGTTTTATTTATTTTTTTGCCACGTGTGCAAGTGATATCACACAATTTTACTTCTGGTTGTCTGAGGATACAGCATTAATAGCAACTACGGTATATCGCTAAAAGTAGAAAGACCACAGTTCATTATCAATCAATCAATCAAATTTATTTTATATAGCCCTTCGTACATCAGCTGATATCTCAAAGTGCTGTACAGAAACCCAGCCTAAAACCCCAAACAGCAAGCAATGCAGGTGAAGAAGCACGGTGGCTAGGAAAAACTCCCTAGAAAGGCCAAAACCTAGGAAGAAACCTAGAGAGGAACCAGGCTATGTGGGGTGGCCAGTCCTCTTCTGGCTGTGCCGGGTGGAGATTATAACAAAACATGGTCAAGATGTTCAAATGTTCATAAATGACCAGCATGGTCGAATAATAATAAGGCAGAATAGTTGAAACTGGAGCAGCAGCACAGTCAGGTGGACTGGGGACAGCAAGGAGTCATCATGTCAGGTATTCCTGGGGCATGGTCCTAGGGCTCAGGTCCTCCGAGAGAGAGAAAGAAAGAGAGAATTAGAGAGAGCATATGTGGGATGGCCAGTCCTCTTCTGGCTGTGCCGGGTGGAGATTATAACAGAACATGGCCAAGATGTTCAAATGTTCATAAATGATCAGCATGGTCGAATAATAATAAGGCAGAACAGTTGAAACTGGAGCAGCAGCACAGCCAGGTGGACTGGGGACAGCAAGGAGTCATCATGTCAGGTAGTCCTGGGGCATGGTCCTAGGGCTCAGGTCCTCCGAGAGAGAGAAAGAGAGAAGGAGAGAATTAGAGAACGCACACTTAGATTCACACAGGACACCGAATAGGACAGGAGAAGTACTCCAGATATAACAAACTGACCCTAGCCCCCCGACACATAAACTACTGCAGCATAAATACTGGAGGCTGAGACAGGAGGGGTCAGGAGACACTGTGGCCCACTCCGAGGACACCCCCGGACAGGGCCAAACAGGAAGGATATAACCCCACCCACTTTGCCAAAGCACAGCCCCCACACCACTAGAGGGATATCTTCAACCACCAACTTACCATCCTGAGACAAGGCTGAGTATAGCCCACAAAGACCTCCGCCACGGCACAACTTAAGGGGGGGGGGGGGGGGGGCGCCAACCCAGACAGGATGACCACATCAGTGACTCAACCCACTCAGGTGACGCACCTCCTCCAGGGACGGCATGAGAGAGCCCCAGTAAAGCCAGTGACTCAGCCCCTGTAATAGGGTTAGAGGCAGAGAATCCCAGTGGAAAGAGGGGAACCGGCCAGGCAGAGACAGCAAGGGTGGTTCGTTGCTCCAGAGCCTTTCCGTTCACCCTCCCACTCCTGGGCCAGACTACACTCAATCATATGACCCACTGAAGAGATGAGTCTTCAGTAGAGACTTAAAGGTTGAGACCGAGTTTGCGTCTCTGACATGGGTAGGCAGACCGTTCCATAAAAATGGAGCTCTATAGGAGAAAGCCCTGCCTCCAGCTGTTTGCTTAAAAATTCTAGGGACAATTAGGAGGCCTGCGTCTTGTGACCGTAGCGTACGTGTAGGTATGTACGGCAGGACCAAATCAGAGAGATAGATAGGAGCAAGCCCATGTAATGCTTTGTAGGTTAGCAGTAAAACCTTGAAATCAGCCCTTGCTTTGACAGGAAGCCAGTGTAGAGAGGCTAGCACTGGAGTAATATGATCAAATTTTTTGGTTCTAGTCAGGATTCTAGCAGCCGTATTTAGCACTAACTGAAGTTTATTTAGTGCTTTATCCGGGTAGCCGGAAAGTAGAGCATTGCAGTAGTCTAACCTGGAAGTGACAAAAGCATGGATTAATTTTTCTGCATCATTTTTGGACAGAAAGTTCCTGATTTTTGCAATGTTACGTAGATGGAAAAAAGCTGTCCTTGAAATGGTCTTGATATGTTCTTCAAAAGAGAGATCAGGGGATGGGATAGAATGTGGAGTCAAACGGCACCGACTATGTCGTGCAAGCAGTATATTAAGAGAGTTTGTGTATTGTCTCAACCAGCTTGTTTATCTGTCTTCACAGAACACATCACATTTCATAGCAAATGTTTTAACTTGAGATGCATTGTAGTCGTCAAAAAGAGTCCGGGACCCTGATCTTGTTCTAAACGCCTCAGGATTCTCTGAAATAACTGCTGAGGAGCTTAGACCAAGTCTAGGGGCAGAGACACTGGACAATCCATCTGAACTGAGGACACGATATGTACTTTTAACGTATTTCGATTCTCTACAAAATAAACCAAGTCATTTCAATACAGTAGGCTGTAGGGCTGCATTCAGTAATCACTCATCACAGACAAAATTATTGTATATGAGAACCAATTTTAGGCATAACAATTAAAACGCCTCAGTCATGTGTCATTGAATAACACTTGTTTCTCAAAGGCCTACGTACCTGTTCGACTGTGTGTGTATAGAGATCTCTTCTCCAGTAGTCCATTCTGTGAATGACTAGGGGGAGAGTACGGAAGAATGTTTTAACTGGACAGAAAGAGGAACTACAGGCCTAACGTTCAACCGGCCACTTCCTCATATGAGACAGGAAACAATGCATCTGATGGGGACAGGGGGAAGCACATGGACCAACCACAGCTATTGGTGGAGACAGTGTGTTGTACTTTACTTCTATGTTGGAAAGCTGTGACCGTGTTGTCTGTGTTCATGACATATAGGGAAAATCTGCATACATATTTCTTTCAGTGTTTTTAACATTCCTAATATGCACAATTACAATGAGCTTCTATTTGATTTATGGTGTAAGGCTATCGAAACAAGACAGAAATACAGTACTTTGTAAGGGATATGCCTTGTAAAGTAAAAAGGTCCCAAGATGGGCTCACTCAAGTGCAGTATATTGTGCTAAATACCTTATCAGTTGAGAAAGGTAGCCTATTGTCTCGTGGTGATGCTAATTTGCATACAGTACCGAGGCTTGTGGCGCATGCCTAGACTTCTCACAGCAGGTGTAACTAATTAAGCCAAATTTTGTCTGTGATAGCAACGGTCAATGTCTCAAAGGAAGACTGATTTAAATACAGTAATTTAAAGAGATACAAAGATTTATGCTTCTAAAGTTCATCAATATTTTATGAAGGGGGGCGCAGTGAAAGACAACTGTGGTTAGAGGGCGACGTTGGACTGTAATACAGCCTGCACAATTCAGTTCGATGCCTATTCTGGACCAAGAAGTGGGGCTGTGTGAACTGAATCACAGTAAGCTATATCTGCCATTTTTATAAGCCCATCTTATTCTTTATAGTTAGAAATGAAGGTTTAAGCTTAATGTTATTCAATTGTATTCCTGATAACGTCAGCGTAGTCATCTTTAAACATTTTAGCGGAAAATCCCTTGAGCCTTGTGTAATGTTAAGTTATACCCTAGGCCAGGGGTAGGAAACGGGCAGCTCTTTTGTAGGCATGCGGATCAATTTCCCCCACCCCCCAATTTTTTTTTAGCTTAGGGCCCTCAAAAGGCTAGGGTCTGCTCTGACTGCATGTGTGGGTATGGATGTGGGTATGCAGACCCGTGAGCCACAGTGGCCTCTCATGATGAGTCCCCATCCCCATCAAAATTGCCAATCCCTGGTCTAGCGGCCTTATCCTACAGTGCAAACGTTCACTAGTAAGTGGGATTTGATAGTATGTTTTTGTAGTTTGTTTGTGGAAATGTGTTGATACCTGAACCAGACTACAGGTTGGGGCCATGATGATAGATAGACCGTTGCTATTTGATTGACGTGTGCGACGTCTGATGTGTGTGACATCCATTTCACTCCTCCAGTTTGTGTCTGCGTTGTTCGTTCTCTATTGAGAATGCAAATATGTCTCTCATATTTATAATGCAGTTAGTTATTACAGGAGATCATAGCCTTTTTTTTGTGTACTATTTATTTAGCTTTATGGGGTAAACATTCTGTTGTAAAATGAACACTGGTAAAGCAGTTTAATGTAGAAATCATGGATTTAAAAAAACGTGAGAATATAAAAACATGTTTAAAATAAAACTTGCATGTAGTAGTCATTTGCATGTTACCACTTTTTACACACATTAATCAAGTCAGGCTTAGCAAATCAATAAAACATTTTTTTTTAATACAAGCGAGTCTTTTGTAAACAATAATGCTGTGCTACATGTGAATTTCCAACTGAATAGATGGTGTTTTACATCAAACCATTAACTTTGCACAAACCCCAGCATACAAATTGTTCCTTTTGAGTCAATAAATACTCTTCTTGTATGTTTGCAACAGTCAAATGTCTTATTGCAAGTGAATGTCAAACACACGTTTGCAAAATTAGCATCATTTGAATACAAAAGCTATACATTGATCTAAATGGAAACAGCAGAAGCCTGTTAACCAAATAAGCAGCAACACATTACATTAAGTATACAACTGAGCAGTTGAACATCTTTGTCACCTTTTCACCCTTATCTCCCCACCTTACAAGGTTTACATTAGTTGGACCAAGTCCTCTGTCGTCACCATTCGTTGTCACCCATTCTCTTCCCATATCAAACACATCGCTTGGACAAGGGAAGCAGACGTAGAATCAAGAGTGTTTGGGAGTTCCGTTCTGTTTCAGCACACTGGCAGTCCCTCAACTCAACCTTTTCAGCCCATACACAGTCAAGTTTCCCTCTCCCTCTTGTCCAGCAGCACTTTAACAGGTGTACTAGCCCACACTCTTTCCCTCTCTTTCTACTTCAACCTGCCCTATTAGGAGATGATGCAGGAGTTGGTCTTGTTCATGGGTGGCCGGGAGTCCTTGGGGTCTCCTTTGGGGAAGGTCTCCCTGCGGCGCCTCAGAGCAGGGCTCAGCCGGCTGGACAGGTTGGTTTGCTGCAGCAGCTCCCTGAACACCTCCATCACGTTGTTGTTCTCCTTGGCCGACGTCTCCACGTAGCTGTTGTTCCAGTCCAGCTCCACTGTTGACAGTACGTCGTCAGCTGCCACCTGCCGGTCGCTTCCTGCTCGGTCTGCCTTGTTACCCACCACAACGATCGGGGTGTACTTGTCCTCCTTGACCTCCAGGATCTCGTCGCGGAGGCTCTTGACGGCCTCCAGCGACTCTGCGTCGTCGACCGCGTAGACCAGGGCGAAGGCGTCGCTGTTCTGGATGGAGAGCTTGCGCATGGCCGGAAAGGAGTAGCTGCCACTGGTGTCCAGGATCTCCACGGTGACCTTAGAGCCACCGATGTCGTACTCCTTGCTGTGCATCTCCTCCACGGTGCGCCGGTGCTTGGCCTCGAAGGTGTCCTGGAGGAAGCGGCGAATCAGGGCCGTCTTGCCCACGCCGGCCGCCCCCAGAAACACCAACCTCACCTGCGTCTTCTCCTTCACCTCTAGAGACATGATACTGATTTTTGTCTGGATGACGATATGCTTCTAAAAGTGTCTTTAAACTGGCCGCTCAGTCACTGACAGTCTGTCAGTAGACAGGTAGATTAGTACAATGTAAGACCAGTCAAACTCTTCTGTCTTCTGGTGAAGTTGCTGTCGGTAGAAACAGCTGCGCAATTGCACACTGAGTGTAGATTGTCAAAGATTTCTGTCCACAGATTCTAGCAGAAGGTCTCTGATAGTGCTCAAAGTTCTCTTGTAGTAGGTAGGTGCTTGTCTGCCTCTGCGGTTTTCCACGCTCCCTTTTATGTGTGTTTTTGGTCGCAGGGATTCCATGCCCTCTTCTGGCAGGAGCCAATCAGTTTACGGCTGTCTATTGAGGCATATGAGCGGCCAATCACTAGTCTGCATGCAAATGTGAGTACTAGACAGATACGAGAGGGGAAAACTAAGTGATATCTGAAAGTGTACAACGAGCTACTGGTAGGAGCAGAAGTCTGATTATCATTCAACGCCGACTCACGTAACATCAGCTCACAGATGAAAGAGCAGCCTGATCATCTTGATATCCTATTTTGTGTTTATGTGCACAATAAAAACTACATAATATTTTAGAAATATAGTAAATCCACCTTGACTGGTGATTACAGTATGGGCTTCAATGCAATAGAATGTGTTTGAGAGTGATTACAACAACAAAAGATGCCATCAGGGAGACTATAGTTTGCTGCTTGCTATGTATTTCCTCATGGTTAAAGTCTCTCAGTCCACATCTAAATGTGTTGGTAATACATTTTGAATCAAATGATGACGTCCCACTTTATGACTCATGCACGTCATTGTCGTCTACATGAACAACTCTTTGCCAGTGCAAGGACAGCCTGTCTGGTTTGCTATGGTCCTCCTGGTTAAATAAACCGTTCACCTCACATGACCGTCATGGTAATGTCTATAGGTCACGCTAATACTGTATGACATGTATGATTAGCGTGACATAAATAAGCCCTTTGGCAGTGTTGGTCTGATTATTTAAGAAGACAAATAGTGAGCTGAATATTATCTCAGATGAACTTAATCACAACATGCTGAATATTATATCAGATGAACTTAATCACGACATGCTGAATATTATATCAGATGAACTTAATCACAACATGCTGAATATTATATCAGATGAACTTAATCACAACATGCTGAATATTATATCAGATGAACTTAATCACGACATGCTGAATATTATATCAGATGAACTTAATCACAACACGCTGAATTATATCAGAAGAATTTAATCACAACATGCTGAATATTATCTCAGATGAACTTAATCACAACATGCTGAATATTATATCAGATGAACTTAATCACAACATGCTGAATATTATATCAGATGAACTTAATCACAACATGCTGAATATTATATCAGATGAACTTAATCACAACATGCTGAATATTATATCAGATGAACTTAATCACAACATGCTGAATATTATATCAGATGAACTTAATCACAACATGCTGAATATTATATCAGATGAACTTAATCACAACATGCTGAATATTATATCAGATGAACTTAATCACAACACGCTGAATATTATATCAGATGAACTTAATCACAACACGCTGAATATTATGTCAGATTCATTTAATCACAACACGCTGAATATTATATCAGAAGAATTTAATCACAACACGCTGAATATTATGTCAGATTCATTTAATCACAACACGCTGAATATTATATCAGATGAATTTAATCACAACACACTGAATATTATATCAGATTAACTTAATCACAACACGCTGAATATTATACAGTGGGGAGAACAAGTATTTGATACACTGCCGATTTTGCAGGCTTTACTACTTACAAAGCATGTAGAGGTCTGTAATTTTTATCATAGGTACACTTCAACTGTGAGAGACGGAATCTAAAACAAAAATCCAGAAAATCACATTGTATGATTTTTAAGTAATTCATTGGCATTTTATTGCATGACATAAGTATTTGATACATCAGAAAAGCAGAACCTAATATTTGGTACAGAAACCTTTGTTTGCAATTACAGAGATCATACGTTTCCTGTAGTTCTTGACCAGGTTTGCACACACTGCAGCAGGGATTTTGGCCCACTCCTCCATACAGACCTTCTCTAGATCCTTCAGGTTTCGGGGCTGTCTCTGGGCAATACGGACTTTCAGTTCCTCCAAAGATTTTCTATTGTGTTCAGGTCTGGAGACTGGCTAGGCCACTCCAGGACCTTGAGATGCTTCTTACGGAGCCACTCCTTAGTTGCCCTGGCTGTGTGTTTTGGGTCGTTGTCATGCTGGAAGACCCAGCCACGACCCATCTTCAATGCTCTTACTGAGGGAAGGAGGTTGTTGGCCAAGATTTCACGATACATGACCCCATCCATCCTCCCCTCAATACGGTGCAGTCGTCCTGTCCCTTTTGCAGAAAAGCATCCCCAAAGAATGATGTTTCCACCTCCATGCTTCATGGTTGGGATGGTGTTCTTGGGGTTGTACTCATCCTTCTTCTTCCTCCAAACATGGCGAGAAGGAGTTTAGACCAAAAAGCTCTATTTTTGTCTCATCAGACCACATGACCTTCTCCCATTCCTCCTCTGGATCATCCAGATGGTCATTGGCAAACTTCAGACGGGCCTGGACATGCGCTGGCTTGAGCAGGGGGACCTTGCGTGCGCTGCAGGATTTTAATCCATGACGGCGTAGTGTGTTACTAATGGTTTTCTTTGAGACTGTGGTCCCAGCTCTCTTCAGGTCATTGACCAGGTCCTGCCGTGTAGTTCTGGGCTGATCCCTCACCTGTCTTGAGGCAGATTTGTCCTCATTGCCTGAATATTTAATACATTCTCTTTCCTCAACATCCAATTAGGTGTAGGCTAAAGCATTTCATAGCCTTTGAGTGATATGGACTGAATCACGTCGCTCCTGTGTGAGAGCCAGATGCTTTAAAGAAGGGATCCAATTTCCTTCTTAAATTTCCCCTAGGAACTGCAGCGTTTGACGGACTGTGACTGTCCCTGTCCCTGCCTCGTCAGGCTTTTGACAGCGTGGAACCATCTTGAGCTCTGCGGAGGGACTCCCTCCCCACCACGGTGTGTACCCTATCTCAGTTATCTTCTCTGGACCACTGGCTGTGTGATAGGCAGTAGAGCAGCCTGGGAAATATAATCTATACAATCTATGTTCCAAGACTGCCATGCACTGGTATACTGCATGGCTGTATGCACTCACAACTCTGTAATTTTAATCAGTGTTCTAGCGTTCTTATTCATTCACGATGTTCTGTCCACTCTGACATGACCTGAGACATTAGTGGGCTTATTTGGGAGCATGTCAAGTGTCCAGAACAACCCATTTCCAGTAAATAGGCCTATCTTCCTTTTATTAGTGTACCACTTCCTTCCCATGTGACGTGGGCCTAATGGGGGGAATCCTCGTAGTGCTGTAGATAGTATATTATAGTACAGTCTGTCCAAAAGCTGCCAATGTCCCATCACCAGGCAAGACACTGGTTCTCCCTGTCCTGCTGTTAATCTCAGGGAAATGATCTATCCCTGTGCTCCTCTCCATCACAGATGAGTCCTCTGATTGTGCCTCAGCCCTCATCCACCCCAAACCATTTTGACTTTCGTCACCGGACCCACAGGTGTAAGGACCAACGCCAGAGTAGAGACGCAGGTACAGGGAGTCAAACATTTAATCAGGAACAGACATGAAACAAGACAGGAACAGCGTCAGCTCACGAGTATACAATCAATGCTGAAGCGGGGAACAGAGCGGGGGAACAGACAGATATAGTGGAGGTAATGACAGAGGGGATTGAGTCCAGGTGAGTCCAATAATCGCTGATGCACGTGACGGGGGAAGGCAGGTGTGCGTAATGATGTTGGCAGGAGAGCGTAATTGCTGGGGAGCCCGGCGCCCTCTAGCGCCAGGGTGGAAGAGCGGGAGCAGGCATGACAACAGGTGTCTTTGTGCTGCCATGGGGGCAGTGATGGAGAAGTTTGGGCGAAGGGGGTGTGCACTCATGCAGTCCACTTCTTCTCTAATTCTAATTCTCTAATTGCCAGTGTCCTTCTTCTCCTTGACAGTTTAATGTTCCCAAGAAAATAACTTCGGTAATTCGGTAATTACACAAGCATTCATTTACCATCATTATCAAGATCACAGCAACATTAATTTGCAATCACCTAAAACCTTCGACAGACTTTCTAATCTTTTTTAATCACCAGAGTCACTACATTAATTAATTATCATTATCATTATAAACTATCAACTATTAACTATCATTATAAATTTGGTAGTTTGACTCCTGGATGCTGATTGGCTGAAAGCTGTGGTAAATCACACAATATACCACGGGCATGATGCAAAATTGTTGTTTGTTTGTTTGTTTGTTTGTGTACTGTTCTTGGGTAAATAGTTTATAACAGCACTAAAGCACCTCGAGGGTTTGTGGTATATGGCCAAGTGCTGTATCCAGGCACTCCGCATTGCGTCATGCATACAAACAGCACTAAGCCGTGGTATATTGGCCATAAACCACACCCACTCGAGCCTTATTGCTTAGCTAGAAACATCACCAAAAAAAAAACATTTTAAATCCCTTCAATCTTTACAGGAACATGCATTACAAAACCCTTCATTTTCCAATCATTACAAGAACATACATTTCAATGTAATTGGTTAATACTTTGTGGGCAAATGTTGTGCTGTCCTTGTCTATCTGAAACAGTATAATTGAAACTGATCCTAGCACCCGGCTTGGTTGATACAGGTAAATACTAACGTGCTATTATCAAAGCGCTGCCTATCAGCATCAGAAATAGACAGGCGCTTGGCTCAAAGCCCTTGTGTACTGTGGACGTGTTCAGTGCCATGATTCCCTAAGACCCTGTCTATGTCTGTAGCCCTGAGAGGAACACAACCACAGGAGGCTGGTGGCACCTGAATTGGCGGAGGACGGGCTCGTGATAATGGCTAGAGCGGAATGAGTGGAATGGTATCAAATACATCCCGGTTTCCATGTGTTTGATGCTAATTCCATTCGCTCCATTCCAGCCATTGTTATGAGCCGTCCTCCCCTCAGCAGCCTCCACTAAACACAACATAACCCAGCAAGAAGACAGTAGAGATGACAACAGTGATATTTGGCCAACAATATATTGTGTACGTGAGGCACTGAATTAGCCTGCACCAGTTAAAGATTTAATCTTTTGGGGAAACAGCGCCATGTTCACGCCATCGCCTTTGTAATTGTTTTTGTTGGTGAAATGGAGAACATTGGAGGAGAGGAGTGGGATGAGCCTGGTAAAAAATCATATTTATCATATTCTGCTGTTCTTTCGCACATGCAGGGGAAAACAGTGTTCGTTGTTTGCAGTAACTTATTTGTTGTTGTAATATATCAAACAGATGAGGTGGTTCCACCAATGAAGGATTCCGGCTTTTAAAAAAAATAGTCAATTCTCTTGACTGCGCAATCTTCCCAAGGTTTCTGATCAGGAAATAACTAATTCCCTCAATGAAAAATGATTTTGTAATCAAAGATCCAGGCATGGAGCGGAACATGATCAGATAGACATCTTCCAGTGAACATTTTTCCAAATTTTCAACTCGTCAGTCACGCATCTGCTATGATTTGTTTGACAATTCCACCTAGATTGGTGGAAAATCCATTCTCTATGGGCTTAATTTTAGCTTTAGTGCTTGGACAGATTCCAAATTGTTATTATATTGTATTCACTTGTACTCGCCATGGTTTCCACTCTTCCCTCATCGTAGTATAGCGGTAACTGTTCATATGGAAATGTCATTAAACCAATGTTTTGGTCTTTTGTGTCACATGTGCTGTTGTTGACCAAAGTCCTGTCATTTACACCATATGACTTCCCTAAGTACAGTCTCTTAGTTTTTCCCCTCCTCGCATGTTAGAATTCCAGAAAGCAGCACCATGTGCACAATTACCTGAGAAAACAAACACTGTCATTTGATCCGGTAATCCAACTCTAGCCAGGCCTATGTCTTCTCAACATTATGGCATTCTTATCATGGCTCATCGGATGTTTGCAAGGATGGGTAGTACAGTAAGTCAGAGGGTATCCCCTACCTATCCTACTGTACCTAATGTTGCCTTCCGCCATAAACACTGTACATCTCTTTTGGCTCGTTCCACACCAACAAGCCAGTATTTATGTCATTCTTTCCCTTTGTTATCCTCTGCTGATTTCTGACTCAAGACAGAGAAACAAGGCCCTTTTCTAAACCTTATCCATGTCCTGCGGGGGTTGGTTTGGGTTGAGCCACTTCTCCTTTCTTTGGGCTTCAACAGGAGTGTCACTCGTGTTTGATTTGTGACATGGGTTGACTGTCCCTGTCCTCTTCCAATATGCTCTCTAAAACGGATTAGGTTTTGTCTGGAAGGCTGCCGTACCCAGGTCCCCTCTACTTTCTCTGTTCCGTATTTAGGCCTGTCGAAATAGCATTGTGCTAAAATAGTTGCTCCTGAGCCCACATCCTTTCATATTTGCGTTTGGTCCAATGGATGTCTTAGGGTAAAACAAAGTCCCACACTCCTCTCCTTGCTGTGGATTTATTTGACCAATGTTTCGGATAAAGAGCCTTTATCAGCGTGTGACAAATAGGTCTTATTGGTGATAGACTCCTGGCATTGACCCACTGTAGGGTCTTTCATGGGCCCATGTTGTAAATAGACTAGTTAACCAGAGGTTATGTCAGCACAACATTTTCTCTCTCCAAACACAATCAAGGCAGGTGAGAAGCCGTGCTGAAGTTCTGTTTAATGCACAGGCTTATTTGGCCAATAGCCCCTGCGAGGTGACGGAGAAAAATGCATGGAGGGCAGTGCAGGCCAAGGCAGCTGTAATAGAAATCAGCGAGGGAGACACTGTTGTGCATACTCAACAAGGAACCAGCGGCGGTGCATGGGTAAAATCACTGGGGAAGCCAACAGTAACAGACAGTTACAAGACCTACAGCATGGTCAAGCAAGTTAATGTTTCCAACATTATTGGACCACTAAACAACTATTGATTTAGAACCACAGAGTGTTACCGCTAGTCGCAAGGAAAACAGGAGCTGCCTCCACTATTCCAGCCCCATTTCAACTTCAACATTTCAACATCATCAAATCACCTGTGCTTATTAGTCTAATACAGTGAAAACTAAAAGATACCAAAAACAATTTAGTCCAATCAACGTAAGCTAAGTATGATGTGGCTGTCCATGATTCTGTCTCTCTGTGTGTGTGTGTGTGTGTGTGTGTGTGTGTGTGTGTGTGTGTGTGTGTGTGTGTGTGTGTGTGTGTGTGTGTGTGTGTGTGTGTGATGTGTGTGATGTGTGTGTGTGTGTGTGTGTGTGTGTGTGTGTGTGTGTGTGTGTGTGTGTGTGTGTGTGTGCGCACGTTCGTGCAAGTAGAAAAACTTGTTGACTCATTCTACTTGTAGAGAAACACCAATGCCATCCTCCTCTCTTTCATGTTGACGAAACGGTCTATCACTCTGTCATACAGTACCACACTTATTTTTTGTTGTCCTAGGCTACCTGGCTAAAATGCTTGCTTGGTAGCCCAAGTTACATTCATGGACAACGTTAGCTAGTTAACAATAGCCTTCTACATCTAGCTACATATTGAACTTCCATCCTCTCAGGCCAGGGGCACAACAATATATGAATTAATAGTTGGATCAGAATCACCATTATAGTCGTTGGCCAGTACAGAGAAATAAGTAAAACCACATGTCCAAATCCCTATCTCCTTTCATGGCTAATTTAGGAAAGGACCAATTTCAGCTAGCTGGCTAGCTAGCCACCGGAGGACAACAACACAATGAGATGCAACAATTCAAGTTTTTCTGTCAATGACGTATGCTCTCAATGGGATTTGATAGGAGTGACACCAACACCTAACCACTGCTACTCCTGGTGGAGCCTTGTCTGGCAGCGAAACAGCTCTTTTAGCCTCATTTACTGCTCATTAACTGTTCTTACGCTATTCTCCCTATTTTCCCTCCGCACCAAGTCAAAACCGTAGGCAAAATAAACGGGGCATATAAACAGATGAAAGTTGTCACAATATTTGATTATGATATTAAGACAATTTTTTCAGTCTGATCAAGTGTAGGCTACTAACAACAGCAGCTGCGTAGTCTAGCCTACTATGCGCCCTGTCCCTCTGGCAAGGGTAAACAAAGCCGTAATGTTGTGTATTTATAGCCCATTTGTTTGTGAGAAAATATGAATGGGATCAAATTTGGTTTATGTTCAAACTTGGGCTTACTAGGCTAATTAGACTTTTTCAAACCCAAATTATTAACTGGAATGAATCAATAAACACAAATCGTGTTGCTTTTTCTGTGTCTGTGTATAGGAGACCCCCTTCTTTAAATATAATTAACATGAACAAGTACAAGATTGCTGCAGTTTCACAGGGTTTTCATCCTCCCCAAGGCCAGGAGTTTTTCCAGGAGTTTTTTTTTTTAAACCATGGTACCTCTGAGCTACATAAACTCTGGTCCCATCATAGCTCATATTAAACCTTTTTACAACATTAAACCTTTTTACAAACAACAGTTTAATCACGTCATACCGTATACGGTCTGGAGTTTTACCTGGTAAGGTTACCAGATCAGGAAAAACTACAGGCCCCAGATTCCCCCCCGCCACACCCAATTTGACTGTAAGCTGTCATGCATGGAAATGATCTGGAGGCATTGTGTGTTAATGTGTGATCTTTAGATATGGAGTATGAATATTGAATGTTTATCTTGGATGCCCCTCCACTAACCTACTCAATGATGTGCAAATCGGTTCAGACAAGTTTTATTTGTAGAGAAAATGAAATTGCAAGATGGAGATGCCAAAAGGCAGAATAGCATCTTAAATTCATTCCTTATCAGAAGACAAGTGGTAAAATGACATGACGGGGGGGGATGTTTAACATAGCAGTGGCATAACGGTCAGACTATAGTCCCTGTTTTTGGTATGGGGCTACAACGGCATCATCACTATTTAAACATGCTCCTATTATGGGGGCTGAGTCACTGGCTTACTAGTGCTCTTCCATGCTGTCCCTAGAAGGGGTGAGTCACTTCGTGCCAGGCTTTTTTCCCTATACTCGAGTTCAGTGGGTTGAGTCACTGACTTGATCGTCTGTCGAAGAAGCTTGGACCTTCTTTTTTGATATTTTCAGTGGTATTGTTAACAAACATGCCTCCATAAAGAATATGAGAATTAAAAACAGATTCAGCCCCTGGTTCGACCGTGATCTTGCAAAGTCACTCCACCTCAAGAATTGCATTTGGCGAAGGGCTCCACATACGCATACTCAAGCTGACTGGCTATCGTTCAGACAAATGAGAAATAAGTGCACTCAGGCTATCCGGAAGGCCAAAGTTAGTTACTTTAAGAAGCAGTTCTCTCTCTGTGGGTCTAATCCCAAGAAGTTCTGGAAAACGGTTAAAGACCTGGAGAATAAACCCTCCTCACAGCTACCCATGTCCCTTAATGTTGATGATGTGGTTGTTACTGACAAGAAGCACATGGCTGAGCTCTTTAATCACCACTTTATTAAGTCAGGATTCCTATTTGACTCAGCTATGCCTCCTTGCCTGTTCAACATTTCCTCATCTCCCACCCCTTCTAATGTGACTATACACGATGCTTCTCCCTCTTTTTCCCCTGCCCCGCCACAAAGTTTCTCCCTAAAGGCAGTCACTGAGTCCGAGGTGCTAGAGGAGCTCCTGAAACTTGACCCCAAATATCCATCTGGGTGAGATGGTTTAGACCCTTTCTTCTTTAAGGTTTAAGGTTGTTATCTCCAACGTTTTTAACTTGTCTCTACTTTCTGGGGAGGTTCCCATTGCTTGGAAGGCAGCCACTGTTCATCCTTTATTTAAAAGGGGAGATCAAGCTGATCCTAACTGTTATAGGCCTATTTCTATTTTGCCCTGTTTATCAAAAGCGTTGGAAAAACGTGTCAATAATCAACTGATGTCTATTATATTCTCTCTGGTATGCAATCTGGTTTCCGCTCAGGTTATGGATACGTCACTGTAAACTTAAAGGTCCTCGATGGTGTTACCCTTGATTCTAAGCAATGTTGTGCTTCACTATTGCCTTATGGCAAGGTGCTCCATCATGCTGGAAAAGGCATTGTTCGTCACAATTGTTCCTGGATGGTTGGGAGAAGTTGCTCTCGGAGGAAGTGTTGGTAACATTCTTTATTCATGGCTGTGTTCTTAGGCATAATTGTGATGAGCCCACTCCCTTGGCTGAGAAGCAACCTCACCTTTCATCAGAGAAAATTCATCAGAGAAAATTACTTTACCCCAGTCCTCTGCAGTCCAATCCCTGTACCTTTTGCAGAATATCAGTCTGTCCCTGATGATTTTCCTGGAGAGAAGTGTCTTCTTTGCTGCCCTTCTTGACACCAGGCCATTCTCCAAAAGTCTTCGCCTCACTGTGCGTGCAGAGGCACTCACACCTGCCTGCTGCCAATCATGAGCAAGTTCTGTACTGGTGGTACCCCGATCCCGCAGCTGAATCAACTTAAGGAGATGGTCCTGGCGCTTGCTGGACTTTCTTGGGCGCCCTGAAGCCTTCTTCACAACAATAGAACCGCTCTCCTTGAAGTTCTTGATGATCCGATAAATGGTTGATTCAGGTGCAATCTTACTGGCAGCAATATCCTTGCCTGTGAAGCCCTTTTTGTGCAAAGCAATGATGACGGCACATGTTTCCTTGCTGGTAACCATGGTTGACAGAGGAAGAACAATGATTCCAAGCCCCACCCTCCTTTTGAAGCTTCCAGTCTGCTATTCGAACTCAATCAGCATGACAGAGTGATCTCCAGCCTTGTCCTCGTCAACACTCACACCTGTGTTAATGAGCGAATCACTGACATGATGTCAGCTGGTCCTTTTGTGGCATGGCTGAAATGCAGTGGAAATGTTTTTTGGGGATTCAGTTCATTTGCATGGGGAGGGGATTCTGTATAAGCACTTTGTGCCATCTACTGATGTAAAAAAGGGCTTTATAAATACATTTGATTTTGTGAATCGCTGTGCTAACAGGAAATAAGCAGCAAGCAAAACAACACTAACTACACCCCAACATGACTCATGTTGGTATTGGAGGGAATTCAAATGAAGATCAGATCAATTAATGTATGCGGTTTACAATCGATTTAGCTCTGGAATGGAGACAGTTTAAGATATTTACAGACATAAGACTCTCAAAGGCCAAGGCACTCTGAGCCTGTGGGGCGTGTGCATTGGGCACACACACTACTACACCACTGACAGGACAAGCGTGTTTGTGTGTGTGTGTCTGAATGCCTTTAGTTTGTCTGCATGTGAGTGTCGGTGGTGATGCGTGCTATGCATGTTACTTTTTTTCTGTGTGTGTTTTTGTGCTTGAGTCAGTGTTGGTGTATGCATATGCCTATTTCTGTGTGTGTACGTGTGCGCGTGCGTGTGACTCTACAGCAGCAGTCAGATGGCCTGGCTGCCAGTCTGCGTTGGCCCTAATGGTATGTGACAGGGACAGATCCGTTATGCCACATACTGTGTTATTGGGCCCGTCACATCTCTGCCAAGGGCACGCATGACGAGCTGCCATGTGAGATTAGCTTGGAAACAGCCAGAACATTCCGGAAAGACGAGGTTTATCCTCCTCACTACTGCTCAGCCTCGGCCCAAATTCTCCTGATGCACAGGTACTGTGTTTAGTCATAGCATCTTTATCACCGAGCGAGGATGAGCCACCTCAATTTGTTGTTTCTGATGAAATCAGTCTAATGAAAAAGTTGTTGGGCTCTCCTCTCCAGGCAAGCAGATGCCATAGACACACTCTTTAATGTTAACCGGCTACAACAGCAGACATTCAGCCAGTGCTAAGCTGAAATAAACTGAATTATTTGTTTTTGTCTGTGTTTGAACCATAATTACACAGTCCCCCCGCTTGCTATGATAAGTATCACAGTGTGTGGCGGTGTGTGTTATTGTACACCAGGAAAGGATTTGTTTAAAAAGCAGCAGGACATCCTTGTAAGGCCCATTATGCAGTGAAATCAGCAAGCAGTAGGAGAGCCCACTTACAGCATGGCCATAAGAGCCCTCTTGTAGGTGTGAGTGTAGTAAGTCATCTCTGTGTAGGTGATATTGTGCAATTCACCCTACATTGCTGACCCACATTGCATTATATTCCGCCTAGTCCAATAACAAAAAAAACCCACCATTTCTGTTCAGCCTTACCTTTTAAAACACATGTCTTACCTTTAAAACATATGTTCATACTCAAACCCAGACACACAACCGCAACAACTCAATTCCTTGAAAATGCTGCTCCATTTCTGCAGTCCGTGTTCTCTGACTCATATAGCAGAATCTTGGGCAGATCTCAACCACTGTTACAGTAATCTAGCTCAAATAAACATCATTTTTCAGAGTCAAACTCAGACACAAGACCCCAACAATCAATTCCTCGGCAGAAGTCCTTCTCTTCTTCTGCAGTGCCCCCTGATTCAGGTAACAGAACCTGGTCCATTCTCCACCAGTGTTTCAGTGACCTAAATAAGATCCCAATTAACAACAAGAACAGGTAGGCTCTGACCCAGAAACGCACATCTAATGTGTTTGTCACCCAACCCTTATCAGGCTCACTGTGCAGCATTATAATTACATTTTCCCTATTTAGTGGGCTTGGCAGATGGGTCACCTTCACCGCAATTCACTTTGTGGTGGAACTGAACCATTATCATTCTAATGTGTGTGGAATTGTTAGAAATTGGTGCACTGCTATTTAACTTTGTCATTACTGCAAACAACTGCATCTAGGGCATTCTACTGTATAGTGTGGGCACACTGTGCATTGATACGTCAGATATAGTAAGTGTTGCTGTTATGTTATGTTATGAGTCAGTTAGACAAGGTGTGGTCAGACTTTTCATATACAGTGCCTTCAGAAAGTATTCACACCCCTTGACTTTTTCCACATTTGGTTGTGTGTCAAGGTGGAGATAAAATGGATTTAATTGTTATTTTTTGGGTCAAATATCTACACAAAATACTCTGTCATATTAGCATTTATTTAAAAAAAATGTAACACTAATATACAGTATCTTAATTACATTAGTATTCAACCCCCTGAACCATGTTGGAATCACCTTTGGCGGTGATTACATCTGTGAGTCTTTCTGGGTAAGTCTCTCAGAGCTTCACACACCTGAGTTTTACAATATTTGCACATTCTTTTTTATAATTCTTCAAGCTCTGTCAAGTGTGTTGTTGATCATTGCTAGACAACCATTTTATGGCAAGTCTTGCCATAGATTTTCAAGCCAATTTAAGTCAAAACTGTAACTAGGCCACTCAGGAACATTCAATGTTGTCTTGGTAAGCAACTTTGTTGTATATTTGGCCTTGTGTTTTAGGTTATTATCCTGCTGAAAGGTGAATATGTCTCCTAGTGTCTGGTAGAAAGCAGACAACCAGGGGCCTCATTTATAAAACTGTTCTTAGATTTATACTTGAACTTAGTCGTAAGATCATTTCCGACGGTGTGCTTACGTTCGTTTCATAAAAGATACTAAGCATAAAAAAAACTTTACTTACGCAGGTTTTAAGAAGCCCATTTGTAATTTAAGCACCTGTGATCTATAAATCTGAAATGAACTTAAAACTGACGGCACCTGCCCTTCAGCAGTCCGATGGTGCGCTCTACAACCGGCTTTGTTCTGCTGTTAGGGGACCGGCAAAGGGGGTGAATGCCACGTTTTCAGTGGAGAACCCCGGTCACCTAACCATTGTGTTACATTGTTTTGCACGGTTAATAGGCTATTATACACTTTTTTATTTAAATAACTCACAGAGAAGCCACCCGCCTCCACTCTCACCAGCTTCTAGACGCAGGCCTACTCTGAGGTGGCACAGAATGAACGAGTGGTGCGTAGACCCTGGCCACTTGGAGCATACATTGAGTAGTCGCATACGGGCATCGCAGCTGATCTGAACATTCAATGAATGGAAGTGATTCCTGTTAACATATACATGTTCATCTACAGGCGGTGGGCGTAAGGCAATATGCGTGCAGTCAACTGCACGTATGACTCCTGGGAAATTAAATGAGCGGACAAACTCGGCTTTGACACGTGCCTGTTCGTCGGCTGTAAATGGGAAACTAATGTATCTCGTGGACAATACGTGTAGAATCGCCTCGATCACTTGTGGCAGGATGCAGCTGAATGATGGCTGTGATATACGCGACCTGTCACTCATTTCCCTCTGGAATGTCCCAGTAGCGAGGAATCCAAGAGTGGACAGTACTTGGACAGATACGCGTATGGCATAGGGGCTAAATCCACATACAAATCTAACAGAACATTTCTTGGGAGACAATAGCGATTTATAAGCCATGTATCATCATATGCAAAAAAGTCCTTCCGGTCTTTGAAAACTCTCTCCTTTCCATTAACATGGTTTTCAATGTCTTCCAATAACACCAGAACAGCCATGGTTACTTTTTTCTAATTTGACACACTATTTATAGAACATCCATCCTGTTTTTAATTCAAAACACCTAGCGTCTGGCAATTAATTCCTCACACCTTTAATGGATCATTCTTAACAAATTGTTCATAAAGCTGCCGCAAAGTTCACTACAGGCTTGGACGTATATGCGTCCCAAACTGCAATACCCCTACATAACCAGCAGGAAAATCACTTATGTCAAGTCAAGACTTTGCGTAGAGATAAGATCCTTTCCACGTTAAAGTGTGGTTTTATAAATAACTTCTCATACATGTTTTTCTGCATAAGTCATACCTAAGATCAAAATTGATCGTAAGTCCATTTTATAAATGAGGCCCCTGGTTTGCCTCTTGGATTTTGCATGTGCTTAGTTAGCTCTTTTATCCTAAAAAACTCTAGTCCTTGCTAATGACAGGCATACCCATAAAATGATGTTGCCACCACCGTGCTTGAAGATATGTTATCACTGAGTACCACTCTTCATAACACTTGAAGTTAATTCTTTGCAGTTACTTGTAGTTACTATTGTGTAGTTACTATTGTGGAGTAACTACAATGTTGTTGATTCATCCTCAGTTTTCTCCAATCACAGCCATGAAACTCTAACTGTTTTAACGTCAACATTGGCCTCATGGTGAAATCCCTGAGTGTTTTTTTTTCCTCTCCAGTTTCGGAAGGACACCTGTATCTTTGTAGTGACTGGGTGTAGTGATGCACCATCCAAAGTCTAATGAATAACTTCACCATGTTCAAAGGAGCATTCAGTGCGTGTTTTTAATTTTTTTTTTTTACCCATCTACCAACAGGGGCCCTTCTTTGCGAGGCATTGGAAAGCCTTCCTGGTCTTTATGGTTGAATCTGTGTTTGAAACTCACTGCTCGACTGAGGGATAATTACAGTGCCTTGCGAAAGTATTCGGCCCCCTTGAACTTTGCGACCTTTTGCCACATTTCAGGCTTCAAACATAAAGATATAAAACTGTATTTTTTTGTGAAGAATCAACAACAAGTGGGACACAATCATGAAGTGGAACGACATTTATTGGATATTTCAAACTTTTTTAACAAATTAAAAACTGAAAAATTGGGCGTGCAAAATTATTCAGCCCCCTTAAGTTAATACTTTGTAGCGCCACCTTTTGCTGCAATTACAGCTGTAAGTCGCTTGGGGTATGTCTCTATCAGTTTTGCACATCGAGAGACTGACATTTTTTCCCATTCCTCCTTGCAAAACAGCTCGAGCTCAGTGAGGTTGGATGGAGAGCATTTGTGAACAGCAGTTTTCAATTCTTTCCACAGATTCTCGATTGGATTCAGGTCTGGACTTTGACTTGGCCATTCTAACACCTGGATATGTTTATTTTTGAACCATTCCATTGTAGATTTTGCTTTATGTTTTGGATCATTGTCTTGTTGGAAGACAAATCTCCGTCCCAGTCTCAGGTCTTTTGCAGACTCCATCAGGTTTTCTTCCAGAATGGTCCTGTATTTGGCTCCATCCATCTTCCCATCAATTTTAACCATCTTCCCTGTCCCTGCTGAAGAAAAGCAGGCCCAAACCATGATGCTGCCACCACCATGTTTGACAGTGGGGATGGTGTGTTCAGCTGTGTTGCTTTTACGCCAAACATAACGTTTTGCATTGTTGCCAAAAAGTTACATTTTGGTTTCATCTGACCAGAGCACCTTCTTCCACATGTTTGGTGTGTCTCCCAGGTGGCTTGTGGCAAACTTTAAACAACACTTTTTATGGATATCTTTAAGAAATGGCTTTCTTCTTGCCACTCTTCCATAAAGGCCAGATTTGTGCAATATACGACTGATTGTTGTCCTATGGACAGAGTCTCCCACCTCAGCTGTAGATCTCTGCAGTTCATCCAGAGTGATCATGGGCCTCTTGGCTGCATCTCTGATCAGTCTTCTCCTTGTATGAGCTGAAAGTTTAGAGGGACGGCCAGGTCTTGGTAGATTTGCAGTGGTCTGATACTCCTTCCATTTTAATATTATCGCTTGCACAGTGCTCCTTGGGATGTTTAAAGCTTGGGAAATATTTTTGTATCCAAATCCGTCTTTAAACTTCTTTACAACAGTATCTCGGACCTGCCTGGTGTGTTCCTTGTTCTTCATGATGCTCTCTGCGCTTTTAACGGACCTCTGAGACTATCACAGTGCAGGTGCATTTATACGGAGACTTGATTACACACAGGTGGATTGTATTTATCATCATTAGTCATTTAGGTCAACATTGGATCATTCAGAGATCCTCACTGAACTTCTGGAGAGAGTTTGCTGCACTGAAAGTAAAGGGGCTGAATAATTTTGCACGCCCAATTTTTCAGTTTTTGATTTGTTAAAAAAGTTTAAAATATCCAATACATGTCGTTCCACTTCATGATTGTGTCCCACTTGTTGATTCTTCACAAAAAAATACAGTTTTATATCTTTATGTTTGAAGCCTGAAATGTGGCAAAAGGTCGCAAAGTTCAAGGGGGCCGAATACTTTCTCAAGGCACTGCATATATATGTGGGGTACAGAAATGAGGTAGTCATTCAAAAAGCATTTTAAACACTGTTATTGCACATGGAGTGTGTCCATGCTACATTTTATGTAACTTGTTAAGCACATTGTTACTCATTAACTTATTTAGGCTTGCCATAACAAATGGGTTGAATACTTATTGACTCAAGACATTGCAGATTTTCATTTTTTAATCATTTGTAAAATAAAATATCTAAAAACATAATTACATTTTGACATTATATATAGTATTGTGTGTGACAGAAAATCTAATGTTAAAACATTTAAAATTCTGTCTGTAACACAAAATGTGGAAAAAGTCAAGGGGTCTCAATTTTTTATGAAGGTACATTAAGCCTGGCACAAAGTCACATCAGTGTCCAAAACCTGCATATTTATTGTATTTCAAATACTGTAGATATGATTGATTTAGCTAACATTCAATGTGTCAGGTAACCAGTTTGCACTTTTGAATCTATTCCCATTGGTTCCATCGTGCCGGGAAGGCTAAAATGCACCTCAAGTAAATTTGACCCAGGTTTGTACCACATGCATATAAACTGAGATTATCATGTGCATGACAATTATTTTAAAAAAGAGCTCTCAATCTACATGAAATAAATCACTTAAGCCTATGCATCTCATCACAAAAACATGTCCAAACAGTCCAGTGGCATATCGCAGTTTGCCAAGCTCTGAGCAAGTTCCAACCCAAAATGTGCAGTTTCATGGCTAATTCCATATTCTACACGTTTTGCCATGACGCTGAGAGAAAATATTGCTGTTTCAAAGCACATTTCCTGGAAGTCTATATATATTGCCATGGGGCAGAGAGAAAAATATGCAGTTTTATAGCTAATGCCATGCTGTTCTACACAGTTGGCGCCGGAGCAGAAGGCAGACGCTTTACGCGCCCTCAACCGATTGTTTTTTTGTTCATTTATCTGTGTTGTTTGTAACTTTTTATTTTTTACTATTTTTGTACATAATGTTGCTGCTAGCGTCTCTTATGACCAAAAATAACTTCTAGACATCAGGACTGCAATTACTAACCACGGACCAGCAGAATCCTTTTTCTTCTTTCACGAGCCAGAGGCGGAGGATATACGGCTACCCCAGTGATCTGCGTGCTGAGGAGGCGAAGAAAGAGAGGCCAGAAGGAGGGCCCATTGGAGTAGGAGGCAATCTAATAAACCCCCACTCCCCTCAATTATGCTCGCAAACATGCAATCTTTAAACTATAAAATGGACGAGTTATCGGGCAGATTAAACTACCAACGGGATATTAAAAACTATAACATCTTATGGTTCACGGAGTCGTGGCTGAACGACGACAATATCAACATACAGCTGGCTGGTTATATGATGTACCTCCAGGATAGAACAGCGGCGTATGGTAAGACAAGGGGTGGCGGTCTATGTATTTTTGTAAACAACAGCTGGTGCATGATATCTAAGGAAGTCTCGAGCCATTGCTCGTCTGAGGTAGAGTTTCTCATGATAAGCTGCAGACCACATTATCTATCGAGAGAGTTTATATATATTCTTTGTAGCTGTTTACATACCACCGTAGTCAGAGGCTGGCACCAAGATAGCATTGAATGAGCTGTATTCCGCCATAAGCAAACAAATAAACGCTCACCCAGAGGCGGCGCTCCTTGTAGCCGGGGACTTTAAAACCTATTGAGACTAGGGGGCAGTATTTTGATGTTTGGATGAAAAACGTGCCCAATGTAAACTGCCTATTCCTCCGGCCCAGAAGCTAGAATATGTATATAATTGGCAGATTAGGATAGAAAAGACTCTAAAGTTTCCAAAACTGTCAACATTGTCTGTGAGTATAACAGAACTGATATTGCAGTCGAAAACCTGAGGAAAATCCAACCAAGCAAGCAAGCCTATTTTCCATTTAAAGGGATATCAACCAGATTCCTTTCCCTATGGCTTCCACATGGTGTGAACAGTCTTTAGACATAGTTTCAGGCTTTTATTCTGAAAAATGAGCAAAAATGATTACACCGCGTCAGTGGATAGCTAGGTGTCCCCAGACTTGTGCATGCGCGAGCGCCTGGAGCAAGACCTTTTCTCTCTCTCTCCTATTGAAAAGGCTACCGTCCGGTTGAAATATGATAGATTATTTATTGTAAAAACAACCTGAGGATTGATTATAAAAAACGTTTGACATGTTTCTAAGAACTTTACGGATACTATTTGGAATTTTTGTCTGCCCGTCGTGACCTGTGGATTACTAAACAAAACGCACCAGCCAAATGGAGGTTTTTGGATATAAAAATAATCTTTATTGAACAAAACAAACATTTATTGTGTCACTGGGAGTCTCGTTTCAGTTGATTGCTTTTCTGACTTTCGTGACCAATCTACTTTGCTGCTAGCTGTTTGTAATGTTTTGTCTGCTGAGAGAGATGTCCTCACATAATCACATGGTTTGCTTTCACCGTAAATCCTTTTTGATATCTGACACGCCGGGTGGATTAACGACAAGTTAAGCTGTGATTTGGTGTATTGCACTTGTGATTTCATGAAAATTAAATATTTTTTTACATTTAATTTGAATTTAGTGCTCTGCAATTCACCGGATGTTGACGAAAATGATCCCGCTAAAGGGATCGGGGCGCCAAGAGGTTTAATGCAGGGAAACTTAAATCAGTTTTAGCTAATTCCAATCAACATGCTAAATGTGCAACCAGAGGGAAAACAACTCTGGACCACCTTTACTCCACACACAGAGGTGCATACAAAGCTCTCCCTCGCTGGAATCACCAGTGACTAGATCAATAGAAAAGTGGTCAGATGAAGCAGATGCTAATCTACAGGACTGTTTTGCGAGCACAGACTGGAATATTTTACGGGATTCTTCCAATGGCATCGAGGAGTACACCACATTGGCTTCATCAATAAGTGCACCAATGACGTCATCCCAACAGTGACCATTCGTACATACCCCAACCAGAAACCATGGATTACAGGCAGCATCCGCACTGAGCTAAAGGATAGAGCTTCAAGGAGTGGGACCCTAACCCAAAAAGCTTATAAGTAATCCTGCTATGCCCTCCGACGAACCATCAAACAGGCAAAGCGTCAATACAGGACTAAGATCGAGTCGCACTACACCGGCTCTGATGCTTGTTGGATGTGGCAGGGCCTGCAAACCATTACAGACTACAAAGGGAAGCACAGTCGAGAGCTGCCCAGTGACACGAGCCTACCGGACGAACGAAACTACTTCTATGCTCGCTTCGAGGCAAATACCACTGAAATATGCATAAGAGCACCAGCTGTACTGGAAGACTGTGTGATCACGCTCTGCGCAGCCGATGTGAGTAAGACCTTCAGACAGGTCAACATTCACAAGGCCACAGGGCCAGACGGATTACCAGGACATGTACTGCGAGCATGCGCTGACCAACTAGCAAGTGTCTTCACTGACATTTTCAACCTCTCCCTGTCTGAGTCTGTGATACCAACATGTTTTAAGCAGACCACCATAGTGCCTGTGCCCAAGAACACTAAGGTAACCTGCTTAAATGACTACCGACCCGTAGCACTCACGTATGTAGCCATGAAGTGCTTTGAAAGGCTGGTCATGGCTCAGATCAACACCATCATCCTAGAAACCCTGGGCCCACTACATTTTGCATACCGCCCCAACAGATCCACAGATGATGCAGTCCCTATTGCACTCCATACTGCCCTTTCCCACCTGGACAAAAGAAACACCTATGTGAGAATGCTATTCATTGAGTACAGCTTAGCGTTCAACACCATAGTGCCCTCAAAGCTCATCAATAAGCTAAGGAACCTGGGACTAAACACCTCCGTCTGCAACTGGATCCTGGACTTCCTGACGGGCCACACCCAGGTGGTAAGGGTAGATAACAACACATCTGCCACGCTGATCCTCAACACAGGGGCCCCTCAGGGGTGCTTGCCAAGCCCCCTCCTGTACTCCCTGTTCACTCATGACTGCATGGCCAGGCACGACTCCAACGCCATCATTAAATTTGCAGATGACACAGCAGTGATAGGCCTGATCACCGATAACAACGAGATGGAGGTCAGAGACCTGGCCGGGTGGTGCCAGGACAACAACCTCTCCCTCAACGTGATCAAGACTAAGGAGATGATTGTGTGGACTACAGGAAAAAGAGGACCGAGCACGCCCCCATTCTCATCGACAGAGCTGCAGTGGAGCAGGTTGAGAGCTTCAAGTTCCTTGGTGTCCACATCCCCAACAAAGTAACATAGTCCAAGCACACCATGACAGTCGTGAAGCGGGCACGACAAAACCTATTCCCCCTGCCTGAAAAGATTTGGCATGGGTCCTCAGATCCTCAAAAGGTTCTACAGCTGCACCATCGAGAGCATCCTGACTGGTTGCATCACTGCCTGGTATGGCAACTGCTCAGCCTCCGACCGCAAGGCACTACAGAGGGTAATGCAAATGGCCCAGTACATAACTGGGGCCAAGCTTCCTGCCATCCAGGACCTCTATACCAGGCGGTGTCAGAGGAAGGCCCTAGTCATAGTCCAGCCACCCTAGTCATAGACTGTTCTCTCTGCTACCACACGGCAAGCTGTACTGGAGCGCCAAATCTAGGTCCAAGAGGCTTCTAAACAGCTTCTACCCCCAAGCCATAAGACTCCTGAACATCTAGTCAAATGGCTACCCAGACTAGTCACATTGCCACCCACTCCCCTCTCACCATCACTGCCACTCTCTGTTGTCATCTATGCATAGTCACTTTTAATTAACTCTACCTCAACTAACCAGTGCCCTGCACATCGACTCTGTACCGGCACCCCCCTGTATATAGCCTCCACATTGACTCTGTACCGGCACCCCCCTGTATATAGCCTCCACATTGACTCTTTACCGGCACCCCCTGTATATAGCCTCCACATTGACTCTGTACCGGCACCCCCTGTATATAGCCTCCACATTGACTCTGTACCGGCACCCCCCTGTATATAGCCTCCACATTGACTCTGTACCGGCACCCCCCTGTATATAGCCTCCACATTGACTCTGTACCGGCACCCCCCTGTATATAGCCTCCACATTGACTCTGTACCGGCACTCCCCTGTATATAGCCTCCACATTGACTCTGTACCGGCACCCCTGTATATAGCCTCCACATTGACTCTGTACCGGCACCCCCCTGTATATAGCCACCACATTGACTCTGTACCGGCACCCCCCTGTATATAGCCTCCACATTGACTCTGTACCGGCACCCCCTGTATATAGCCTCCACATTGACTCTGTACCGGCACCCCCCTGTATATATTGTTGTTTTTTACTGCTCCTCTTTAATTACTTGTTACTTTTATCTCTAATTCTTACCCGCATTTTTTGAAACTACGCTGTCGGTTAGGGGCTTGTAAGTAAGCATTTCACTGTAAGGTCTACACCTGTTGGATTCGGAGCATGTGACAAATAAAATGTGATTGGAATTTACAATGAGGCTTAGAGAATTTCGCATTTTTAAAGATAATTCACTGCTATTCTATACATTTTGCCATGAGGCTGAGAGAAAATGTTGCAGTTTTACACCTAATTTCCTGTAATTCTAAACATTTTGGCCATGGCTTATGACATGTTCATATGCTATATGGGGAGAAGGGGTTTGGGGCCCCCAGAGCCCGTGGGCCACCCGCCTTGCAGGGGAATGCACACCTGCTTGCTGTTCCCGTCAGACCAGATCGGATCAGTTCAATTAGCAATGCCAGGAATGATGTTCCCCACTCTCCTTTGGCATTTTCCTTCAGCCATCAATCCAACATACAGAGACAGATCAACACACACAGTTTAGGGAAGTACAGTACTTTTTCTTTATTTTCACAAGAAAAATGAGAGAAACAGTTGCATTGATACATTTATACCTTGAGATTAGCTACATCAGAGTACACACAATATACAGGAATGAAGGCCAGAATTACTAAGTCACTGTATCCTCATCCTAAAAAAAAACAAGCAACTATTTGTTTATATCGACTCACACCCCGAGCACTGGGCCAGTCATGTGACTGACAGGAGAGATGACCAGTGGAGCTATGTTTCTTTTACCATCAGGATACCCACAGTGGAAGTATGGATAGAGTTTCTCAGTGAATTTGTAGCCAGTGAAAGAGCAGATGTGAGATCTGGCTGTGGCATCCACATCATAAATGGAGACCCGACCCTCCTCATAATCCACAAACACCCCCACCTTCTGGGGCTTCTTTTTCAGGTAGTAGTGTACTTTGGGGTCATTAGGCACGTAGTCATTATCTGTATCCAGGCCAAAAGTCCAGAGTCCATCCTCAGGGCTCAGTGGTAACCACCCCTGCCTATTGATCGACTCAGTGGCCACTCCTAAATCCCATTCAGTCTTCCCCTTCACCTGTACCTCAAAGTAAGATTTCCCTGAGGAGAACCCTTCCTTCCCCAGGACACTGTATGTATAAGTAAACCTCTTTGGGTTCCTCAAGAAATTCTGTGATTGATCCCCACACCTCACTTGTTTCCCATTCACGGAGAGGGTTAGTTCCGGATGTGCTGTATCAGGGTCCAGAGTCACATTCATTGCATACTGCTGAATCTTCTTTGTCTTAGCTTCACACAATGTCCTCAGCTCATTCTCCATCTCATTATGAAATCGCTTTACCTTACTCATCAGTTTGTCCTCCAGCTGAGATACAGCTCTTTTCATGTACCCCATGCGCAGGTGGCTTTGAACACTGATCTCAGACCAGTTATTGGTCTTTACTGGGAGACACCAGGATGGGGAGCTCTGGAGGAGTTGGAGATGGTCCTCAGTGTGTGAGAGCTGCCCCAGCTCAGAGCTTATCCTCTTCAGCTCAGTGATTTCTTTCTCCAGTTCTTTAATAAGACCTTCACCCCACCTGTCCACAGCTTCTTGCTTCTGCTCAACCACACCAATGAGCTCAGCCTTAAATTTCTCAATGGAGTGAACTAGAGCGGTGAAAACCTGCACTTTGCCAAATATATCCATCTCAGTGTGTCTCTTGCTGAGATCTACTGAGTGTTTGATCTCCTTGACCTTCTGCAGATGCTCCTGAATCATCTGCTTCACTTTTGCTTCTGTCTTCCCAAGCTGAGCCTTCCTTTGGTCACATTCATCTTCCAGAGGTATGCTGTTGTGAGCCTTGTGGTCAGTCTCTGAGCAGAACTGACACACACATGTCTGGTCAGTCCGACAGAACAGCTCGAGGAGTTTGTTGTGTTTCTTACATACCCTGTCTTCAAGGTTCTTTACAGGGTCGATCAGTTGGTGTCTCTTCAGGGCTGGGGCTATCTGATGATGCTCCAGATGAGTGTCACAGTACGAGGTCAGACAAATAAGGCAGGACTTCCGAGCCTTGCGCTTCCTGCCAGTGCAGACATCACAGACCACTTCTCCGGGCTCTGCAGCGGAATCCTCTCTGTCTCTCACTCTCAATCCCTTGAAATGCTCCGCAACTCCTTTGAGTGTTCTGTTGACATCTGGTTCAGGTCTTCTGTGGAATATCTTGTTACACAGGGGACACTGGCACAGATCTGTGCTATCCCAGTATCCTTTGATACAGGCCTTGCAGAAGTTGTGTCCACACGGGATGGAGACTGGGTCAGTAAACACATCCAGACAGATAGCGCACTGGAACTGCTCTTCAGACAGGAGACTGCTGGGCGATACCATATCTGGAACACATAATGAACAGTTATTGGAATGAGTGAGCTTTGATAGCTTTGCTTACTAATCGTACAGTGCCCTTCTGAAAGTATTCATACCTCTTGACTTATTCCACATTTTGTTGTGTTACAGCCTGACTTCAAAATTGATTAAATATATATTTTTTCTCACCCATCTACACACGATACTCAGTAATGACAAAGTGAAAACATGTTTTTAGAAATGTTAGCACATTTATTGAAAATTAAATAGACAATTATCTAATTTACATAGCTATTCATACCCCTGAGTCAATACATGTTAGAATCACCTTTGCAGCGATTACAGCTGTGAGTCTTTCTGGGTTAGTCTCTCAGAGCTTTGCACACCTGGATTGTACAATGTTGGAACATTATTATTTTTATAATTCTTCAAGCTCTGTTAAGTTGGTTGTTGATCATTGCTCTATAGCCATTGTTATGTCTTGCCATAGATTTTCAAGCAGATTTAAGTCAAAACTGTAACTAGGCCACTCAAGAACATTCAATGTCATCTTGGTAAACAACTCCGGTGTATATTTGGCATTGTGTCTTAGGTTATTGTCCTGCTGAAAGGTGAATTTGTCTACCAGTGTCTGTTGGAAAGCAGATTGAACCAGCTTTTCCACTAGGATTTTGCTTGTGCTTAGCTCTATTCCATTATTTTTTTTCCTAAAACACTCCCTAGTCCTTGCCGATGACGCGCATACCCATAACATGATGCAGCCACCACCATGCTTGAAAATATGAAGAGCGGTAGTCAGTGATGTGTTGTGTTGGATTTGCTCCAAAACCTCCCTGGTCTTTGTGGTTGAATCTATGTATGAAATTGTCACGCCTACTCCTGCTCCCTCTCTCCAGCGCTCAACGTTTCCGGTCTACTAACCACTGGTCCTGGCAACCCATATTGCACACACCTGGCAACCATCATTGCAGGAAACTTTATTGACCTGACCCTCACCTCCTCCCTAAAGTTAACATCATACCCGCTCCCCTCTCCTTTTCCTGTCCAAGCACTGAACAGGAGCACCCATTGGGATCCGACACAATTACGCATGTCACAGCACCACTCTCCCTCACCGTGGTCCCCAAGCACCAGGAAAGCCTTCCCTTCCTCATCATCACCACGCCGTACAGAAAGTCATCCACAGCCTCCCGTGGCTACAACTTCCTAACCCGTCATCTCCTGGTCAAAGATGAGAATCACCTCTTGGGGACCAGGATGCCGGAGGACCTGCTTTCCTGTACCCTATGGTTCCACGTCAGCTCTGGAGAGGGGCTCTGGAGAGGGAACCCACTCCTGCCACCTGCCCTAAAGGGCACACAAATCCCTCGCCGCTGGACACCCAGGTATCTCCCGCACCATCCAATCCCTCTCCAATAAATACTGGTGGCCCAGGACGTGGCCCTCTATGTCAACTCATGTTCGGTATGTACTCATCAGCGGCCTTGGTCACATCTGTCCGTAAACCTTGGGGGGGGGGGGGGGGGGGGTACTGTCCCTCCCTCTGGCGCTCAATGTCTCCGGTGTACTAACCACCGGCCCTGGCAACCCACATTGCGCGCACCTGGCAACCATCATTGCGCACACCTGTTCCCCATCGTTAAGCACACCTGGACTTCATCACCACCCTGATTAATCTCCCTTCATACTCAGTCATCAAGCAGTATTGGTTTAGTGACGTTCAGTACGCTGCTCCTGTTTTGTATTTTCTTCATGTTTATTATTATTAAACTCACCTTCTGCACCTGCTTCCTGACTCCCTGCTTATACGTTACAGAAATTCACTGCATGACCGAGGGACCTTACAGATAATTGTATGTGTGGGGTACAGAGATGAGGTAGTTGTTCAAAAATGATGTTAAACGCTATTGTTGCACACAAAGTGAGTCCATGTAACTTATTATACGACTTGTAAAGCACATTGTTACTTCTGAACTTATTTAAGCTTGCCACAACAAAGGGGTTGATTACTTATTGACTCAAGACATTTCAGCTCTTCATTTTGAATTAATTTGTAAAACATTCTAAAAACGTTATTTCACTTTGACATCCATTTCCAATGCTGTCTGTAACACAACAGTTGGATAGAAAATCAAGGGGTGTGAATACTTTCTGAAGTCAGAGTAGTACTAACTGTACATTCATTTAGAATTAGAGTAGTTCAAATTGTATTGGTCACATACACAGCCGATGTTATTGCGAGAGTAAGCGCTTCTAGTTCCAACAGTGCATATCTAACTTGTAATTCCACAACAACTACCCAATACACACAAATCTAAGTAAATGAATGGGATAAGAATATATACATATACAAATATACATGCAAATATATTTTGTATACAAATGAGTTTTTTTTTTGCCTAAAGACGAACAAGTAAAAACAGGTGAGGACACAGAAAGGGCTGTGATGAACTCTTTACTCACCTTCGCTTGTGTGTATGAATGTGTCTGTGTGGACACTGCTCTCTCCACCACTCTGAGTCCTAGTAGTGCAGCTGTGTAGGAAACCTCTGAAGATGAGACAAAATGAGACAAGATGTGTTACATTCCACTTCTATCAACTCTCTGATGCTCCTTACCGTCAGTTGAGTGACAGAATACCTGTCTCTATTTCCTGCTCGGGAAGTTCACCATTCGTAGCTCATATCGACATAACTGTTCTTTATAACCCTTTTGCACCATTCACGATCTGGCTTCACCTTTCGGGTATGAAAACCAGCTTTTAAAAGATGAGGGAAGGCTCACCCTTTTACACCAAGACTGTAATATGGTAAAAATGATTCTAGTGAAACAACTACTTCCCAGTTTCATAGAATTAAAGAGGTTTATGGGTAGAAACAACAGGAAAGAATGACAGAGTATAGAAACACTTATAATTTTGACACGTAATCGATGTGTCAAGGCTGCTTGAGGAGATGAGGTGGGGGAGGATCATTGTTATCATTGTTATCATTGTTATCATGGTCCACACATTCATACACACAAGCGAAGGTGAGTAAAGAGTTCATCACAGGCCTCCTAATTGTCCCTAGAATTTCTAAGCAAACAGCTGGAGGCAGGGCTTTCTCCTATTGAGCTCCATTTTTATGGAACGGTCTGCCTACCCATGTCAGAGACGCAAACTCGGTCTCAACCTTTAAGTCTTTACTGAAGACTCATCTCTTCAGTGGGTCATATGATTGAGTGTAGTCTGGCCCAGGAGTGGGAAGGTGAACGGAAAGGCCCTTGCTGTCTCTGCCTGGCCGGTTCCCCTCTTTCCACTGGGATTCTCTGCCTCTAACCCTATTACAGGGGCTGAGTCACTGGCTTACTAGGGCTCTCTCATGCCGTCCCTGGAGGGGGTGCGTCACCTGAGTGGGTTGATTCACTGATGTGGTCATCCTGTCTGGGTTGGCGCCCCCCCCCCCCCCCCCCCCCAACCCTTTGGGTTGTGCCGTGGCGGAGGTCTTTGTGGGCTATACTCAGCCTTGTCTCAGGATGGTAAGTTGGAGGTTGAAGATATCCCTCTAGTGGTGTGGGGGCTGTGCTTTGGCAAAGTGGGTGGGGTTATATCCTTCCTGTTTGGCCCTGTCCGGGGGTGTCCTCGGATGGGGCCACAGTGTCTCCTGACCCCTCCTGTCTCAGCCTCCAGTATTTATGCTGCAGTAGTTTATGTGTCGGGGGGGCTAGGGTCAGTTTGTTATATCTGGAGTACTTCTCCTGTCCTATTCGGTGTCCTGTGTGAATCTAAGTGTGCATTCTCCAATTCTCTCCTTCTCTCTTTCTTTCTCTCTCTCGGACCTGAGCCCTAGGACCATTCCCCAGGAAAACCTGACATGATGACTCCTTGCTGTCCCCAGCCCACCTGGCCGTGCTGCTGCTCCAGTTTCAACTGACCTGAGCCCTAGGACCATGCCCCAGGACTACCTGACATGATGACTCCTTGCTGTCCCCAGTCCACCTGACCGTGCTGCTGCTCCAGTTTCAACTGTTCTGCCTTATTATTATTCAACCATACTGGTCATTTATGAACATTTGAACATCTTGACCATGTTCTGTTATAATCTCCACCCGGCACAGCCAGAAGAGGACTGGCCACCCCACATAGCCTGGTTCCTCTCTAGGTTTCTTCTTAGGTTTTGGCCTTTCTAGGGAGTTTTTCCTAGCCACCGTGCTTCTACACCTGCATTGCTTGCTGTTTGGGGTTTTAGGCTGGGTTTCTGTACAGCACTTTGAGATATCAGCTGATGTACGAAGGGCTATATAAATAAATGTTATTTTATTTTATTTGATTATGGCAAGGCGTGTCATCAAAAGGCTTCTGGATTAACGAGACATTGGCATCTCTCCAGACCTAAACATGTAACCCATCCAGACTGTCATGTCTGTGTCGGTCTGTCTGCACGTCCCGCCTCCCTTTTACACTGAAGGAATGAATATCCTGATTAATAACGTGAAAGCCAGTTGAGTGCTGAGTGATGGGAAACGCTGAGCAAGGAGGAAGTATCCTGTTTTTGATTTTTTTCCGGCAGTTTACTGGAAAATACTTCCTCTTTGCATTTGCAGCTGTTGTTATGTAAAAATGCGTTTACAGTCAGTTGAGTCTTGCAAGGCTGTACAGGACGCACATAGCTACAATTGTCAGTCAGAATTGTCTGACTAAACCTGCTATGATTACCTCATGAAAGGTGCAAGAACAATGTTTTTTTTTTTCTGCAGTAGGCCTCCCCCCATTGTGGGTATGCTTGAACACTGTCCTCCTAACCTGATTGTAAGGAAGAATACAATCCTCCGGCCGCTCTCAGGAGACTCAGAAATTCTCCTTTGTTTGCTGCTCATGCACAGTTTGACATCACCTCAGACAATACAATCTCCAGTCTCCAGTATCCTTCCCCTCTATACTCTACCATGACCATACAGTCTGATGTAGTTCAGCACAGCGTTGTCAGTTTGCTTTTAAACTGACAGGTGCTCGACCCACAAACGCTTGAGGCATTTTGGCGAGGCTGTCAGGAGTCCTTTATGCAGTCAGAACCACCAAGTTAAAGTGGATTTCCATACAATAGATGGCCGTTTACTGATAACAAATTGAAGCAATATAATGGTCGGTCAAAGGAGACATTTGAATAGAGTTACTCTTGCAGTCCATTGGCATTGCAGTGTATTAATATATGTTTTTCTCAGTGAACAGATGTCAGGATTATATGTTGTCCTTCACACTGTAACGTATTAATCATACCAGTCAGATTGTCGTACTTATGGGGGAAAGTGATCACAATTGGCATGCACATAAAAATTCATCAAGGGAGTTTCGTATATGTATTTAAAAAAAGATGTGTGTGTGTGTGTGTGCGTGCGTGTGCTGGCCCCAGTTCTGTAATTCTCTGTAAAGATCCACTAAAAGCAAGACTAATCCTAACAAATAAAATCAAATACATAAATAACTGCTGCAATGTGTTCTCTGCATCCCTGACTCCTGACTCCTGACTCCTGACTCCTGACTCCTGACTCCTGACTCCTGACTCCTGACTCCTGACTCCTGACTCCTGACTCCCAAACCTCCCTGCTGGCCAGAAAAAGGGCCACAACAATAAGAACGCCATGTACAAGGGCAGAGAACCGTGAAACCACTCTCAATACCGCCACAATGGTTGAATCGACGTTGTTCCTACGTCATTTCAAATGCCGTGGAACCAACATGGAAATAGATGTTGAATTGACTTCTGTGCCCAGTGGGTGTGTTGAACCATCTCACCCTACCTTTCAATCAAAACCCTCCTGTCTAGATGAATCAGTATCTGGCGCATATTTTCTAGAAAACAAGTCATTGGGAAATTGTGTGTTCCCAAATAAAAATGCAGATTTAGATATTACCCTGCTTTGAGTTGAAGGGAGCTATCCTTTCGAATTAGCCGTCCCACACAGTCCTGCATATGTATATTATCTGACAGGTAGGTCGGGAGAGGCTGGGCACAGGCCTGGGAAACTGTGGCCTCCAGACACCCACGTGCTAAGGAATTACATTGGCATGGTCACATGTTGCCCACACACACAACCCTCTGCCGCTTCGGGAACTAACGTCAGTTCTTGTGACTCAGGCTCGCGCAGCATCTATAAAATATGGGTAGTGTGTGTATGCTAATCTATGCTGCTCTGTCTCTTTCGCTCTGGTCGTACTGTGGTGGTCTTAGTCTGGACTTAGTCTGGTCCACTGAACCACGAGCTGAACCACTGTTAGGTTAGCAGGTCACCGTCAAAGTTGGATTTGTGACTTGTCCGATGACTGTTAAGACGTCTACGGTTGCGTTTCTCTGAACACTGCACTATTCTATTGCCTTCGTTCCTCCTCCATTGTTCTTCTCCAATAGCCCAGAGCCTTATCCAATCCCACTGAAAGTCCTGGAGTTGAACCAAAAGACACAGCCAGGAGCCTTGTCTCGTCATCATTACTCTCAACGCGCCACGTGCCAATGGTTTCACTCACATAAAGGGCTTCTTTGCCATGGTCTTGTCTGAATAGACGAGTCCAACCACAGTTTGTGCACCTTGAATGTAGAGGTGTGCCAAGGTTGCGTGTGTGTGTGTGCACGTGCGTGTGTGTGTGTGTGTAGGTGGCACACTGACAGAAGACTTGGTAAGAGGATGCCAGGTGTAGCAGATGTGTCCTCTTACCCAGAAAGCAGCTTGACTAGTCATCCAAGTCCCAGAGCAATGCATGCTAATGAAAGCCTGCTGCTGACTAAATGTTCCCTTACACTCAGTATTCAACACTCAATTGGCTTTCACATGAGGCAGACTTTGTGCCATTGAATAACTTGTCAGGAAGGAATAAAAATCAGAAAGATTGGGATGAAGTACAATTGGATCCCTTCTTGACCCATTTTAAATGTTCCCATAGTTTACAATGCAGCTGTATGGAATTGCACTGTAAATACGTGCATTGGCTTCACAAATTAGATTAAAGTAAATAGGTCAATTAGGTAAATGCATAGGTAAAACATAGGTAAATGCATTCTAAATGACGCAATTGGCAACCAATGATCTAACCCAAAAGAGGTGAGGTAGATGGCAGAATACTGACCATTGATTGTATGTAAGACTCAAGTCACACCACATATTCTCTTATGAAACGTATCGTCTTTGACAACGAAGGTTCACCAACAGCACGCCTTAAACCAAGCGTACAAAGAGATTAAACATCCAAAACGATTTTCTGCACTCCCCACAGGGTTGGCCGACCAGCGCCTGTGTCCTCACAGCGGGGGAAGAGCGTTAACAGGCACCTTGCTGGGTACCAGATAAAACACACTGTCATCTATCTATCTATCTCTCTATCTATCTATCTATCTATCTATCTATCTACCTCACAGCCCCAGAAAATCCCCCCCCCCCTTCCATCTACCTCCACTACCTACTTCCCCTCGCCTACACACAGTATCTGTCTCCCTCCTCCCTCTCACCAACATTACTCTCCACTGTGGCTCCGATCATGGCTTTGTGAGACTTATCTCCATCATGTGGTTAAGGCCTAGGAGGGAAAAATGCCTGGCAGATTGAATTAGACAACTGTTTGCTCTGTTGCGGTCCAGCCCACCGCCATCTCAAAGTTCTTACAGTCCTCTTTATCAGCCCTTTACTTATTCATCAATCACACCTGTCTCTGTGAGCACCTACCACAAATTAAAGTTAAATTAGCCAACTGTGTGCTGTGTCTTGCTGTGTCTCTCCCTACATCCCGTTCAGAGTTATTACCATAGAAACAGAATCATTCTAGTTCCGTGTTTATTACAATCCTCTTCATCAGCCCTTCACTCATTCTCCAATCACACCTGTCACTCCACCTGTCACAACGTGATGAAGAGCTTCAGTATGGCATTTCAGTGATTGGCAAAAAGCCACAGCAGATCCCTGTGACAATGAAGGTCCTATCCCTCATGTCCCTCCATTTGTTCCCCAGGAAAATAGAAGCAATCAGGCCCCATGTGCCAATACACAGGACATAATACACAGATGGAAATCAATCTGAGAGACTACAGTAATAGCTGTACATCCACTTGTGAGCTGGCCCTGGAATTAACTTTCCTAACTTTGCGCTCAGAAGGCATCCTTTGGAAGAAAGTAGAGGTGTCTGTGGAATTTGTAGATCAAATTTGTAAAGAGACAGAGGAGCCGGCTAAAACCTGTGAATGGATTGCATTTCAATTGGTTCAGGGGAACGTGATCTGGGTGTGAACATGGTGGTGTAGAGACATCAGAAGGAGCCAGGGGAAGTGATAACTCAGCTGCCTGCTGTGACACAGGGCTAACTTCATGTATGGGTTTGAGTCCCGGGTTACGTCCCAAATGGCACAGTATTCCCTTTAAACATAGGGCCCTGGTCAAAAGTAGTGCACTACTTTAGGACACAATGGAACACTCCCTGCTGCTTATAGCTGTAATTAATACCTAATCTAAAACCACTAACAAGTCCCTTGTTGTTGTCATCAAGTGCAAGTCTTTGATGGAGGCTTGGAAGCTTGCTGCAATGCATTGTCGTGACGTTGTATTAGTTAATGTGACGACTGTTGCTCATCGAATGATTAAAAGTTTCTAATTGCGTGATTAACTGAATCAAGCAATTATTAACTCATTAACCTGGGGCACCATGGGAAAATACGTTTCTATTTCCCAAATTAACTCAAACAATTTCAGAATATCGATTTTACAACAGCCGCTAATTAATCAGTTACCTCTACAACCTCGTTCTGAACGTCGCATAATCCGGGAATCTGCACGGACCCGGGTCTCACCAATGAGTTCGTACCACACCAATCTTAGTTGAGTATTTATTTACTAGAAAGCTAAAATGATGATAAAAGGTACACATACACAAAAACACATTCTAGGCTATTGATTAGAACTTGGTATAACGGGCCAACACACTATGGCGCGTGTTACCCAAAATGGGGATTTAAAAGAGAGAGAAAAAGAGAAAGTACACGAGATAAATATACATTTGGGTGAATTTTTCAGCTATGCTTATTCTAACCCTTGCCTTGCCCCAAACCGCCGCTCTTACGGGTCAGAATATAATGATGTAATTACGTGGGGAAGGTCTCTGTGGATTCTCCGCGTGGACCGTTCAGGCTGCTCAATGACGCACTTCTCTGGTCGTCCTCACGATGTCAGTGTCCTTTTGGCCTAGGAGTCTGTTCCCTCGCCCTTGTTCTGGAAGGGCTCTTCTGGGGACAGACAGCTCTGTAGCTCAGAGCTCACAGCGTAGGAATGAAACAGTGTAGATACCACGATTCGATGGGAAGTGGAAGCTAGGTGGTTCGACTTGAATTCACCCGCTTAGACACAGCTACTCATCTGTAGCTTGGGTAGAAAAATGTTTATTTGTCTTCAAACTTGTGTTGCATTTTGGGTTTGTTGACTTTTTAGACCTCGGCTGCAGCTTGGGTCACATAGTCTTATCTGTAAATTCTTTACTCACAGGTTTTATACCCCCTTGTCAGAAGTGGGCGTAGCCGCCTTTAGCGCAATTATCTGGGCATACCTAGTTAAGAGGCAAGGTCTAGATTTTACTCAAATCCAATTTTAGACAACTAACTTCACATTTCATCTTTACCAAAACATTCTCTTTGATTTGGACATTTTCCATACAACGTACAATGTATAAACATCAAACATATACTAGGTAAACTGTTGACGTTACAATGTTTTCGTAATAACGTCATCTATTCACCTTTAATAACAAAACAAAAATGACATACATTTTCATATTCCATCTATCGTCATGACCACCATTGTGGCTGACGGAAACCATTGTTCCAAAGTCCCTTTATTTCATGTTTAATGTTCTGAGGCTGGTTCTCCATAGTAACAGGACAAAGGAAATTGTCTGTGGCCTAAGATTTACCAGGGGCGTGAGGGGTCATAAAACCCCCACATCTTCAGACCCCTAGATCTCTCCTCCTCTGTTGGGGTTGAGAGATAATCTGTAGGGTTGTGGTCTCCTGTAACCTGACCTGATCAAGACAGTCATGACAGCATACTTAATCTAGTATGGCTTGTGTGAGCATTTTATACCAGCAGTGTATACAATGCCTGAATGAAGTAAATATATAGGAAAAGGTAACCCCTGTGGATATAATCACTGCAACTTAGTTCTCGGTTAACCAATTACCAATTACCGTGTTATCTCCCTTCTCTAGTGGACTTCATTTCTGCATGCTCCGTCATGAAATAAATAGACAAACCAGTCAGGTATTCTACAAGATGAAATGAATGAATAAATCACCCTTTTCTTTACTGACGGAATGCATCCTCCTTTCGTTCCCGTATCCCCTGAAAGCACCTATTGATCCCTGACGACAGCACTATCAGAAGGATGTATCAGAATGTATCAGAATACATGAACCACTTTTCTTTCCTCTGGCTCTGATAACCCTGGAATGTCTTAGCGAGAAACCCATGGTAACTCAGAAATTCGTCATCACGTTCCCTTCACTCCCCCCCCCCCCCCCCCCTCTGTCTATTTTGTCAGTACTTTTTTGTAATCATTTATGAATATCTGTTTACCTGATTGACATTTTACTGCATTGTTAGGAGCAAGTAACATGAGCGTTTCACAGAACCCGCTATAACATCTGCTAAACTGTGTACGTAACCAATAAACTTTGATTAGATTTGTATATCCCCCTCTGTCTCACTCTCCTTCGAACAGATAGAGGGGGGAACCACATAACTGTGCATCACTCAATACAGGTTTGCATTAAGACTGGATATGAATGATAACAAAGCTTCTACCTCAAAATAATTAACACATGACTAATCAAATCAAATCAAACTGTATTGGTCACATAGACATATTTAGCAGATGTAATTGCGGGTGCTCCTAGCTCCAACAATGCAGTAGTATCTAACAAGTGACTATGTAGTGACTATATGATGATGGGTCCCGCTTTATTTATATATTGGCTTCATAAGCACAACAATAAGCACTACAATCATCTGCAACCATATATCGGGCTCTAGAAAGATTCACTATGTGGCATAACTGTGTGACATAATCATTTATTTGCTCGCATTTATTAATATTTTAAAGAGCATGAAATACGGTTCTAGATGATTTGTGACCCATTTATGCAGTGCTTATGAAGTCTATATAAATGCTTTATGAAGCCTTCATAAGATGCACTTCAAATACAGTGGGACCTGATGATGTACAGTATAGGCCTAATGACTATTAGTCGTTAAGAGGCCGTGGATTAAATCTTAACATTTAAATGTTTTCTTCTGTTTTAGTGAAGCTTAAATAAACAAACAAGTAATTAATAGGTTATCACTGTGTAATTACCATTCTACCATATCATTTCTACGTAAATATCTAAAATATATCTAATTGCTACCCAAGTATTATGGTTTATTGCATGAGCACAGGAGTAAAAGAAAGAGGGAGAGAGAAATAAAGGGAGGGAATGACAGCAGCATATCCATGGTTAATAGGTGGATGTCTTAGGCCCGTTTCTGTCTTTCCCTCTGTAGTGGGCCCTCATGCCCTACCATCCTCATAGTGCCTTACTTTCTGTCTTTCCCTCTGTAGTGGGCCCTCGTGTGCCCTACCTTCCTCGTAGTGCCTTACTTTCTGTCTTTCCCTCTGTAGTGGGCCCTCGTGTGCCCTACCTTCCTCGTAGTGCCTTACTTTCTGTCTTTCCCTCTGTAGTGGGCCCTCGTGTGCCCTACCTTCCTCGTAGTGCCTTACTTTCTGTCTTTCCCTCTGTAGTGGGCCCTTGTGTGCCCTACCTTCCTCATAGTGCCTTACTTTATGTCTTTCCCTCTGTAGTGGGCCCTCGTGCCCTACCTTCCTCATAGTGCCTTACTTTCTGTCTTTCCCTCTGTAGTGGGCCCTCGTGCCCTACCTTCCTCATAGTGCCTTACTTTCTGTCTTTTCCTCTGTAGTGGGCCCTCGTGCCCTACCTTCCTCATAGTGCCTTACTTTCTGTCTTTCCCTCTGTAGTGGGCCCTCGTGCCCTACCTTCCTCATAGTGCCTTACTTTCTGTCTTTCCCTCTGTAGTGGGCCCTCGTGCCCTACCTTCCTCGTAGTGCCTTACTTTCTGTCTTTCCCTCTGTAGTGGGCCCTCGTGTGCCCTACCTTCCTCGTAGTGCCTTACTTTCTGTCTTTCCCTCTGTAGTGGGCCCTTGTGTGCCCTACCTTCCTCATAGTGCCTTACTTTCTGTCTTTCCCTCTGTAGTGGGCCCTCGTGCCCTACCTTCCTCATAGTGCCTTACTTTCTGTCTTTCCCTCTGTAGTGGGCCCTTGTGTGCCCTACCTTCCTCATAGTGCCTTACTTTCTGTCTTTCCCTCTGTAGTGGGCCCTCGTGCCCTACCTTCCTCGTAGTGCCTTACTTTCTGTCTTTCCCTCTGTAGTGGGCCCTCGTGCCCTACCTTCCTCGTAGTGCCTTACTTTCTGTCTTTCCCTCTGTAGTGGGCCCTCGTGCCCTACCTTCCTCGTAGTGCCTTACTTTCTGTCTTTCCCTCTGTAGTGGGCCCTCGTGCCCTACCTTCCTCATAGTGCCTTACTTTCTGTCTTTCCCTCTGTAGTGGGCCCTCGTGCCCTACCTTCCTCATAGTGCCTTACTTTCTGTATTTCCCTCTGTAGTGGGCCCTCGTGCCCTACCTTCCTCATAGTGCCTTACTTTCTGTCTTTCCCTCTGTAGTGGGCCCTTGTGTGCCCTACCTTCCTCGTAGTGCCTTACTTTCTGTATTTCCCTCTGTAGTGGACACTCGTGCCATACCTTCCTCATAGTGCCTTACTTTCTGTCTTTCCCTCTGTAGTGGGCCCTCGTGCCCTACCTTCCTCGTAGTGCCTTACTTTCTGTCTTTCCCTCTGTAGTGGGCCCTTGTGTGCCCTACCTTCCTCGTAGTGCCTTACTTTCTGTCTTTCCCTCTGTAGTGGGCCCTCGTGCCCTACCTTCCTCGTAGTGCCTTACTTTCTGTATTTCCCTCTGTAGTGGGCCCTTGTGTGCCCTACCTTCCTCATAGTGCCTTACTTTCTGTCTTTCCCTCTGTAGTGGGCCCTCGTGCCCTACCTTCCTCATAGTGCCTTACTTTCTGTCTTTCCCTCTGTAGTGGGCCCTTGTGTGCCCTACCTTCCTCGTAGTGCCTTACTTTCTGTATTTCCCTCTGTAGTGGGCCCTCGTGCCCTACCTTCCTCGTAGTGCCTTACTTTCTGTATTTCCCTCTGTAGTGGGCCCTTGTGTGCCCTACCTTCCTCATAGTGCCTTACTTTCTGTATTTCCCTCTGTAGTGGGCCCTCGTGCCCTACCTTCCTCGTAGTGCCTTACTTTCTGTCTTTCCCTCTGTAGTGGGCCCTTGTGTGCCCTACCTTCCTCATAGTGCCTTACTTTCTGTATTTCCCTCTGTAGTGGGCCCTCGTTCCCTACCTTCCTCGTAGTGCCTTACTTTCTGTCTTTCCCTCTGTAGTGGGCCCTCGTGCCCTACCTTCCTCGTAGTGCCTTACTTTCTGTCTTTCCCTCTGTAGTGGGCCCTTGTGTGCCCTACCTTCCTCGTAGTGCCTTACTTTCTGTCTTTCCCTCTGTAGTGGGCCCTTGTGTGCCCTACCTTCCTCGTAGTGCCTTACTTTCTGTCTTTCCCTCTGTAGTGGGCCCTCGTGCCCTACCTTCCTCGTAGTGCCTTACTTTCTGTCTTTCCCTCTGTAGTGGGCCCTTGTGTGCCCTACCTTCCTCGTAGTGCCTTACTTTCTGTCTTTCCCTCTGTAGTGGGCCCTCGTGCCCTACCTTCCTCATAGTGCCTTACTTTCTGTCTTTCCCTCTGTAGTGGGCCCTTGTGTGCCCTACCTTCCTCGTAGTGCCTTACTTTCTGTCTTTCCCTCTGTAGTGGGCCCTCGTGCCCTACCTTCCTCATAGTGCCTTACTTTCTGTCTTTCCCTCTGTAGTGGGCCCTCGTGTGCCCTACCTTCCTCGTAGTGCCTTACTTTCTGTCTTTCCCTCTGTAGTGGGCCCTCGTGCCCTACCTTCCTCATAGTGCCTTACTTTCTGTCTTTCCCTCTGTAGTGGGCCCTCGTGCCCTACCTTCCTCGTAGTGCCTTACTTTCTGTCTTTCCCTCTGTAGTGGGCCCTTGTGTGCCCTACCTTCCTCGTAGTGCCTTACTTTCTGTGTTTCCCTCTGTAGTGGGCCCTCGTGCCCTACCTTCCTCGTAGTGCCTTACTTTCTGTCTTTCCCTCTGTAGTGGGCCCTTGTGTGCCCTACCTTCCTCGTAGTGCCTTACTTTCTGTCTTTCCCTCTGTAGTGGGCCCTCGTGCCCTACCTTCCTCGTAGTGCCTTACTTTCTGTCTTTCCCTCTGTAGTGGGCCCTCGTGCCCTACCTTCCTCATAGTGCCTTACTTTCTGTCTTTCCCTCTGTAGTGGGCCCTCGTGCCCTACCTTCCTCGTAGTGCCTTACTTTCTGTCTTTCCCTCTGTAGTGGGCCCTTGTGTGCCCTACCTTCCTCGTAGTGCCTTACTTTCTGTCTTTCCCTCTGTAGTGGGCCCTCGTGCCCTACCTTCCTCGTAGTGCCTTACTTTCTGTCTTTCCCTCTGTAGTGGGCCTTCGTGCCCTACCTTCCTCGTAGTGCCTTCCTTTCTGTTTCTCTCTCTGTGGAGAGGGCCCTCGTGCCCTACTTGAGGTTCTTACGACTTTGGCCCAATCCAAATTCAACAGGCTCTGATCCAAGGAGCAGGATATTCCACACACACACACACACACCAAGTGGTGTAGTACTACTTAAGTAGTTTTTGTTCGTATCTGTCCTTCACTTTACTATTTCTAATTTTGGACAACTTTTACTTTTACTTCACTACATTCCTGAAGAAAATAATTTACATTTTCCTTGACACTCAAAAGTACACGTTACATTTTGAATGGCTAGCAGGACAAGAAAATGGTCCAATTCATGCACTTATCAAGAGAACATCCCTGGTCATCTACTGCCTCTGATCGGACTCACTAAACACAAATGCTTCTTTTGTAAATTATGTCTGAGTGTTGGAGTTTGCCCTTGGTTATCTGTAAATATATATATTTTTAAATGGTGCCATCTGGTTTGCTTAAAATAGGGAATTTGAAATGATTTATACTTTTACTTTCAATACTTAAGTATATTTAGCAATTACATTTACATTTGATACTTAAGTATATTTAAAACTAAATACTTTTAGAGTTTTACTCAAGCAGTATTTTAGTGGGTGGCTATCACGTTTACTTGAGTACTTTTCTATTTAATGTATCTTTACATTTACTCAAGTATGTCAATTGGGTACTTTATCCACCACTGTACACACCACTGTCAAAGTCCACAGCTTAGTATAGCAAGCCTCTCTATAATTAGACTGGTGAGTGGTGAATTACCATAACACCGCCACATCTCTCATGCGGTAATGACAGAGATGAGCGTGAGATCCATTTGTCCAATTACAGAGAGACTGTTTCATAAGACAGTATTTGTGTGTGTGTGTGTGTATGTGTGAATGTGTGTGTGTTTGTCTGCAATTTCCCCCCCCATCCTCCTTCGATAGTAATTCAATCTATTGTACTACTCCACATGATTACAGTGGCGAAGATGGTCCGTTTGGTCCTTACAGCTGCTGCCAATACAGACAGACGGTGGCTTCCTTGCATTGTCCTGCCCTGCAAGGACAGCCCCTTTCCAATACAACACAAACACAGAATGTCACCTACTTCACGTAAGCACAAGAACGTGAGCATGCGCGGGCACACACACACGCCAAACCTCTGCACGAGAATATAAAGCGTGTCTCTATGACAAAAGCAGGTGTCACTGGGCGACGACAATTGATTTGATGAGTTATAAACAATCCGACTGATTCTCAGCCGCATAGCCAATATTTGCACTATATGTACAAAAGTATGTGGACACCCCTTCAAATGAGTGGATTCGGCTATTTCAGCCACACCTGTTGCCGATGGGTGTATAAAACCGAGCACACAGCCACGCGATCTCCATAGACAAACATTGGCAGTAGAATGGCTTTACTGAAGAGCTCAGTGATGTCTTTCCAACAAGTCAGTTTGTCAAATTTCTGCCCTGCTTGAGCAGCCCCGGTCAACTGTAAGTGCTGTTATTGTGAAGTCGAAACATTCTGGAGCAACAATGGCTCAGCCGCGAAGTGGGCCGCGAGTCCTGAAGCGCGTAGCGCGTAAAAATCGTCTGACCTCGGTTGCAACATTCACTACAGAGTTCCAAACTGCCTCTGGAAGCAACGTCAGCACAAGTGATTCATGAAATGGGTTTCCATGGCCGAGCAGCCGCACACAAGCCTAAGATCTCCATGCGCAATGCCAAGCGTTGGCTGGAGTGCTGTAAAGCTCGCTGCCATTGGACTCTGGAGCAGTGGAAACGCGTTCTCTGGAGTGATGAATCACGCTTCACCATCTGGCAGTCCGACAGACGAATCTGGAGTGGATGGATACAGCCCTTAGACATGGTATATTGGCCATAAACCACAAACCTCCGGGGTGCCTTATTGCTATTATAAAGTGGTTACCAATGTAATTAGAGCAGTAAAAATACATGTTTTGTTATACCCATGGTATACCACGACTGTCTGCCAATCAGCATTCAGGGCTCGAACCATCCAGTTTATTATAACAAATAACCCATACCCGATAGGTCAGGGATGAATTGAGACAAATAGGAGACACCTTCAAAGATAAATCCCATTTAAACTCTCTGCTGAAGACTCAAAGGAAAATGTGGGCTAGAATGGCAGCTTTGTGGAATGATTGAGTTATACAGTGGCTTTTAGATACTGTTGAAGAGTTTCAAACAGAATGTCGGTTGACTTTGAATAGCTCTCTGTCTGTCCTTGACCAGAGGATCTTTTAATTGTGGATTCAGAAATAGCCAATTCCAGCTATATTGTAGCTACATAGTCATTGGAAAGCACCCCATGGCATACATCCAATAAATTGATTAATGGGATTGAGGTCGTGTGTCAGACTTGCAAATGCAGGATTGTTATTCCCCACTGTTTGCTATAGTATGTTTTTTTGTGATATCCAATTGGTAGTTACAGTCTTGTCCCATCGCTGCAACTCCCATACGGACTAAGGAGAGGCGAAGGTCGAGAGTCATGCTTCCTCTGAAACGCAACCCTGCCAAGCCACACTGCTTCTTGACACACTGCTCGCTTAACCCGGAAACCAGCCGCACCAATGTGTCGGTGGAAACACCGTACAACTGGCGACCGTGTCAGCATACCTGTGCTAGGCCCGCCACAGGAGTCACTAGTGCGTGATGGGACAAGGACATCCCGGCCGGCCAAACCCTCCCCTAACCCAGACGACGCTGGGCCAATTGTGCGCCGCCTCATGGGTTTCCCGAGTCGCAGCCGGCTAATACACAGCCCGGGATCGAACCCGTGTCTGTAGTGACGCCTCAAGCACGGCGATGCCGTGCTTTAGCCCGCTGCGCTACTCGGGAGGCCCTTGAATCATGTTTTGTGTAAAAACACAGCCAATTAGACAATTGTCTTTGGGTAAAACTAAAACATTGCACAGACATTCAAACATAATTGCAGTGCAAGAACAACGATATTTTTGACCTGGAAATCTGGAAGGCACAAAAAATTGCCAAAGACTCCCTAGCCACCCTAGTCATAGACTGTTCACTCTGCTACCACACGGCAAGCGGTGCCGGAGCGCCAAGTCGAGGTCCAAAAGGCTTCTTAACAGCTTCTACCCCCAAACCATAAGGCTCCTGAACAGCTAATCAAATGGCTACCCTGACTATTTGCATTGTCCCCACCACACCCCCCATTTTTACACTGCTGCTACTCTCTGTTCATTATCCATGCATAGTCACTTTACCTCTACCTACACGTACATATTACCTCAATGACCTTGTCTAACCGGTGCCCCTGCACATTGTCTCTGTACCGGTACACCCTGTATACAGCCTCACTATTGTTATTTTACTGCAGCTCTTCAGTTTCTATTTTTCTCATTATTTTATATTATTTATTTTTTACTTCAGTTTATTTGAGTAAATACTTATCACTCTTTTTCTTAAAACTGCATTGTTGGTTTAGGGGATTGTCAGCAAGCATTTCACTGTAAGGTCTACCTACACCTGTTGTATTCAGCATTTCACTGTAAGGTCTACCTACACCTGTTGTATTCAGCATTTCACTGTAAGGTCTACCTACACCTGTTGTATTCATCATTTCACTGTAAGGTCTACCTACACCTGTTGTATTCAGCATTTCACTGTAAGGTCTACCTACACCTGTTGTATTCAGCATTTCACTGTAAGGTCTACCTACACCTGTTGTATTCAGCATTTCACTGTAAGGTCTACCTACACCTGTTGTATTCAGCATTTCACTGTAAGGTCTACCTACACCTGTTGTATTCAGCATTTCACTGTAAGGTCTACCTACACCTGTTGTATTCAGCATTTCACTGTAAGGTCTACCTACACCTGTTGTATTCAGCATTTCACTGTAAGGTCTACCTACACCTGTTGTATTCAGCATTTCACTGTAAGGTCTACCTACACCTGTTGTATTCAGCATTTCACTGTAAGGTCTACCTACACCTGTTGTATTCAGCATTTCACTGTAAGGTCTACCTACACCTGTTGTATTCAGCATTTCACTGTAAGGTCTACCTACACCTGTTGTATTCAGCATTTCACTGTAAGGTCTACCTACACCTGTTGTATTCAGCATTTCCCTGTAAGGTCTACCTACACCTGTTGTATTCAGCATTTCACTGTAAGGTCTACCTACACCTGTTGTATTCAGCATTTCACTGTAAGGTCTACCTACACCTGTTGTATTCAGCATTTCACTGTAAGGTCTACCTACACCTGTTGTATTCAGCATTTCACTGTAAGGTCTACCTACACCTGTTGTATTCAGCATTTCACTGTAAGGTCTACCTACACCTGTTGTATTCAGCATTTCACTGTAAGGTCTACCTACACCTGTTGTATTCAGCATTTCACTGTAAGGTCTACCTACACCTGTTGTATTCAGCATTTCACTGTAAGGTCTACCTACACCTGTTGTATTCAGCATTTCACTGTAAGGTCTACCTACACCTGTTGTATTCAGCATTTCACTGTAAGGTCTACCTACACCTGTTGTATTCAGCATTTCACTGTAAGGTCTACCTACACCTGTTGTATTCAGCATTTCACTGTAAGGTCTACCTACACCTGTTGTATTCAGCATTTCACTGTAAGGTCTACCTACACCTGTTGTATTCAGCATTTCACTGTAAGGTCTACCTACACCTGTTGTATTCAGCATTTCACTGCAAGGTCTACCTACACCTGTTGTATTCAGCATTTCACTGTAAGGTCTACCTACACCTGTTGTATTCATCATTTCACTGTAAGGTCTACCTACACCTGCTGTATTCAGCATTTCACTGTAAGGTCTACCTACACCTGTTGTATTCAGCATTTCACTGTAAGGTCTACCTACACCTGTTGTATTCAGCATTTCACTGTAAGGTCTACCTACACCTGTTGTATTCAGCATTTCACTGTAAGGTCTACCTACACCTGTTGTATTCATCATTTCACTGTAAGGTCTACCTACACCTGTTGTATTCAGCATTTCACTGTAAGGTCTACCTACACCTGTTGTATTCAGCATTTCACTGTAAGGTCTACCTACACCTGTTGTATTCATCATTTCACTGTAAGGTCTACCTACACCTGTTGTATTCAGCATTTCACTGTAAGGTCTACCTACACCTGTTGTATTCAGCATTTCACTGTAAGGTCTACCTACACCTGTTTTATTCAGTATTTCACTGTAAGGTCTACCTACGTACACCTGTTGTATTCGGCGCATGTGACAAATAACATTTGATTTGATTTGAAAAGTGTTCACATCACGGTCCTGGTTGTGCTCATAGTGTCCAAGTCAATGTGTGTTTTGATACAGGCTTTGACACAACATTTGGCACTACTGACCCCACTCTCCCTCCTTTATCCTTTCATCTCACCTCTCTCGCCAGTCTCCATGGCGATGCCAGGAGACCCAAGCCAGCTCCTTAAACGGGCAAGTGGATTGGCAGAGTGAAACACAAACCCATCTGGCCAGAGAGAGAGCGCTTGTGTTAACCTGGAGCACAATCCCTTCATTAGCTCAAATTATGATTGAACAGAGAGCAGAGGCAGGGTAAACAGCACTGTTTCTATGTGCAGAGCATAGCTGACCGAGGCATCACTCTGAAAATGGACTAGTGAATAACCCTTGTGCTTCACGTCCTCCTCCCTTACTTGACCTTTGAAAGCAGCATGGTTTTGCAAATGAGTATCATTTATTTGTTCTGTATATTTGCTGCTCGTGCTGTGCCATCACACCATGTTATTACCAGAATTGCATGTAATTGCCTGGTTGTTGTGCTGCAGTGAGAGCAGTGATCTCCATTAGAGGGCTTTTTAGACATGTGGTTAGGGGCAATTTCTACCTCCAGCCAGTTGACGGCTCATTTACATTTGAGTCAGTAGTGGGCGGATACATTTTCATCCATTTTACATACCGGTCCCCCATGGGAATCAAACCCACAACCCATGGCGCTGCAAGCGCCATGCTCTACCAGCTGAGCTTCATGGGACTAACCTTCATTAAGAGGAGGTTACAATGCCAAGGTTGGGCCGAGATACAGAACCTGAGGCACATTGTGCAGTTCATCACCTTCCATCCACATTCATGTTATCGCTGCCTAATGGCGTCTTAATGATGTCTACAGTTTTAGGCAGTTGTAATAGTACTGCTTGTTTGTAATCCCTGCGGGACTAACCTGTGTTTAAGTCAGGGGTGAGTCTGAGGTGAGGTTCATAGTGCGTCTGTCCTGCCCTTCTCTTGTGCCAAAACACTGCACATCTGTCATCAGCCCAAGAGTCAGACAAAAGCCTCTGCCACCACTCTACCGTGCCCATCTACAGTAGCTGCACCTGTTCCCCTTCTACCACCTGTCCTCAATGGCATGCAAGGGAGATTGAGTGTATGGAGTATTGAAACAGGTCCATACCAATCATCCACCCCACCCCTCCTCCAGGGTGAAAGGCCATCAGCATGTGTGGGTTGACCACAGTGGAGGCTGTTGAGGAGAGGACGGCTCATAAAATTGCTAGGAACAGAGCGAATGGAATGGCATCATACTTTTACCCCTTTTTCTCCCTAATTTCGTGGTATCCAATTGGTAGTTACAGTCTTGTCTCATCGCTGCAACTCCCGTATGGACTCGGGAGAGGCAAAGAGGTCGAGAGCCGTGTGTCCTCCGAAACACAACGCAACCAAGCCGCACTGCTTCTTGACACAACACAATGCCCACTTAACCCAGAAGCCAGCCGCACCAATGTGTTGGAGGAAACACCATGCACCTGGGACCGTGTCAGCGCCCAGCCTGCCACAGGAGTCGCTAGAACACGATGAGACAGGGAAATCCCTGCCGGGCCAAACCCTCCCCTAACCCAGACGACGCTGGGCCAATTGTCCACTGCCCCATTGGTCTCCGGGTCGCGACAAATCCTGGTTCTTGAACCCAGAAACTCTAGTGGTACAGCCAGCACTGCGATGCAATGCCTTCGATCACTGCGCCAGTCAGGTGGCTGAAACCACATGTTTTTATTTGTTTCATTTTTGTTTGATGTATTTGATACCATTTCACTAATTCAGCTCCAGCCATTACCATGATTCCATCCTCTCCAAATAAGGTGCCACCAACCTCCTGTGGTTGACACCTGTTGACCTCTGGTTTTAGGGTTAGTAAACATACAACATTAATTATGTTCATGACTCTCACGTAGAAAGAACAAGTCATGAGGGGTGTGGTAGGTAGGTATGAGCTGGTAGTGCATGTGTTCATGTGATCTAAAGCCACCTTCCCCGTGCTCGAAAGCCAACTGTCGCTCAAAAAGTGATGAACAGGTATCTTGCTCTCTTGGCTAAGCAATTGGCTTTGAGTAGTGTGTTGTTGTGCAGAAGGTTGCTGGTTCGATTTCTGCTCGGGGCAGAACGGAATACACCCTGTTACATGTACACATGTACTCGCACACCCCTATCCACCCACCATCACTGTGCATGTTCTAAAGCATCAGTCACATTGGACTGCTGAGCTGAACATCAACTGTCAATAAAACTCAATAGCGAGCACTGCTGAGTTCTCTTTTGAGTATGCCCTCCTATCCGAGGCCTTTCTCTAATTCAATCTGATTCCTTCAAACTATTTTGGGAAAGAGCAGTGGGGTGCTGATTGATTGATTGTGCCTCAAATGTTTTTTGAAGACGGTCATTGTGACCCAATAACCAGAAACCCCCCCCAGTTCTCCTTTAGCTGTCCTTAGCTGTCGCCCAACCTGCAGGCTGAATGTTCCCAATGGCACTGCATGTCCTTATTCGTTCAAATCAACTGGGGCTTGTTGCTTTGAGTCCTTTCAGGACATTGATGGTCCTAAATGGCATCCTATTCCCTATGGGCCCTGGTCAAAAGTAGTGCACTACACAGGGAATAGGGTGCCACTTGAAAAACACCCAATGTATCTATCCATGTCAGGCTTCAACTAATGCAGGATTAAGCAGTCCTTCATTTTCCTGAATGTGTGCCTGCGTTTTAACTTCCAGTACAATGCCCGGTACTGTGCTACAGTTAATGAATAAACAAGCTGAAGCGATAGCTACTCAACCCTTAGTTCTAGTATTATCAACATCCATCTATGATGTCTGTTTGAATCCAGTCTGTGCTCAGCCATCAATATTACACTGCTCAAACAAATAAAGGGAACATTAAAATAACACATCCTAGATCTGAATGAATGAAATATTCTTATTAAATACTTTTTTCTTTACATAGTTGAATGTGCTGACAACAAAATCACACCAAAATTATCAATGGAAATCAAATGTATCAACCCATGGAGGTCTGGATTTGGAGTCACACTCAAAATTAAAGTGGAAAACCACACTACAGGCTGATCCAACTTTGATGTAATGTCCTTAAAACAAGTCAAAACGAGGCTCAGTAGTGTGTGTGGCCTCCACGTGCCTGTATGACCTCCCTACAACGCCTGGACATGCTCCTGATGAGGTGGCAGATGGTCTCCTGAGGGATCTCCTCCCAGACCTGGACTAATGCATCCGCCAACTCCTGGACAGTCTGTGGTGCAATGTGGCATTGGTGGATGGAGCGAGACATGATGTCCCAGATGTGCTCAATTGGATTCAGGTCTGGGGAACGGGCGGCCAGTCCATAGCATCAATGCCTTCCTCTTGCAGGAACTGCTGAAACACTCCAGCCACATGAGGTCTAGCATTGTCTTGAATTAGGAGGAACACAGGGCCAACCAGCATATGGTCTCACAAGGGGTCTGAGGATCTCATCTCGGTACCTAATGGCAGTCAGGCTACCTCTGGCGAGCACATGGAGGAAAGAAATGCCACCCCACACCATGACTGACCCACAGCCAAACCAGTCATGCTGGAGGATGTTGCAGGCAGCAGAACGTTCTCCACGGCGTCTCCAGACTGTCACATGTGCTCAGTGTGAACCTGCTTTCATCTGCGAAGAGTGGCGAATTTGCCAATCTTGGTGTTCTCTGGCAAATGCCAAACATCCTGCACGGTGTTGGGCTGTAAGCACAACCCCCACCTGTGGACGTCGGGCCCTCATACTACCCTCATGGAGTCTGTTTCTGACCGTTTGAGCAGACACATGCACATTTGTGGCCTGCTGGAGGTCATTTTGCAGGGCTCTGGCAGTGCTCCTCCTTGCACAAAGGCGGAAGTAGCGGTCCTGCTGCTGGGTTGTTGCCCTCCTACGGCCTCCTCCACGTCTCCTGATGTACTGTCCTGTCTCCTGGTAGCGCCTCCATGCTCTGGACACTACACTGACAGACACAGCAAACCTTCTTGCCACATCTCGCATTGATGTGCCATCCTGGATGAACTGCACTACCTGAGCCACTTGTGTGGGTTGTAGACTTTCACTAGAGTGAAAGCACCGCCAGCATTCAAAAGTGACCAAAACATCAGCCAGGAAGCATAGGAACTGAGAAGTGGTCTGTGGTCCCAACCTGTAGAACCACTCCTTTATTGGGGGTGTCTTGCTAATTGCCTATAATTTCCACCTGTTGTCTATTCCATTTGCACAACAGCATGTGAAATGTATTGTCAATCAGTGTTGCTTCCTAAGTGGACAGTTTGATTTCACAGAAGTGTGATTGACTTGGAGTTACATTGTGTTGTATAAGTGTTCCCTTTATTTTTTTGAGCAGTGTATTTTATAATAACACCTTTTGGAATAACACATTTATTGATTTTTAAAATGTTACTTTTGCTGTACAATGCTTATGCATACTTATTCTCGGTCAGCACGTGAGATAATAAAAAAACAACAACAGTTGAGACAAAGGCTTGAGAAACAGACCGTCAGCTGTTCTCTCAGCTGTTCACTCTTTCCATGGATCAAACGAGGACTCACGACTGATGTTTGTTATACCGTCTCCCTAAAGCCGTGGATTAATCTCATACCCGAACCAATATTGTCTCATGTCAACTTTTGATATGTGACTTTGAGGAGGGCGATTTGCATTGACACTGCACCCGGTCCGGTACATATTTGGAACAGGAGACAACAACCGAAATGATAAATCAATATTTAGATTGGTTCTCATTGGTCCGGTGGGAATATTTATTTAACCAGATTTGGGTTCTAGGCGCCTTGCTGGCTCGTGCCGTCTCTCTTTCCAAATGCATTGTGCGTTTTTTAGTCTGGGATTGCAGACAGTCGGAAGGCTTAATGTGCCTGTGTTTCCACAAACCCAGTGTCAAAAGGAACAGACGATGTCCGTGTTCTGGGTACATAACAGGTAGTTGCTTCCAATGGGCGCACAGTAGCCTGAGACTGCCAAGCAGATCTGCACAGAAGAACTAATCAGACCACTAAGAGAAGCACGAGATTGAACTTCACTCAACTTTATAGAGTTTTCCCTGTTGGTTAACACTGTCAACGTTTTTCTTTACTTTACTAGCCACAGGAACCTACTTGGACTTGAAACTTGAACTTAAAGCAGGTACACCCTCACTGTTCACAATAAACATGTGCTGGAAGTTGCACAGAATTTTCAAGTTCAAGTTTGCGGTCAACAGACCTGAATTTTTTTTTTGAGGGTTCCAAATTGAACACTCGCTGGAGAGCAGTATACTCAACCAATCAAATGTATTTTATAAAGCCCTTTTTACATTAGCAGTTGTCACAAAGTGCTATACAGATACCCAGTCTAATACTGTCGACTCTATTGTAGTACAGAAATAGACTAGTGACTATCAACACTTGACTAACAATGTAGCGGTATTGTTGGAGAGAGGTAAAGACAAGGATTTTGTTTGGGCGCCAGGCAGATATTAACCCTGCCTAAAGGAAAAGAGTAGGATAGAGAGAGTACCACTACCAGACCCACACACATCAGCAGAAGAGACTGCCTAGAGTGTAGCCTGCCAGATAAGATAAGACACACCATATAAAACACACATCACAGCAAAGGGGTAACCCAACCAATAGGTTATTCCCTCAAATGCTGCACCGACAACGTATGAACACATCATTACCATCTAATGCAGATCATTTCAATTCCAGCCTTGCTGTGTCCCCAGAGTTGCACCTTTTTAGTTACATTGACATTTTAGTAGACACTTATCCAGAGCGATTTACAGAAGCAATTAGGGTTAAGTGCTTTGCTCAGGGGCACATTGACAGATTTTTCACCTAGTCGGCTCAGGGATTCAAACCAGCTACTCTTCGGTTACTGGCCCAACAGCTAGGCTACCTGCCGCCCAGCAATATACCAGTAAGATCACGCCCGATTCTACTACTCAATTAATCTTCATACCTTTGATTAATTGAATCATGTGCGTTGGTGCTGGGCTGGAACACAATTATGCAACCATTGGAGCACTCAGAGTTTGAGAATCTCTCTCTCTCTCTCTCTCTCTCTCTCTCTCCTCTCTCTGTGCTGTGCTGTGCTGTGCTGTGCTGTAGAGCACTCAGGCGGAGACTGGTGTATCAATACAACAATACCGGAAGAATATGCTCTCAAGACAACCTAGAATGTGAGGGTGGGGGAGGAGGGCTGGGTTGCCAGGCGTTACATAAACACAGCAACATAGGTTACTTAACCGCCTCCCCCTTTAACGAGGAGGAAATGGCCGAAGCAGTGGTGCATGGGAAAGGTGTGGGGGTCTTCCCTAATGAGATCCATCTGCAGGCCTATTCTCTGTGTACTCTGTGTATACATTGACCACATGTCCCCATTCAAGCCAGCACCGGCAGGACTATTGACTCATCTGCCCACAAGATGAGGACGGCGGTTGGGTCTTTAATTTGAAGGAGCAGAAAGCCACAGACATACATTACTGTAGATTCTTCATAGTTTGGCCAATTTTTCTTGGAACTAGGAATTGTTGAGGCAAGATGATCTAGAAGTTTTGTAACCATGAGGCTTTCTGTTTATTGGTGCAATCGAGCAGGCCTCAGTCATTGCCATGTGCATTCTGCACAATCACGCAATAAGCTTCTTCATTATTCATATTAAATCACATACCTGTATCAGCGGAGGCTGCTGAGAGGAGAGCGGCTCATGATAATGGCCAGAACGAAGCAATTGGAAGGGAATAAAAAAACCTGTAAACCATGTGTTTCATGTACAGTATGAGACCATTCCCCTGATTATTCTCCAGTCATCACCACGAGCCAGTTCTCCCAAATGAAGGTGCCACCAACTTCCAGTGATCTGTATCGCATGGATCAAAACCTTTTGAGAGACAACAGAAAAGACAGAATCGTTCAGTGCATTAGCAGATGGATGTACACGTGGTATGCTACAGCTGGACTTATAAACAGGGATTTGGATATGATTCTCTCATAGAAGGTTTGAGTATATGACAATTTGGTCTGTATCCAAGGACAACAGATGGAAATCCTTTCATTTAAAAATGCATATTTCCTTGCACAAGATAACGTTTTTTTTTTCCAATCTAAAAACGGATTTGAATGATGTCTTGCTCCCATTTTCATATGTTTATGACCCGGAATTGCAGAGTCATACACACTGGACAGCTGTCAACCCATCCAATATCAACCCAGTAAACTGCAGTGGATTCTGTTCTTCTGTGTTCCAGTGTGTTACTGTGTAAGTAGGTTAGTGTTAGTGTAACTATTAGTGATGTTAGTGGTAGTGTCTGTGTGAACACTGTGTATACTGGTGTTGCCCTACTTGCACTCATGGGAGTGTTAGTGTTGGTGTGCTTGTGTTATTGTGGACACAGTGTTTAGTCTACTTTGTCTGTGTTTTAGTGTGTGGACAGTGTGGACACTACTGGTGTTGGCCTACTGGCATGATGGGCATCCTTCAGCCTGGCATTTAACCTGAATTATGCCATGTGTGCCCAGCTGCTGCAGAAATGAATCATAACACGTTGCAAGGCAGGCACGCTGTGGTGTTGACATGTCAGTCACCGTAGATAAGAAACTCCAATATAATAACACAATCATAGAACTATACTAGAGCTAATGCACTATATTGTCACTAGTCAAACAATTGATTATCGTTATCTCAATTGCGTCAATCTTAAAGGGGCAATGCAGTCAAAACTGGATTTTTCTTGTTTGAAAAATATATATATATTCCCACACTATGAGGTCAAAATAACACTCAGAAATTGTGAAAATGATGATAATGCCCTTTTGTGTAAGAACTGTGAGGTAAACCGTGGGGTGTTGGGTTGAGCGTGCGGAGATGAACACAGAAACAGGGAGGTTCTAGTCAACAAACACAACTTTACTAGGCAATAAAATAAACAGAACAACGAAATCACGTAGGTTTGGCTTGGTCCTTCTTCTCAGCTTCTGCTCTGTATCGGTCTCTCGGTTCTCCCCCTTGGTGTGCCACAGTGCTCCTTTTATGTGGCCTCTCTGGCTGGTTGGCACGTTCCCCTAATTACCTCTAATTAGAGCCATCGGTGTTGGGGTGCCCAGCCCGTGTACTCCCAGCAGAGGGAGTACACCCCGGGGTAGACCTCTCGGGATACCCCCCTCCCCCCTTTGCCCTACAGGATGGAGGCGTGTTCAGGGCTAAGTTTGCATCCCTCCTGGAGAGGGCGTTCGCATTGCCATGCTGGAGCCCCGATCTGTGGATGACAGAGAAAGAGAATAGCTGTAAGGACAGGAATCACCAGGTGACACGTTCATTCGTGTCATTACCTCTTGCCATCCACACAAGGGGGGCATGGTCAGTGATCAGGGTGAACTTCCTCCCGAGGAGGTAATACTTGACAGTGTATCCAGTGCCCACTTCACGTCGAGGCACTCCTTCTCGACAATCGAGTACTTCTTTTCCCTCGGGAGGAGCTTCCTGCTGACATACATGATTGGGTGCTCCTTGCCTTACTGCTCTTGGGACAAGACGGCCCCTACCCCTGTGTCAGACGCGTCTGTCCGGACCAGGAGGTGTTTTGAGAAGTCAGGGTTGACGAGTACCGGGTGCGAACATAGATGGACCTTCAAGGCCTGGAACGCCACTTGTGTGTCCTCCGTCGATCAGTCTGGGGTAGTCGTGCCTTCATTGGGTCTGTGAGGGGAGAAGCTATTGCAAGCTCGTTAGGTACAAATCAACTGTAGTAGCCTGCTAACTCCAGGAACGACTTCACTTGCCTCTTGGTTCGAGGCACCGGCCATTCCCTAATGGCAGTGATTTTTATTCTTGAGGCTTCACATTTCCCGGCCCGATTTGATAGCCCAGGTACTCCTCCATTGGATTCCAAGATGGCGTAGCAGTGCAGACATGTTTTTTTCATCCTCTCGTGTACTTTTGTATTTTTCGTCTTTTTGTATATATTTCAATTTTATTTTCAATCTCTTCTCCATTTTAGTTCAATTATACCTTCCGGTAACCTGCCTCACTCAATGTGATACGGAACCGCTATTATTTTTTATTATAGCAAGAACCACCTAGCCATCAGAAGCTAACCAGCTAATTAGCTACAAGCTATTTAGTCATTGTTAGCCACTGCTAGCGGCCTTTACCTTCTGCACAGCCCTTTTTTTTTGACTGGATAATACTCGCCAGCCTACCAGTAACGGACTGTCTCCCCACTACAACGCCGGATTCCTGCCGTAATCCCTGGACCATTACTCATGATCTTCACAGCTAGCTAGCACCCATCGAGTTACCCAGTACTGAAGCTATCCCTGAGGCTCACCTCCCAGCCTACTCAGTTGTTCACCCGGTCTCCACCCAAACAAGTCTAGAACACACTACTCCACTGGATTCTTGCTGTAAGCTCTGGAAATTGGCACCGGATCACCGCTGATACCGAGTGGCTATAGTGGCTAACGCCCCTACCCCAAAGTTAGCACCAGTTAGCCGTGAGCCAGGTGCATCTCCCGGCTAGAAAACTAAATTACTACAACTACAATACATCTTTTGCCATCTGACTTGGATCCTTTGTCGACACGGCGCCCCGCCGCAACTCCACGACACGACTCCATCCGCTGTGCCTTCAACCGGCCCCAGTCGCGAACTCAGGCTCTGTGTGCAGTTAGCCGACCCTCTCCGCCCTGTCATCGCCATTTTACCTGTTGTTGTTTGTGCTGATTAGCTGTTGTTGTCTCACCCGTGATTACTTTATGCCTCGCTGTATGTCTCTCTCATATGTCAATATGCCTTGTATACTGCTGTTTAGGTTAGTTATCTTTGTTTCAGTTCACAATGGAGCCCCTAGTTCCACTCATCATACCCCTGATACCTCCTTTGTCCCACCTCCTACACATGTGGTGACCTCACCCATTATAACCAGCTTATCCAGAGATAGAACCTCTCTTATCATCACTCAGTGCCTGGACTTACCTCCACTGTACCCGCATTCACCATACCCCTGTCTGCACATTATGCCCTGAATCTATTCTAACACGCACAGAAATCGGCTCCTTTTATTCTTGTCCCCAACGCTCTAGGCGACCAGTTTTGATAGCCTTTAGCTGTACCCTTATCCTACTCCTCCTCTGTTCCTCGGGTGGTGTGGAGGTAAACCCAGGCCCTGCGTGTCCCCAGGCACCCTCATTTGTTGACTTCTGTGATCGAAAAAGCCTTGGTTTCATGCATGTCAACATCAGAAGCCTCTTCCCAATGTTTGTTTTACTCAGTGCTTTAGTACACTCCGCCAACCCTGATGTCCTTGCCGTGTCTGAATCCTGGCTCAGGAAGGCCACCAACAATTCTGAGATTTCCATACCCATCTACAACATTTTCAGTCAAGATAGAACTGACAAAGGGGGAGGAGTTGCAATCTACTGCAGAGATAGCCTGCAAAGTTCTGTCATAGTTTCCAGGTCTATACCCAAACAGTTTGAACTTCTAATTAAAAAAATTAACCTCTCCAGAAATAAGTCTCTCACTGTTGCCGCCTGCTATCGACCCCCCTCTGCTCTCAGCTGTGCCCTGGACACCATTTGTGAATTGATCGCCCCCCATCTAGCTTTAGAGTTCGTTCTGTTAGGTGACCTTAACTGGGATATGCTTAAAACCCGGCAGTCCTACAATCTAAGCTAGATGCCCTCAATCTCACACAAATCATCAAGGAACCCAATCCTAAATGCGTAAACATGGGCACCCTCATATACATTATCCTGACCAACTTGCCCTCCAAATACACCTCTGCTGTTTTCAATCAGGATCTCAGCAATCACTGCCTCATTGCCTGTATCTGCTATGGGTCCGTTGACCACCCCTCATCACTGTCAAACGCTCCCTAAAACACTTCTGCGAGCAGGCCTTTCTAATCGACCTGGCCCGGGTACCCTGGAAGGATATTGACCTCATCCCGTCAGTAGAGGATGGATGCCTGGTCATTCTTTAAAAGTAATTTCCTCACCATCTTAGATAAGCATGCCCTGTTAAAAAAAATGCAAAAATAAGAACAGATATAGCCCTTGGTTCACTCCAGACCTGACTGCCCTTGACCAGCACAAAAACATCCTGTGGCGGACTGCAATAGCATTGAATAGTCCCCGCGATATGCAATTGTTCAGAGAAATCAGGAACCAATACATGCAGTCAGTCAGGAAAGCAAAGGCTAGCTTTTTCAAGCAGAAATTCACATCCTGTAGCTCTAACTCCAAAACGTTTTGGGACTGTAAAGTCCATGGAGAACAAGAGCACCTCCTCCCAGCTACCCACTGCACTGAGGCTAGGTAACACGGTCACCACTGATAAATCCATGATAATCAAAGATTTCAATAAGCATTTTTCAGCGGCTGGCCATGCCTTCCTTCTGACTACTCCAACCCCGGCCAACAGCTCCGCCCCCCCCGCAGCTACTCGCCCAAGCCTCCCCAGCTTCTCCTTCACCCAAATCCAGACAGCAGATGTTCTGAAAGAGCTGCAAAACCTGGACCCGTGCAAATCAGCTGGGCTTGACAATCTATCCGCCGCCATTGTTGCAACTCCTATTACCAGCCTGTTCAACCTCTCTTTCGTATCGTCCGAGCTCCCTAAAGATTGGAAAGCTGCCACGGTCATCCCCCTCTTCAAAGGGGGTGATACCCTAGACCCAAACTGTAACAAACCTATATCCACCCTGCCCTGTCTTTCTAAAGTCTTCGAAAGCCAAGTTAATAAACAAATCACTGACCATTTCGAATCCCACCGTACCTTCTCCGCTGTGCAATCCGGTTTCCGAGCCGGTCACGGGTGCACCTCAGCCACGCTCAAGGTACTAAATGATATCATAACTGCCATCGATAAAAGACAGTACTGTGCAGCCATCTTCATTGACCTGGCCGAGGCTTTCGACTCTGTCAATCACCTTATTCTTATCGGCAGACTCAATAGCCTTGGTTTTTCTAATGACTGCCTTGCCTGGTTCACCAACTACTTTGCAGACAGAGTTCAGTGTGTCAAATCGGAGGGCATGTTGTCCGGACCTCTGGCAGTCTCTATGGGGGTACCACAGGGTTCAATTCTCGGGCCGACTCTTTTCTCTGTATATATCAATGATGTCGCTCTTGCTGCGGGCGATTCCCTGATCCACCTCTACGCAGACGACACCATTCTGTAAACTTCTGGCCCTTCCTTGGACACTGTGCTAATTAGACTCCAAACGAGCTTCAATGCCATACAACACTCCTTCCGTGGCCTCCAACTGCTCTTAAACGCTAGTAAAACCAAATGTTTGCTTTTCAACCATTCGTTGCCCGCTCCCGCCCGACTAGCATCACCACCCTGGACGGTTCCGACCTAGAATATGTGGACAACTATAAATACCTAGGTGTCTGGTTAGACTGTAAACTCTCCTTCCAGACTCATATTAAACATCTCCAATCTAAAATCAAATCTAGATTCGGCTTTCTATTTCGCAACAAAGCCTCCTTCACTCACGCCACCAAACTTACCCTTGTAAAACTGACTATCCTACCGATCCTCGACTTTGGCGATGTCATCTACAAAATAGCTTCCAATACTCTACTCAGCAAACTGGATGCAATCTATCCATTGGGTGTTGATTTGAGGTGACATTCAGGATGTTAAACAGGTTGTGCCAAACATTGTCGACAGTCCCTCTGGGTGGTATTCATTAGGCACCAAACGGAAGGATACAGACAACAGGGAGGGACTACTTGGACATGATCCGATTTAAAAAAATGCTCATTTTGGTTTCCCGTATTTGAATGTTTTCTGTTGCATGTTCTAACTAACTCCTGTTTCTGGCCCTATGGTTCCCCTCTTTCCACTGGGATTCTCTGCCTCTAACCCTATTACAGGGGCTGAGTCACTGGCTTACTGGGGCTCTCTCACACCGTCCCTGGGAGGGGTGCGTCACCTGAGTGGGTTGAGTCACTGATGTGGTCGTCCTGTCCCCCCCCCCCCCCCCCCCTTGGGTTGTGCCGTGGCGGAGATCTTTGTGGGCTATACCCAGCCTTGTCTCAGGATGGTAAGTTGGTGGTTGAAGATATCCCTCTAGTGGTGTGGGGGCTGTGCTTTGGCAAAGTGGGTTTGGCCCTGTCCGGGGGTGTCCTCGGATGGGGCCACAGTGTCTCCTGACCCCTCCTGTCTCAGCCTCCAGTATTTATGCTGCAGTAGTTTATGTGTCGGGGGGCTAGGGTCAGTTTGTTATATCTGGAGTACTTCTCCTGTCCTATTCGGTGTCCTGTGTGAATTTAAGTGTGCTCTCTCTAATTCTCTCTTTCTCACTTTCTTTCTCTCTCTCGGAGGACCTGAGCCCTAGGACCATGCCTCAGGACTACCTGACATGATGACTCCTTGCTGTCCCAGTCCACCTGGCCATGCTGCTGCTCCAGTTTCAACTGTTCTGCCTTATTATTATTGGACCATGCTGGTCATTTATGAACATTTTAACATCTTGGCCATGTTCTGTTATAATCTCCACCCGGCACAGCCAGAAGAGGACTGGCCACCCCACATAGCCTGGTTCCTCTCTAGGTTTCTTCCTAGGTTTTGGCCTTTCTAGGGAGTTTTTCCTAGCCACCGTGCTTCTACACCTGCATTGCTTGCTGTTTGGGGTTTTAGGCTGGGTTTCTGTACAGCACTTTGAGATATCAGCTGATGTACGAAGGGCTATATAAATTACTTTGATTTGGTAAAGGCTAAATGATACTCGGACATTGTCGTGCCTGATGGGTAAAATGAACCACTGTCCCATCGGAAATGAGAATTGGAAAGAGAATTGCATGCGTGTACTGCTCGTGGGGATTCTAGAACAGAGCACGCTTCTCCTCTGGCCTCGCTCTGGATGCGAGGTAGCTCCACTTGTTGTGAGGAGATGTCGCCATCTGTGCCAGGTAAACAAGTCTTATGTTTTGGTCTCGCGTCTTTATCTTCAAAAAGACTTTGCCTCTGCAATCTTGATAGTCCTCGACTATATCAAACGATACGAAGGAGAATGTTGTCAAAAGAGCAGGGTTCAGTACAATTACGCTTTTCGCTTTGATGGAAGATTTTCTTCTCTATTCTTACACTGCAACCTCTGGTGTCAAGCAGAGCTAGAGTCTCAACACTGTTTACATCAAAGTAGCTCGAGCACGACTCCGTTCTGCTATGTTTTCACTTTATTGATTTCCAGAGCAATAGCGTTATATAAGCACAGAATATCTAATTCTCCTTCTGTCTGCATAGAGTACACACAAGTCTATCTATCCCTATGAGATTCACAACAGAAAACATTCCCCATTTCCATTATGCCCTTTCATTGAACTTTGGCTCCTTTTTCTTTGCCCTTTGAAGGCCAAAATAATCTGGTGAGAAACTGTGTTATGATAATTGTAGGCCCATTTATAATAACAAATCAATGCCTCTTCTCCCTTTTATTTACTCCCAAGGCTATTAGTCCCAAAGCCAACTGCCATTTTAGCGTTACCTGTTCGTACACTTACCTGTTCTTTACGTAAATCCCAGGCCTGTGTTGACAGAATGGCCCTCGTCACCATGTTGATATGGCCAGCTGTGGATAGGATAGCTCACCTGACCATCGACCAGCAGGCTGTAATGTAAACCACTCTGAGAGGAGTAAACAGTGGCTGGCTAATTGGCCAGGGAGAGGAACACACGGCCCCTCTCGGTGTGCGTGCACGTGGCAGAGAGGCATCGGAGGGCTTCTGGTCCCCATGGCACCGGGCCTGCATTCCCCACTGTGTTCCCTGGGTTGGATGTGTGTGTGACGGAGAAAAAGTGTGTGTGTGTGTGTTTAGAGACAGAGATCAGAGTTGCTATGGCTAACCACTTCACTTCTGAACTCTTTCACTCCTCCAAATTCTTTCTGCTGGCTTGGGTATGTAGTGTTTTCAAGGGAAGGATCCGGTACATCTTCAAACAAACACTAGTGTGGTGATGTAACAAGACAAGCAAGACATTTCAGATAGTGGGTTATCTAGTGTCAAATCACAGTGGGTGGTTTTTCATGGTAACGTAGGATGACATGCATCCACAGGAGCTCTTTTCAATCAAAGGGGTGCACTCAAGAAAACATTTCTTTAAATTGAATAGGCCCCCCATGGTACTGTGGGGATCAGTGGAGACTGGTGGGAGGATCTATAGGAGGACATGCTCATTGTAATTTTTTATTTATTTATTTTTTAACCAGGCAAGTCAGTTAAGAACAAATTCTTATTTTCAATGACGGCCTGGGAACAGTGGGTTAACTGCCTGGGCAGAATGACAGATTTGTACCTTGTCAGCTCGGGGGTTTGAACTCGCAACATTCCGGTTACTAGTCCAACGCTCTAACCACTAGGCTACCCTGCCGCCCCATGGAATGATGATGGATTGATGGAATGGAATTAATGGAACGGAGTCAAACGTGGTTTCCATACGTTTTATGTGTTTGATAACATTCCATTTATGCCATTCCAATGAGCCTGTCCTCCTATAGCTCCTCCCACCAGCCACCACTGGTGGGGAGCTACTATGTGGGTGTGTGACACGCTGCCTGAAGTTATTCCTCTGCGGTATGTTAGTCTCCATCTCTCCTGAGGCCTTTTCTAATCACTGCTAAGAGATGATATGTTGAATATTCACAAGTGCCCCTTAGAGAATAGGGTGCCATTTGGTAAGCACCCTATATGTACGAGGATTGCAGTCCTGATATAGTGTGTATGGTTGAATTGACTCAGGCAAACCGATACTCACAATCTCTCATAGTTAGTGTGTCACTCTCCCCCTCTTCTGGTGGAAAGGGGAAGTGGTTGAAATGCTGCTCTTACTCTGAACAGAAATTAACCACAAAGAAACATTTTAGTAGTAGTGGACTAAACTCCACTCCATGGTGAAGGAAGTTTATGATGATCTTCACCAACTGTGTGGAGTCGAGATCAGGCTTTGTGGAATCTAGCTCTGACTACATCTATTCGCCCAAGGTAAATTCTTCAAAACATTTAAATGATGAAACTCCCACCGTGTACCAATGTTTTATCTCAGCAGTTGCATGCCTTTCTTAGTTTGCTGAAATCCAAACTTTTTCAATAAACGTTAATCATATACAGCTACTGAATGTTTGCACACAACTCAGTGCAAATGCTCATCCCCATTAAATCTCAACAAGGAACCAGTTGGTGGTGGTATTTGAACATTTATTGAAAAAGTATTGTTTTCAGCAACCAAAGATGACAAATATAGGTACGAGGTTGGCGTTTCATAATGACATGTTTTGAAGTATTGACCTTTGGGCAAATCGATGTAATCGGAGCTGGATTTGACAAAGTCTCGGCTCCACGTCGTTGATGAAGTTCAACAGAAACTTCCTTCACTGTGGAGTTTAGTCAGCAGTGTAAATAATAATTTTTCATGATGACGATTTGTGATGATGACAGTGTCTTTATTTGAATATCTTATAGTTTTATTGCATGTGGAACATGGAATTCGGGTAGCTACCAAATCTATATCGGACAGTTGAGAATGAAAACACAGACAGCTCTTAATATACATTCATAGCATCCGTTACTTAATGGGATTGGATGATGATTAGTGTTATTTTACTGTACATTTTTAAATCCGGTGGACTGTCAAATGTTAACCACATGCAGGAACCTCTGACACCTTTAGCATGCAGTGTTAATGTCTATATGAGAATCACACTGATAGCTGACATGTGAAATCAGTCTAAAGTACATGTTTTCACTCAACTGCTTACCCTGTTCACATTATATGAACCATCCGCCACATAGATATAGAGTTGTGGCCAAACCTACAGACCAGGAGGCGTGTTCATTATGCCGATCCTGTTGCAAATCTTTTCTTGAACAGAAGCAAACAGAACGAAACGGGGACAGAACTACCTGAGTTTCTCCAATAGAAACGTTGGTTGTAGTTGCAAAATGTTCCATTTTTGCAACTGTTTGGACTGAGGATTATAACCGAGTACACATTGCATCTCTCATGAGGAACTATTAGGTTCCTCAGTGACAATAAAGTGTGTGTGTGTGTGTGTGTGTGTTGACAGGACATTGACAGAACTTTCCCAGTACAGCATGACCCTAATATTCCAGTCTTGACAGAGGGCATTTTTAACCTGTCTCACTAAAAGCACAGCCAGACCCCGTCTAGCGTTGACTTGAACTGGACCATTTGAGCAAAGCGGGCAGTCTTGAAAAGCCTCCCAAAAACCTTGTTTAAATGGATGAAGAAGTGTTTTGCCCCAAAGGTTATGAGAAACAATGCACTTAGCCCACGATGGTGAGATGGGTCACTGTGTGTAGATAACCTTTGGACCCCATACTAATGGCGCGTTCAAGGACATTTTCAACATGCTAACCGGATGATCAGGCACTTGTATAAATACAACCCGTTAGCAATCTGACATTTTTTTTGTTTCCTAGTTCCGACTAGCACATGGACGTGGCACAGGGGCCAGAGGAGATATGGGGAGAGGTTCTTATTTAGGGGTATATCCCAAAGCATCTATTTCCCTTCTTACAGTAAACTCATATTTAGTCTGTGTATTTTGATCACTCATACTGAATGTGAAGCTGGCCACAATTGCTGCAGCATAGACTCCAGCAGAGAGCAGCATTTGGCAACAAGAGACAGATTCAACACAGTGGTCCGGTTTGCCCACTGGTAGTCCCTGTATTTCTTTGTCCAGTTGAAGTAATTGATTATAAAATATTTTACATTCTATATCTACTAAACACCTATTGTTTTAGATCCAAGATGCAAACGAGGTCATTTATTGTATGCACACAGCCAGCTCAGCTCAGAAATCACCTGTGCGGTATACTGTGTACAAAACATCAGGAACAGCTTCCTACTATTGAGTGGCACTCCCTTTTTGCCCTCAGAACAGACTCAATTCATCAGGGCATGGACTCAACAAGGTGTCAAAAGCATTCCACCGTCGTGTCAAGTTGGCTGGATGTCCTTTGGGTTGGTGGACCATTCTTGATACACACGGGAAACTTGGGCGTGAAAACCCCCAGCAGCGTTGCATTTCTAGATACAAACCGGTGTGCCTGGCACCTACTACCATACCCTGTTCAAAAGCACCTAAATGTTGTGTCTTGCCCGGTCCCCCTCTGAAGGGCACACATACACCACCCACGTGTCAAAGCTTCAAAACCCTTTAACCCGTCTCCTCCCCTTCATCTACACGGATTGAAGTGGATGTAACAAGGGACATCGATAAGTGTGTACAGCTTTCACCTGTTCAGTCCATGGCATGGAAAGAGCAGATGTTCCTAATGTTTAGTACACCCAGTGTATATTGAACACTTGCTGACTAGGGACACCTAAAACGGCACAATTACCAGACTACTAAAAGTTCCTGTTAATGAGGGGGAACACCTCAATTAGTATAAGATATTAGTATAAGTAGTATAAGATATATTTGTGACAGGCCATCTATTGAGGAATGGAATGGACCAGACAACATGATAAAATAATATATATATATATCTCATGTTGTCTGGTCCATTGGTCCATTCCTCAATATATATACATATGTTATTTAAAGAAAAGCACATTTTTTTGTCCATTAAAATAACATAGAATTGATCAGAAATACAGTGTAGACATACAGTGTAGACATTGTTAATGTTGTAAATTACTATTGTAGCTGGAAACGGCAGATTTTTTATGGAATATCTACATAGGCGTAGAGGCCCATTATCAGCAACCATCACTCCTGTGTTCCAATGGCACGTTGTGTTAGCTAATCCAAGTGTATCATTTTAAAAGGATAATTGATCATTAGAAAACCCTTTTGCAATTATGTTAGCACAGCTGAAAACTGTTGTTCTGATTTAAGAAGCAATAAACTGGCCTTCTTTAGAGTAGTTGAGTATCTGGAGCATCAGCAGTTGTGGGTTCAATTACAGGCTCAAAATGGCCAGAAACAAAGCATTTTCTAATGAAACTCGTCAGTCTATTCGTGTTCTGAGAAATGAAGGCTATTCCATGCGAGAAATTGGCAAGAAACTGAAGATCTCGTACAACGCTGTGTACTACTCCCTTCACAGAACAGCGCAAACTGTCTCTAACCAGAATAGAAAGAGGAATGTGAAGCCCCGGTGCACAACTGAGCAAGAGGACAAGTACATTAGAGTGTCTAGTTTGAGAAACAGACACCTCACAAGTCCTCAACTGGCAGCTTCATTAAATAGTACCCTCAAAACACCAGTCTCTACGTCAACAGTGAAGAAGCGACTCCAGGATGTTGGCCTTCTAGGCAGAGTTGCAAAGAAAAAGCCATATCTCAGACTGGCCAATACAAAGAAAATATGAAGATGGGCAAAATAACAGACACTGGACAAAGGAAGTCTGCCTGAAGGCCAGCATCCCGGAGTCACCTCATCACTGTTGACGTTGAGACTTGTGTTTTGCGGGTCCATGCATCCAAAGCTCTCTCTATGAATTTGAAATGGTTACATTTCTCCAGCCCCATCCATCAGCTTTTTACCCGAAATGGGGGTGAAGTAAGCTTTGTTATTGTTTCTACTGCTGCTTGCCGTTTTTAATGAACAATCACATACACCTGGCACTGGCAGACCAACAAGGGTGCGTTCACAATAGGTTGACAGTTCTACCCGTTTTGCACCAGGTTATCAGCCTCTCTCATCTGGACATCATTTCCTTGTTCTACGCAGCCAAGGAAACTTTTGGACCGTGAAAGGAACCTCACACAATGGCTCTTCCATATTTGTATTAATTGATCCTGGCGCTTCCTGGTCCATTTGCTAATGTTCGTTTTCAGACATCACACGAGGAAGAGAGTACTCAGGAGGACTAAAAAGGTTTTCCACACAGGACCAATGGCCCCTGCCCCGTTGGCATTGGGCTCCTCAACCCTGGCTTCACCATGCTCTGGTACCAAGCTGCTGGTCAGGTAGGCTCCGGTACTGGGGATCCACAGGGAGCAGTTGTAGGCCCCTTCCCCAGAGATGGTCTTTCTATTCAGGGAACTAGTTATTGTAAAAAATGTTCCTTCCTTCACTTGTTTAGTTTTGATTTTAGGGTCCCCAGTCACATTGTTGTGTCCCTGGAACCAGTGCACCTCTCCGTCAGGGTAGACCTCAGTGAAGGTGCAGGTTGGGCCCTCCTCACTGACGCTGGGCTGGGCCTCCCTGTAGCACTCTGAATGGAAACAGAGCAAGTTTTTTTTAAACACCAAGAATATGGCTGAGGTGGAGGATTCTTGAGAAATGGTGCAATGCGCTTCCGTAAGCCCCCTGACACCATTAGTCATACATTTTGCTCAGTGGAGGCACTATAAAGTGCCTTGTACTTCCTGGTGGTTAGGCAATGTCCATTTGCTACCACTGACCTATATGCAATATTGACAAACAGTGCAAAATACCAATTGCAGAGGAGGCTGGTGGGAGGAGCTATAGGAGGACTGGCTCATTGTAATTGCTGGAATGGAATTAATGGAACAGTGACTACTATTCCATTTAACCCATTCCAGCCATTACAATGAGCCAGTCCTCCTATAGCTCCTCCCACCAGCCTCTTGTCAAAGTCTTCGGGAATACATGCTTGACAGATGTCTAGGTTATGACAGTATTACATGAGTAATACTGCGCCTCCCGGGTGGCGCAGTGGTTAAGGGCGCTGTACTGCAGCGCCAGCTGTGCCATCAGATCCCTGGGTTTACGCCCAGGCTCTGTCGTAACCGGCTGCGACCGGGAGGTCCGTGGGGTGACGCACAATTGGCCTAGCGTCGTCCGGGTTAGGGAGGGATTGGTCGGTAGGGATCTCCTTGTCTCATCGCGCACCAGCGACTCCTGTGGCGGGCCGGGCGCAGTGCGCGCTAGCCAAGGTGGCCAGGTGCACGGTGTAGCCTCCGACACATTGGTGCGGCTGGCTTCCGGGTTGGATGCGCGCTGTGTTAAGAAGCTGGTTGGGTTGTGTATCGGAGGACGCATGACATTCAGCCTTCGTCTCTCCCGAGCCCGTAGCAATGAGACAAGATAGTAGCTACTACAACAATTGGATACCGTGAAATTGGGGAGAAAAAGGGGTAAAAATTTAAATTAAATAAATAAATAAAGAGAATAAAGGGACACTCGCCTTGCAGCTTCACCGTTGTGGTGACCTCCTTTACTCCTTGATTGGAGCGCAGCTTGCACAAGTAATTTCCCTGCTCCAGTGGCTGTACCTGCAGCAGAGTCAGGGTCAGCTGTGTCTGTGGGGTATAACTACACTCCATGGCACTAGGTGTGTTCCCTGGGTGGGTCCCCATCACTCCAGTCGCGTTAACATCACACAGGCACTTCCCGTCCTGCCCGACCCAGGCCAGATGATTGATTGACAGCCCCTCCTGGAAAGTGGAGATTCTGCATTGGAGGCTAACACTCTGGTGACATGGCACAATCAGAGAGCCATCAGTGCTTAGCTTCACCAGCTCTGTGGATTAAGGAGATATTGGAGTTAGTTTCTTCACTAAGCTCTCTTGGAATGGCTGTGCTCTACTAATGCTTGTTCCTGACTTAAACCATTCCATTTGATGTTATGAAGTGTTTCAACTTGATTTGCTTACCTGTCGTGAGCGTGACAGCAACACAGAGCCAAAGTATCACAGTTTGCTGGGTGAATAGGTTCATCTTGTGTCTCCTGACTTAATCTCCTATAGAGAGACATAAGTTACACATTGGTCATGTTAAACTAGTACAGTATGTCCCTCGCACTCAGTCTACCGGATATTCACCTTCACCTGTTGCAAACACAGTGCACTCATGCAACTGATGGATCCTTAGAAGAAAAGTACATATCTGATGCAACACTACATCACTCTCCCACATCGTCAAATAGTCCTTACACAGCCTGGAGGTGTGTTTTGGGTCATTGTCCTGTTGAAAAACAAATGATAGTCCCTCTAAGCGCAAACCTGATGGGATGGCATATTGCTGCAGAATGCCGTGGTAGCCATGCTGGTTAAGTGTGCCTTGAATTATAAATAAATCACTGACAGTGTTACCAGAAAAGCACCCCCACACCATCACACCTCCTCCTCCATGCTTCCCGGTGGGTACCACACATGCAGAGATCATTCGTTCACCTACTCTGCGTCTCACAAAGACATGGCAAATGGAACCAAAAATATAAAATTTGGACTCATCATACCAAAGAACAGATTTCCACCAGTCTAATGTCCGTTAATCGTGTTTCTTGGCTCAAGCAAGTCTCTTCTTCTGCTTGGTGTACTTTAGTAGTGTTTTTTGTTGTTGCAGCAATTCGACCATTAAGGCCTGATTCATGCAGTCTCCTCTAAACAGTTGATATTGAGATGGGTCTTACTTGAACTCCGTGAAGCATTTATTTGTGCTGCAATCTGAGACTGGTAACTCTAGTGAACTTATCTTCTGCAGCATAGGTAACTCTGGGTCTTCCTTTCCTCTGGCGGTCCTCAGGACAGCTAGTTTCACCATAGTGCTTGATGGTTTTTGTGACTGCACTTGAGGAAGCTTTCAAAGTTATTGAAATGTTTTGTATTGACTGACCTTCATGTCTTAAAGTAATTGACTGTCATTTCCCTTTGCTTATTTGAGCTGTTCTTGCCATAATATGGACTTGATCTTTTACCAAATAGGGCTATCTTCTGTTTAGCACCCCTACCTTGTCACAATAAAAAATGATTGGCTCAAACGCATTAAGAAGGAAATAAATTCCACAAATTAACTTTTAAGAAGGCACACCTGTTAATTCAAATGCATTCCAGGTGACAACCTCATGAAGATGGTTGAGAGAATGCCAAGAGTGTGCAAAGCTGTCATCGAGGCAAAGGGTGGCTATTTGAAGAATCTCAAATATAAAATATATTTAGATTTATTTAACACTTTATTGGTTACTACATGATTCCATTTGTATTATTTCATAGTTTTGATGTATTCACTGTTATTCTTGTCACGCTCGCTATCCTCAAACTCCCTGTCATAAATCGACCAAGGCGCAGCCGTGCATGTAGTTCCACATCAGTTAATGAAAGTGAAACCGAAACAATCCAAAAAAAACAACAACAGGTAAACAGCAAAGACCGTGACGCAACCGAGGTGCACACACGGAAAAATAATTACCCACAACACACAGTTGGGAAAAGGCTAACTAAGTATGGTTCTCAATCAGAGACAATGATAGACAGCTGCCTCTGATTGAGAACCACACCCAGCCAAACACATAGAAATAGAAAATCATAGAACATAGACTGCCCACCCAAATCACACCCTGACCAAACCAAAATAGAGACATAAAACGCTCTCTACGGTCAGGGCGTGACAATTCTACAACGTAGAAAATTGTAAAATAAAGAAAAACCTTTGAATGAGTAGGTGTGTCCAAACTTTTGACTGGTACTGTACATTACATATGTGGTGTTTGGGTCGACTGGACCCGGGGGTAATACACGTGTGGAAAAGTGTGTGTGTAGGTGAAAACTTTTTTCTTTTTTTTAAATGGAACAAAAAGGTTTGCTATGTGCCTTCACTCTGTCTTCCTCTTCAGCATAGCATCAATACCCTGTCTGTCTCTTTGCCTGTCTGCCTGTCTCCCGCTTTTCTCGCACTCTTTACCCTTTGCAGTGTGTGAAACTACACACCATCTAGTAGGAATCTGTAGAATGTTATTACATTCAGGAGAAGGATGGTGGTGCCCCATCCACCCGACCCACAGAACCCAACAACTCCAATAACAGAAGTAAGTGTGAGTGATGTTGTTGCATGTGTGTGTGTCTGACTCTCCTACCTTGGCCTGCTGTAACTGTATGTTAGTGATATGTTAAGTAAAATTCCTGAACTAAATGTTTTAATCATTCTATATGGCAGCCGGTGGCAACAAGAAGAAGAGCTGGGATGTGTGTGGACCCAAGAAGGACAGGAAGACAGTACACATCAAGAGCAAGAAATACATTTGCAACACACACACAGTAAAACTCTGTCTCTCATGTGGTGTGTAGACCGGCCTTAATTTGGTTCAATTGGGCTCATTTCCATAAAATTCTGTATGTAGAATTAGTCTTTCCAATTTGTTCAGTTCAACCACACATAAACCGTAATGAAAACCTTGTTTCATTTATATTTGTTCAAGATAAACATGATTTATTCCACCCGTGTCTCGATTATAATAGATTTTTGTTGACAAAAATCAAATTTTATTTTAAAAACGAATAGCGGTTTTATTGATAAATGTGATGTCACCATGGAAAGGCCAAAACTCCATCCCACCCCGTAGTTTTGACAAGTTGGCTGGATGTCCTTTGGGTGGTAGACTGGGAAACTGTTGAGCGTGAAAAACCCAGCAGCGTTGCTGTTCTTAACACAAACCGGTGTGCTTGGCACCTACTACCATACCCTGTTCAAAGGCGCTTTGTCTTGCCCATTCACACTCTTAATGGCACACATACACAATCCATGTCTAAATTTTCTCAAGGCTTAAAAATCCTTATTTAACCTGTCTCCTCCCCTTCATCTACACTGATTGAAGTGGATTTAACAAGTAACATCAATATCGGATCATAGCTTTCACCTGGATTCACCTGGTCAACTTGTCATGGAAAGAGTGTTTTGTACACAGAAAAATCACTTTTGACTGCACTAGGCCTTTAAAAGTACAGCTAGATAAGTTATATTGCGATAGGTCTGACGGATACAGAAGCAAACTTGACTCACCCCAATGTGAAGTAGTGCTTGTCCCTTGCTTCTTTGAGTAACTGTTTCTGAGTCCTTCTGAGCTACTTCTCAAATAAATCCTCCCATTTCCTTGTAGGTTCCTTTAGCAAGGTAAGGAGGCTTTGTGGGGCTGCTGTACTTATCTCTGAGAAGGGTATGTCTCATAACTACCACTTGCTGCTGTTCTGAAAGAGAGTGAGAGAAAGTGTGTGTGACAGAGAGAGTGATGGGTTAATGATAAGTCAAGGGAAAATGTCATATAATAGGAGATGTTGCTCTGATTGGGTGCCAACATCAAAGGGTGAGAGTGTTGTTGCAGAAATCACTCCCACTCACGTCATTGGCTCATTCATAATAAGGAAGTGCTTTCACTTGATAGGTTTCAGCGTTAACTTTTTCAACGTCATCGCTTAGACATGGTCAAATGGATAGAATGTGTCTTTACATTTGGTACTATAAGTTTATGACAGTGTTTTGACTGACATCTTAATCTCACAGACAGCATATTCAAGTAACTCATCAATGTATTCATGTTGTAGAACAAGGGTGAAAACACAGATGTTCTGCAAATGATCCTGCAGTAACAGGATCTCAGAGAGTGTGTTATAAAGTTTTGCGAAGGTTTGCGAAGTTCAAAAACATTTGAACCCTTTTTTGCTCGAGTCATCTATCATCATCACACAGTCAGACAGATAAGACTTCATTAGTGAGTGTTCATGCCACTTTGTTTCCTGAGTTGAAAAAAAAAAAAACGATCACCCTCTGCGCTAGCGTGACACACACCTACACTCATCACTCCGAAGTGCCCTTTAGATGGTCAGTTTACAAAACGCCCATGGACAAAGTAAATCACTAACCACTGTACCTGACAAGCCTTTCTCCTGCGCCGAGCTTGTATGTAAGCTGTGACAGTTCTACTCTGAGGGAACAGGTCAGGTCCCCCAAACTGTCCCTTGAGTGTTGTGGGTGTGAGGCAACTCAATATGCATGTAGAATTCTGACTATACCTTGACCCCTCAGTGGTGGATGACGTCTAGTGGAACACCCCAGGGTGGGAGACAACAGCAAAGAGAGAGGAGCCTGGCAGGGTTTCACTGATGGCTGACCCACAGGGCTGACCTCTCTGTTGGACCTATGTGGTCTGCTGTGTGGAAGTGGTGTGTGCGTGCAAGTGTGTGTGTGTGTGTGTGCTGCAGTTCTTCTGTCTGTGTATGTACTGCATATGGTGTACTCTCGTCTGTGTGTGTGTGTGTGTGCGTGTGCGTGTGTGTTCAGGCTGACTGTCTCAGCTCTAGGGCATCAGTTCTCCTCCCACATCAGCACTGCAGTAGCTGCCAACAACAAAGATATAGGAGACGCTGCAGGCTCCAGTAACATGAAGGCTACATCTCCACTAAAACAATACACCGCTATAGAACAGAGAGCCTCTGCCTGCTTCATCACCAGCCCACTACCAGTGCTTACGTTTGAGATTGAACATGGTGGTAGCGTGAGACGAAGAGATTTTCTACCGTGTTCTGACCTTTTGTGCTGTACCCCACACTAGGCCGTGTTGATATAGCAACGTGCTGCTTGGATGCCTCTCCTCTGATAGGTGTGTATATTCCTCAGTGCATCTGCATTTTAATGCTCAATTGTTTGGTCTGCCACCAGCACAGCAACCTTATGTGATGGGAAACAAGCCATGTGCTAAGAGCAACTTTGAATAAAACATGAAGTCTAATAATAACTGTGTTGTCGCCACCGACAACAGGAAATCTTTGCCAACAATGCCACGCTGCATTTCACACTTTCAGCCAACCGTCTCCCTGCAAATGACAGAATGCGGTGACTCTTTCTATCTCTGTCTCTCTCGCCCTGGCACGACACACTGCGTTACAGTTTATTTTCACAGCTTGTCGACACTCATCCAATACTTAATTGCTGTTGGGCCAGATTATCCCAAAATGCTTTTGAGTTTTTGTCCCCGTAATGGTGTCTAAAATGATCCGGCTCTAATGCGAGTGACTCATGCGACTTTGCCGAGGTAGTTCGTAAAGTCGTTAAGTTAACATTTTCAAAAGTTGACACTAATTCCACACTGGGAGAGAGGCTGTGGCATGACTTTCTGCACTCTGGGCAGTTGTCATGGTTATTAGTCAGGTGGATTTACGATCGCATTTCCGTGGTAATCCTAGACCAGAGGTGACAGCGGCCTATCGGTACCAAGCACATACTTTATGCCCTTCCGCCTCATCCTTCTCCCCTTTTGGCATTTTGGAGATATCCTTGCCTGGCTGTTTTAAGCTTGTACTAGGTCAGCTTACTGTATGAATCACACTTCTCCCATATATCATGAGCCAGAGTCCTAAGGGACAAAGTCAAAAGTACAATCCAAAGTACCAATTGTTATTCAACTCCTTAGGCCCTGACTATTATGACTAAAGCCAAAGCTATACAAATCTTCTGCAAAGTTCAGCTAACTTGGTTTGATATGTAGAATTCTGATGGGCACCAAGTTGGCACCAATAGTTTGGAGAACAGTTTTCCAAACTCTACAGTTTTGTGCTTAAACCAGACCAGCTCAGCTCCTCTGAGCAGTGGCAGGTCAATGAATGATCTTTTGGTCATACTCTCTGGCTGAATTTCTTAAGTGGTCTTCTAATGTCTGTCCCTTTTCTCTCTCTCCCTCTCTCTCTCTCTCTCTCTCTCTTAGGACTGGACAAAGCAAGAATAAAAGGGGATGGTTAGCTTACACAGACAGAGCTGTTACATGGGACCTGCAGAGCTGCCAGACCTCTTTACTCGGTCTGCCTCTGAGAAGTTGAAAGGAGAAGGAGCTTTTAGGCCTAGTCCATTAACTAAAGGGCAAGCGAGTAACTGTTCTCCCTCTCCATTCCATCCCCATCTCTCCATGGAGCTTTTCTCAGTGCTTTGTCCACTTCAGGGGCACAGGGGCATCTTCGAAATGAGATGGAATGTTGACCAACTCCCACCACATTCCCTACCCACTCAAGCCTGGAAGGCTACAAGAAAAGAAATGGGTATTTTTTTTATGTTTCATGGAGAAGTGATGGAGTGAGTGGTAAGCCAAGAAAGAGTTGGTTGTACCTATCACCATTTCTCATTTATATGTGTTGTATGCCCCTTTCTAAAGGTAGTTCCTCAGCAGGTTACTGTACTCAGGGGTGTTTTTTGACCTTTTCATCACGAAATAGTTGATTTCAAACATCTAAGAACTCAAACAATAGTGTGAAAACAACTCTTCAAAGAGGAACGCTAATTTAAAGGAAATGGGTTGTACTATATTTCAATGAAAGAATATGAGAACATTTGGGACTTTCCCCTTTTTCCCATGAATAGGCCGTTTATTCTATGGCTTGCAGCAGCTCGTCAGAACATTTCTGTTGCATGTGTCAAGGTTTGGCACAGCCTTATAAACTTTGACCCAAGGAATTAATTCTCATTTTTTAATTTCATGCATTGTTTCAACTTCTACATACCAGTCACAGCAAGGTTGGACTCTCCTGTGCATCTAATATTTAGCTACACCACAACATCTAACATCGAAATGTAGCATTGTTATCATGTGTGAGTCATCACGTGTGAGGCATTACGAATGAGGACTATTGGGAACTTTTCTCCTGCCTGTATCCATCAAAAGGCCAATGAAAAGCCATTTGACATCCCATCAGACCTTATCTCTTCCACTTCAACTCCCTCATGCGACCACAATAACCCAATGACAGACAATGTTATATCTGTTGGATGGGAGTCATTGACACATGGTGGAAGAATGGGCATGCTGGGCCGACTGTTACACAAAGTAACACAGAGGAACTGACATTCATAGATGGCCACATGGCTTTAATTTTCTCTCATAGAAGATGCATCTCAATACTCTAAAGCAGCTGCTTTCCACATTTCCTTTCCCTCATCCACTCCACTGGTGAAAGATTCCACACAAAAAAATACCCACCATGTTACTCTTGCCTGCGCTGTATTTTCATCCTAGTGCAGATAAATGGGAGAGGAAGCCACTTTACACTATTGAGATATACCCAAAGTTCTGTACAGGCTCCTTTACTCACAGTAAGCAACAGCAGCACTCAGTGCCACTAAAAGGAGCTGCATGGTCAATCCGATGTCTGCATTCCTACTTCTTGCACTTCGCGGAGCAGCGCAGAGCTATTGTGAAGGAAGTAGTCAAGGAAATAAGTTTGTGTTCATACAGGAACTCCTGCCCCCACGTACCGTCAACCAATCATGTCAATGTGGAACTATACAGAGCCCTCCGCATTGTTACAAAATTTGAGAGGTGCACGACAATGACGTATAGTTTGATTTGACCTCTGCCCCCTCTCATTGACACCATGGAAATTCAAGGGTGACCGGGGTACTGCAAGCATTGTTTGCAGAAAATAGGATCTCCCATTATAGTGAATAGACAAATGCCGATCTTCATGATAAATCTTTGTCTTTGATTTTGTATTTTATTTACACAATCATGGCAACAATAACTGCTTCTAATACACCAGATGTATGTCCTTGAACCAATTATTTTTTAAATCACACACAGAAGAAGTTCTAAGAATAATTTTGTAACTAATGGGAGTTACTCAATGAGGGGGCAGCACTGAGCTAGCCTGAAATGTCACTTCCTGGAGTAACTCAAACGGCGCAGGTTATGTCTCCATGAGATGCCATCTTAATAAAGGGGAACTGCCTCCTAGAACCAACTCCGCTGGTTATAAACGGCCCGTGTGGCATCGATATGAGTCAGAAACATGAATTATAGTGTCAAAATTGACTACAAAATGTAAATAAGACCAGTAAAGTCAGTCTCGTCCAAAAACGAGATTTGGATGTGAGTGCGTCATGACGAGTATGGGTTGGGTATGGATTACTTACATAAAGAAGCTAAGTCAATGGCTACAGAGGGACTTATCTTTAAAAGGAGTCCTAATAACCAAGGCTGAAGGTATCTCTAGACTAACATATGGTGCTCTATCTTTATATCTTGACGGTAAAATAAGCAAGGAGATAGACCAGATGCTTTTCAACTTTCTTTGGAGAAACCGTACCCGTTACATTAGGAAAACTGTTGGAAATGAACACTTATGAGAATGGCGGACTGAATTTTCTGGACTTATTACTTTACTTTAAATAATACTTTGAAGATCAATTGGATAAAACAATTCCTAAGAAGACCCACTTCTATCTGGAATTGTATTCCTCATCATGTCTTCTCTGTCTTCTCTACTTCTGGTGGCCTTAACTTCATGTTGTTTGGCAATTATAATATTGACAAAGTTCCAGTGAAACTCTCTGCTTTTCATCTGCAGGTTCTCTTGTCATGGTCCTTCATTTATAAACACAATTTTTCTCCACACAGATATTATATATGGAATAAATCGGGATATATTGTATAAAAATACCTCTTTGTTTTTAGAATATTGGTTCCGAAATAATATCCTATTGGTGAGCCAACTGGTAAATGCAGAGGGTCTTTTACCCAGTTAAAGAATTCTTATCACTTTACAAGGTCCCTGTAACACCTACAGATTATGCAATTGTTTTAGATGCCATTCCCTCAGGTGTTGCTATGTTATTCAGGAACGTGTCAAGACCTGACCCTCAGAGCCTACCTTCTATTGACCCTGTTGACTCATCAGTAGGAAAGATTTGTTTCTCTTTTGGTCCATTCAACAACAGAGCGATACGAACCTTGTTTCAGCAGGATGTTGTATCTATCTATACCTTATGTCGTGCCTTATTGGAATGGATTTATTGATAATATCTGTTGGAAAAAAGTTTGGATGTTGCCACACACATACCTACTTGTTAACAAAATTATGGAAGTTTCCTTTAAAATTATTCATAAATATTATCCTGCCAACCACTATATGAAGAAGTTTAAGGAAAACATCAACTCAAATTGCTCCTTTTGTAATGACCACCCAGAAACAGTGTTGCATCTTTTTTGGCATTGTATGCATGTAAGAAAACTGTGGCAAGACATCAGTAGGTTTATAATTGAACACATTTATGAAGATTTGACACTATTGTGGAGAGATGTACTGTTTGGATTCTTTACATACAATAGAAATAAGCTGAAACATTTTTATGTAATTAATTTCATTATTATTTTGGCCAAATTTCATATACACAAATGTAAATTTACAAACAGAAAACCACATTTTCATACCCTACAAAAAGAAATTGAACTGTTTTTTAAGACGGTTAAATGCTCTAACAAAAAAGCTGTTAGAATTGTAAGTATATGCATGTCCCTTAAGGTCCTTGTGTAATTGTAATGTGATATTGTACCCCCTAGCTCGATTGTCCATTGTTTGTAATCTATGTATGCTTGTGTTCCCTCATGTGCTTTATGTATTGATTTGTTGTTAATAAAAAATACAAATAACTTACATATACTTGCCCACTTTTGCTAATGATGTCCAATTTGCAAAAAGACAACAAGGTGGGATCCGCCCCCAGCTGCTATGTGTTGTGGACATGTTGTCAAGTCTGCAACGCATGGACACTTGCTCAGCATAGTGAAAATTGGCTTCCATAAAGTTGGTGCAAACTTCTAATACATTCAACAATGTTGCGCAAGATGGCAAAGAATGTATTACATACAACAAACGTACGACACGACAGCTGTGACTGGTGTGTGGTGAGTAACTAGCTAGATAGCCATGATACTGGGATCTAGCTAAATAAATAGCCTCTCCCTAGGGGTGGGTATATGGAACGTTCCAACAACTTTGTAAAGTACAAGGTTGCCAACAAACAACGCATACAAAGTAGCACAATCAATTCATCTTGCTTACTGCCAAATAGGCATACCCTCACCACGTAGCTTATTCTTAATGTTTGTCCATAGGCTACCAGAGTGAGGACAGACATTTTTTGGAGTAAACGTGGTGAGTGAAAAACTTAATGAAAGCCAACTCCCTACCTGGCATCTTATTCGACAGCTATACAGCTTTGTACACGTTATTTGTTGGCAACCTTTTTTGGAACAGATTCCTGTTGGAACGTTAAACAAATTATACCCACCCTCTCCCTAATGTGTAATATTATGTATTGTCATAGAGAGGAAGATTTGCATAGGTGCAACACCTGACGATAAGGTTTGATAGGATGTAACGTTAACCAGCTTGCTATCAATAATGTTTCAACTCAAACTAGCTAGCTAAGAAGATCCCTGCTAGCTAACGTTATCTAGCTAGCCAATTCATTTCAACTCGGACAAAGATATTGATAACTAACCTGATTTTGATAAATAACAAAGATATTGATAGCTAACCTGATATTGATAACTAACCTAAACTGATTTGCAAGTTAGGTAGCGAGCTACTTTTATGAGAACAGGCAGGTTGTTTGGGTTAGCACTCGTTCTCCGTAACCCAGACCCTGTCGGCATTCTGCCTTTACTGTAATGGAACTGGGAGTCAGGATCAAGGGCTAGGTTAGAACCAGCGAACGTTAGCTAGCATTCAGGGGCTTCGTTTGCTTCTAGTGCTAAAACAACATGCCTGTTCTCATGAAAGTCTATTGTGTATTGTCTAGCGCAAAGATAAAGGAGGGTACCTGTCTAGCCTGAGTACCAGTCTTTTTAGCTAACATGCTATAAATATGTGTCAGCAAGTATACAGCAAAGGAACAATACACATATGGTTGCATAGTAACGATGTCAGGGCCACTGGCCTGAATCTCAAACACGAGACCTATGTGGCAGGGTCTACAGAGAATGACAGATTACAAGGCTTTGAGGACAATACAGTGCCACTGACGCAGCCCGCTACCAAAGACTCTGTGGGCTCTGCTTCTCCGTAGCCAACGTGAGTAAAACATTTAAACATGTTAACCCTCGCAAGGCTGCCGGCCCAGACTGCCTCCCTAGCCTCTCCCTCAAAGCATGCTGCAGACCAGCTGGCTGGTGTGGTTACAGACCTATTCAGTCAATCCCTATCCCAGTCTGCTGTCCCCACATGCTTCAAGATAGCCACCATTGTTCCTGTTCCCAAGAAACCTAAGGTAACTGAACTAAATGACTCTCGCCCCATAGCACTCACTTCTGTCATCATGAAGTGCTTTGAGAGACTAGTCAGGGACCATATCACCTCCACCCTACCAGTCACCCTAGACCCACTTAAATTAGCTTACCGCCCCAATAGGTCCACAGACGATGCAATCACACTGCACACTGCCCTAACCCATCTGGACAAGAGGAATACCTACAGTGCCTTGCGAAAGTATTCGGCCCCCTTGAACTTTGCGACCTTTTGCCACATTTCAGGCTTCAAACATAAAGATATAAAACTGTATTTTTTTGTGAAGAATCAACAACAAGTGGGACACAATCATGAAGTGGAACGACATTTATTGGATATTTCAAACTTTTTTAACAAATCAAAAACTGAAAAATTGGGCGTGCAAAATTATTCAGCCCCTTTACTTTCAGTGCAGCAAACTCTCTCCAGAAGTTCAGTGAGGATCTCTGAATGATCCAATGTTGACCTAAATGACTAATGATGATAAATACAATCCACCTGTGTGTAATCAAGTCTCCGTATAAATGCACCTGCACTGTGATAGTCTCAGAGGTCCGTTAAAAGCGCAGAGAGCATCATGAAGAACAAGGAACACACCAGGCAGGTCCGAGATACTGTTGTGAAGAAGTTTAAAGCCGGATTTGGATACAAAAATATTTCCCAAGCTTTAAACATCCCAAGGAGCACTGTGCAAGCGATAATATTGAAATGGAAGGAGTATCAGACCACTGTAAATCTACCAAGACCTGGCCACCCCTCTAAACTTTCAGCTCATACAAGGAGAAGACTGATCAGAGATGCAGCCAAGAGGCCCATGATCACTCTGGATGAACTGCAGAGATCTACAGCTGAGGTGGGAGACTCTGTCCATAGGACAACAATCAGTTGTATATTGCACAAATCTGGCCTTTATGGAAGAGTGGCAAGAAGAAAGCCATTTCTTAAAGATATCCATAAAAAGTGTTGTTTAAAGCTTGCCACAAGCCACCTGGGAGACACACCAAACATGTGGAAGAAGGTGCTCTGGTCAGATGAAACCAAAATTGAACTTTTTGGCAACAATGCAAAACGTTATGTTTGGCGTAAAGGCAACACAGCTCATCACCCTGAACACACCATCCCCACTGTCAAACATGGTGGTGGCAGCATCATGGTTTGGGCCTGCTTTTCTTCAGCAGGGACAGGGAAGATGGTTAAAATTGATGGGAAGATGGATGGAGCCAAATATAGGACCATTCTGGAAGAAAACCTGATGGAGTCTGCAAAAGACCTGAGACTGGGACAGAGATTTGTCTTCCAACAAGACAATGATCCAAAACATAAAGCAAAATCTACAATGGAATGGTTCAAAAATAAACATATCCAGGTGTTAGAATGGCCAAGTCAAAGTCCAGACCTGAATCCAATTGAGAATCTGTGGAAAGAACTGAAAACTGCTGTTCACAAATGCTCTCCATCCAACCTCACTGAGCTCGAGCTGTTTTGCAAGGAGGAATGGGAAAAAATGTCAGTCTCTCGATGTGCAAAACTGATAGAGACGTACCCCAAGCGACTTACAGCTGTAATCGCAGCAAAAGGTGGCGCTACAAAGTATTAACTTAAGGGGGCTGAATAATTTTGCACGCCCAATTTTTCAGTTTTTGATTTGTTAAAAAAGTTTGAAATATCCAATAAATGCCGTTCCACTTCATGATTGTGTCCCACTTGTTGTTGATTCTTCACAAAAAAATACAGTTTTATATCTTTATGTTTGAAGCCTGAAATGTGGCAAAAGTTCGCAAAGTTCAAGGGGGCCGAATACTTTCGCAAGGCACTGTATGTAAGAATTCTGTTCATTGACTACAGCTCAGCATTCAACACCATAGTACCCTTCAAACCCATCATTAAGGTTGAGTCCCTGGGTCTTGACCCTGCCCTGTGCAATTGGGTCCTGGACTTCCTGACTGGCCGCCCCCAGGTGGTGAAGTTAGGAAACATCTCCATTCCGCTGATCCTCAACCCTCGGGCCACACAAGGGTGCGTTCTCAGCCCCCTCCTGCACTCCTTATTCACCCACGACTGCGTGGCCATGCACGCCTCCAACTCAATCATCAAGTTCAGATGACACAACAGTGGTAGGCTTGATTACCAACAACGACAACACAGCCTACAGGGAGGAGGTGAGGGCCCTCGGAGTGTGGTGTCAGGAAAATAACCTCTCACTCAATGTCATCAAAACAAAAGAGATGATCGTGGACGAGGGAGCACCCTCCTATCCACATCGACAGGACAGCAGCGGAGAAGGGTATAAGTTCCTTGGTGTACATATCACCGACAAACTGAAATGTTCCAACCCCACAGACAGTGACATCTATAACACCCAATGTCACAGGAAGGCAAAAAAGATAATCAAGGACAATAACCACATGAGCCACTGCCTGTTCACCCCGCTTCCATCCATAAGTCAAGGTCAATACAGGTGCATCAAAGCTGGAACAGAGAGATTGAAAAACAGCTTCTGTCTCAAGGCCGTTAGATTGTTGGAATAATTATATCTATTTTAATTCACAGGCTATACATAACCTGGTGGATTTGTTGTTCAGCAGTGTCGTGGGAACCCCCCACCACATCAGGAGCAGAAGGCTGAGGCAGTACGTGGCCATGCACCAGTCTCACATCAGGTTGGTCACATTGGATCTGGCTATACGTCTGATAAAGGAATTTATATGTTTAAAGTAATGACTAAAGAATTCCACCCTGAAACGTAATTAACGATGTGAAATGTATTAGAATTATTAGACTATTATCCAATAATGTATGGTTGAAACAAGTTAAGGGTGAGAAATGTGTGGTTGAGAAAACACAGAGGACAATTGAACTACACATTACCTGGTTGTAACTCTAAAAAACTTACGACAGAAAAGAGGACCTGCCAAGGCCCCTCTAATCTAGGGAGGAAAGGAACGGAGAGGAACTGCCAGGCTGGTAGAATAGTGATAAACGAGGAATGTGAACTGTGGAAAAAGATACAGCCCACCTACTGTTTGTTTGTGTGTGTGTGTGTGTGTATGGGGGGTTATAAAGACTGTTCACATTTTGGTTGACTTTAGAGCTCTCTGAATAAAGAACAACAAACCTTGTGCAGAATCTGAGTCTTTGCCTAATTATTATTAAACCAAGGGTCTTACAAACCTTGGGGATTGGTCAAAGCTTAAATTATTAATTAGTTATCATCATTGGGATTGAACATTCTCGTGACAGCGTCACAATACAATCAGTCGTCTGTCTTGGAGTTCACCTAACAACCATTGATAATATAGTGCTGTGTGTATCAACTTTACCTAGCTTTTCTACCGATGAAGGACAAGATAGGTTTGTCATGGAGTCCCCTGACTAAAATACAGATTGATACACTCAGCATTACAATTATAGAAGAGCCATCTATCACTTTTCATCGTATTTTGTTGTTTTTGAATTGAATGGGGTCGGGGGAACTGTCTTATATGAGACACTATACGAAGGGATGATGACTAACATGTTCCACCAAACAAAATGCTGATAGGTACAGTATCTGTATCGGCTGTGAATGATGGAAGAAAGACAAGTGTAATATTTGCACATTGTTATATTAGCAGGACACCACTTCTACAGTATTACGTGAAGGATTGTTTATTCTACATGGAACTATTACACTTGAAAGTCATCAGAACACTTTGTTTAGAATATCTACACAAGTTCAGCAATGACACACTTCTCATATTACTCTGTAGGCTACTGTCCGAGTCAAAGCTTCCTCCTGCAGGAAGCTAGGCCAGTACATACAGGGTGCAATGATAAGATCATCTTCCTGCATCTCATATCTGCCAGTATTCATTGAACTGTCATATCCAGGATGTAATGTCAGACACTCCACCACTCCTGCCACCTATCTGCACCTGTCTGTAACCTGTAATAAATCACATAGATGAAGGGGACTTCCTCACCCGCTGGAGACTTGAAGACAGAACTTCACCCAGAGAGCTGTGCATGTCAGTGTGTGGTTAGACAGCCAAATCCTTAGAATAGACATTGTGTAGAATGTCATGCTAGTTCTGGGACAGCTGAAGTTGTACCAACGATTTTTATGCTCCTTGTTCTGTGGTTGTACTCTATACACAACTTATTTTCATTTGTTAGGTAGTGTAGGCATACTGTCTTTACAAGCAAATTACTATGATAGCCTATTTACAGCAGAACATGGTTTGTCTTTGTAACACAAACACACCCATCGATTTTTGTTGTTGTTGATAAATGTAGCTACTTTCAAGATAGCCATGTTTGTGCAATGTCCACATGTAGCCTACACCTGTTGGAATACTAGTTCTGGGATTTGTCCTAACAGTGAGAGATGAGACGAGACAAAACTAGCTAGTTATATGTTGAAAGCTGAGTTGACTGAAGACCGGTCATTCAACTTTCAGTTGTTGATATCATTTCCACGGTAACATGCCTTTACATGACCATAATAAAACTTAAAGTTGCAAGCTACTTTCGCAGTAAGGTGTTGTATAATGAGTGTCTCATGAAACACATTCCAGACACTTGTACTTTTTGCTATTTTTGCATAACTGTGATTTGACAGAAATATCAGCTAGCTTGCTAGGCTATACCCAAGCTATGCTAGCTAGCTAGCTGCTGTCAGATTGGCTAAACACAAGGTTTGCGAAGGCTTTAGCCGACATACTGTATAGAACTGAATTAGCAGATCATTAGCAGGAACACGTCCTCAATTCAGCAGATCTGAATTAGCAGGAACAAGTCCTCAACTTCAAAACTTCTCTCCATAGCAAAGCTAGCCTAGCTTACCTTGCTGTCACTACGTTACTCACTACTGCCCTTGTTTGTTTGTTGTGATTGAATGGCAAAGACACACCCAATATACACCCACATTATACCACACCCTAAAGACAACTCTCGTTTGGGCTTCAGTAATGGCCGCTGCATTTCGTAATGAGCACCGTAAGAAACACGTTCATAATAGGTGAGTGCAGTTCACCTTTAACCGACTTCATTTGGCTTCAATGTGCTATTGAATCTTCACATATGAATGGTGTCACTTGATTGATGGCTTTGTCCATTCATATACAGTGCCTTCAGAAAGTATTCATATCCCTTGACTTATTCCAAATGTTCAAGTCTTGTCATAGATTTTCAAGACGATTTATTCCAAAACAGTAACTAGGCCACTCAGGTGATTGGTCTTGGTAAGTAACCCAGTGTCTGTTGAAAAACAGACTGAGCCAGGTTTTCCTCTAAGATTCCTTTCTTTTTCCCCTAAAAAAACTCCATAGTCCTTGCCGATGACAAACATACTCATAACATGATGCAGCCACCACCATGCTTGAAGATATGAAGAGTGGTACTCGGTGATGTGTTGTGTTGGATTTGCCCCAAACATACACTATTGGTCAAAAGTTTTAGAACACCTACTCATTTCAAGGGTTTTTCTTAATATTTACTATTTTCAACATTGTAGAACAATAGTGAATACATCAAAACTATGAAAGAACACATATGGAATCATGTAGTAACCAAAAAAATCTAAATGTATTTACATTTGAGATTCTTCAAAGTAGCCACCCTTTGCCTTGATGACAGATTTGCACAATCTGGGCATTCTCTCAACCAGCTTCATGAGGTACAGTAGTCACCTGGAATGCATTTCAATTAACAGGTGTGCCTTGTTAAAAGTTCATTTGTGGAAGTTCTTTCCTTCTTAATTTGTTTGAGCCAATCAGTTGTGTTGTGACAAGGTAGGGGTGGTATTAAAAAGAGATCCCTATTTGGTGAAAAACCAAGTCCATATTATGGCAAGAACAGCTCAAATAAGCAAAGAGAAATGACAGTCCATTATTACTTTGAAGGCCAGTCAATCCGGAAAAATTCAAGAACTTTGAAAGTTTCCTTAAGTGCAGTCACAAAAACCATCTAGCGCTATGATGAAACTTGCTCTCATGAGGACCGCCACAGGAAAGGAAGACCCAGAGTTACCTCTGCTGCAGAGGGTCAGTTCATTAGAGTTAGCAGCACCAGAAATTTCAGCCCAAATAAATGCTTCAGAGTTCAAGTAACAGACACATCAACTGTTCAAATGAGACTGTGTGAATCAGGCCTTCATGGTTGATTGCTGCAAAGAAACCTCTACTAAAGGACAACAATAATAAGAAGAGACTTGCTTGGGCCAAGAAACATGAGCAATGGACATTAGAACAGTGGAAATATGTCCTTTGGTCTGATGTGAGTCCAAATGTGAGATTTATGGTTCCAAACGCTGATTCTTTTTGAGACGTGGATTAGGTGAACGGATGATCTCCACGTGTGGTTCCTACCGTGAAACATGGAGGAGGAGGTGTGATGGTGTGGGGGTGCTTTGCTGGTAACGCTGTCAGTGATTTATTTAGAATTCAAGGCACACTTAGCCAGCAAGGCTACCACAACATTCTGCTGCGATATGCCATCCCATCTGGTTTGCAGTTAGTCTCACTATCATTTGTTTTTCAATAGGACAGTGATCCAACACACCAGGCTGTGTAAGGGCTATTTGACCAAGAAGGAGGGTGATTGAGTGCTGCATCAGATGACCTGGCTTCCACAATCACCCAACCTCAACCCAATTGAGATGGTTTGGGATGAGTTGGACCGCAGAGTGAAGGAAAAGCAGCCAACAAGTGCTCAGCATATGTGGGAACTCCTTTAAGACTGTTGGAAAAGCATTCCAGGTGAAGCTGGTTGAGAGAACGACTAGAGTGTGCAAAGCTGTCATCAAGGCAAAGGGTGGCTACCTTGAAGAATCTGAAATATAACATATTTCGATTAGTTTAACACTTTTTTGGTTACTACATGATTCTATGTGTTATTTCATAGTTTTGATGTCTTCACTATTATTCCATAATGTAGAAAATAGTAAAAAATAAAGAAAAACCCTTGAATGAGTAAGTGTTCTAAAACTTTTGACCAGTAGTGTAACACTTTGTATTCAGGGTATAAAGTACATTTATTTGCCACATTCTATGCAGTTTTACTTTAGTGCCTTATTGCATACAGGATGCATATTTTGGAATATGTTTTATTCTGTACAAGCTTCCTACTTTCCACTCTGTCATTTAGGATAGTATTGTGGAGTAACTACAATGTTGTTGATCAATCCTCAGTTTACTCCCATCACAGCCATTGGACTCTGTAACGGTTTTGAATTCAGGCTGTAACACAACAAAATGTAGAATAAGTCAAAGGGTGTGAATACTTTCTGAAAGCACAGTATGCTTCATTGAGAGGATAATAATCTCTGAAGTAAACCTGATCAATAATGTAAATCCACTGACGCCATGGTCCATATCTTATTCACTGGAGAGTAGGGACTGTGGTTGTGGAGACGTGTGTGTGTGTGTGTGCACACATGCATGCAAACACAGACACACTGTACGTAGAAGCACATACTGTACATTTTGTGCATGCATGCACGCTTCACTGAGAAATGACAGATTTGGCATTTGTTTACTCCAGCTAGGGACACAAATACATTAGCGACACAGGTCTAATGGACTAGGCTTCTAGGGCTTGTACGGACCACTAATGCACTTGTCAACCACATACAACCCCAAGGGCCAATCGGCCCTAACTGTAGGCCTCTCCGTCTCTAAGCCCCTAAACTTTGAGGACACCTTAACCTCTGATTGCGACGGTCATTTATCTGCTTTACGAGCCACCCGCCTCTACACCGCTACTTATCGTAAAGGCAGCCCAGCGCCTGTACCACAGTGCATAAAGACAGAGATCGCACTGAGACTGCGGACAGGCGCCTGCAATCAGATCAGACATAGAGGGGGGTTGAGTAGATGAGGAAATACTGTGTTTTAGCCCGAGCTCCCTCTCATTTGACTGTCACTTGATGGCCATGCTTGAATGGACATAATCTCATTAAAAGTATATGACTTTTGTTATTTCTGTCATGTCAGATAGTGGCATTTCTATCATCCTGTGCTGTTATACAGCAAGACTATCTTTCTCCTGTTATTAAAGTGGGGTGGTAAAATGGTAGTATGGGTCGATGTATTTCTGCATTATGCAGTCTTTGTCAGAACTTGTTAAGGCAAAAGCTCTTGCATGTTGGTATTGAATGACTTTGCTAGGTTGTTTGGACCATAAACCCTCTCTTGATATTGTTTCTATCTTGATGTCACTGCCTAATGCCCATAGGTTAATATTGGGCTCTTTGTTTTGATCTGTTTTTAAGACCTAGTAAAGTTTTATATTCTTATTTTCATCAAAAAAAAGTCTACTCAACTTTCCATCAAGTAGTCTGTCACTTTTTTTCGAGGGGACCTGAATCCCTGAAAGTGTATAAGAGATATTTCTGAATATTTATGATTCAGACTTTCCTGTCTTTTCCTGACAGAGGAGAAGGGGACATGTCCCAGTAAGGGTTGGTGTTAAACTGAACAGTGAAAGCCCAGTGAAGACATTTAGACAGGAGAGGCCAACTGGCAAACAGGGGGCATCCTTAAAATGTTCTATCCATGTCACTTGCTATTGAACTTACACTTACATCCTTCTTTTGATATATGAATGAAGATCATAATCATGGCTATCCATGTAACGTACAGTTGACCTTAGACTTCATTAAATATTATACTGAACAAAAATATAAAAGCAACCATGTTTCAGGAACTGAAATAAAAGATCCCAGAAATGTTCCATACACAGAAAAATATTATTTCTCAAAAATGTTGTGCACTAATTTGTTTATATCCCTGTTAGTGAACATTTATCATTTGCCAAGATAATCCTTCCACCTGACAGGTGTGGCATAACAAGAAGCTGATTAAACAGCATGATCATTACACAGGTGCACCTTGTGCTGGCGGCAATAGAAGGCCACTCTAAAATGTGCAGTTGTGTCATACAACACAATGCCATAGATGTCTCAGGTTTTGAGAGAGCATGCAATTGGCATGCTGACTGCAGGAATATCCACCAGAGCTGTTGCCAAAGAATTGAATGTTCATTTCTCTACCATAAGCCGCCTCCAACGTCGTTTTAGAGAATTTGGCAGTACGTCCAACCGGCCTCACAACCGCAGACCATGTGTAGCCAGTCCAGGACCTCCACATCCTTCTTTTTCACCTGCGGGATCGACTTAAACCAGCCACCCGGACAGCGGATGAAATTTAGTATTTCTGTCTGTAATAAAGCCCTTTTTTGGGGAAAAACTCATACTGATTGGCTGGGCCTGGCTCTCAAGGCCCACCAATGGCTGTGCCCCTGCCCAGTCATGTGAAATCCATAGATTAGGGCCTAAAGAATTTGTCAATTAACTGATTTCCTTATATGAAATGTAACTCAGTAAAATCGTTGCGTTTCTATTTTTGTTCAGTAAACATTTGATTCTTCTGTGGATATACAATGCATAGAGCTTCATAATCAATGCAAAATTCCCGTTGTTATCTGTCCATGGGACCATTGATCCATTCTCAGTCTCTAGCTGTCATTGAAGGTCATATCGCTCCACTTAACACATTTCTGATTGGAATTAACACCGTTGTCAGAAACTGGAAGGGGATATATCGATTGATATTAAAGCAGCATCGTCACAGCAGTTAGCCTAGGGCCGATAGCGACGCTACAGATGCTGTACGACCATAAAGGGACTGAAAGGCGCTCGATTAAGTTAACCCCACCATCTGTGGCCTCATCATAATAGTTTCATCAATGGTTATCAGCGAACCATTTACAGCTGACCATCACTAGAATAACAAAACCCTCAGTCTCTCAAAATGATGATTAGCTGGACAATAGCCATAGCCAACACAGCAGCCAAAAGACTTATCTGCCTATACAGATTGCCTATATACTTATAGTTATAGAGAGCTTTGGAATGATTGTTGACAAGAAAAATGGTCTAATAAATGTCGCTAGGACAAAGTGACAGGCTCAAATTGCTGTCTCTCTTTCACCAGCTGACTAATTGCTAAGGGCATTTGGCCTCATGTTTGAAATGCCACTGTATTGATTTTCTAATCATGACAGTTCATGGAAGTAAAGATAGCTCTCACCGAGAGGTGGCTGGCATTTTGTGCCTTTGATGCACTGATGTGTCGCTCTGCACAATTCTGTCCGTATGGAGAGGGTGACCACATGTTAAACGTGGATAGTTCACTCCAAAATCGAAGTTTTCGAGATTCTTTCAGACCTCAAAAGCAGTCCAACTTTGATATTGGTGCAAATCCCCTGTCATCTGGTGTGTAGAAACAGCTACATGCCTTAACTTTCATATGATTAAGGCAAATTCGATCTTTCCCTCTCATCTGGAATTGAAAAACGTAGCTGGACCAAAACAGAATGGTCCGCGATGTGGACTCGACATTTGACCACGTTTTGAGGGTGTACATTGGAGTGAACTATCACTTCAACGTTTTGCCACTAGACTTGAGAAATCCAAGAGCGATATTATTAGCGTCATCGTGACCACTTCACTTCGTCTCTCCAGCCTTGACGTGAAATGAGGAGGACTCATCGATTCTAACCAGGCTGTACTCATCCCACTGAAGTCACCCCCCCCCATCCCTCTTTCTCTCTAATCAGAATCAGCTCTGTTGTTGTACTCCCCTTCTAACCTATGGAGGAGTGGCCATCTCAGAGATGCTTGTTGTCCTTTGTCTCCTCTCTAGATTGTAAATGGCTTCCATGTTTGCCCACAGAATATCACAGACGCATGCATCCATACACGGATGCAAGCACACACACACACACGCACACGCATACACGCACACGCATACACGCACACATCATAATCCCCATAGTGAAGCTTTGATGAAGGATATCAGTGTTAAACTCATGTTTGAAGGAGGGTTATCCCTCGGAAAATGAGCTCGCAGGAGATCAGGGACACATTGTGTTGGGATCAGGGATGCTAATCTGGCTCAAAAACAACGTTAGCTACCTGCTAAGATGCACAGCCATACCCAAACCCAGGGCCAGTGTTTGCTGAGATAGAGGATTATAGCCCATAGTGTTTGCCCGCACTTTGTTTAATCTACCTGCTGGCTTGGTATGTTTGTCCCTCTGGTCTGCGTCAAACATAGGTGTGTCGGAAATAGCACCCAATTCCCTATTTGACCATAGGGCTCTCAAAAGTAGTGCACTATTTTACATTTTTGTCATTTAGCAGACGCTCTTATCCAGAGCGACTTAAAGTAGTGAGTTCATACATTTTCATATTTTTTTTCATACTGGTCCCTGTGGAACTCAAACCCACAACCCTGATGTTGCAATATCCATATTGGTCACAGCCATAGCCCTAGTTCTGGCTTCGTTCCTGGATATAAATGCTGTTCAGGTGACGGTTGGAGGTGGTTTTATGATTTATTGCAGAGCAAACTCCCACGGCTAAAAGACTGACCCGGGGGCGATGAGCAACACTCAATGTCCACTTCACATATTCAGAGCTAATAGGAGAAAGTGGAGCATTTTTTTATTGCCCAAGCTCTAAAGTGGATATTTCTCCTCAATTATAAGATTTTGATAATTATAACAATTCGGCAAGAGTATCCTTGGCCATGAAATGTATTTTCCTCTAAAATGCTTTAGTTTACACCCCCTCATCAGCTGTTTAGCGCTACACAAAACTTTAGTCACAGCTAGGAGACATCTCCATAGTCAAAACAGCCAATTTCAAAACTGCTGTTTTCTAACTGATCATTTTATTACTTTGTATACAGTATGTTGTGAAGGATCATGGACTCCAATTGCTTCCAATTACACCAGGCCACGCACCTTCTCTACACACCTGTTCCCAATCCCTTTAATCACCTCTCCTCTACCCTTTTCACTCATCTGACCCCCCCATATTAGCTTCTACCTGAGCACCAGTAATGGGTCATGCCTGGTGATGCCATGGGGCGGCCATTTTAAGTGACTAGTTATTACGTTGTTGGAGATACTATGTGCATATGCTGCCTTTGCGCTATGTTATCTCTTTTGTATATGCATGTGCTTACTTTGATAATGCTAATGCCCTTTTTACATTTTGTCCTGGCAGCCTCCTTAGTTTGTCCCATTTCCTGTAATAGTCACCTGGCAGTACTTTGTCATGCCTGCACCTTTTATGTTGTGTTCCTAATGTTTCCAGACCACCACATCCTTGTTATCCACATCCAATCTCCAAGGCCTTACAAGCCACAACTCCTAACCCACCCACCCTACCTGCATACCTACAAGCCCTGTGTGTATGTGTGTGTGAGACCTCTAACCATCCACTTAATTTGCATTCTGACAGATGTGCCATGGTAGCAGCAACAGTCCTGAATCTTACAGTCCGTCCTAGTCCGTTTCTTCTATATATATATATATATATATATATATATATATATATATATATATATGACGTACCCTCTCGGATACATAAGCCATCTTCTTATGGTACCGTGACAATTTGGCAGGAATGAGAGCTATTGACGTAAACCTTACTCCCAATTACAAATATCATTTCGCAATTCATTTGAATCAGTGTCCGCAATCTGTGTCGATGCTTGTTTGCTGGCATCACACACAATCTACAAATTACTAACCTGGGAAGATGACTGCCATTTCAGACACAAGCCATGATCTCACCCATAGAATATGGCCAAATGGTGCAGTAAAGTGAACAGTCCTCCATGATACTCCTCGAGGCGTTCTGTTCGCAACACTCTGATTTCACCCCTGCAGATGTTGTTAGGGAGGAGAAAGGGCGACTCAGAGGGAACGTGAAGATGTGCAGAGCTGGCAGAGTCTACACTACAGAGTGACCGCAGAAGGCTTTCACTTTTACTTTCAAAAGAACAAAGTCTAGACTTAACCGTTCATTCAGCTTTAGTATTCTGATCATGGCATTCCGAACGCATCATGCGTCTACATCTAAATGTGTCTACCGTGTCCGGATTCCCTTGTCCCGCACTATATTCAAATGCCAGTATGCATTCTACAAACTGGAATAGGCTAAATATGATAACACAACTGATGGCAGTAGCTTACTACTGTAGCTAACTAGCTAGCTAACCTCTGTATCAAGCTAGCAGGGATTGCAAACGGGTTTGCATTTCAGGCCAGCAGACATGTTCCTCACAGGCTAAGAATGTATTTCCTCCAACGTTATGATGAAAATGAGCCTCTCGGGCCCCAAAACTAATTTCCTGAGAATTGTGGGAGGGGTGCTGATGACGTTGCCCACTGTATGCGCTTTTAGTAGCGTGACTGCATCCAGACAGAGGAGAAATCTGTACCTAATGCATTCCCGATCTGATCAATCAGACAACAAAGCGACTTTTGTGCGTCTAGACCAGTCTTTTCAATGCGATCTTTGATTCTGATAGCAGAAGTCACATGTAAGTGTCAAGTGTAGACATGACCGAGGACTAGTGAGACAGACAGTTCCTCTATTGATTACAGCAGACAGGAGCAGATATACCTCACTTCTTCTCTGTATCAAAGTACTGTATCACCACAGACAACACAGATTTGTTTTCTTTGCCAAGAAAAGCAAACAGTCCGATTAGGTGTTGGTGTTTGGTCAATGTTTGTGTCTGGAGTGGGGTCTACACTGTCTTATTTCTTTGATATACAATTGAGTCTAATTTTGTTAAAGAACAATGGTTTCAACTTTTTCTGGAAACCTGGATACCAACTGTGATTGAATAGCGACCACGTGTCGCCTCTCTCAAAGACTCCCCAAGCCAGCCACCCGCAAATGACTTTCACCACTACTCACTCCACCAACACGCCGCTCTGATCATCTCCTCAAGTCACCACTGCAAAGTAGCTCGTTACGGCGGTGAGGCAAGGTGACAATGTCACCTCGCACACAAGATTCCTTTTAACAAAGTGCCGGGCAGCTCGTTAGCCCATTTCATAGCACCTAATAAAACTATTACCCTTCAGGATTGATGAACTTGTCCATTAGAGAGAACATCACATTAGGATAAGCTGTTTCCTCCCAGGGATGCTGCTGATGAGAAAATGGCCTCCCTGCTCCATCAATGTTCCCACACCATTTGTGACCCTGAGACTGAAGCCATCGCCCAGGAGAGCGGCTGGCTGCTTTCATCAGCAGTGTTGTTTATTATCTATGAATATCTCCCTGGTGTAGGCAACCAAAACAAATACGCCAGGACAAACATATTACACCCTAATCGATGACAACGGCACTCCACTGGGGTTTAAAAGCGTGTTGTTCTTGTTTTGAGCTCAGATGGGTTCCTGAAAGGGGAAAGTAAAACCCGTGACACGTTGATGCGTGGTGCATCTTGTTGGCTGCAGTCTGATAGTTGGCTGCAGTCTGCAGGGGTGACAGGTAGCCTAGTGGTTAGAGCATTGGACTACTAACCGAAAGGTTGCGAGGTCAAATCACTGAGCCGACAAGGTAAAAATCTGTTGCTCTGCCCCTGAACAAGGGGCAGAACCCAATGTTCCTAAGCTGTCATTGAAAATAAGAATTTGTTCTTAACTGACTTGCCTGGTTAAAAAACAAACATATTTACCCTTCAACAAAGTATGTACTCGTTCACTCTAATGGATTGGACAGTTCAGACAGACTGTTGAAAAGCCATCACTTGCCCGGTACTCAGCCCTGCACCTTTAAACTACTGCCCCAAGTATATGTTCATTGAACACTGGTCACCTCACATTCTGTTTATATACTGTTGTTTACTCACTGTATGTACTATATTCTTGGCATAGTTCATCCTAATATATCTCCTACTGTACATAGGGGAGAGTGGGGTAAGTTGAACCATTCCATCAAGGTAAATATAGTATTTTTTCTAACAGATATCTACATATATTTCAAGGTGTTGTGTATCCATGGAAATAACAAGAATTCATATAAACATTCGTTTTGAAAACAAAAAAGAAGTGGTCTCTTGGCACAACTTCTCCAGGATATGGGGATAAGTTAAAAAAAAAATGTATGTACTGAATTAAATATTACCACTCACCTTTTTAAAACCATGTCTATCTTAATTTCCCAAACACAATTCAAAACAATCACAATTGCTTTTTTTTTTTTGTCTTTTAAGCATCTTTTAGCAGAGGCTTAACACCTGCAGTAACAAAAACGTTGTACTTTTTTTTAACATAACATAGGCCAGGCCCTGTTGTTACGTCATATCCCAGTGATAATGTCTTGCATTACACCTGGAAAGGAAACACTTTTTACTCAACTTGTCGTTGGCTCAACCAATGGCTCAACTTACCCCAAGGAAAACATTTTGCTACATTAGGCACACAGTTACAAGGGTGCCCTTTCATGATAAGCTTCAATATGAAATTGTAAGCCTATCTATAAAATGATCTACTTTGGCTTAGATACTAGCATCGTGAAACGTCTTGGCCTAGATCGTGAAACGTAAGTGGCCTAGAGGAAGTTTTCCCTCTCCTAGACACAAGCCAAAGCACACACTCTTTATCTGGTAACTGTTCTATTGTCTTAAATGTAGTTCTTAGGAAGTAGGTGGAGTAAATTAAACATCCTTTTCAATAGGTATAGAAAATAAAACCTGAAACATTCTGTCACTGTCGTTCCACACGCTCAATTTATCTTTCCGGACGGTGCTGCTTTGAACAACCTCAAAGTGTCTCTGTCTGAAAAGTAAACTAATTGACTTTCACAACCTGTCAGAAACGGGCTTCAACTAGTTCAACAGCAGCCAGTGGGGTTTGTCTCCCTGTCAGAACGAGGTTTGTTGCTGAGCAAAGCTTGAGGTGACAGTCGGAGGAACACACATCAACAGCGCTTTGCGTTGGGCGGCTGCCAAGGCCATCCACTGAGCTATTCACACGGCTGAGGTGAGATACACACCAACAGGCTGCTGCTGGGTTGATATTAGAAATACCACAAACCTCTGCAAACTGTAGGTTTATGTTTAGAGAGGCTTGAACGTAGATATCATCAGAGAATGAGAGACAGACATACAGATCTATGTAACCTACCCCAGAGAGGCTCAACAGTCGCATGCTGTGCTCAAACAAATGGAACATATCCATTTACCAAGCCTGCACTGCACTTCAGGTAATTGTATATGGGAACTGAGTGTGTGTACGTGTGTATTTCACCATGTGCATACTTCTACAATATAAACTCAGCAAAAAAAGAAAACAGCCCTTTTTCAGGACCCTGTCTTTCAAAGATAATTCGTAAAAATCAAAATAATTTCACAGATTGTAATGGTGGTGGCAGGGAAGTCAGGCGCAGGAGAACGAAATTAGTATAAACGGAGTTATTTAATAAATGCTTACAAACTCCGAAAACCAACATACAAAATTAAGAAAGTGGGTAAAAACCCGTCGCACACCATAACATACTTGGCACCAATACATACAACAAACAATTCCTGACAAGGACATGGGGGAAAACAGAGGGAAAATATACAACATGTAATTTAGGGAATTGAAGCCAGGTGAGTGTGAAAACAAGACAAAACAAATGGAACATGAAAAATGGATCGGCGATGGCTAGAAGACCGGTGACATCGACCGCCCGAACAAGGAGATGAACAGACTTTGGCAGAAGTCGTGACACAGATCTTCATTTTAAAGGGTTTAAACACTGTTTCCCATGCTTGTTCAATGAACCATAAACAATTAATGAACATGCACCTGTGGAACGGTCATTAAGACACTATTAGCTTACAGACGGTAGGCAATTAAGGTCACAGTTAAGAAAACTTAGGACACTAAAGAGGACTTTCTACTGACTCTGAAAAACACCAAAAGAAAGATGCCCAGGGTCCCTGCTCATCTGCGTGAACGTGCCTTAGGCATGCTGCAAGGAGGCATGAGGACTGCAGATGTGGCCAGGGCAATAAATTGCAATGTCCGTACTGTGAGACGCCTAACACAGCATTACAGGGAGACAGGACGGACAGCTGATCATCCTCGCAGTGGAAGACCACGTGTAACAACACCTGCACCAGATCAGTATATCCAAACATCACACCTGCGGGACAGGTACAGGATGGCAACAACAACTGCCCGAGTTACACCAGGAACGCACAATCCCTCCATCAGTGCTCCGACTGTCCGCAATAGGATGGGAAAGGCTGGACTGAGGGCTTGTAGACCTGTTGTAAGGCAGGCCCTCACCAGATATCACCGGCAACAACATCGCCTATGGGAACAAACACACTGTCGCTGGACCAGACAGGACTGGCAAAAAGTGCTCTTCACTGACAAGACAAGGTTTTCTCTCACCTGGGGTGATGGTCGGATTCACGTTTATCGTCGAAGGACTGAGCGATACACCGAGGCCTGTACTCTGGAGCGGGATCGATTTCGAGGTGGAGGGTCCGTCATGGTCTGTGGCGGTGTGTCACAGCATCATCGGACTGAGCCTGTTGTCATTGCAAACAATCTAAACTCTGCATTACAGGGAAGACATCCTCTTTCCTCATGTGGTACCCTTCCTGCATGCTCATCCTGACCCTCCAGCATGACAATGCCACCAGCCATACTGCTCGTTGTGCGTGATTTCCTGCAAGACAGGAATGCCAGTGTTCTGCCATGGCCAGCGAATAACCTGTTGGATCAGAGGGTGAGGGCTAGGGCCATTCCCCCCAGAAATGTCTGGGAACTTGCAGGTGCCTTGGTGGTAGAGTGGGGTAACATCTCACAGTAAGAACTGGCAAATCTGGTGCAGTCCATGAGGAGGAGATGCACTGCAGTACTTAATGCAGCTGGTGGCCACACCAGATAATAACTTACTTTTTTTTTTGACCCCTGCTTTGTTCAGGGACACATTATTCCATTTATGTTAGTAACATGTCTGTGGAACTTGTTCAGTTTATGTCTCAGTTGTTGAATCTTGTTATGTTCATACAAATATTTTCACATGTTAAGTTTGCTGAAAAGAAACACAATTGACAGTGAGAGGATGTTTCTTTTGTGGATATATTGAAGAAACATCAAGATCTGTCAGGAAGTTAAAGCTTGGTCGCAAATGGGTCTTCCAAATGGACAATGCATACTTAAAGTTGTGGCAAAATGGCTTAAGGACAACAAAGTCAAGGTAGTGGAGTGGCCAACACAAAGCCCTGACCTCAATCCCATAGAAGATTTGTGGGCAGAACTGAGAGAGTGTGTGCGAGCAAGGCCTACAAACCTGACTCAGTTACACCAGCTCTGTCAGGAGGAATGGGCCAAAATTCACCCAACTTATTGTGGGAAGCTTGTGGAAGGCTACCCAAAATGTTTGACCCAAGTTAAACCATTTAAAGGCAATGTTACCAAATACTAGTCGAGAGTATTTAAACTTCTGACCCACTGGGAATGTGATGAAAGAAATAAAAGCTGAAATAAATAATTTTCTCTACTATTATTCTGACATTTCACATTCTTAAAATAAAGTGGTGATCCTAACTGACCTAAGGCAGGGACATTTTACTAGGATTAAATGTCAGGAATTGTTAAAAACTGAGTTTAAATGTATTTGGCTAAGGTGTAAGTAAACTTCCGACTTCAACTGTATATCCAGTATCAGTCAAAAGTTTGGACACACCTACTTATTCCAGGATATATTTTCGACATTTGGAATAATAGTGAAGATATCAAAACTATGAAAAAACACATTGAATCATGTAGTAACCAACAAGTGTATTAAATGTCATCATTCAAAGTAGCCACCCTTTGCCTTGATGACAGCTTTGCAAACTCTTAGCATTCTCTCAATCAGCCCCATGAGGTAGTGACATGGAATGCATTCCTAATAACAGGGGTGCCTTGTTAAAGGTTCATTTGTGGAATTTCTTTCCTTCTTAACGCATTTGAGCCAATCAGTTGTGTTGTGACAAGGTATGGGGTGGCATACAGTAGATAGCCCTATTAGTTTAAAAGACCAAGTCCATATTATGGCAGAATAGCTTAAATATGAAGAGAAACAACAGTCCATTACTTTTAAGACATGAAGGTCAATCAATAAGGATTTTTTTAAAAAAGTTTCTTCAAGTGCAGTCGCAAAAACAATCAAGCGCTATAAGACCCAGAGTTACCTCTGCTGTAGACGATAAGTTTTGTCTGTGAAATTCATACTGAGAGAGACTTTGTAATTTCTTCAGACAATCATCTGTATTTAATATTGATTAATTTTTGCAATAACAAAACTAGTCAACCCAACAGTATGTACACAAATGCAGAGTTATTTATATAGCTGACACAAAGAATGCTTAGTCATGGTTGGTTCCACCCCTCATGCAGATTGGGGCATCATTTGCCACTCTGGGTTCATCCAGTCGTTATCTGCACGGGGTGGTTGTCTTAACCCCACCCTGGCTTAGTTTCCCAGTTGCAAGGATAATTTTGAGACAACGAGAGATTGTTCTACTCCTTAGCTATCTCTAGTTAAACACATTTGTGTCTATGCAATACAGTCAAACTCATTTGTCATCTCAAGCCATCTCTAGTGACCATACTCCTAGATTAGCTGCAGGGAACTAGATTGGAGACAATAAAAGCACAGCATAAGCAGGACAGAAATATCTTCCTATGTGTTAAGTATTAATGGCTAACTATTAACATCAAACAAATCTGGTAAATACGTAATTTTTCCATCCCAGTTCATTAGAGTTAACTGCACCTCAGATTGGAGCCCAAATAAATACTTCAGAGTTCAAGTAACAGACACATCTCAACATCAACTGTTCAGAGGAACCTGTGTGAATCAGGCCTTCATGGTCAAATTGGTGCAAAGAAACCACTACTAAAGGACACCAATAATAAGAATAGACTTGCTTTGGCCAAGAAAGATGAGAAATAGAAATTAGACCCGGTGGAAAGCTCTCCTTTGGTCTGATGAGTACACATTTGGGATTTTTTGTTCCAATCGCAGTGTCTTTGAGAGATAGAGAGTAGGTGAATGGATGATCTCTGCATGTGTTGTTCCCACAGTGAAACGTGGAGGAGGATGTGTGATGGTGTGGGGGGGGTTTGCTGGTGACACTGTCAGTGATTTATTTAGAATTCAAGGCACACTTAACCAGCATGGCTACCACAGCATTTTGCTGAGATATTCCATCCCATCTGGTTTGCGTTAGTGGGACTATAATTTGTTTTTCAACAGGACAATGACCCAAAACACACCTCCAGGCTGTGTAAGGGCTATTTGACCAAGAAGGAGAGTGATGGAGTGCTGCATCTGATAAACCTGATCTCCACAATCACCTATCCTCAGGTGCCCAGCATCTGTGGGAACTCCTTCAAGACTGTTAGAAAGCATTCCAGGTGAAGCTGGTTGAGAGAATAGCAAGAGCGTGCAAAGCTGTCAAGGCAAAGGGTGAGTACTTTTAAGAATCTAGAATCTAAAATATATTTGGATTTGTTTAACACTTTTTTTGGTTACTACATGATTCCATATGTTTTGATATCCTCTATATTATTCTACAATAGAAAAAATAAAGAAAAACCCTTTAATGAGTAGGTGCGTCCAACTTTTGAATGATACTGTATATACATATTTGGAGGAATTTTGCTTGTTTAAGTGCTACCTTCCCCTCCCCTTTCCTTTCCTGTCCTTTCCTGTCCTTTCCTGTCCTTTCCTGTTTCCCTTATACAATAGTGTCTGGTTAAGGAAGGATGCAGCTGCAGGGAGTCTCTTGTACATTCCAAGAAGATCATGCCTACTTCACAGTACTTTACAGAGCACAAACGGAGGATTGGCTAATTCAACAATAATACCGCTTTCCCTTTGCCCTGTTTCAACCTGCCTAATCTGTCTATTTACCGACAATGACAGATAAAGGGTGCACACACTGCCCAACTTTTTGAATTCTCCTCTCGATTCCTCTTTTTTACAACTTTGGCACAGTGTGAGATACCAATTTCATGTATGAACTTGGAAACTGTGTACTGTCCCAGCAAACATGACCCTATTGACCCCATGTGGGTATTCGGTGGGCAAGGGCTTGCCCACACCAAGTCCATGCCTGCCCAACACAGACTAGTCCACAGAAATCCCACATAATGCCAACACTGCCTAGCCTGCAAGCCCAGCTCCGGATAGCCCACACCAAGCCCAGCTAGAGGCAGGGCCTCATTATAATATTTGGAGGCGTGGTTTGTACACATTACTTTTGTGCAACCATTACTGAGTGTGTCATTCCAGTTTAAGTTCTCTGTTGTGCGATGCCCAATTTTTCTGTACAATGCTGATGAAGTCTTTAAAAGGTGTGTGTGAAATTTCTATAAACTAGTGTACCTGTGAGGATTTTCTACTATGGACAACTTGTTACAGCTGTAATAATGCCAAAGTCATTATTAAGATATAAGGGGGTATTATAGCTGTCATGACGTTGGCCTGTGGGTAAGGTTTATGACCCCCCCCCCTCCCCCCATAAATACCTTTCTCTCTTCCCTCTCTCTTGACTCTATGAAACACGCCCTCCTCTCCCTTCCTATATAAAGCCTTGACGACAATATAACTTTCTGTTCCGGGTACATTAGAATGACGATCCGATGTCAGAAGGGTTCAGATAATAACTACAGAATGAAGCCAACCTCAGCGTGAGCTTTGGTTGTGAATGGTATGAACTTTGCACTCTTATTCGCTACAGAAGTGATACCTCCTAGCTGTTGAGTTAGTAGAGGCCACTGTAAATGTGGGCTAGGAAATGACGAACAGAGTATTCCGTCTACCACACAACGACGTTAATACAACATATCCAATTTACCACCAGAGACATTCTTCTGAGGACATGAATATCTCTGTTGGCCAACACGACCAGCATCTACGACCAACCTACCGAAGCGCAGCTCAGAGTAAATATTTATTGCATTTTCCTTTTCCAAATGGGCGGTAATTCAGAATGCATAAGATTCTGTATTTAAGATAGAGTATCTGCCTACGGCCCGATAGAGACATCGCTTCTCCCTTTGTTCTTCAGTCTTCCCGCTCTTTCACTCAAATCCAACCCACTTTCTTTGGGTAACCAGCTGTCATATCTGTTCCGTCCGCTAGAGACGTTTTCCTTTATGACATAATTTGTAATCAATGTATGGTTCATTCTGTGTATATGTAATTCTGTGTGATTAGTTAGGTATTTAGTAAATAAACAATTTAACCCAATTTTGTATTGCTGATTCAACTTGTTAGCCAGGGTTCGTGAAGATAACCAAGAATTTACAACTTTCAGATGAGACTGAATTAAGATGAAGATTAATATTGACTGCTATTGATGTAAAATATTACTAGGTCTTTAAGAGTTTATTCGGAAGATAACTGCTCTATCAATATAATTTTGTGGTGCCCCGACTATCTAGTTAATTACATTTACATGATTAGCTCAATCAGGTAATATTAATTACAGAGAAAGGATTTTATAGAAGAGCATGTCATATCACTTCATCCAAAGACACGACATAGCCAAAGACACAACATAGCTAAACTCAATAAAATTTACAAGTTAGTTTAAAACCCTTTATCATGGTTGGTGTTTTGACGGATTTGTCCAAAATCGTGTGACATAAAACATAACTTTTCAGTCCTTGCATTTATGGCAGTGTAAGTTATCATATATTTAGCATTAATCAGTTAAATTAGACATTGAACCTTGTAAGAATCCTGGATCTAGCTGTCAGACAGTTATTTGTATAGAGATCTTCAAAATGCAGTGTAACTATGTAACATTTCGTGTCCTGCACGAAATGCACTGTTGGGGCTAGGAATGCAAGCATTTTGCTACACTGGCAATAACATCTGCTAAAAAGGTTGTAACCCAATGAGCAGAGTTGGGATACAGCCTTTATAGACTAAGCACATCCGTCTGAGTACATGGCAAACTACAGATGTGTGGAATGGGTCAAAGGTGAGGTTTTGTATGTGAGAAAGGAATATCTCCCAGCCAGATAGCATTTGCTGTGAAAACTGTTCTAATTGTATATAAACCAGAGTTTGGCCCCTAAGACAAGGTTCTTCTTTTCAGCTGCCCATACCAGAGCCATCTCCTCCCTGGGACCTCACAGTACACTAACACCAATTCAATCTATGGAATCAGTTGCTAGCCTAAATCCCAGAACCCAGCTCAGTTCACACAGACACAGATGAGGGAGTCCTGAGAAACCTTATTCGATGCATAAACAGTATTAAAACATGATCTTGTCATTTTCTACCATAAAGGCAACTCTAAAATGTGCAGTTTGTCACACAACACAATGCCACAGCAGTTTTGAGGGAGCATGCAATTGGCATGCTGACTGCAGTAATGTCCACCTGAGTTGTTACCAGGGAATTTAATGTGAATTTCTCTACTATAAGCCGCCTCCAACATAGTTTTAGAGAATTTGGCAGTATGTCCAACCGGCCTCACAACCGCAGACCACGTGTATGGGCAGGCATACACTACGGACAACGAACACAAATACAGATGCATATCTGTATTCCCAGTCATGTGAAATCCATAGATTAGGGCCTACGGAATTGATTTCAACTGACTGATTTCCTCATATGAACTGTAACTCAGTAAAATCTTTGAAATTGTTCTAGAGATTCTGAGTCAGAGTCCAGGCTCTGTTGCAGCCGGCCAATACCGGGAGACCCATGGGGCGGTGCACAATTGGCCCAGCACCGTCCGGGTTAGGGGAGGGTTTGGCCGGCAGGGATGTCCTTGTCCCATCCCGCACTAGTGACTCCTGTGGGGGGCGGGAGCAGTACACGCTGATACGGTCGCCAGGCGTACGGTGTTTCCTCTGACACATTGGTGCGGCTGGCTTCCAGGTTAAGTGGGCATTGTGTCAAAAGCTGCAAAGCTGTCATCAAGGCAAACGGTGGCTACTTTGAATAATCTAAAATATATTTTGATTTGTGTAACACTTTTTTGGTTACTACATGATTCCATATGTGTTATTTCATAGTTTTGATGTCTTCACTATTATTCTACAATGTAGAAAATAGTAAAAAATAAAAGACAAACCCTTAAATGAGCGACCCTTAAATGACCCTTAAACCTTTTGACTGGTACTGTATGTGGAACTGCATAAAAATAATAATTTGGTGGGTTTGAAACCATTCTGAATGTCGCATATTGGCCCCATTATTTATACAGACCCGTATGAAAAACTTAAGTTTCTCTTTTAAAAATATATGTATGATAGCAACAACTTTGTTGTGTTTCTGATACAGATGTTTAATTAAATTGTAATTAATAACTCAAATACATTTCTATGAAATAGAAATGTTGGCAGCCTACATGTGGCCAATATTTTAGCCCGCATTAGGCCAATGTGGACATGTTTTCTGGGGTGCCGAGGCGGCCGTTTTGTAATGGCATTACTCACATGGCCTGAGGGCTCAATCACTGTTGGGCAACCAGGGTACGTTATTATAGGGAAGGTTTACCGCAGAAGATGAAGGCAACAAAGTAACACATCCATCTTTGACAATTTTGCTCAGTATGATGGCCTGAAGCTACACAACATGTAAACATACACCACCAACACAGCAAAGGCAATTTTAGCATGTACATCTTGGTGGGGCAAACAAAAACAAAATGTGGGATGCATGCCAGGAAGCCACAACACAAGATTAAACAATACATTAATTGCACTATAACGGTGACAAACAGTGCCCACAAACTGTTAGGGCCTACATAAAGCTGTCCCAACGCCTTACCACTGTTACAACTGGCTATCAGCGGAGCCTTGTCTGGCAGCGAAACAGTTATTTCAGCCTCATTTACTTTCTTTACAGAAAAAACATAGCTGATATGGCTGACTTGCTTAAACAAATGTGGTTTCTACTGACAATTGAGATGTACAAACTATGGCATAAGAGGCAATCTGTAATTTCGATTAAGACATTAATGAGCGAGCGACGACAGACGTAGTCAATATAACTAGTTGTTCACACCTTTGAAATGTACAGCGACAGAATTCAGAACATGGGCCATTTTTACAGTGTACTCTCTGTACAACAGGTTAGAACTATAGGATCAATAAATGGGGCATATAAACACAATGAAAGCTCTTACAATATTCATTGACATTTCTCTAAAACAGGTTAAAGACTACATGTGCACCACCAAGTTAGAATAGTATGCGAAATTAAGAGGTGAAAATAGACCCAATTATTAAGGTGAGGCACATTGAACGCTGTTTGGGTCTTTGCTTGTCAAAAATTATACATATCACTATTTGACGCGTTAAATAAGCTTTTAACTTGACACGCCAAATAACACAATTCTATTAAAGAATGTTGTGTGTGCTGAATTTGCACGTGCAAGCCAAGCGCCACAACTACTATCATTTGCACTGTCAAAGCTGTACGAAACAAGCACACACCGGCCACAAACGGTGTGTGTACAATACCGCGTTGGTGAAAATAGACCAAATCCTTCCTCATGATGCCATCTATTTTGTGAAGTGCACCAGTCCCTCCTGCAGCAAAACACACCCACAACATGATGCTGCCACCCCCGTGCTTCATGGTTGGGCTGGTGTTCTTCGGCTTGCAAGCCTCCCCCTTTTTCCTCCAAACATAACGATGGTCATTATGGCCAAACAGTTCTATTTTTGTTTCATCAGACCAGAGGACATTTCTCCAAAAAGTACAATCTTTGTCCCCATGTGTAGTTGCAAACCGTAGTCTGGCTTTTTTATGGCGGTTTTGGAGCAGGTTATTTCAGGTTATGTCAATATAGGTCTCGTTTTATAGGTCTCGTCCTCCAGCATCTTCACAAGGTCCTTTGCTGTTGTTCCGTGATTGATTTGCACTTTTCGCACCAAAGTACGTTCATCTCTAGGAGACAGAATGCGTCTCCTTCCTGAGCGGTATGATGGCTGCGTGGTCCCATGGTATTTATACTTGCGTACTATTGTTTGTTCCATATGAACGTAGTACCTTCAAGCATTTGGAAATTTATCCCAAGGATGGACCAGACTTGTGGACGTCTCCACATTTTTTTCTGAGGTCTTGGCTGATTTCTTTTGTTTTTCCCATGATGTCAAGCAAAGAGGCACTGAGTTTGAAGGTAGGCCTTGAAATACATCCACAGGTACACCTCCAATTGACTCAAATTATGTAAATTAGCCTATCAGAAGCCTCTAAAGCCATGACATTATTTTCTGGAATTTTCCAAGCCGTTTAAAGGCACAGTCAACTTGGTGTATGTAAACTTCTGACCCACTGGAATTGTGATAAAGTGAGTTATAAGGGAAATAATCTGTCTGTAAACAATTGTTGGAAAAATGACTTGTGTCATGCACAAAGTAGGTGTCCTAACCGACTTGCCAAAACTATAGTTTGTTAACAAGAAATTTGTGGAGTGGTTGACAAACGAGTTTTAATGACTCCAACCTAAGTGTATCTAAACTTCTGACTTCAACTGTATATACAGTATGTATATATTTTTTGTTCCTAAAAATGTGGGGCTCAAAAAGCAGGTCGCCACTGGTGGTTATGGTTGAATAGGGTTTGAAACATTTTTGTAGCTTTCCCAAAAGTATTTCTGGAAAACCTCAGAATTTTGGGAAAGTGGAGTTTTGCAACCATACTCTTGCTCTCTCTTTGCTACACAGTGCAGACATAGAAGTATCTATAACTGCAGGGAAACAGTATCCTAACAATGCAAATTCTCACTCACCCCAGCACTGAAACATGAATCCACAGATGATCATCAGTTCTTGCTAGCAATCAGACATTCAGCTATTGTTAAGACCATACAGCACACTACACCAAGTACAGCAACTATAAAAGTAATCTTACTGTTGCTCTACTGTACAGTTAGAACCATTCATTAATATTGAAAGTAGCATTCCACGTACAAACCTTGTCTTGCCTGGCTGCCTGTGAAATATGAACGGATTGCTTCTCAGTTTTGCTTTCCTTATTTAACAAACTGCTATTTCAATAGGGGATTTCCTGTAACCCTTTCCATGGTGCCTGTTTCCCTTTCATGTACAGGAAGTTGCCTAACACCTACCACGTCTTAACACGAAGTCACTTCTCTATTGGAAAGTGGACATCCCCTGTTGGTTACGTCACCCTCCTTGTGATTATACCCTGTATATAAATATATACATATTCGTGCTGTATAGTGTTGTTTGGCATTGGAAAAAAAACATTTGAGATCTAGGACCAGGCAATAATGCCTAAGGAGAAGAGTTCCACTTCTCACATTACCCCAAGAAATCACTACACCCTAGAGATAGAACGGCAGAGGATAAGTAGAGAATAGGTGTATGTCTGTGTACTAATTCCCTCTCATAGCAACTCAGTGAGCTGAAGTAAGCTTCTTTTATTGCCAGGAGCATTATGGGTCCCTAAATATTTAAAATAAACTATCGATCTGCTTCACTGAGGGCCACATAGACGCTTTTCTTTCAGTGGTCTAGTAAAAACATGGATGCGTCCCAAATGGTCCTCAATCCCTATATAGTAAGGATCTGAACCCATAGGGTTCTGGTCAAAAGTAGTGCACTACACAGTGAACAGGGTGCCATTTGGGGCACAGACATGCTTTAGTGGCATAGTTGTTATAGAGTGTTGTGCAACTGCTTGAAAATATGAGAAACCTTATAACCCCGGTGTAAAGAATGCAGTAGTGTGTCATGCTTCAACAAGGACAATTTATTGATGCCACAACCCGGCTCAAATCAGTCAGTCAGTCATACAGCATTTCTATAGAGCTGAATTTCTATAATGCTTTACAAAGCTATTAGTCACTGATGAATGCTCAGTATTCAACGCTGAAGAAAATATATTATTAATCCCTCCCTCCCTTTCTCCTCGGTGGCCCGCGTTTTGTTATCAATCCTTTTAGCCATGCTCCTCTGTCCCTGTCTGTTTCACTCCCTTTCCACTTCCCTCTCTCTCCCCCCTCTCTCTCTCACTCTCTTCCTCTCTCTCTCTCTCTCTGACTCTCTCTCTCTCACTCTTTTCCCCTCTTTCTCTCTTTCTCTCTCTCTCTTTCTGTCTCTCTCTCTCTCTCTCTCTCTCTCTCTCTCTCTCTCTCTGCATGCTGGGAACTGTATGAGCAAAGGAGTACGTGTGTTGTGGAGAGTTAGATATTCCCAATTTTCTTTTGGTTTTCTATTTCTTGGTGGCTTTTTTTGGTTTTCTTCTGTGCATGATTAAGGTTATTATTTTTGTTGTGGTAGAAATAAGTATTTGTTTTTCGTATCGAAAGTACCCTGATTTTGGCAGGGATGGCAGCCCGAATGGGGATGGCAGCCCGAATGGGGATGCCGTCCCTGTCACTTCGGAACGACTTTAGGTGTGTTGCTGAAGCTACTGTCACGGTGGAGGTGTTTCTGGTTGCCGTAGGAGAGAAGGTAGGCTATTAGAATGTTACTTATGCATCCCGGATGAATAAAGCGGTGGTGGTATTTCTTAAAGAAGATGGTCTTGTTGATCGGATGGTTGAGCATGGCGTACTTCTTAAAGAAGGGTGTCTGGTTGATCGGATGGTTGAGCATGGCGTACTTCTTAAAGAAGAGTGTCTGGTTGATCGGATGGTTGAGCATGGCGTACTTCTTAAAGAAGAGTGTCTGGTTGATCGGATGGTTGAGCATGGCGTACTTCTTAAAGAAGAGTGTCTGGTTGATCGGATGGTTGAGCATGGCGTACTTCTTAAAGAATAGTGTCTGGTTGATCGGTTGGTTGAGCATGGCATACTTCTTAAAGAAGAGTGTCTGGTTGATCGGATGGTTGAGCATGGCGTACTTCTTAAAGAAGAGTGTCTGGTTGATCGGATGGTTGAGCATGGCGTACTTCTTAAAGAATAGTGTCTGGTTGATCGGTTGGTTGAGCATGGCGTACTTCTTAAAGAAGAGTGTCTTGTTGATCGGATGGTTGAGCATGGCGTACTTCTTAAAGAATAGTGTCTGGTTGATCGGTTGGTTGAGCATGGCGTACTTCTTAAAGAAGAGTGTCTGGTTGATCGATTGGTTGAGCATGGCGTACTTCTTAAAGAAGAGTGTCTTGTAGATCGTATGGTTGAGCATGGTGTACTTCTTAAAGAAGAGTGTCTGGTTGATCGGATGGTTGAGCATGGCGTACTTCTTAAAGAATAGTGTCTGGTTGATCGGATGGTTGAGCATGGCGTACTTCTTAAAGAAGAGTGTCTTGTAGATCGTATGGTTGAGCATGGCGTACTTCTTAAAGAAGAGTGTCTGGTTGATCGGATGGTTGAGCATGGCGTACTTCTTAAAGGAATGTTTATTCAAGTTACGCCTCTTTTTTCTCCGTCAACAAGGGTAACGATTTCAAATGTACCACCGTTTATTCCCAGTGAGCTATTGGAGCGCGAGTTATTGTGCTTTGGGAAGTTCGCCAGTTCAATTAAGGTAGTCCCGTTGGGTTGCAAACACCCGGCGTTGAAACAACAGGTTATGTCGTTTCGGCGACAGGTGTTTATGTTTTTGAACTCACCGGAGCAGACTTTATAGTTATCGTTTAAAATCAAGTATGACAATATAATGTATATGGCCTATGCGAATACAGTTAGTCAACTGTGTTTTGAGAGTGGGGATATTGGTCATAAGTGACATGCTTGCCCGAAAAAGGAGAAGGCCTAGGGAGGGGCGCAGGTGGTCCTCTTAACGCCTGGGCCCACTGATGTAGGGAGAGGTGGACCGACAGCGGTAGAGCAGCCACAAGCACCTGTTGCTGAGGAACAAGTTATCCGTGTTGAGGGCACGGAGTTGCAACTTGTATTAGAGGGAAATGTTATGCAGCAGAAAAGTATTGTTGTAGAAGGTAAGGATGTATCTGAAGAGCCAGTTCCTCAGACTGGTGAGCAGGTGCCCAGTACGAGTGCTGGGGTAAAGGAGGGTGTTCATGTGGAGCTAGGCTCCCAGGTAGTGGAGGAGGTGCCCAGTACGAGTGCTGGGGGAGAGGAGGGGGTTCATGTGGTGCTAGTCTCCCAGGTAGTGGAGGAGATGCCTGGTACAAGTGCTGAGGTGCAAGTGGGGAGTGTTGAAAGGGATGTGGTAGAGGGGAGTCAGTTGTCTGTGGTCTCAGCTGAGGATCAGGAGTAGGGTATGGATATCTCTTTTGATATGATAGCTGCTGGTGAGGACTCAATTTACGATCTAGAGGAGGTAAATGAGTTTCTGGATCAGACTTTTGGGAAATCTGTCAAATTGGCAGATTATTTTGATGTTGATAAGTTTGTAAGGTCAGCTGTGATGTTACAGAAGACGGTGGGGTTAGACCAATTGAGTGAGAAGAAGCGGTTTCGCTTGAGGAAATGTATTACTGGTGTTGCAGCAGCAAAAGGTGGTGGGCAGGTTAAGAGAAGATTAAATTAATGATGATGATCATGCTTCATATTCTTTTTTCTACTTGGTTTCTCTGTGGTTTCTTCTGCTTTTCTTTTCTTTTTTCTATATGGAGGTACTAAGGGTAGGTTCTCTCAATATTAATGGGGGAAGGAACAGGAATAAGAGGGCTTGGGTATTAGAAGTAATAAAACAGAAAAGGCTTAATGTAGTTTTTCTACTGGAGACACATAGTGATGAGGCTAATGAGGTTGACTGGGATATGTGGTGGGAGTGGCAGCATGTACTCAGTCATGGTACTAATTTCAGTGCTAGGGTGGCAATCTTGTTTTCCTCAGGTTTAGGGGTGACTGTGGTATCTACAACAGAGATTGTCAAGGGTTGGGTTTTATTGGTCAAGGTGGATGTTATGCTTTTTAAATTTGTTTTTTTAATGTTTATGCTCCTAACGAGGGTACAGAGCGTATTGCTATATTTGATCAAATAAAGGAAAACTTAACAGTGTGATCAAGAGGGGTGTATGGTTTTAGGGGGTGACTGGAACTGTACAGTGGATTTTTACTGTTGATCGCACTGCTGAAGAACCTCACCTGCGGTCAGACACTTGCCTGTCTGGCCTATTAACTGAGTTTGAGCTTTCTGATGTGTGGAGAGTAAGGAATGCAAAAGTTAGGCAGTACAAATGGCTAAAAGTTAATGAAGGTCGTGTCAGTGCAGCAAGGTTAGACAGGTTGTATGTATCTGAGCAATACTGTAGTAGGGTTGGAAAGTGTGCCATTACTCCTGTGGGTTTCTCTGATCATCATATTGTTACTGTTGATATTCACTTGTCCTGTCCATGAAGACCCAGTAAAGATGATTTAAATATCTCTCTCTCTCTCTCTCTCTCTCTCTCTCTCACACACTCTTTTCCCCTCTTTCTCTTTCTCTCTCTCACACACTCTTTTCCCCTGTTTCTCCTCTCTCTCTCTCTCACACTCATTCCCCTCTTTCTCACTCTCTTCCCCTCTCCCTCCCTTCCTTACACCTGCTCTCCTTGCCCATCTTGTTCCATTGATTGGCAGGCTTCAGAAAATGTTCAGACTCCAGCCACCCAAGTCATAGACTGTTCTCTCTGTTACCGCACGGCAAGCGGTCTGGAACTAACAGGACCCTGAACAGCTTCTACCCCCAAGCCATAAGACTGCTAAATAGTTAGTTAAATAGTTAACCAAATAGCTACCCAGACTATCTGCATTTGTACATATCTACCTCAATTACCTCATACCCCTCACATCGACTCGGTACTGGTACCTCTTGTATATAGCCAAGTTATCGTTACTCAATGTGTATTTATTTTTACTTTTATTATTACGTGTTTTACTCTTCTAGTATTTCTCTATTTTCTTTCTTTCTGCGTTGCTG